>NW_027507755.1:15233125-15884754 GCF_037356315.1 Lithobates pipiens
GCTCAGCTGGTTAGCGGTGGGAGCCTGAGTATCGGTCGCTAGTCCAGAAGAGGGACTCTTCGTTGAGGGATCATTCGTGGTATCCATGTCTGCGGGGTAATTGAGAAAGCGTTCCGCTTCAGAGGGTGAGTTGAAAGTGCGTCGGGTGCCATTGGGAGAAGTAACGTGAAGAACCGCCGGATAGGCCAGAGTAAACTTGACATGGTTCTTAAAGAGGGAGGCACAGATTGGTGAAAACGCTTTTCTCAGTCTCATGACTTCAGCTGAGTAGTCAGCGAACAGAAGCAAGTTAACGCCATCAACAGTTAGGCCGCGTACACACGGGCGGATTGTCTGCCCAACTAAGTTCGTCAGACAATCCGACAGACAGTCCGTTCAAAATTTGAATGAACGGACTTGACCACACACGATGAGCAGACAGTCCGCTGAAAGCGTGCGTGATGACGTGTACAGCACGTACGACGGGACTAAAAAAACGACGTCCTATACACTGCAATGCAACCTTCGGCCGTGTAAATCCTTTCTGAGCATGCGCCATACTTAGTCCGTCCAACTTGCCTACACACGAGCGGACTGTCCGCTGAAACCAAGTTTGGACGGACAAAACCAAGTTTGAACGGACAAAATTACGGAAATTCCGTAAGACTTTGTTCGTCAGACAGTCCGCTGAAAAAGTCCGCTGAAGCCCACACACGAGCGGATTGTCAGCTGAATCACGGTTCAGCGGACTAAGTTGGACAGACAATTCGCCCGTGTGTACGCGGTCTTAGGGTGCGTTGGGAGCAGAACTTCTGCAGGATGGCATGTTTGTCCACGTAATTCAGGTATCTAGCAATGACCGCTCTAGGCTTGTTGCACTGTTCTGAGGGCTGGCCTAGGCGGTGCGCTCGTTCCACTACGCACGGAATAGAAAGGCCTAGTTGAGCAGGGATAGTTACCATGCAGAGGTCCATTAGTTGCGCGGTGGAGACAGACTCAGGTAGTCCCACTATTCTCAAATTGTTCCTCCTTGCTCGGTTCTCAAAATCGTCTAATTTGATCCACAGGTCTCTGGTAGAACGGGTGAGGCGAGCAAGAGCAGCAGCCTGAGCAGTGGTGTCATCCTCCATGAGGGAGATCTGCTTTTCAGCCTGTGTAAGGCGCTGCGCCTGGGCCTGTAGTTCGCTGTGGTATTGCTCCATAGCCTTTTGTATTGCAGAGTCAATAGAGGATGTCAGCGTGGGTGTAAGTAAAGCGACCACTGCCTGGGCTATGTCGGCCCGAGGGAATCGCTTCCTTGCCTGGGAGCAGAGGGCATGTCTGCGAGGGCTCCGTGAGGCTGTGAGCCGGCGCCATATTGGCCGAGGATTCGGGCGCGTCCGCCGTCGCGGACATCGCGGCGGTCAGCGATCGGTGTCTGGATCGCTCTACAAATCGGTCCATCAAGGGCACAGGGTCTTCCCCAGATAGTCGGGTGGGTCCCCGAGGTGGATGGCTGCTTTGTAGCTGACTTATAGGGGGTATGCGGCGGGAGCTGTGACCGCTTACCTCCTCCTCATGTGGCGCCGGAACCGGAAGTGATTGATTGTCGGCTTTAAATGCTGTGTTTGTATCATCTTTATGTGAGTAGTTTGTGTTTGAACACAAAAATAAAATCTTATACTTAAGCGGTGAGCACTTAGATCTTTTCTTTCTACCCATGCCCTGGCGTCCTTGCTGAGATCTAAGGAGACGTGAGAGAAGTTTATGGTCCGTAGATAGATACCCGCTAGCATGACCACCTGTTTGCACTGGGGTCCATGCCATAAGGTGAGAGTGATTAGTTAGACCGGAGGTGGAGGGATTGTCACGCTACTGTGGAAAAAAAAAAATTACTTACATCAGTGCTACAGTTTGAATTTAAAATGTATTTGTGTGAACTGTGACGTTAAGTCATGGATTGTGGAAACGAACTAGTGTCGGGTGATTGTATATAGTGTATACCACATTTACCACTGACTAATGCAGAGTTGCAATGCAAGGAGATCAGCTAAAAGTAGTTGGATCTGTATGTGCATTATAATTAATTGAAATTAGTCAAATAATCGATTAAAATTTTCGTGTTCAATTAATCTTTTTTTTTAAATCAGTAACAGCCCTAATTTAACTCCTTGATCACCCCTGATGTTAACCCCATTCCCTGCCAGTGTCATTAGTACAGTAACAGTGCATATTTTAGCACTGATCACTGTAGTAATGTCACTGGTTCCCAAAAAAGTGTCAAAAATGGGAGTTAGGTGTCCGATCTGTCCGCTGCAATGACACTGTCCAAAATTGCATCCAAGCCAAGTGATCACCACCATTACTAGTAAAAAAACAAAAAATGACATAAATATTTTGTGCAAACCAATTTTATGCAAACCAATCAATATATGCGTATTGGGATTTCTTTCACCAGAAATATGTGGAAGAATATATATTGGCCTAAACTGATGAATAAATGTTTTTTTTTGTTTTGTTTTTAGGATATGTATTATAGCAAAAGTAAAGAATATAGTTTTGTTTCAAAATTGTCACTCTTCTTTTGTTTATAGCATAACAAATAAAAACTGCAGAGGCAATCAAATACCACCAAAAGAAAGCTCTATTTGTGGGAAAAAAAAGGACGTCAATTTTGTTTGGGTACAACGACGCACGACCGCCCAATTGTCAGTTAAAATAACGCAGTGCTGTATTTGGCAAAAAAAATGGCCTGGTCATTAAGGGGGAAAATCCTTCCGGGGCTGAAGTGGTTAAAGTATAAGTAAAGGCAAACTTTTTTTTTTTTTTTTTTTTTAAGTTTTGAATAGAGTAGAGATGGATTAGAATCCCTGTCACGTTTTTAGTACTGTCTGTGCCCCCATTAGGGAGATTCCCCCTCTCTAGCTGTCCTGCTTATCATTATCATTAAAAGTAAAAGAAAATCCCAAATTCTGGGTTCTCCCTAGAAATGTAATATATGGAAAATCTTCCAATGGGGACACTAGTTCTGGTGACCTGGGAGACCCTTAATTTGCAGGGATTTACTCTCACTTCCTGTTTGGTTATGGGACAGGAAGTGATGGTAAATCTCCACAATCGGACACAGATGGCGGAAACAAATCTTAGCCCTTGTACACACGGTCAGAGAATCAGTCGGAATGTGTCCTATCGGACCGTGTCGTCGGATAATCCGACTGTGTGTGGTATGCATCGGACTGATTCCGTCGGAATATCCGTCGGACCCAATTTTCCAACATGTTGGAAATATTTCCCGACCAACTGGGCCGATCGGACATACTCCGATCATGTGTAGAGAATTTTGATCGGACCAAGTGCCACGCATGCTTAGATCAAATTCCTACATCAAAGCTATTGGCTACTAGCCTGAACAAAATCCGACAAAATCCGACGGGCAAAATCCGACGGATTTGGTTGTGGAAATCTCCGACCATGTGTACAGGGGCTAACAGGGGTTATTATAACCCTACCTTGCTCTACATAAAAAGAAAAAAAAAGTTTTGCCTACTTTAAAAAAGGAGAAAAAAAGGCATTTATAAACTTTTTTATATTTATACACAGTTTTGCCTTTTTATTTGCATTTTAATATATTTAATATTTTCATTTCCATATACTTTAAAGTGGTTCTAAAGGCTCAAGCGTGTGCAGCAGCCCTGCCAGCCCCCCCCCCCCCCCCAACACTTGTCTGAGCCACATCACGATCCAGCAATGTGAATGAGAGCCTAAGCTCTACGGGGGCTCTGAATCCTCATTAGCTGAGACTGCCATTGGCTCCCGCTGCTGTCAATCACAGCCAGTGAGCCAATGAGAAGAGAGAGGGGGTGGGACCGAGCCACAGCTCTTTGTCTGAATGGACACACAGAGCAGCAGTTCTGCCCGGGTACCCCAACAGCACGCTATTTTCTCTGGGGGAGGGACCAGGAGCGCCGGCGGGGGACCCGAGAAGAGGTAGATCTGGGTGGCTCTGTGCAAAACCATCGCATGGAGCAGGTAAGTATGACATGTTTGTTATTTTTTATAATTAAAAACTTGTTTTTAGACCCCTTTCACACCAGGGCATTTTGCAGGCGCTATAGCGTTAGAAATAGCGCCTGCAAAACGCCCTAAAGAAGCTGCACCATTGTTTCTAGTGTGAAAGCCCAGAGGGCTTTCACACTACAGCGGTGCGCTGGCAGGACGTCAGAAAAAAGTCCTGCCAGCAGCTTCTTTGGAGCGGTGAAGGAGCGGTGTGTTTACCGCTCCTCCACCGCTGCTCCCCATTGAAATCAATGGGGCAGCGCTGTAATCCCGCCGGCAAAACGCCGCTATTGCGGCGTATTGTCGGCGGTTTTAACCCTTTCGCGGCCGCTAGCGGGGGGTAAAAGCTCCCCGCTAGCGGCCGAAATGCGCCGCAAATCCGGCGGTAAAACGCCGCTAAAAATAGCGGCGTTTTACCGCCCACGCTATCAGCGGTGTGGTGTGAAAGGGGTCTTAAAGCGGAGTTCCACCCAAAAATGGAACCTCTGCTTTTCCGGTTCCTCCCCCCCCCCTCCGGTGTCACATTTGGCACCTTTCAGGGGGGAGCAGATACCTGTCTAATACAGGTATTTTGCTCCCACTTCCGGGCATAGATACCCGAGCCACCCGCGAGTATCTACGCCACTTCCCGTCTCCCCTCCCCCCGCTGTATTCTGGGAGACACACGAGTCCCAGAAAACAGCAGGGACCGGTGGGATAGCGCAGTGCGAGTCGCGCATGTGCAGAGTTGTGCATGCGCAGAGTCAGGCATGGGCAGTAGGGAACCAGGAAGTTCACTTTCTGATTCCCTTACCGAGGATGGTGGCGGCAGCACCCAACAGCCGAGGGATAGATCGGCTTCGGGTGCCGACATTGCGGGCGCCTTGGACAGGTAAGTGTCCTTATTTTAAAAGTCAGCACCTGCAGTATTTGTAGCTGCTGACTTAAAAAAAAAAAAATTAACTCCACTTTAATATCCTGTTAAGGGCCCATTTACATCTGTGTGTTGCTGTCTTTGGAAATTTTATAGATAGGCAACACTTATCCTAATATTGATCAGTGATTCCAAACTGATAATAACTACTACAATAGGCAAAAAAGCCATTCTCTTTGCTCAAGGTTTTTGAGGTTTGAGAATTTTTTTTATAACTATACTGTACATTCGTAGACCGTTATAGGCAGTACATACGCGGAATAGCTTCTTTTCACGGTCTAAGGAATGTGGATATGTGTCAGATGATTTAGTATGATGGCAAGGACATTGGCTGCAGTAGACAAGGCATACAAAATGAAATACGTGTATATAATACAATGAGATTTGCGGGGAAAAGCGGCGGGGGGGGGGGGGGGGGGCGACGACAATTGGAGCAGATGGGACTTTATATGAAGCATGCAGTCTCAGGGACAACCAACTATCAATAGTATATAAATGCTTGTATGAATACAGTAGGACCATAATTGCCAAGATAAAAACAATAAATGATAGTGGTAATGTAACCCCTGGATAAGATCTAAATACACCTACGCATGTATAAAGTATGCAGTCTCAGGGACAACCCACTATCAATAGTAAAAATATAAATCTGTTTATTAAGATACAATAGGTCCATGATAGACAAGAAAGGATCAATAATTAATAGTGGTAGTATAATCCATAAAAGTCATCTATATACACATACATGTTGATTGTTGACATGTCAAAACAGTGGTTACAATAATAGACAATAATACAATAATAGAAATGACCTCCAAACTCTCTAATCTGCCAGTTGTATTGGGAAAGAGACCCTAATACCCTGTAGACACGGTCGGATTCTCCAGCGGAAAATGTTTGATGGGAGATTGTTGTCGGAAATTCCAACCGTGTGTAGGCTCCATCGGACATTTTCGACGCACAAAATTTGAGATCTGGATCTCAAATTTTCCCATCAACAATCTATTGTCATAAATTCCGATCGTGTACGCAATTCCGAAGCAAAAAGTTCCATGCATGCTCGGAATCAAGCAGAAGAGCCACACTGGCTATTGAACTTCATTTTTCTCGGCTCGTCTTACCTACTTCATCGCGTTCTTGGCGATCGCAGTTGCCGCCAAGATTTGTGTGTATGCAAGACAAGTTTGAGCCAACATCCGTTGGAATATCTGATTGTGTGTACAGGGCATAAGTGTGGTATTTCAATCCTATACCCCAAAATAGGTATAAATTCTAGAACCCATGAGCGTATAAAAATTATAATATGTAGGTCCAGACACGGCTTCAACTATCTCGATGTGTTTCGTGGTTTGGTATTACCACTCATCAGGAGTAGGGATGAGCTTCGTGTTCGAGTCGAACGTACGTTCGACTCGAACATTGGCTGTTCGTGCGTTCGGCGAATTCCGAACGTTTTGGCCGTTCGCGTCAAAATTCGAGTGACGCGCGCGCGGACCACAATGCACTGCGTTGGCGCAGTGCATTGCTGTCCGATGATTGGCCAAGCATGCACTGTGACCCCGCATGCTTGGCCAATCGCAGCGCCGGCAGCGAGGAGAGCTATGATTGGCCACAGGCATCCTGCCTGTGGCCAATCATAGCTCAGACTGTGTAGTGCACGCCCCACACTATATAAGGCCGCCTTTAAGGCGGCCTCCTGTAGTGTGTTACTTTGCATCTGAAGCAGTGGGTGTTCTGTGTACCTTCAACACAGTACACACCAATCGTTTTTGGCTGATTTCCTATCTTGCTGCTGTGTAGTGGTTGTTGTCTGTGCCCTGACTGCAGTATACACCACTATATTCACCTCACCTATATAGCTAGTGATCTAGCTTTAACCACTTAACAACTGCCCATTGCCGATTAACGGCTTCAGGGCGGTTGTTTAACTCAGAGAGGCCGTTAATTAACGGCCTCCCAGAATTCTGCTCTCGCGTGCCCCGAGGTGTGCGCACTCGAAAGCATCCGTGACCGCCGGGTCCATAGGACCCGGCGCATCACGGTAAACGGCCGCTCATAGCGGCCGTTTACCACGTGATTGCTCCGTCAAATGACGGAGTGATCACTTGGAAACAAACCGGCGTCATGTTATGACGCCTGTTCCTCCCTCCCCTTTCTGTACCGATCGGTACAGCGGAGGGGAAAGAGATCGGTGTCAGCAGCGATGTGGGCTGCATCTGCAGTGCCCACATCGCTGCTCACCGAATTTAACCCCTCAATTCCCTGCCAATACTCTGCAATACCAGTGCATACTCTGCAGTACCCTGCCATTACTCTGCAGTACCCCGCCATTACTCTGCAGTACCCCGCCATTACTCTGCAGTACAGTACCCCGCCATTACTCTGCAGTGCAGTACCCCGCCATTACTCTGCAGTGCAGTACCCCGCCATTACTCTGCAGTACCCCGCCATTACTCTGCAGTACCCCGCCATTACTCTGCAGTGCAGTACCCCGCCATTACTCTGCAGTGCAGTACCCTGCCATTACTCTGCAGTGCAGTACCCTGCCATTACTCTGCAGTGCAGTACCCTGCCATTACTCTGCAGTGCAGTACCCTGCCATTACTCTGCAGTGCAGTACCCTGCCATTACTCTGCAGTACCCCGCCATTACTCTGCAGTACCCCGCCATTACTCTGCAGTGCAGTACCCCGCCATTACTCTGCAGTGCAGTACCCTGCCATTACTCTGCAGTGCAGTACCCTGCCATTACTCTGCAGTGCAGTACCCTGCCATTACTCTGCAGTGCAGTACCCCGCCATTACTCTGCAGTGCAGTACCCTGCCATTACTCTGCAGTGCAGTACCCCGCCATTACTCTGCAGTGCAGTACCCCGCCATTACTCTGCAGTGCAGTACCCTGCCATTACTCTGCAGTGCAGTACCCTGCCATTACTCTGCAGTGCAGTACCCTGCCATTACTCTGCAGTACCCTGCCATTACTCTGCAGTACCCTGCCATTACTCTGCAGTACCCTGCCATTACTCTGCAGTACCCCGCCATTACTCTGCAGTACCCCCCATTACTCTGCAGTAACCCCCATTACTCTGCAGTACCCCCCAATACTCTGCAGTACCCGCCATTACTCTGCAGTACCCCCAATACTCTGCAGTACCCTGCTATTACTCTGTAGTACCCCGCCAATACCCCGCCAATACTCTGTAATACCCTGCCATAAATTGCCATACCCAGCCATACTCAGAGATACCCAGCCATACTCGGTGATACCCTGAAGTACCCAGCCATAGACGCCCCCCACCCCTCACCGCCCTCCGGTGCTTCTACCAACTCGCCAGTACGATCAAAGCCAGAATCTTTTTTTTAATTTTTTATTTCAGGCTTCCCAGCCTAGAGGTGAGATGTGGGGTCATATTGACCCCCCCAGATTTCACTGTAAAGAGGACCTGTCACCCCATATTCCTATTACAAGGGATGTTTACATTTCTTGTAATAGGAATAAAAGTGATCAAAAATATATTTTTGGGAAAAAAAATGTCAAACTAAAATAAAGTAAAATGAACAATAAAAAAATAAAATAAAAATTAAAGCGCCCATGTCCCCATGTGCTCGCATATGCCACACATGTGAGGTATCGCCGAGAATGTTAGAGCGAGAGCAATAATTCTAGTCCTAGACCTCCTCTGCAACTCAAAACATGTAACCAGTAAAAAAATATTTAAAGCGTCGCCTATGGGGATTTTTTAAGTAGCGACGTTTGGCGCCATTCCACGGGCATGTGCAATTTTGTGACATGTTTGATATCTATTTACTCAGCATAACTTCATCTTTCACTTTATGCAAACATTGGGCTAACAAGTGGTTAATAATAGAGCTTGCAGTCAGTAGTGTTAGGAGATAGTGCGTGCTGTCTGCGTGCTCTGTACCCAGTACATACCGCTATAATATAGGGCAGGCCCCTACTTTCAAACATCCAACTTACAAACATCTCCTACTTGCAAACGCAAGGAGACAGCAGCAAGTGAGATGAAAAAAGATGGACGACAAAACAAATTATACAGGGGTGATAACCCTTCCCTATGTTTTCCAAAAAGCTTAAAGATATTTTTTTTGACTGGAGCTACACTTTAAAAATGTACCGGTTGAAAATGACAAACAGATTCAACTTAACACAACAAACCTACACAGTCCCTGTCTTGTTTGCACCGCCTGTATACTGCTGTTCTGAGTATATAGGGCCTGGGGGCCACACGCATTTCCTTTTTTTAATATGAGTACGGGGTTCCCCTTAATATGTGTACAAGACCCAAATAGGCTGGTAATGGGCAGGGAGGGCTACCCATGCCATGTTTCTCAATGATTTTCAACCATATTGCAGGAACCAGATATAACATTAAAACCGCAAGCAGTTTTAAATGGTGTTATTTCCGTTTAATGTCATTTTGTGCAGGGACTGTTCTAAACACGGGAAACACGTGGCACTTCACAGGCATACTATAGACACCCCCCAGGCACCATATTTAAAGGAATATTTCACTTTTTTTTTTTTCACTTTAATCGTCATTAAAATCAGTACTCCCGCCAAAACGGTAGTTTTTAAAACTTTTTTTTGCAGTGACCCATGTCCCCTGAGGCAGGAGGCAGGTCGCCAAACCCTTTTTAGCACACTATCTTGCATATTAGCCGTTAAAATTAGCACTTTCCAATTCGAACGTTCGAGTCCCATAGACTTCAATGGGGTTCTAACGTTCGTACCGAACGCGGGGGTCGTTCGCAAGTTCTGGTGCGAACCGAACCGGGGGGTGTTCGGCTCATCCCTAATCAGGAGCAAGCACGTGATAATGATCTGAAATGAAAAACATAATTGTCCAATAGTTGGCATGTAGCAGAAGAAATTATATACATATTGGAATGGAACCAGCCCCATAGTAGTACCCACAAACAGGTCTGCTGTGTATAGGAGGCATGGTAAGGTATTGGGTACCAAAGGCCCACCGGTAATGTCAGGCACGGGAAGTGAGGGAGTTTAACAAGATTCATGGCCACTCATTAAAATGAGAAAAAAATAGTTTTAACCATAAAACTACGTAGAGGGTTCTTTTCTGTAAGAGCAGCAAGGATGTGGAATTCCCTCCACAGGCGGTGGTCTCAGCGGGGGGCATCGATAGTTTCAAGAAACTATTAGATAAGCACCTGAACGACCGCAACATACAGGGATATACACACACATAGGTTGGACTTAATGGACTTGTGTCTTGTGTTTGTAGCTGCCGAGTGCTGACTTAAAAAAAAAACACATCACAGCCGGAACGCCCCTTTAACCACTTCAGCCCTGGAAGGTTTTACCCCCTTACTCCCTAAGTATTAGGGAGGCTGCTACACACAGAAGGCTTTTGATCTTAATGCATAGAATGCATTAAGATAAAACAAACCTTCTGCCTTTACAACTCCTTTAACCACTTCAGCCCGGAAGGGTTTACCCCCTTCGTGACCAGAGCATTTTTTGCCATACGGCACTGTGTCGATTTAACTGACAATTGCGCGGTCATACGATGCTGTGCCCAAACAAAATTGACGTCCTTTTTATTTCCACAAATAGAGCTTTCTTTTGGTAGTATTTGATCACCTCTGTGGTTTTTATTTTTTGCACTATAAACAAAAGAATAGCGACAATTTTGAAAAAAATAAATATATATTTTTTACTATAATATATATCCCATGTTTATTTTTTTAAATTTCTTACTCAGCTTAGGCCGATATGTATTCTTCTACATATTTTTGGTAAAAAAAAAAACACAATAAGCGTATATTGATTGGTTTGTGCAAAAAAAAAAAAAAAAAGCCACAGGCCATGGTCAGCTCCCAGCAGGACCTACAGGCCAGTGGCCAGCAGGACCCACATTGATGGGCATTGGTGAGGCTGAGTTTATGGGCACTGATCAGGCTGCATTAATGGGCACTGATCAGGCTGCATTGATGGGCACTGTTGAGGCGGCATTGATGGGCACTGTCAAGGGGGCATTGATGGGCACTGATCAGGCTGCATTGATGGGCAAAATCCACAGGGCACGGCCAGTGGGACTCAAAAGCCATAGCCAGCTTCCAACAGGACCCACAGTGTTGAGGGATATTTTGAGGTTACTGGATGGGCACTGGGGCAGGGTAAATGGGGTGTATGGGGGGATAGATGGAATGTAGGGGTCAGCTGGGGGTGTCAGGGTCTCTCACCTCAGCGATGGCAGCTGCCAGCTCAGCTCAGCAGGTCCTTGCACAGCCTCCTCCAGTTCTGGGGGGTGATGCTCCTGTCCTGGGGTCAAGTAAAGTTGCAGCCAGCACCCAGCCCCACAGCCTGAGCCAGTCACATCATGTGCATCTCGACTCCCTTGTGCGCCCTGCTTCTGCCTCCCTACAACATCCGAGAGTTGTAGTTTCCTGGCTGGCTGTGCTGCCCTCAGTTCTCCACCCACCGGCAGCTTGAGTGCGATCACGGACTACAACTCCCGGAATGCAACTAGTGCCCCGCCTGACTTCTGAGTTCACAAGAAAAATAAATCAGCAGGCAGCGGCTGCGACTCCGGCCGATTTAAATATAAGTAAGGGTGGCCTGGGGGGCGATTGCCACCCTGCCCCCCCCCCCCCCCCAGCCCACGTCTGTGTGGAGGTACCTGAATTTGACTTGGTGTCAGCCTCTTATGGTCTCTGTACAGTGGAGCTAGGGCTTGAATAGAAAGAAGCAGCACATGGAACCAATCAGTTTATGTGCTGACAAGAAGCATGCTGACAGGAGAGAAAGCAGAATGGCTGAAAGAGGAGCTTATCACCACACTGCTTCTTTTTTCACTGTCCACTCACAGGCTGGAGGTGGGACCTTATCAGCCTGGGTTCACAGGAAGTAGATTTAAGGATGCTGACTGCCATTAACCTGAAAGACTGAGGACATCTAGTGGCAGGGAAGTTGTACTGCAGGGGTGGGCCCTGCTCCAGATTGAAGGTGATTATTGCAGCAAATGCTGCTTTTTTATTTGATCCTAAAATGGGCTATTCATTTTTTTGTAATTTTTTATTTTCTTGTGTTCTGCTATAAATATGGGAAGTTATCTGCTACACCTTGACAGATGTGATCCATATAGGCACATTCACGCAAATGTTTCTTATAAATGCCAAAAATCTACCAACCAGTTATTGACAAAATGTCAGTTGATTAGAGGTGCAGTCATTTGCCACTTCAATAATGGGCCCATTTAGCTTTCTTGAAGAAACCCCATGGAACTTGTCCATTTATTCTGTGTCTGAAAAAAGCTCTACCACCAGGGAGTCTCCCTTCTTTTGCTGCATTTTACATAATAATGTAGATATTTGCTAGAAAGCGAGAGATGCCCCTTTGTAGTGGTCATTGCAGATAGGCAGAGACTGAGATATACCTGCTGTATGATTCAACTTGAGTCCATTAACCTAAAACTGAACTACGGTATGGGTTTTGGGTGGTCTCAGTCTTTAATACTGTCAGTAGGGATACCTTGACCACTGCTGGTGTCCTCTGGTGTAAATTTGGATATTTTTCACATTTCAAAAAATTTTACTTGGAGACCAAGTGAGGTGCAGCTGTTTCTTATTTCGGTAAGTAGGGATGCACCAATACCGTTTTTTTACGAGTACAGGTTACCTTTTGTTTAGTACTTGCCAATACCAATTACCGATACCTACTGCAAATGTTTTGTTTACACTTCAGCTGTCAGTAATTGTACAAAGCATTGAAAAGTTATTTACAATGAAATCTTTTTTTCACTTTTTTCAATGTGAAACGTGTAAATGTATATTAAAGGTGTAAAAATATTGACGAACAAAGCAAACAAAAAACAAGTTTTAATTATTAATAGTTTATAAAATAGAAGTGAACAAAAAAAAAATCAACAGGAAAATAATAATTAAATGGGGGAGAATAAGGAGTTAATTAAGGCTGTTTAGAGTAAATTGAGTGTTAATAAGGGCTTAAATAGAGGAAAATGTAATAAAAAATATAAAAAATGCTTTAAACTGACTTCATCTGCAGATCGATGTTCAACCTTTGATCTGTAGGTGAAGAAACTAGAAATGTGTAATTGCTTTCAGTTTTTAACACATTTTTACAAATTCGTCAATTTGGAAATATCTGAATTAACAAAAACGCGTTTATTAATTTTTTCCGAATATTCGTAAATTTGAATATTCAAAAATGTGTAAATTAGAAAATTCGTGAATTTGAAAATTCTGGAATTCTTAATCCGAAAAACAGAAAATTTGAAAATGTGAAATAATAACTAAATAATAATAACTTAACTATCACTAACTATTAAATTATAGGTATTGGAATTCCTATCAAATTTGGCTATTAGTCAATGTAACAAATACGAATTTATCCAAAGTTACGAATTATCCAAAATAACGAATGCCGTATCTAAATGAATGGAATGTAACAAATTAATAATAACAATTAACAATAATAATAATAAAAAAAAGTTATTATTATTTATTATTAATTAGTTCCGTTCCATTTGTTTAGATGCGCATTTGTTATTTTGGATAATTGGTAACTTTAGATAAATTTGTATTTGTTACATTCACAGACAAATTTGAAAGTAAATTTCAATACCTATAATTTAATAGTTATTAGTTATTCTTTTGAATTTTCTTTCGTATTTTTGAATTTTCAAATTTACGACTTTACCAATTGTGATCATAACAAATGACCCGAAAAAAAAAAATCTAAAAACTTCAGCTGTCAATAGGGGAACCCCACTGACCACTAAATGAGTCATCGGTTGTTTAGGACACAGCAGCCTTGCCCCTTAAAGCGGAGTTCCAGTTATTACATTTTTTTTTACATTATTCAGCTGCATTAAATATAAATAACAACCTTTGGAAAAAAAATACTTTTTTTTACTCACCTTTTCAGATCTGTTGCTAGGGGATCCCGTTGTTTCCCTCAGCGCCCATGCTCGCTAGTGCTCCTGGGAGATGTCTGTCATTTCCCAGGAGTCACTGGGCAGTGCCAAGGGCTTCGTTGCCATCACAACAGGGGCGGGCACTTCCGACAATGCCGCCGTTGTGATGGCAACATCAGAAGTGTATGGCGCTGCGCCAGACATATGGTGAATGTGCGAGAACGGGCGGTGCATGCTGGTCGCTCTGCTCCACCAGAGCCTGGAAGATAGTGCTTGTGGGCTTCACATGCCCACAAGCACTATGGAAACAGGAATATAACATATATTCCCCTATGAAATCGGCAATCGAGCACCGATTAATCACAAAAACCTGAGTTCTCTAATAAAGCTTTAGAAACAAAAGTTATGCATCCTAAAAAAAAAAAAATTAACAGTGGGAACTCTGCTTTAACATCCGATAATTACCAGCTGCTTTTTTTTATTTTTTTACATTTTAGCTGTCGGTGGGGGAATCCCACCGACAGCTGAAGAAACCGAACCTCAAATGCTATCAGTATCAGTGCAACCCTAACTATTATGCCGCGTACACACAATCGGACATTCCGACAACAAAATCCATGGGATTTTTTCAGATGGATATTGGCTCAAACTTGTCTTGCATACACACGGTCACACAATGTTGTCGGAAATTCCGAACGTCAAGAATATGGTAACGTACGACGAACCGAGAAAATTGAAGTTCAGTAGCCAGTGTGGCTCTGCTTGATTCCGAGCATGCGTAGAACTTTGTGCGTCGGAATTGTTTACACACGATCGGAATTTCCGACAACGGATTTTGTTGTGGGAAAATTTGAGATCCAGATCTCAAATTTTGTGTGTCGGAAATTTCCGATGGAAAAGGTCCGATGGAGCCTACATGCGTTCAGAATTTCAGACGAAAAAGCTCCCATCGAACATTTTCCGTTGGAAAATCTGACCATATGTACGCGGCATAAGAATAAGATTGCTGTTTTTCTCTTTTAACAAATGTCTCCCTATTTGTATGTCATTTCTTTAGTACATAGGCTGATGTATCATCTTTGCTTCCTTACAGCCATACATGTTGGAGCTCATGTAATTAATGCTGTCAACTTTTCTACGAACTACAACAGTGAATACGCTGCACTTAATGTGGCACGGTACAAAAATGAGGTTAGTGTTGCTTTAATCTTCTAGTAACTTGGCATTAGAGGGTTGCATAAGAAAAACATAAAACACTTCCAGAAAATTGCTGACAATTCAGATTATGGCCATTGATATGTATCTAGCTCACATGAACCAGTTCCTTCCCTATGCAGGTTTCTGTCTACGCCCGTAAGACACTAATACATCCTGTAACACCTTGTACTCTAATACAGTGGGCCCTCAGATTGCGAGTAATGCGGTTAACGAGCGTTTCGCAATACAAGCTATTTTTTTTTTTTTTAAATCCTGACTCGGTTTGCGAGTGTTGTCTCGCAAAACGAGCAGAATTCAAGCCTCCGCGGTGTGCAGTACCGCATTCGGCCAGAGGCACCGATGACACTCTGAGCCGCTCAGAAATACTGGGAAACACTCGAAAGTACTCAGAAACCCTCAGAAATACTCCGTTCCCAATCCTGGTTAGGGGTTAATATGAGGGTTAAGGGTTGGGGTTAGGGTTTTTATTTATTTATTTTTATTATTTATTCATTTATTATTATTATTTATTATTATTTAGAAAAACACTCAAAAAATGCTCAAATCAAGCTTTTCAAACCATTTAAAAAAAAAAAAAAAGCATAAAGAACACACTAATCTGCCCAAATGAAGCTACAAAAAAAGCTCCAGAACTTTCTTGGCTTCAGGCGACTTGTAGAGAGATGTGAACCAACTCCATAATGAATAATAAAATGTTTTTCCTCCAGTGTTTTGGAACTCCGAGCTTCAAGCTACAAAACGCTGAGGTGTGAATGGGGTCTAAGCCCCTGTACACACGGTCGGACATTCTGTTCGTTGGATTTTCGTTGGATTTTGTCCGATGGATTTTGTCCGACGGATTGTGTCCGAAACTGTTGCATACACACGGTCGGACCAAGTTGTTGGAAAATCCGATCATTCAGAACGTGATGACGTTATTTCGTTACGACGGGACTACGTTCACGCTAGTAGCCAATAGCTTTGGTGTAGGAATTTGATCTGAGCATGCGTGGCACTTTGTCCGATCAAAATTCTCTACACATGATCGGAGTATGTCCGATCGGACCAGTTTGTCGGAAAATATTTCCAACAAGTTGGAAAATTGGGTCAGACGGATATTCTGACGGAAACAGTCCGATGCATACCACACACAGTCGGATTATCCGACAACGCGGTCCGATAGGACACATTCCGACGGATTCTCCGACCGTGTGTACAAGGGCTAAGTGTGCCCTTCTCCAGCAATCCGTCTCCAGCAAGCCATCTTCTTACAGGTCCAGAGTTGTCCATCTTTGGACATTGGGCAGCCACTGGTCATATACTAGCCCTATGACCATAATCTGGCCCCCTAAAGTCTGATGGACCGTATATTGGCCCCCTGTCTGCTTTTTATCAAGTTTGCAGACCCCTGCTCTCTGAACAGGGCTAACAGAAATGACCACACCCCCGGTTATCACTTTTCAAAACAAAATGTCTAATGCCCTGTACACATGACCAGTTTTCACATCGGAATAAATGCTGAAGGTTTTTCAGACGGAGTTCCGACGGAATTCCGCTAAAACTTTTTTGCGTACACACGATCACACCAAAGTCCAATCGTCAAGAAAGCGGTGACGTACAACACCTATGACGGGACTAGAAAAAGGAAGTTCCATAGCCAGTAGCCAATAGCTTCCGTCTCGTACTTGCTTCAGAGCATGCGTCGTTTTTGGTCCGTCTGAACAGCATACAGACGAGCGGTTTTCCCGATAGACATTGGTTCTGTCGGAAATATTTAGAATATGTTCTATCTCTAGGTCCGTCAGAATTTTTTCAACGGAAATAGTCCGATGAGGCATACACACGATCGGGATATACAATGAAAAGCTGACTTTTTCTGTCGGACATTCCGCTCGTGTGTACGCAGCATTACAAACACTTTATTGTGTGAGCCCAGAAATAGAAATCCCTTTTAAGTGTTAATGGCATCAAGCATGTCGTCCCCCCCCCCCCCCCCCCCCCTTTAATGGAAAATGACTTTTATGTAAAGATTAGAGTTCAGTGTAAAGAAAACAAGAGGACGTTCATTTCACAATGCACATTTATCAAGAGAAATGACGGAACAATATTTGTCACATATTTTATCCTGGAGATGACAGGAGATCGAGGGCCGGGTTGCTGAATAAATGAAGATTCATGCAGAATAATATGTCATTTGTCACTATTTGCCTGGTCAGTGTTTCTGTGTCTTAATAATTAAATTTAGGCAGCTTAAGGAGTCTCTGATTGGATTCCTGACACAAAGCAATTTCAAGCATGCGGTTTCATTACATACTTTTCTTTTTTTTTCCAGGATCCTAGGAATATTATCTTCACTACTGGTAAGTGGCATGCATAGGGAATATGTGATGATGTTCTGATAATAAAACCTGGCATTGTGTACATGTGTTATATATGCCTGAATTGTTTTAGCTTTAACCTTCTTAAAGGTACATCTCAGTCTAAGTTTAAAGTAATCTATGATAAAAATATGGGGCAACTTTTGCTGACCTCCTTTCTTTAAAATGGCAGTTGCATGACTTTAATGATGACCCTTTGGCTTAAATGCTGGGTCCTGTACCAAGGATAAGTATTCAGATAGAAAAAGTCAGATGTCATGCCTTTATGCCTGTTCCAGGTCATTGAATCAAAATAATGATGCAAAAGGGTCAGCATTACAACCAAGCAACTAGTACTTTGAGAAAAGCAAGCTCACCGGTGACCTGATCAAAGTGTATGTGAAGTTTAAGAATAAACTTCTCTTATACATCTTTTTTGGTCTGTTAAAGTGGAGTTCTGGCCGAAATATGACTTATAAGATAAAACTTCCCCTAGAATACTCATACCTTGTGCGGTGTAAAAATTTAAACTATGCCCAGTTTTCTATTTGTGAGGCACCGTTTTCTTACTTTGTGAAGTTCCTGCATAGCCCGGCCATCTCCAGTGTGGGCATTTGAAGCCACAGTGTCCTTTTTCCTGGATTCCGTGCATGCTGGCTACCCAGCATGCATCTGCCGATCTTGCGCATGTGCAGTGTGGTGCAATCTTGGTCAGCTTGACAAGGCATGGCTCCAGTAATATTTAATATTGGCTTCTATGGGAAATCTTGGTCAAATTGACATGGCACTGCTCCAGTGCCATGTCAAGCTGACCAAGATTTCCAGTGAGCGCATAACATGTATGGTAAAAGAGATTGCCTCTGTCCATGCAGATGATTAATTAAAATGTTTTGCCACATTCATGGCATGTTTCTTCTGAATATTATATAAATTATCATAAAGGCGATCTTTCAGCCTCCTCATTGTCCTCCCTATATATTGTATGTGGCGTATACTACATGTAATCAAATAAATAATATTCCTCGTGTTACCATTCAAAGCAAATCACCAAAGTGTACCTTTTGCCAATGACAGTTGATGTAAAGTTATCCCCATAAGGATGCAGGGACAACACAGGCAGTCATTCGCCCCACAAATAAAGTTGGCTTTAAACTGCAGCCAATTTCCTACCTGTCTTCCCCTAGAGGAGAAATAACTTGGCAAAGGTTGATTTGCCAGGGATGGCATGTGTCACTAGACCATCCCAATGCCCTCCTTTAAACAGAATTGTTCTATAAAACCAGGCGGTAACCTCAAAAATATTTCCTATCCTATTAAAATCAAGGCTATAAGCCGTAAGAAGCACAGCAGGGCCTCTGCGTGCCAACCCCTGGATCATATTATTCAATAGCTCACCTCTCTCTTTGTTCCTGGCTATACTGACGACCCTGTTTAGTGTCTGCTTTGAATAACCTACCTCCACAAAATGTTGGTACATCAGGGTAGCCTCTTTATCAAATTCTTCTTTGTCACTGCAAATCCTACATAGTCTTAAAAATTGCCCCATGGGTATCCCTCTGATGGTGTGACTGGGATGACCGATAATGGTCTGCTCTCAGAGTGACGTTTCCCGATAATGGTTTTCTATAAAGTTTGGTATTTATCTGTCAATCTTGTCCCAACAGGGTGACATCCAGAAAGCAGATAGATTTTGCCCTGACCTGTCCAGTAAATTTTAAGTTCAAAGATTTCTTATTAAAATATGTTAAGAGTCCCTTAAAGCTCTCTTATTGTGTTGAACAAATAAACAGGTCATCTATATAGCGATGGAAGAACTAGATATACTGCCAATGGGGGTTTCTACCCCAGAAATGCAGTCCCTCTCCTACCAACCCATATATTGGTTGGTGAGAGAGGGTGAAATACAGGTGCCAATGGCTGCCCTGCATTTCTGGAGATAGAAAACCCCATTGAAAGAAAATAAATTGTGTGTTAGAAGGTACTCCAAGCATTCCATGATATTCCCTTATATATTTCTGGGTACCCACTATAGCAGTCGAGAAAGAAAGATACTGCCCTTAAACTCAAAACATGTGGAATCGATGAACAGAGACTGGAGACATGTAATCCAAAAGTCTCCATCCCTCCACTCCATGTTCTGGCAGATCTGCAAAAGCAGTTTGGTGTCCAGTAAATAACTCAGAAATCCACTAACAAGAGGTGGCAGCTGGTAATCAACTCACTGTCCAATTCTTTCATTAGTGACTCAATTACAGAGACTATAGGTCTGCCCACAAGGGTTTCTAACCTCTAACTTGGTACTATCCGATAGCTGTCTCATAGCTTCTTGTATATATACAGTACATCTGAATCTTGAGCCACCACCAAGCCACCCTTATCTGAGTTCTTTATAAAGATTGAAGGGTCCTCACTTAATGGCTTCAGTGAGCTACATTCCTGTTTAATCATGTTGTCCTGCACCTCTTTCTCTCTCCATGGTTCTGATACACTATTCCCAACGCAAACCTTCCTGTGAAAGCGGCTGTATAAAAGCGGGTGCCGAAGCAACCAATGGCTAGAACCGTGAACAGTCAGAGCAAGAAATGTCACCAGCACAACATGGGTCTCCAAAATTGGGTCCAAAGCTTTATTCAGCGATCACATCGTTACAGTAAACAGCAATGTTTCGGAGCCACGCAGGACTTGGTCATGCCTGATGGAGGGGTCCTGTGTGGGTCCTAAATGTTGCTGTTGTAACAATGTGATCGCTGAATAAAGCTTTGGACCCAATTTTAGAGACCCATGGTGTGCTTGTGACATCTCTTGCAATCTCTCTTCATGGGTTCGGGGGCACAAGCAGATGCAGACAGTTTAGTTATGCCACTGTTCCCACCATAGGCATAGCATGAGGGGCCGTAATTGCTCACAACCATGTGGGGACCTACACCAAACTGTCACAGGGCTTAGCAAGGGAGGAGAGCATGGTCCACGAGCCAGGACTGCTGTGGTGAAACAAGTGTAGCGGTGTGTTGCCACTAGTTACTAACATCCACCAAATCACCCTGCCAGACCTTCATATATCACCTCTGAGACAATGAACAGTCATTTTCTTTGTTTTGTTTTTGTTTATTTATTTGATATATAAATTTGATATATAAATTGTTTATTTGATATAACTTGGTTGGGGAAAGGGGCATATGGGATGCCCATAGATCAAATTACTTTGCCATCCTATTTATAAATTAGAACTTAGTTTGAGCCTTGAAGAAATGATGCACATGTATAACATCTACAGTCTCTTCCCTGCATCGCCATGCAGATTATTGATCCTCCACTGCGTAACTCCTGCAGGAATCCTTCCCTCCTGCACAAACTTATTCTGTAGCACATTATGTTTCTTGTTGTTGTTGTTGTTGTTTCTTCTATATGCAAAAGATCCCACTTTGAATAGTCGCTAATGCTGACTCTAATTAGTTGCTGCTACTAGGCCAGAGGTCTGCAGCAGCTCTCTCCGGAAGCCTAGTAGTTTAGTTGTATATGCGGAACAGTGAACTACTGTTCCCAGCTATTCCAGCCTGCAAATCCTGCGCCCTAGGGCCACATCGATTTGACACTATTCCCTACAGTCTCTCCTCTGTTCTAGGATTCCTCATCAATGACCGTGTAATGATGAGGACTTCATCCATGACCGTGTAAGGACGAAGTTCCCTCACAGACTTCCTGGCATGTCTCCACATCCAACCCTCCACTGTGGTACAGTCATTGACCTTTCTCTGCCCCGAGTCCATAATGGAGAACTTAACTGGACCCTACGTTCCAACATCTTCTCCTGCCCTTCTGCTCCAGGAACTCCTCATCAATGACCGTGTAATTATGAGGACTTCCCCCATGACCGTGATAGGGTGAAGCTCCCTCACAGCTCTCCCGGGCTTCCTCCCGCTTTCAGCCCCCAGATGGGGGTGCCCTCCTGCTTCTGTCTAGTATTCCATTCTCCTGGCTGCCAACTCCACCCAGTGGCCTGTTACCTCAGCTTGTATGGGGGGCCTACCCCTTGACAGTTCCAGTTGGGGATAGGTCAGGGCTCCTCACAGAAGCTGCCTGCAGTTATAGGCCATGCCCCTCTCCCAGAAAATTCTCACTGGAAGCAGGGGAAGCGCTTCAGAACTAAAGTACAGGTGGTCACACCCACTGCTACACTAACTACTCCTTGCCCACAGATCAAAACAAACAGGCCTAGCTTGCAGCATAGGCCTGCTTAAATGTACCTGTACTGACAGTTCTTTACCAAAAAGTCCTTACTCTAGCACCTACCTATGGTAGAGGGTGCTACACAAGACACTGGTTGGATCCATGCAGAGAACAGACACACACTGCCCCCAGCACCTGCTGACACTCTCATACAAATACTCCAAAAAATCCCTTACCACCTCCTGGGGGCTCCCCCCCCCCCCCCCCCCATTGCCACTACCATGGGTTCTCAACAAACCCCTCTAGATTCACAAAGTTTGGCTGCCAGAAATAAGGAGCCTATAATGCAGAGCATACCATTTGTCCTTGGTAAGCTGAGTCACAAGAGCCAAAAGGAACTGCCTCTATTTCCACAAGTATTGTAAAGTAATCTAGGCTCTGTTCTCTGAATCCTCAGTTCAGAAAAAAAGGCCTCCTGTTGCTGAGGAGTGAAAGTGCAGCAGCAGTCTGAGAAGAATGAAATTACTCAAAATTGTTGTCTGCTAATCCAAATGTTGCAAAATGTTCTTCACATGGGAAGTTATTTGTACATTTACTGACCATTCAGTTGCCTGAGCCTTGATTTTCTTTAGAGGTGCCATCAAATTAATCTGTGGAGTGAAAAGTAAAGTCAGTGCTGGTGGAGGGGTATGGAAACCTGTTCAATAGGTGTGGTGAGAAGAGGCTACATAAGTGTGGCCACACATAGTCAGGTTGAAAAAAGACACATGTCCATCTAGTTCAACCATATAATAAATCAAAAATAATTTCAAACAATCCCAAATACCCAATCCTATACCCACAGTTGATCCAAAGGAAGGCGAAAAGCCCCAGCAAAGCATGATCCGATTTGCTACAGCAGGGGAAAAAATTCCTTCCTGACCCCCAAGAGGCAATCAGATTTTCCCCGGATCAGCTTTACCTATAAATGTTAGTACCCAATTATATTATGTGCATTTAGGAAAGAATCCAGGCCTTTCTTAAAGCAATCTACGGAGCTGGCCAGAACCGCCTCTGGAGGGAGTCTATTCCACATTTCACAGCTCTTACTGTAAAGAAACCTTTCTGTATTTGGAGATTAAATATCTTTTCCTCTAGGAGTAAAGAGTCCCCCCTTGTCCTCTGTGTTGACTGTAAAGTGAATAACTCAACACCAAATTCACTATATGGACAGTATATTTCAGATGAGGTCTTACTAATGATTTGTACAGGGACAAAATGATATATCTCTCTCTCTCTCTCTCTGGAGTCCATACCTCTCTTAATACAAGAAAGGACTTTGCTCGCTCTGGAAACTGCAGCTTGGCATTGCATGCTATTATTGAGCTTATGATCTACCAAAACTTCCAGATCCTTCTCCACTGTGGATTTCCTCAGTTGTACTCCCCCTAGTATGTATGATGCCTGCATAGTCTTAGCCCCCAAGTGCATAACTTTACATTTATCAACATTTAACCTCATCTGACACATTTTCGCCCAAATTAGTGCATTGAGACCGGCTTGTAAATTGGAGACATCCTGTAAGGATGTTATTCCACTGCATAGTTTGGTGTCATCTGCAGAGACTGAAATGGTATTTTTAATCCCAGACCCAATATCATTTATAAAGATATTAAAAAGTAAGGGTCCCAACACTGAACCTTGGGGTACAACACCCATAACCTTAGACCATTTAGAGTAAAAATCATTAACCACTACTCTCTGAATTCTGTCTTTTAGACAGTTTTCTATCCATCTACAAACTGGTATTTCCAAGCCTGTAGACTTTACCTTACACATGAGCCGTGTGTGGGGAACTGTGTCAAACACTTTTGCAAAATCCAAGTATACCACGTCTACCACCACCCCCTGTCCAAGGTTTTACTTACCTCTTCATAAAAAGAGATGTGTTTAACAACTTCTGTCTTTCATGAATCCATGCTGCATGTTGCTCAAAATATTTTTTCCAGCAAGAACTCATTGATGTGGTCTTTTATTAAACTCTCCAGTATCTTCCCGACTATAGAAGTTACACTAACAGGTCTATAGTTACTTGGTAAAGACTTTGTTCCCTTTTTAAATATAGGCACCACATTGGCCCTGCGCCAATCCAGTGGTCCCTAAAAATTAGAAACAATGGCTTTGAAATGGCAGAATTCAATTCTTTTAGGATCCATGGGTGGATGCCCTCTGGTCCAGGTGCTTTATCGACCTTTAGTCTGTATAAATATTTCTGGACCATATCACTTTTGCCGATTGTGGATCATTTGGGCCTGCGTCACTACCACCCCCATTATAGACACGAGCTCCCCCATGCTCCTTTGTATGCACAGAACTGAAGAATGTATTTAATAAATTTGCCTTCTCTTTGTCCCCAGTCACCCACTCCAGATTATTTTGTAAAGGCCCTACATACTCAGACCTGACCTTTTTACTATTAATACATTTGAAGAATTTTTTGGGGTTTGTCCTACTATCTTTTGCAATCTCTCGTTCATTTTGAATTTTTGCGTCCTTGATTTCCTTTTTACACATTCCGTTATATTCTTTGTAACATTTAAACTACACTAGTGTTCCTTCATTTTTATGTTTTTTAAAAGTTATTTTCTTATTGTTTATAGCTTTTTTAACTTTGACCGTGAGCCACATAGGTTTTATTTTTAGCCTTTTAAACTTATCGCCCATGGGACTATACTTTGCAGTGAGTTTACAAACAGTCTTTTTGAAGAATTCCCATTTCTGTTCTGTGTTAATCGATGCCAATATTCCCTCCCAGTCTAAGTCCTGGAGAGCAGCCCTCATCCTTGGAAATTTTTCTCTCTTAAAGTTAAGTGTTTTTTTTATCTTTCCCGTATGTGTTTTTTGCTTACAGCTAACATCAAATGAAATCATGTTATGGTCACTGCTACCCAGATGTTCCTATATATGAACATTAGTATTAAGCTCTGCATGGTTTGAACTTACCAAGTCCAACAGAGCATCATTCCTAGTTGGGGCCTCAATAAACTGGACCATGAAGAGGAAAAGATGTATTTCTGAGTCTAGACCCTGGGAAAAAGAAAGATAGGAAGAGGTTTTGGAGAAAAATGTGTGAAGACTATTGGATTGAGCTTTGAGACCCAGGGATAAGGCTAGGGTCACACCTGTGCAGCCGTGCAGGCCACAGTTTTCACGGGCACAAGAGCCCATTAATTTGAATGGGCTGCTGTGCCCCACGACACGCAGGAAAGAAGTCCCTGCACCATTTCTTAAATTGCATCCCGTGTGGGAACCGAGGTTCCCAGTACGATTGCAATTTCCAGTACGGGCCTGAGGATCCCGCATTGCTCAGTGTGGGTGGTGCCTAAAGATTGCTTTGTGTCTGCAGAGGGATGTTGTTGAATTGTAAATGCCCCTAATCAGAAAGCCTAGGGCAATTTCATTGTGAGCCACATCAGCATTATGGTTGTATCTGTAAAACTAGATGTCCAGAGCACCCCACCCCCCAACCCTTACATCAGATGTCAAGAGCCCCCCCCACCATCAGATGTCAAGATGTCTTTTACATCAGAGTGCAACCCCTTACCTTGCGCTGCTGCTGGAAAGAAACTGGGGTTGGAGCTGGGATGCAGAAAGTGCAGGGTCTAGAGGGGGACCGGAGGAGGGCCGGAGTCAGCTATTTGGGTCTGCTGAATTCTGAGACCAGGCGAGGCGGAAACAAGGGGTAGCTGAGGCTGCACAGAAAGGGAGAAGATCTGTAGGAGGCGTTCTGTCCTCCTCTCTGCTGCTGACTGCTGAGACAGGGAGGGGTGGGAGAGATGAGCCTCTCCATGGCTTGACACAGAAGGTGCTTCAGCTACAGGAGAGGTGCGAGGGTTATATAAAATGGAATGCCAGGCCTTGACACATACTCCCTAGGGCATGGCTTAAGTGCACTGGCTGAGAGTGCACTGCTGGAACCCTGGAAACTCCCTGGGTTATGAATGTGTCTATGGGAATGTTTGGTTATTGATCCAGAAGTGCATTTGTGAGGTCAGGCATTGATGTGGACGCAATCTCCACTCTAATTCACACCAATGGTGTTCTATCGGGTTGAGGTCAGGGCTCTGTGCAGACCAGTCAAGTTCCTCCACCCCAAACTCGCTCATCTATGTCTTTATGAACCTTGCTTTGTGCACTGGTTTGTGGTAACACTTTGGGGATGGTCCCTTCCTGTTCCTGCACACTAGTGCACAAAGCAAGGTCCATAAAGACAGGGATGAGCGAGTTTGGAGTGGAGGAACTTGACTGGCCTGCAACCCAATAGAACACCCTTGGTATGAATTAGAGTGGAGACTTCGAACCAGGCCTTCTCGTCCACATCAGTGCCTGATCTATCAAATGCACTTCTGGAAGAATGGTCAAACATTCCCATAGAGACACTCCTAAACCTTGTGGACAGCCTTCCCAGAAGAGTTGAAGCTGTTATAGGTGCAAAGGGTGGGCCAACTCAATATTGAACCCTACGGACTAAGACTGGGATGCCATTAAAATTCATGTGCGTGTAAAGGCAGGCGTCCCAATACTTTTTATAATATAGTGTGTGTGATGTTTCCCACTTCACTTTATATATGTACATCCGGACTTGACATGCAATGTCTCTCACTGTCAACCAGACCCTACAAGATTTCCTATTATTTGTACACTGTTCCATAAGGGCTCATATAGATGAGGATTGAACAGTTTCTTGCAGAAACAGCTCAACTTCTCACTTTCTAAACAGCTAGCTGATATTTACTGTAAGAATTAGTGTCTGTACTCCTAATTATGGAAGAATGGAGAAAGTTCAAGGTATCTACTAGAATGGACATTGGAGCACTCAGAAACATCTGGAGTCATCCATGGGCTGCAAGTTCTTTTTTGTGAAATAGAACAAAATATATTCTAGCACGCACATACAAAAATGACAGAATCCTGCAAGGCTACGGTATTTAAAACACCTAAAAATATAAAAAAATATGGGGATTTGGTCACACCATATGGCCATATAGTGCTAAAGGCCACTACTGCATCAAAGTACCCTATTATCAATGGGTCCTACACTAATCATAGAATGAAAGACCCTGCTTCTCAACCATGGGAGAAATACACTCCTCTTTATGGGAAAACTATAAGGACTCCTCCTACAACACAAGTGGACACTAATTGGAGGTAATGGCAGGGAGATGGGGTGCTCCAACCCAAGGGATCTGGTCAGGACCCTCACAACATACAAACAGACTTGGGGGTAGGGTTGCCACCTCATCCCTTTAAACCTGAACATGCATGCATTACACAGGTTCTATGGCTGATTAAAGAGGAAGTAAACCCTGATGAGTTTACTTCCTCTTTCATTCCCTGCAAAGGTAAAGCATAGTGGACTACTATGCATCGCATAGTAGCCCATTATGTGTCACTTACCTGACACAGGAGCCAGCGATGTTACCGCTGTCCCCTGTAGTCCGGCGCATCCATGTTCTCGGTGGGTCTCGCTGCTCCGCCGCTGTCATTTGGCGAAGACGTCACTCCCGCGCATGCACACGGGAGCCGCCACGCGCGGCATATCGCCGTTGACCGCGGCGTGCTCAGTGCACCTGCGCGCCGCTGTCTACGGTGCATGCGCCGTAGACAGCGGTGCCTGTCTTTCAGCAAATATCTCCTAAACCGTGTAGGTTTAGGAGATATTTATTGGACCTACAGGTAAGCCTTAATCTAGGCTTACCTGTGGGTCAAAGTTGGTTGTAAGGGTTTACAACCACTTTAAGGTGTTAATTAAACTCACTTGGTGAGTTTAATTACTTGCTGAGGCCTTATCTCCGTTAAATTAGCATCAGAACCTGTGTAATTCATATGTGTTCGGGTTTAAAGGGATGAGGTGGCAATCTTACCCCCAAGTCTGTTGTTTGTATGTTGTGAGAGTCCTGACCAGATCCCTTGGGTTGGAGCACCCCATCTCCCTGCCATTACCTCCAATTAGTGTCCACTTGTGTTATAGGAGGAGTCCTTATAGTTCTCCCATAAAGAGGAGTGTATTTCTCCCATGGTTGAGAAGCAGGGTCTTTCATTCTATGATTAGTGTAGGACACACTCATAATGGGGTACTTTGACGCAGTAGTGGGCTTTTACATTCAAGAGGTGCTGCTATAAGACCGACAAACAGAACAAAATAGATTATAGCGCACACATACAAAAATGACATGGAATCCTGCAAGGCTATTTAAAACACCTGAACATATTAAAAAATATGGGGATTTGGTCACACCATATGGCCATATAGTGCTAAGCCCACTACTGCGTAAAAGTACCCCAACATCAGTGGGCCCTACACTATTCATAGAATGAAAGATCCTGCATCTCAACCACAGGAGACAAATTCCTCTTTATGGGAGAACTATACGAAGGACTATAAGGACTCCTCCTATAACACAGGTGGTCACTAATAAGAGGTAATGGTTTTGTTTCTTTTTTGTGAAATAGACTCTTCAGATCTATAACATTTATAGACTTATTGGAGCTAGAATTGGTTTCATTGCTATAATTACGTTTTTTCACCCACCTCCTGGCATCAGAATCCAATTTTATTTTAATTCCCTTCAAGCGGCAGCTGCACAAGTCAGGGGAGTCTTTCTACTACAGTGTGCAAGGAGGGAACGAGCCACCGGTGTATATTGATGCCGAGTTTCTGACACACTTTCATGGCTTCTGCTTAGAGACAAACACGCGAATCACAGGAAAGATAAAAATCATGCTGTGTATTATCTCTCTGCTGGCTGCTGCTGGGGATGTGTCAGACATCTCCTTATTAACTGGTTATTAGTAGCTCGCATGTCCGCTGGATTCTGTTCTTAAACAGCAGGAACCTTACAAAGAAGCCATCTGCTGCCATTGGGAAGAAACTGGAAAATGACATATGAAAACTGGAACACAAAACTGTCTGTGCTGCTCATAACTACCAATACAAAGTCAACTGCCCTTTTTAATTTAATACATATGTGAAGGTTTTCGTTTATCCAGGTCATGGTATATCTAGTAGTAAATAGTCACATCACTTGGACTAGTCCTGTAATATTGAAAACATTGCTTAACCAGTTGCCGACCGCCGCACGCCGATGTACGTCGGTACAATGGCACGGGCAGGCATAAGGACATACATGTACGTCCCTTGCCTCCCGCGGGTCGGGGGCCCAATCGGGCCCCCGCCCGGTGCCTGCGGCGGTCGGTATTCGTTCGGGAGCGATCCCGGACGAGGGGACGGCCATTCATTCATGGCCACCCCCTCGCGATCGCTCCCGACGAATAGAAATCCCCGGTGACATCACTTCCTCTCCTGTAATGTAAACACAGGAGAGGAAGTGATGTATTCTCTCCTCCGTGTCGGTATTTTTCGTTCCGACACGGAGGAGAGCGGATCAGTAAGTTGCACCAACACTCTACACACACAGTAGAACATGCCAGGCACACTCACACCCCCCCTTTACCCCCCGATCACCCCCCCAATTACCCCTGCCCCCCAGTCACAGTGACACCAATGTCATTTTTTTTTTTTTTTTTTTTGCATTGGTGTCATTTGTGACTGTAATAACTGTTAGGGCAGTTAGAGTTAGCCCCCTTTAGTTCTAATGTACCCCCCTAACCCCCCCAATAAAGGTTTAACCCCGTGATCACCCCCCGTCGCCAGTGTCACTAAGGCTGGGTTCACATTGCAGCGGTTTATGAGAACGAATGTGATTCGCACCGCACTGCAGTGCAAATCACATCCGATCTCTGTGCGATTCGAGTTCAGCCATTCGCCGCACCCGCCGCACCCGCCACACCCGCCGCACCCGCCGCAAATTCGCACGGGACCCTTTTTTTGGCCCGCAGCAGAATCGGATCGCATGGGTGTTCACACCATGCGATCCGAGTTTGCAGATCGCACTGCGATATGCGAACTGATCTGGGGGTGTCAGTAACATTTCACTGACACTCCCAGCAGTTCGCATAGGGCAGTGTGAACTGCCGCCGGGAGGCATGCGATGCGGGAACCCGCCGCGGATTCGCGGCGTTTCCGCATCGCTCCAGTGTGAACCCAGCCTAATAAGCGATCATTTTTCTGATCGCCGTATTAGTGTCACAGGTGACGCTAGTTAGGCAGGTAGGTATTTAGGTTCGCCGCAGCTTTATACTACCGCATAAAGCCCCCTGATTGCCCCCTAGTTAACCCTTTCACCAGTGATCACCATATAACTGTTACAGGTGACGCTGGTTGGTTAGTTATTTTTTTATAGTTTCAGGGCACCCGCCATTTATTACCTAATAAAGGTTTAACCCCCTGATCACCCGGCGGGTGTCATTTGTGACTAATAACTGTTAGGGCAGTTAGGGTTAGCCCCCTTTAGTTCTAAGGTACCCCCCTAACCCCCCCAATAAAGGTTTAACCCCGTGATCACCCCCCGTCGCCAGTGTCACTAAGGCTGGGTTCACATTGCAGCGGTTTATGAGAGCGGATGTGATTCGCACCGCACTGCAGTGCAAATCACATCCGATCTCTGTGCGATTCGAGTTCAGCCATTCGCCGCACCCGCCGCAAATTCGCACGGGACCCTTTTTTTGGCCCGCAGCAGAATCGGATCGCATGGGTGTTCACACCATGCGATCCGAGTTTGCAGATCGCACTGCGATATGCGAACTGATCTGGGGGTGTCAGTAACATTTCACTGACACTCCCAGCAGTTCGCATAGGGCAGTGTGAACTGCCGCCGGGAGGCATGCGATGCGGGAACCCGCCGCGCATTCGTGGCGTTCCCGCATCGCTCCAGTGTGAACCCAGCCTAATAAGCGATCGTTTTTCTGATCGCTGTATTAGTGTCACAGGTGACGCTAGTTAGGCAGATAGGTATTTAGGTTCGCTGCAGCTTTTTATAGCGCCAGGGACCCCCATATACTACCGCATAAAGCCCCCTAATTGCCCCCTAGTTAACCCTTTCACCAGTGATCACCATATAACTGTTACAGGTGACGCTGGTTGGTTAGTTATTTTTTTATAGTTTCAGGGCACCCGCCATTTATTACCTAGTCTCACTAGTGTACCCCTAAATTTAGGGGTGTCTACTTTCCAAAATGGGGTCATTTGGGGGGGGTTTGTGCCATCTTGGCATTTTATGGCCTTCAAAACTGTAACGCCCTTAGAAAGCCTGAAGGCGGTGCTTGGTTTTCGGGGCCCCGTACGCGGCTAGGCTCCCAAAAAGTCCCACATATGTGGTATCCCCATACTCAGGAGAAGCAGCAGAATTTATTTTGGGGTGTCATTTCACATATGCCCATGGCATGCGTGAGCAATATATCATTTAGTGACAACTTTGTGAAAAAAAAAAAAAAGTTTGTAATTTTCCCGCAACTTGTGGCAAAATATAAAATATTCCATGGACTCAACATGCCTCTCAGCAAATAGCTTGGGGTGTCTACTTTCTAAAATGGGGTCATTTGTGGGGGTTTTGTGCCATCTTGGCATTTTATGGCCTTCAAAACTGTAATAGGTAGTGAGAAGTGAACTCAAAAATTTACGCCCTTAGAAAGCCTGAAGGCGGTGCTTGGTTTTCGGGGCCCCGTACGCGGCTAGGCTCCCAAAAAGTCCCACATATGTGGTATCCCCGTACTCAGGAGAAGCAGCAGAATTTATTTTGGGGTGTCATTTCACATATGCCCATGGCATGCATGAGCAATATATCATTTAGTGACAACTTTGTTAAAAAAAAAAAAAAAAAAAAAAAGTTTGTAATTTTCCCGCAACTTGTGGCAAAATATAAAATATTCCATGAACTCAACATGCCTCTCAGCAAATAGCTTGGGGTGTCTACTTTCTAAAATGGGGTCATTTGTGGGGGTTTTGTGCCATCTTGGCATTTTATGGCCTTCAAAACTGTAATAGGTAGTGAGAAGTGAACTCAAAAATTTACGCCCTTAGAAAGCCTGAAGGCGGTGCTTGGTTTTCGGGGCCCCGTACGCGGCTAGGCTCCCAAAAAGTCCCACATATGTGGTATCCCCATACTCAGGAGAAGCAGCAGAATTTATTTTGGGGTGTCATTTCACATACGCCCATAGCATGTGTGAGCAATATATCATTTAGTGACAACTTTGTGTAAAAAAAAAAAAAAATTTTTTTTTTTTGTCATTATTCAATCGCTTGAGGCAAAAAAATAAAATATTCAATGGGCTCAACATGCCTCTTATCAATTTCCTTAGGGGGTCTACTTTCCAAAATGGGGTCATTTGGGGGGGTTTTGTACTGCCCTGCCATTTTAGCACCTCAAGAAATGAGATAGGCAGTCGTAAACTAAAAGCTGCGTAAATTCCAGAAAACGTACCTTAGTTTGTAGATGTGACAAACCAATAAATATACAATTATTGACTTTTTTTTTACCAAAGACATGTGGCTGAATACATTTTGGCCTAAATGTATGACTAAAATTGAGTTTATTGGATTTTTCTAATAACAAAAAGTAGAAAATATCATTTTTTTTCAAAATTTGCGGTCTTTTTACGTTTATATCGCAAAAAATAAAAATCGCAGAGGCAATCAAATACCATCAAAAGAAAGCTCTATTTGTGGGAAGAAAAGGACGCAAATTTTGTTTGGGTACAACATTGCATGACCGCGCAATTACCAGTTAAAGCAGCGCAGTGCCAAAGTGTAAAAAGACCTCTGGTCATTTACCAGCAAAATGGTCCGGTCTGAAAGTGGTTAAAGTAGAATTCCAGGGTAAACCTACCATATATACTCGAGTGTAGTCCAGACCAAATATAAGCCAAAGCACCTAATTTTACCACAAAAACTGGAAAAACGTATTGATCGAGTATAATGCAGCATTTGCATAGAGCAGCCTGTGTTAGGGCTCATAATATACAGCCTACCAGTTCCCATGAAATGCAGCCTGCTAGTGCCCATCGTATACAGCCTATGAGTGCCCATCATATACACCCTGCCAGTGCCCATCATATACAGCCTATCAGTGCCCATGAAATGCAGTCTGCCAGTGCCCATCATATACACCCTGCCAGTGCTCATCATATACAGCCTATCAGTGACCATGAAATGCAGCCTGCCAGTGCCCATCATATACAGCCTATCAATGCCCATGAAATGCAGCCTGGCAGTGCCCATCATATATAGCCTGCCAGTTGCCATGAAATGCAGCCTGCCAGTGCCCATCATATACAGCCTATCAGTGCCCATCATATACATGACACACAGGGCACAGGCACTATACTCCATCCACAAACCTGCCCATGCTCAGGGTGCTCTCCTTCATTCACAAATCTGAAGAAAGTCGGGGTGCTCACCTTCATTCACAAATTGGCACCTGCACAGGGTGCTCTCCTTCATCCACAAATCTGCACACGCTCAGGATGGTTTCCTTCATTCACAAATCTGTGGACGCTCAGAGTGCTATCCTTCATCCACAAATCTGCAGGCACTCTACTTTATCCACAAATCTGACCACGCTCAGAGCGCTCTCCCTCATCCTTAAATCTGGCCACGCTCAAAGCACCCTCCCTCATCCACAAATCTGTGCATGCTCAGAACACTCTCCTTCATTCACAAATCTGCTCATTCTCAGAGTGCTCTTTCATTCACAAATCTGTGGACGCTCAGAGTGCTATCCTTCATCCACAAATCTGCAGGCACTCTACTTTATCCACAAATCTGGCCACGCTCAGAGAGCTCTCCCTCATCCTTAAATCTGGCCACGCTCAAAGCACCCTCCCTCATCCACAAATCTGTGCATGCTCAGAACACTCTCCTTCATTCACAAATCTGCTCAGAGTGCTCTTTCATTCACAAATCTGCACATACCCAGAGCGCTCTTTTCATACACAAATCTGTGGATACTCAGGTTGCTCTCTATCCATAAATCTGCACATGCACAGTTCACTCTCCTTCTACAAACCTTCAAGGCACATGGCACTCTTTTTCATCCACAAATTTGCTATCATCCTCACATCCCACTAGTGTGCTCTGAGCCCAGTGCTTTGTGGGGATGGAGAGCTCATTGCACATGTGTGGATTAGTGAAAGAGGATGACCTTGATCACTCAGAATGGTACTTTATTTGTCCAGGCCTTGACAAATTTTGGTTGGTCTCAGTGGGGGCTGGTGCTCAAAATTTATGGGGGTCACAAACAAACTGAAAAATACAAAAAAAATAAAAATTGCAGCCTCACTGTGCAATCAATTGTAGCCACTGTGTTCATCATATGCAGACACTGTGCCTATAAAATGCAGCCACTATGCCCCATAAAATGCAGCCACTGTGCCCATCATATGCAGCCACTGTGCCAATCAAATGCAGCCACTGTGCCCATCATATGCAGCCACTGTGCTCATCATATATAGCCTCTGTGTCTATCATATGTACCCTCTGTGCCCATCATGTTCAGCCTCTGTGTCCATAATATGTAGCCCCTGTGCCCATCATATGCAGCCTCTGTGCCCTTCATATGCAGCCTCTGTGCCCAATATTTGCAGCCACTATGGACCCCCCGCCCGCTCGCTGTCTGACTGGCACTTACCCCATCCTGGTGGCGGGTCAGGCAGCAGGTGATGGCAGCGAGCTGTGGGACATGCAGGGGGTCAGTCAATGGCTCCTGTGTCCTCCATGATTCCTGTGCGTCTTTTCTTCCGTTCCACTAGGCGTCCAATAGGGATGCCTGTTCCTTCAGCCAATCAGGTGACAGGTATTAGACCCATGCTTCTTGATTGGCAGAAAGGTGGTTCAGTGTTAGAAAAGCAAATATTCATATGAATGCAATGCTTTTCGCTCCGAGTTCACCTTTTTTGAAGCCTATTAGAGCTATGGCTCTAATCAGGGTCTTCAAAAAAAACACCCCCGCTTCTGTAATTCAGGTGCTAGGCGTTTGAAAAGGGGCCGGACACCTGAATAGGGAGCATGGGCATCCATGGGACTTTTTTCAGGGGGGGCATCATTTTAGAGTCACCCATGCACTGCACCTTTTTGACAATGTCATTATCACATTATCATGGTCAGAGATTGCAGACATAGGATAGGTAATGGATAATGGCAAACAGGCCCTCTTACTACACCCAGCGAAATTACAGCAGTGACCCCTCCGGCTGGACAATCTCTCACTCTGGGTTCCCCGGCGGCTGGCTCTGGTCAGTAGTGTAGCATGTCCGTAACCCTGGTAGAGGCTCAGTCTTTCTCTCTCTGGTGGCGTTGGGCGGTGTGGCTCTCTCTGGTGGTGCTGGGCACTGTGGCTCTCTCTCTGGTGGTGCTGGGCAGCGTGGCTCTCCCTCTGACTTCCGCCCAGCACACTCCTCATTCTTTGTCCTGTAGCACTCTCTCCCTCAGCTTTTTTCCAAGTCTCTCAATCTCTCTCTTGATCGAGCTGTAGCCTCCTCCCTGTGAAAAATGGGGCAGCCAATCTTTGGGACTACATGTCCCATGATGCTCTACTCTCCTAGACTCCTTTGATTGGCCCTCAGTTATGGCCATTAGGGAAGGAATGGAGCAGGCAGGAAACTGGGTGGGGGACCTGGTGAGAGCCACCGTCTCTTCTCCCTGACAGGAGAAAGGAGGGGGGGCGAGTGGGGGAAACCTCTGATAGCCAGCAGCTCGCCTTTCTCCTGTCACATCGCCCCCTAGTTCTCTGCTGGACTGAGCAGTCAAAAGAGCCCAAAGTCACACTACACTGATGGGGGTGGCTCGACAGCACCCTGATGGTGTCACCCCACTGGCGGGTGGCACCCGGTGCCGGCTGCCTGTACCCTAATATCGGCGCAACTGTGCTGAATTTAGGATCCGATCCATGATTCTGGGGGGGGGGGGGGCCCTTGCCCCTACCTGTGGACGCCCATGATAGGAGGTGGTTACAGCGGCCATGGATAGATTCATGCTATGCATGAATCTATCCATTTTACAAATAGGGGGGTGCCGCACCCTTAATGGACGCACTGCCTTTGCTTGGCCTACAGGTTCCTAATATAAAGGAAGCCTGGTTTCTCTACACTGCATCATCATAAACTACTCTGGCCCCTTAACTGCTCTACAATTTTTTTTTATAAAGATGAACTAACCCTTTAAATATTTATTATTATTATTATTATTATTATACACGATTTATATAGCGCCAACAGTTTACGCAGAGCTTTACAATGTAGAGATTGACTTGGCTGATGAGGTGGAGCAGGGGGCACTTGTGGAACGGGGGGGGCGTTCTGGTCCTTGTGTCTTAAAAAGGTTTATTGAAGACCTGCTAGATGTCTAGCATCCTGTTAGACTAATGCTCATGGTCCTCCATGTAATAAGAGAGGTGTCATTTTATTCCTACCTAGCGGTATCTGACTGTACTCCCTCGGAATACTAATTCCATATGTCTACTAATAAAACTGCTAGGAAGCACGCATCCAGCAAACACAGACGAGGCACCATGGCACGTATATCCTAGCAACAGTGCGTAGCTTTGCTCCAGATGTGATTTAAATTCTGCAGATGTAAAAAGCTGACTTTATATCAAGGTCAGCTCTGTAGCTGTATGTGGCTGAAGAATAATCTTACTACTCAAGATGACAAGGAAATCTGGGTCTGTAGGGTAATTGCACACAGCCAGGTGACCTGCTTTCCAAGATTTAAGAAAGACGCAGAAAGCATAAACAGACTTGAGACAGCTCAACAATGAACCTGAATGGAAGTGTTCCACCGTGCCTGTGGGGCATTAGCATAATAAATGCATCTGCTGATTTTTCCATTAGAATTAACTTGGCTTTTACTAGGTCTGTTATTCCATGCTTTGACTTTAATAAGGCACTTAGCAGGGCTGGTGCTAGACTATTTTTCACCCTAGGCAAGACCAGCTACTTACACCCCCCCCCCCCCCCCCCCAAAAAAAAAAAAAATCAAAATAAAATTCCACATGGAGCCAATGTTAGCTCCATGCAGAGACAGATTGGGGAGCTAGGAAGGAGTGATGAGGCTTGCACAGCACCTCCTTGGCTAGATACCTCTTTTTTATGGATTGGCTGAAGTTTGCAGGAGATGGCTTCATCTCCAGATCATACAATCCTGTCTGGGGACAGTGACACTAAGCCCTTGTACACACGGTCGGAGATTCCGACAACCAAATCCATCGGAGTAATTCCGGAAGAGGTCCGGAAGTGATGTTGCATACACACGGTCGGACTAAATTGTCGGAAAATCCGATTGATTCGTTATTCGTTATCCGTTATTTCGTTACGACGGGACTACGTTCAGGCTAGTAGCCAATAGCTTTGGTCTAGGAATTTGATCTGAGCATGTGTGGCACTTTGTCCGTCGGAGTAGGCTACACATGATCGGAATATGTCCGATAGGAGCATTTTGTCTGAAAATTTTACCGGCAAGTTGGAAAAGTTGGTCCGTCGGATATTCCGACGGAAACAGTCCGATGCAGACCACACACAGTCTGAATATCCGACAAAACGGTCCGATAGGACACATTCCGTCGGAATCTCCGACCGTATGTACAAGGGCTAAGACTCAGAAGTGATGTTTTACACATTGCTTCAGGGTCATTAACAGAAAAGGGATATCAGTGAACAGGCGTTTGTTGATCTCCCTCCCTTCTACCGGCGGCACCCACCATGCCGGTCCCAGGAGGTCCACTGAAGGTAGTGTAGAGCCTGGGAAGCATGGCAGGGCACAATGGGGACCCGGAAGAGATCTGGAGGCTGCACAGTTATTGGATAATTTCTACCTGACAGTCAGCCAATTAGATTTACACACACTCAATAAGATGCTTCCAATTAGTTCTATTTACACTTGTGTTGAAGGGACATTAAAATGTCCAGCTGACCCACACTTTTACCGTCTTCCAACCACTCCCCATTATGCTGCAAATTACAGCATCAGGGGGTTTTACACAATACCCTGCCACTATTGTAATACTATGGTGGTAGTGCCTTTGTGCTTGTGCTTCCTATGCTCTATGGACTGTCTTTTATATCAATAAAGGTGATTGCATTGGAGTGCGGCGATCTGGAATTGCATGCAGAGCCAGCACCCTTTTTACGTGCAGGGTAGGTCAGAAGTGGGATTGCAACCTGGAGCGGTATATTATAGTACTTGTACATGTGATCATATTAAAGGGTTAATCCACCCAAACGTTGATATTATAGCTATAGGTACAGTCTGGCGAGCCAAGTCAGCACTGTTTTTTTTATGTTTCATGGATACTCTTGCCATAAATTTCAGCTTTGTTCCTTTCCTCCTTGGAAGCTTTTGTGTTCCGGGACTAAGGACGAGCTTGGGTTCAGTCTAAAGACATGCCGGTAGGTTAATTGGATTCAGTCTAAATTGTCCCTAGTATGTATGAATGCGAGTTAGGGACCTTAGATTGTAAGCTCCTTGAGGGTAGGGACTGATGTGAATGTACAATGTATATGTAAAGCACTGTGTAAATTGATGGCGCTATATAAGTAACTGAAATAGTCCAGACTTGTGTTTATAGTGCACTTGGCAGGGAGCAGTCAACTCCACCCACTGCCACCCGATCAACTGAGGCCTACGACATTCTCCACTTTGCAGATACACAAAAGGATAAGAGATGCTCATGACATCATTGACCTAATATAGCCACATGGCTGACAGGTGCATGTACAGTGCTTTGAAAAAGTATTCATACCCTTTGGAATTTTCTACATTTTGTCATGTTACAACCAAAAATGTAAATGTAGTTTATTGGGATTTTATGTAATAGACCAACACAAAGTGGCACATAATTGTGACATGGAAATGCTAAATGGTTTTCAACATTTTTTACAAATAAAGTGAAAAGTGTGGCGTTCATTTGTATTCAGCCCCCTTTACTCTGATACCCCTAACTAAAATCGAATGGAACTAATTGCCTTCAGAAGTCACCTAATTACCAAATTGAGTCCACCTGTGTGTAATTTAATCTCAGTATAAATACAGCTGTTCTGTGAAGCCGTCACAGGTTTGTTAGAGAACCTACAGCATCATGAAGGCCAAGGAACTCACCAGACAGGTCAGGGATAAAGTTGTGGAGAAGTTTAAAGCAGGGTTAGGTTATAAAAAAAATCCCAAGCTTTGAACATCTCACGGAGCACTGTTCAATCCATAATCCGAAAATGGAAAGAGTATGGTACAACTGCAAACCTACCAAGACATGGCCGACCACCTAAACTGACAGGCCGGACAAGGAGAGCATTAATCAGAGAAGCAGCCAAGAGGCCCATGGTAACTCTGGAGGAGCTGCAGAGATCCAAATCTCAGGTGGGAGAATCTGTCCACAGGACAACTATTAGACGTGCACTGTACAAATCTGACCTTTATGGAAGAGTGGCAAGAAGAAAGACATTTTTGAAAGAAATCCATAAGAAATCCAATTTTCTGTTTGCGAGAAGCCATGTGGGGGACACAGCAAACATATGGAAGAAGTTGCTCTGGTCAGATGAGACCAAAATTGACCTTTTTGGCCTGAAAAGAAAAATGCTACGTGTGACTGAAAACTAACACTGCACATCACCCTGAACACACCATCCCCACCGTGAAACATGGTGGTGGCAGCATCATGTTGTGAGTATGTTTTTCTTCAGCAGGGACAGGGAAGCTGGTCAGATTTGATGGAAAGATGGATGGAGCCGAAAACAGGGCAACCTTAAAAGAAAACTTGTTATGCCCCATACACACGTGTGGAATTTCTGACAGAAAAAGTCAGATGGGAGGTTTGCATTGTATATTCCAACCATGTGTATACCCCATCAGACTTTTTACGTCAAAAATTCTGACGGACCTAGAAAGAGAACATGTTCTATATTTTTCCGACAGAACCAATTCCTATCGGGAAAACAGCTCGTCTGTATGCTGTGACGACATACCAAAAATGACGCATGGTCTGAAGCAAGTATGAGAGACGGAAGCTATTGGCTACTGGCTATTGAGCTTCCTTTTTCTAGTCCCATCGTAGTGTTGTACATCACCGCGTTCTTGGTGTGATCGTGTGTACACAAGACAGCTTCAGCGGAATTCCGTCGGAAAAACCTTCAGAGTTTATTCCAACGGGAAAACCGGTCGTTTGTACAGGGCATTAGAGTCTGCAAAAGACTTGACTCTGGCGGAGGTTCACCTTTTAGCAGGACCACGGCCCTAAACATACAGCCAGAGCTACAATAGAATGATTTAGATCAAAGCATTTTTATGTGTTAGAATGGCCCAGTCAAAGTCCAGACCTAAATTCAATTGAGAATCTGCGGTAAGATTTGAAAATTGCTGTTCACAGATGCTCTTCATCCAATCCAACAGAGCTTAAGCTAATTCAACCTTTCTTATTTGCGTCTGGTCACTGTGGCATGTTAATAAATACTACATTTTTTAAGAGCAATGACCAGAGTGCGGATCATCTTTTCCTCATGTTTTCATTGTACCTTTATTCATTATGACCTTCTAGCTGCCGACCTCCTAACAACCAATGACATCATCAGTTGATAAGGATTATATTAGTCTCCTGTATAGTATCCTGGTTTGACCATCCCCTGCACCTCTCCTTCAGCTTTGGGGTCAAAATAGCTGAGTGATGGAGAAAAACTGAGGACGAAGAGAAACATTTGAATACTAGTGTAGACGGGAGCGGACTACAGTTATCTGACTTTGCAGACTTGCCTCCTATTGTTCCAGCTTGGTCTTGTGTTCCCCTAGTGCTGGGCTCAGATCACTGACATCATGTTTCTGAGCCCATAGGGAAGCATTGTGGGAAGTGTAGTCTTCTGAATAGGCATTGCTGAATTGCAGAAATGACTATAGACTACATCTGCCAGCAAGCCATCCACTCCATGGGAGATTCTGCTGAACAGGCACATGCTCTCTTGCTTCTTGGATCCTATCATGTAAGCACCATCTCCCCGATGTGTGAGGAGAATGCGGCCTATCACGTGGTACACAGCCTACAGATCCAGCCCCAGAGAGTCCAGACGTTGCTCACTTGCAGAAAGACGCCCTGCAGCCACGCTGAACACGGCGGAACGCTCACTAAGTCAGCAGACTGATCACAATCTCTGCCCATCTGCAGCAAGAAGGAGAGTCTACCGAGTTCTATCAGGATTGGTGAGTGGGGCATTTGCCCACAGATCGCATTGCCTTTCATAAGTACTACACTCTGAACACTGTGCACAGACAACATTCCTTTGGATTACATATAGGATTGCTATAAAAAAAAAAAACAGTTATCTTGCTCTGTTCATCATCACTTTGCTACATTCTTGTTCTATGAGCTCCAACTTACCAGTGAAGACAGTGCAAGGCCTTACTTTTAGGACATTATTGTTTATTGCTCTTAAAGGACACACTTTTCTTCTATTATGTTATCTCTCATTAGGATTAAAGATATTATAGGCTGCCCCTGGGTTCTTCTTTAAAGCAGAAATATTTCCTTATATCCACCAATAGCTTTCTCAAGGTATCCAATTGTGATTGTGTATATTGTTATCATGCACTTGTCATTACTAACTGTTATTGCTGCAAGCGTTATTTCAACCTAGTCTTGGCTGTAACAAGGACTAGGCTAAATAATCCTTCATTTAAATCTCTCTTCTTGAATAACTAAAATCATAGAGAGTTTAAACTACTTTCTTTGTGTCTGTATGTCATTTAAAGGCATACACAACATGTCTGAACCTAGAGTGTCAGAGGGGCTGGAGATCATAGCTGCACAGGAGAATATGCATTACCAAGCAACCCCTGAGCACTAGTCAGTACCAGTTTACACTTTTAATGTTGGTTGTCCTATGTGGATGTTGCTGCATTGTGTAAAACTATTGGAATAATTTTCCCATTTTAGAAAGGGATTCCTCATGACTGTCCATATTTTTTGAGGGTGCCTCAAAATTGTCCATAATTTTAAAGGGTGCGTTGAATGAAAACATTTTTGAGAAACACTGCTTTAACATGTACAGTCTTGAGAAAAGAAGGGACAGAGGGGACACAATTAATACCTGAAGATTGTGAATAAGGTTCAAGAGGGCAATATATTCAATATGAAACCAAGATTAAGAACATAAGGACATGACCTCAAACTAGCAGGACTGGAAGAGTAGTTGATGCTTGGAGAAGACTTCCAGAAGGGGTAGTCTGTACATCATCAGTAAGGCTGCATAACAACTGGGAGTTCTGAAAACACAATGGGAATTGGGTGTTTCTGCCTGCATTTTCAGAAATGCAGCAAAATGTGTAATGCGCTTGTGGTGTCATTATTTGTTAATGGCACCACAAACAAGTTGCAATTTTTCCATGTTTGTTGTGCAAAAAAACATGCGAAAGTTGTGGCAAAACTTGTGTTGTCAAGTGCATGGGGCTCTGTGTCAAAATTTGGCACATGAGCTTCTTTGGCTCATTTTGTTGCTCATAGGGCAGCCCATTCCAGTGTTAGTAGTAGTTCAAGATGAATGAAAGCACATGGAATTGCAAGTACCCACTAGCTTGTTATAATCCTCTGCGAAACCTTTCCAGACTACTATATGAATCTATCATTCAAATATGAACAAGTAAAATACTTGCAAAAAGTAACAAATTTAAGGGGCATATAATGCATAAAACAGCTAATACAGCAACCCATACAGGAAAGATGTAAATGAGAAACAGAGGTTTTTTTTTTTCTGGAAATTTGTATCCCTTGAAATGGCCTATTTTTTGGACTTTTTTAATTTTTCCTTTTTCTTTTTTTTTATAATTGAATTTGTTTTCTGATTTTTTTTGTAGTTCCTGGAGTGACTGGAGTCCTAATGGTTCTAATTTTATTCCTAATGTCCACTGCTTCCACAGCATCTATAAGGTAACTATACTGCATGCAGTGCACACTAGTCCTTAGAGGGCATTTCCAATCAAACATTTGGAGTATATGAATGGGAAATGTTTTACTTGCCATTTACCAAAAGATTTGTAAAATGATGGCTTTAAATTCCTTTAAGCCCGGTTGATACTGATACAACAATCTCTTTGACTTTGGGGCACTTGCCGCATCAGAAGTCGGACCCCATTTTGTGAATAGAACTATTCTAATCGGTGCTGCTTGAGTCAGATAAAGGGTCCTGCACTACTTTAGGTCTGACTTTGTTACAACTTTCATTGACTTCTGTTAAAGAAGTTCCATGCAAGTCTTGCTGAAGTCTTGCTGGGGTCCGTCTTCAGAGTCACGTGAGTTTGAAGTCAAAGGCAGTGTGAACCCGGGCTTATGGTCTACCCACCCTTACTGCACACACATCAGACCTGTGTAGAATTAGAAATGTAGCAACAACTTTTAGAAGTGAAGTTCAACAGACTCTGAGCCACTGCTCCACCTCCATATGCTTTTTAAACCACCAGTTCCTTTAATGAGCCCACCTAAACACTTCACCCCAGGCCCATCAGCTTGAAGTATATGGTAACCCTAATAATGATCTTCTCTTATTTGCTTTCTTTTTATATGGTAAATCTACCATTGCATTTGTTTTGTTATATCTGTTTGATAAGTACAGGTTGAACCTGCCAGAAATAGGGTGCGGTCCTTTTTCCGGTGCGCTCTGCCTTCTTACCTCAAACAGGCATATCAACTCTGGTTAACCTCACAGAATTTACCTCTGTGATCTAAAGAACACTAAAGAACACTTCCCCCTGGAGCAAAATTTGGCTCCCGTAATGTAAATTCCTACATGGTATTGTCTCTGTGCGAAATGTATACGATTCACATACGGGGGACCTGCCCCAAATTTAGAGGCTTGTGGCTACGCATCTACACTATGATCAATACAGTCCTCCAGGTTAATCTCGGTAAAGACCCCTGGGATACCCTCTTGAACAAACGTAGCAAAAATGTTTCTCGCTGTGGCTACACTTTCCCACAGATACACAGTCGCTAAACAAGCCATTTCCCAGGCATGGAAATCTCCATCCCTCAAAGTTAAGAGCCACATAGATTAATGTGAAGCTGACAGCTATTCTAAATGAAACACATGATAGGTTCCTCTCGAATTGGCAGCCATGGCTTAATTATTACTCACCCTCTTAATATACCGCACCGCTATTGGCATTCTAGACCTTGCTCACTGACCCAAGTCACCTGTCCTTGACTTCATCTGTGGGCTTCTTGGATTCTTCTTGATTTTTTTTTTCCTTTCCTTTTTTCTTTCTTCTTTTTCCTTTTTCCTTTCTCCCATTCTCCCTTTTTTTTTTCTTTCTCCCTTTGCTCTCTTACATTCTTTTCTCAATTTTCTGTCTTTTTTTTCCTTTCTCCTGTATGTACTCTTTCTTTTTTCCTTTTCCTCATGCTTCCTTTTTTCTTTTCTCTTTCTTTATTCCTTTCTCCTGTACTCTCTTAATTTTTTTCCTTTCTCCCATTCTTTCTTTTTTCTCCTTTTCTCTCTTTCTTTTTTCTTTTCTCACTTTTTTCTTTCTTTTCTCTTTTCTCACTTTTCTCTCTTTATTTAATATTTTCTTCTGTACTTTCTTTCTTTTTTCCTTTTTCCCATTCTCTCTTTTTTTTCCTTTCTCACTTTTCTCATTTCTTTATTCCTTTCTCTCATTCTCTCTTACCTTTTTTTTTTTTCCTCCTCTTTTTCTTTTTTCCTTCTTCCCGTTCTCTCTTTCTTTTTTCCTTTCTCAATTTTATCACTTTCTTTATACCTTTATACCTTTCTCTTGTTCTCTTTCTTTTTTCCTTTTCTCCCTTTTCTCTCTTTCTTTTTTCTTTCTCTCGTTATTTAATCCTTTCTCCCGTACTCCCTTTCTTTTTTTCCTTTTTCCGCTCCTCTCTTTCTTTCTTCCTCTCCCTTTCTCTAATGGAGGGATTCATTCTTATCTATTCTGTTTGGTTCGGTCAATACCTACAGTGCCCCATAGTTGAAGAATAAGCAATGTACATCTTGTATCCTAATGTGTTTACCATTTATGTATTTGAACGTCTTTTATCTCTATGTACATGATTTGTGATCCGGTACCACGTGGCCCCCAGGCCAAATTAGTCAGTTATCAATAAAATGTTTTTGTCAAAATGAAAATTGAACAGAAGCTTTAAATCTTCTCTACTTTTGTCCAGAGTTCAGCTTTAAAATTAACTAAATATATATACTAAATATATCACATACTAATTATATTTTGTCTAGGGAGCTAATCATTTTCATATTTTTCCGATTTTTTAGAACTTCAAACTTTGATATCTTCCTGCACACGCACAACCTCTTCTTTATTTTCTACCTGCTGCTGCTGGTCCATGCCTCTGGGTAAGTGTCTACAATCCTAATATTTGGGCTCTCAATCTGTGCAAGAGAAGTTGCTCCTGTGCAGGGAGACCTTGGGCCACCTAAATATTAAATGACTAGATTAGGCCTCTTTCACACTGCAGCGCCGCTAAAGCAGCGCTAAATTGCTGGTAGTTTTTGTGGTGCTTTAGCAGCACGTGACAACTGGACCTTGAAAAAAAATGAAAAAAGACCCATTTTGCGGCACTTACAAATGCTTTTAAGGCGCTTTAGAAGGGCTGCCCATTAATTTCAATGGGCAGGGGCATTTTGGGAGCCTTATTTATAGCGCTCCCAACCTGCCTCAAAGATGCCGCTTGCAGGACTTTTTCTAATGTCCCGCAAGCGCACCACCCGAGTGCGAAAGCACACATTGCAATGAATGGGAGGCAGTTTTTAGGCACTTTTCAGATGTTATTTCTAGCGCTAAAATGCCTGAAAACTGCCTCAGTGTGAAAGCAGCCTTAGGCTATGTATGGCTTCTCGGGTCTCCGATCTTAGCAGACAGATCAACTTTGCTGTGAGTAAGAATAAAAACAAATTTACTGTGCAGTGAGTGGAGAATAATGAATTTTTAATGGAGTGCCCCAATCAGAATGCCGTACAAATAGAGAGATAAATCTCTTCTATAAGCTAAAGAACTAAGATATAGGATAGGATTAAACCGTTCAATACAATATGTGGACGTTCCTCCCAAGGGCACATTTGCAATGCAGTTTTGACTGATTTTACAGTTATGTGCGCATTGTAGCTTTAAGGGATAATCATTAATAATTAATGACTTAAAGATGTAGAGAGACAGCTGAACATTCATTAAGCACAGAGGGAATTTAACTAATGGTTATCTCACACTTAATCGTTTAAATTATTGCCCTTTAAAATCTTACGTCACTTGACCTACTGCAACCCGATCTGCACATGCTCTATTGCCGTAGCCAATTAGATGAGAATTTTAATAATTTCCGCTGGCATATGAGACCTGGTTTTTGGAGGAAATAAATCTGATATGTTCTACTTATAACTGGCCCATGTAGGGGGTTGACAGGCGGGCCTAATGGGCAGAACAGCTCAGAAAAAAAGTCTTTGTTTTTAATGGGAGATTATGGTATATTTCTGTGAGTGCATATTCTAAATTATTATTAAAATGCCCCCCGTATTTTTGACATTTCTACAAACTTGCTTTAGCATGTTTTTATTATTATATTTTTATTTTTATGTTTCTTAGCCACCTAAGTCCCCACCCAGGCTTTTTTACTCCCAAACCTCCTGGAGTCCCAGAGTGTTTTTTGTTTTTTTTTGTGACTTCTTGGTTCTGCACTTTCTATTGTTATGTTTTATAATATATCATACATTTTTAAAGACATATAGGGCTTTATTTGGTAGAAAATTAGGACAGTAGACACATGCAGTCGGTTTTTATTTCCTTATATTTTATTGTGAATAAACAGAAAAAAAAAGAGAAAAATTGAAAAAATTCTATTTTCTTTTTAATTTTTCCAAAACAATGTTTTACATAATTTATGCATCCCGATAAGTTTACTTCAAAGTCTGCTGATTAAAACTGTATGACATAAGTGCGACTTTTATGTAACATAGCAGAACAGTAAAGCTCAAAATGAACTTATGCATTTTACTTTTGGAGGACTTTATTCTCCTTTGGAAGCAGATGCAGGAAAAAAAAAAAAAGTTTGTGTACATTGTACACATAACATGAAGATATTTTTTACAGGCTTGTGATTGCTAAAAATTCAAATGACATTGCGTTTACTGTATTTAAACGTAAATGTGATCCAGATCATCCATCGTTATTGTTGTGATCTCAGGATTAATTTGGGGCGGGAATATATATATATTCGTATACACTCTAATGTCAAAAGTATTGGGACACCTGCATTTACACGCACGTGAACTTTAATGGCATCCCAGTCTTAGTCCGTAGGGTTCAATATTGAGTTGGCCCACCCTTTGCAGCTATAACAGCTTCAACTCTTCTGGGAAGGCTGTCCACAAGGTTTAGAAGTGTGTCTTTGGGAATGTTTGACCATTCTTCCAGAAGCGTATTTGTGAGGTCAGGCACTGATGTTGGACAAGAAGACCTGGCTCGCAGTCTCCGCTCTAATTTATCCCAAAGGTGTTCTATAAGGTTGAGGTCAGGATTCTGTGCAGGCCAGTCAAGTTTCTCTACCCCAAACTCACTCATCCATGTCTGTATGGACCTTGCTTGGTGCACTGGTGCGCAGTCATGTTGGAACAGGAAGGGGCCATCCCCAAACTGTTCCCACAAAGTTGGGAGCATGAAATTGTCTAAAAAGATCCATAAGGACATGGATGAGTGAGTGCATACTGTAGATTGCATAGATTTGAAAGGATGCACAGTCCCTGTCGCTTCCTGTGCCTCAATAATCCATCTACTAGGTCTGATGTATAATGAGGCATATTATTAAAGGTAAACCTTTTACATTGCAATATGTACAACACAATGGGGGTTATTTACGAAAGGCAAATCCACTTTGCACTACAAGTGTACTGCAAGCACACTTGAAAGTGCACTTTCAAGTGCAGTCATGCAGCGATCTGAGGGGGACATGCAACAGCATTTTTGCTTGTACATGATTGGATGATAAAATCAGCAGAGCTTCCCCTAATTTCAGAGCTTCCCTTCAGATTTACAACGACCCACAGCAACTGCACTTACAAGTGCACTTGTAGTGCAGAGTGGATTTCCCTTTAGTAAATCAACCCCAATATCACATTGCACATCAAGCAGAACACTTTTGGGGCTTTAAAGTGGTTGTAAAGGCAGAAGGTTTTTTATCTTAATGCATTTTGTGGGCAACACTAATACTAATCTGAGCCCGTCTTTATCCAGCGATGTTGCACGAGAGACTCGGCTGCCCAGAACTCTCCTCCCTGATTGTAGATAGACACCAGCAGAGTGCCATTGGCTCATGTGCCCCCTAGAGCAAGCTGCTTGCTCTGGGGGCACTCAACAGGAGGGAGTGGCCAGGAGCGCCGAAGTGCAGGACCGGGGCTGCTCTGTGCAAAACCACTACGCAGAGCAGATAAGTATAGCTTGTTTGTTATTTTTAAACAAAAAAAAAACGGAGACTTTAGAGTAGCACTTACCCCCAAAGGAGCTGCTGGTAATTGAATGGACCTGTACTTTTCCACCCTCGATAACTTGGCTCAACCCGCTTGACACAGCTGTGTAACAGTGTTGGTGCGAAGACCCAATAACAAAGAACAATTCAATAATAACAGGTGACATATATCGCACCTTTTGTTGTTACCTGGGTGTACGCTGCTCCACCCGCTAGGAGAATGAACAAGCCTCACAACAATTGTAGTTAAACCAAAAATGTGAGTTTACTGAAGCAAGTTTAAACAATAGGTACAAGAACTGTAATGACATACAAGTTTGACACAATACTGAGATGAGCATTTGTAAATGACTATACTCAATGGTTACCTAAATGACACCTGCAGGCGCACATCCAAGTGGGACTAATGCTCAGAGCAATAAACTCTTGGCGCTGGGCACCTTCCCACTTTTTTAGCAAAGGCTGTGCAGACACTCTAAAACTGCAATACACTATACAGTGCTAGCAAAACAATGCAACACAATGTAATTACTCAAGAGCTCCTTCTGTGGTGAATGCTCTTTATATGTAGTGGCAACACTGTAAGGCCTTACAGTAAATGATAGTCTCTTGTCTTCTTTCTTCAGCTAGCCATTATACTGCAGTATTTGTATTCCATAGGGTTTGCAGGTGGTAATGTGACGTAAAGTAATGAACAAAAGTAACTTCAATTGTGAAATGCACTTATAAACTCCTTTCCTGGGAATGTACCCCCACCGTCAGTCAATTGTTAGTGAAGTTAGGCTTTGAGCACTATCTGAACACAGGCTAATTGAAAAAGACTGTTCCGTGGGACTACAGGTCTCAGCAAAGCTATGAGATTAGTCTAAAGCCCTGTACACATGGTCGGATTTTCTGACGGAAAAGATCTGATTGGATTATGTTGTCAGAAAATCAGTTTGTGTCTTGGTCTATCGGACTTTTTCCATCGGAAATCCCGAGGGAAAAAGTTTGAGAGCTGGATCTAAAATTTTCCGACAACAAAATGCGATCAGACTTTTTCCGATCGTTTGTAGAGAATTCCGATGGACAAAGTGCCACGCATGCTCAGATTAAATTACGAGACCAAAGCTATTGGCTACTAGCCTCTATGTAGTCCCGTTGTATGCAACGAACGTCACCTCGTTCCGAATGAGCGGATTTTCTGTCAACTTTGTCCAACCGTGTGTAGGCAACACAAGTTTGGCACAAAATCCCTTGGAAAAATCAGATGGATTTTGTTGTTGGAATGTCCGACCGTGTATACAAGGCATAAGTGTTTGAATTGCTGTATATAACTTCTGGGCAACAGCCCTCTCACCACACCAGGCTTGGATAACTGGATGCCTCCGCTCCGGAGGTCTCAGCCCTGCTGCCAGCCAGGTCTGTCATGCTGCACTGCTCCACAAGATGACCGGGACCCTTGTTTGGCTCCGTCAGGCGTTCTGGGTCCTCTTGTCAGATCACACCGCTGCTCCAGCACACTGTGGTAAGACACCCTCAGTAGTTGCTGTTCTGCTTCGTATGATGCAGTCTGCGGCTCTTCAAACAACCACCTACAGATCCTTGTAGGCAGGCCATGTGTCCCAGCTAGAAGAGACAGAAAATGGCAAGGCCGGGGCTTTTATTACCTACCCAGCATGCAGTTCAGCAACTCAGTGTTCATGGGTAGGTGAGTGGGCATTGAGAGTAGGTGAGTCCTTTCACAAAGTAAAACAATTAAGTCACTTCCTGCTTAGCTGTTATGTGAAAGTTAAACAAGTCTTTTTCCGTTGCATACCAGTAGAGGGAGCCAAATACCAATCTATTAACATGGCCCTATTAATAGCATTACATGGCAAAAATCCCAGTGCTACATTAGTATCATTTTAAAGTAGAACTAAAGGGAAAATTGAGGGTTATAACCCCTGTCAGCTTTTTTTTTTTTTGGTGGGGGTGGCAGGATGGTTGAGGGAGGAGGGGGTAAAAATGCACCTTCGCCTGTGTAAGCAAAACTCCTTGCACTGGCAGCTTTGCCCAGTGCAGCCCAACAGAGCTGATGTGATTGAGCCCTTACAAAAGTTGAGCATAGTCCGCGGAAGAAAAAAAACATATTTTTTTTAATGATGTATCAGTTTCTGCTTTTGATGAAAGAATATCAACAGACTTCAGAGCAATTAAGACATGGTGCTTGTAAGTTTTTATTTAATCAAAATTGCGGGAACAGCTTGCCAAGTACACAGTGAACTTTCATAAGACACTCCAAATCCAAAGCACTTGCTCTTCAATCACCCAAGTAGCCAGCAGTTCAAGGCCTCTCAAATTTAAGTTAATTAGCTCTTGAGCATACTGATTTTTAGTTATCATTGCTGTTTTTCTCTTCTAGACGAGTGCTAAAGTATCAGACTAATGTACAAGATCACCCTCCTGGCTGCTTCATGCTGAATGTGAGCACAGTGGAGGATTATGGGTCGGTGACTGGAGTCAATGCAGGAGTACCACTGAACATTGTATCAGAAATCACCCCGGGACTCTTCCATGCACATGAAGAGCTCTTAATTAACAACACAATGAAGATATGCACCAAAGAACCAACATTTCACCCCCATTTCCCTCAGGTATGAAAGCAGTGGTAATAATTATCGTAAATATAATTGAGGCCTACGTTTCAGGCATGCCATGTTATCCTGGTTTTCTGTCAGTGTGTTACAAACTGAGGTTCTATATCTGTTTTTTAGCTTTTTATATAAAATGTTTGTTTTACAGTGCCTTGCAAAAGTATTGGCATTTTTAGTGTTTTTTTGCCTCACAACCTGGAATTAACATGGATTGTTTGAGGATTTGCAAGATGTTTTTATTTTTTTATTATTATTATTGTGAAGCAAACAACAAATAGGACATAATAACAGAAAAGTCAATGTGCATAACTATTTGCCCCCCTAAAGTCAATACTTTAGAGCCACCTTTTGTGAATATCAGGGCTCCAAGTCGCTTTGGATAAGTCTCTATGAGCTTACCACTGGAATTTCTGCCCATTCCTCCTTGAAAAACTGCTCCAGCTCCTTCAAGTTGGATGGTGTGCGCTTATGAACAGACCAGAGCACCTTCCTCCATAAATTTTGGAAGCCTCCCACATGCCTTTTCGCAAACTCAAAACGTGTAATTTAGTTTTTTGCTGAAAGTAATGGCTTTCTTCTGGCCACTCTACCATGAAGCCCAATTCTATGGAGCTTACAGCTTATTGTTGTCCTATGTACAGATAATCCAGTCTCAGCTGTGGAACTCTGCAGCTCCTCCAGGGTTACCTTAGGTCTCTGTGCTGCCTCTCTGATTAATGCCCTCCTTGCCCGGTCTGTGAGTTTTGGTGTGCGGCCGTCTCATGGCAGGTTTGCTGTTGTTCCATGTTCTTTCCATTTGGTTATAATAGATTTGATGGTACTCCTAGGGATCATCAAAGATTTGGATATTTTTTTATAACATAACCCTGCTTTGTACTTATCAACAACATTGTCCCTAATGCCGCGTACACCCGATCAAACTATCTGGTCCGCTGGACAATCCGCCTGTGTGTGGGCTCCGGCGGACTTAGAAAGTAGTTTTGACTCAAAAATTGTCCGCCAGACTGCGAGTCCGGCGGACAATCCGGCCGTGTGTGTGCTAGTCCGCTGGACTTTTGAAATGAACGGAATTTCCCGCACACGGAGGAAAGTCTGTTCATTTTGAACGCGGCTCCAGGTAGCCAGGATTAGAGAAGGAAGTCAATGTCGCCGCCTTCGGTGGCGAGATTGACACGTCGCTGGCCCCGTCACCTAGTATGGACTTAAAGGGGAAGCCCTACGGTGGCCCTAAGGGGAGCACACAGCCCGGCCGGTCAGAAAAGGGGGTGGGGACGAGCGAGTGGCCCTCCTCCTCCTGAGCCGTACCAGGCAGCGTGCTCTCAACAAAGCTCCTTGTCCCCATGTTGATGAGGACAAGGGCCTCTTCCCGACAACCCTGGCCGTTGGTTGTCAGGGTCTGCGAGCGGGGGGCTTATCGGAATCCGGGAGCCCCCTTTAATAAGGGGGCCCCCAGATACCAGCCCCCACCCTATGTGAATGAGTATGGGGTACAATGTACCCCTACCCATTCACCTGGGAAAAAAATGTAAAAAAAAAAAAACACAACACAAGGGTTTAAAATAATTTATTGCATTTTTTAGTTACGATGGGATTATGTTCAGGCTAGTAGCCAATAGCTTTGATCTAGGAATTTGATCTGAGCATGTGTGGCACTTTGTCTGATCGGAATTCTCTACAAACGATTAGACAAAGTCCAATTGGATCATGTTGTTGGAAAATGTTATATCCAGCTCTCAAACTTTGTTGGTCGGACATTCCGACGGAAAAAATCAGATGAAGCCCACACACGGTCGGATTATCGGACAACACGGTCCGATCGGACATTTTCCTTCGGAATGTCCGACCGTGTGTACAAGGGCTTAGAAGTAAATTGAGCATGCAGAAGAAACTGCTTGCTTTTAGACTGTTTCACCAATTGAAAGTCTGTAGCCCTTGTCTGAACAAAGCAGAAGGGATGGAGAGGAATTACTCCTCTGACTAAAGCTGGCCTTAAATGGATAGAATTTCACTAGAAATAAATAGAATTTCGAATGAAAAAGTCTTAAGAAAATGTGTACGAAAATGTTCAGATCATATAAATGTTTGAAAGATTTTATTTACTTTTAACACTAAATCATGGAATGAATAGACGTTACCAGACGAAAACCACATATGCTCTTGGAAATATGTTCGAGAATAAATTTCCATCCTGCTCCTTTGAATTTTCTTGTTACTGTGCTTGAAAATGAATTTTGTTTTGACTCACTAATGGTTAGAAAAACAAAGAAACTTTCTTAGAATTTTAATTTCAAAATTCTACCTATCTATGGACAGTTTTACTCATATGTAAATTTGAGTTTGAGCTATTGGGATCTCTAAATAGGCTTTTTTTTTTTAAGCACATATAAGGATAGTCATGTGGGGGATAGCCTAGAGCAGCCTTTTTCAGCCAGGGTGCCTTTAGGTTTCTTCAGGGGTCCCTTGGCAAAATTCCTACAAATTGCCCAAAAATTGTATACAAACCAGAGGGATGATCAAGCCTGCCTTTTAGTTACAGAAAGCCACAGAATTTAATTGTGCACCATTACAACCCTCTATTAGCTGGCCTCCTAATGACCAATGACATTGATAAGGAGGATGTCAGATGCCTGCACGGGATCCTTGTTTGGTCACATTAGCTCTGCGAGGAAGAGAAACATTGGAATACTAGTCAGTACCAGTTGGGTGTCTTATGTGTGGATGTTGCTGCGTTCCGTAAAACTATTACTACTAGTTTTGTTTATACCATTTTCGACATTGTGCCAAATTTTAAAGGATTCCTTGACTGAAAAAAGGTTGAGAAACACTAGCCTAGAGTTCCATCTGCTGTAATATTCTGTATTCACGTGCAATCATTTTTAACTAACTAATAATGTTTTAAAAGATAAATTCATTTAGGGTTTAAGCTCTGAATTAAAAAAAAAAAAAGTGGCTGCCATTGCTAACGTCTGTAATTGCTAGTTGGTTCTCATTATGATGCTCTGGTATCAGGACATTCAGGTCACTGATCCTGAGCCTGTGCGTAGCCAGTGAAGTCAGAACTGCTGATGTGCATTCTTTTTTAACTTTCTGTCGCCCATGTAACGCATATGCACAGTGGAAAATAAAGTGGGCTTTAACTCCCGTATGCCACACATGTGTGTCCATTAGGGATGAGCCGAACACCCCCCTGTTCGGTTCGCACCAGAACCTGCGAACAGACCTAAACTTCGTGTGAACTTTAGAACCCTATTAAAGTCTATGGGACTCGAACGTTCACAATCTAAAGTGCTCATTTTAAAGGGTAATATGAAAGTTACTGTCCTAAAAAGCGTTTGGGGACCCGGGTCCTGCCCCAGGGGACATGGATCAATGCAAAAAAAAGTTTTAAAAACGGCCGTTTTTTCAGGAGCAGTGATTTTAATAATGATTAAAGTGAAACAATAAAAGTGTAATATTCCTTTAAATTTCGTAGCTGGGGGGTATCTATAGTATGCCTGTGAAGGGGCGCATGTTTCTGGTGCTTAGAACTGTCGCTGCACAAAGTGTCATTTGTGCAGGAAAAAAAGTCTTTTAAAATCACTTGCGGCTAAATTGTCGGGTCTCCGTAATACAGAGAACACTCAATGAGTGTTCTCTGTATTAGCCGACAATTCATTCATTCATTGATTAAAAAAAAAAAAAGCGTGGGGGTTCCCCTAAATTCAATCAAAAGGCCCTTCAGGTCTGACATGGATATTAAGGGGAACCCCGTGTCAAATTAAAAAAAAAAATTGACGTGGGGGTCCCCCCAAATATCCATACCAGACCCTTCAGGTCTGATATGGATATTAAGGGGAACCCCGCATCAAATTAAAAAAAAAAATTGACGTGGGGGTCCCCCTAAATATCCATACCAGACCCTTTATCCGAGCACGCAACCTGGCAGGCCGCAGGAAAAGAGGGGGGGACGAGAGAGCGGCCCCCCCTCCCTCCTGAACCGTACCAGGCCACATACCCTCAACATTGGGAGGATGCTTTGGGGGTCTGTGACCCCTCAAAGCACCTTGTCCCCATGTTGATAAGGACAAGGGCCTCATCCTCACAACCCTGGCCGTTGGTTGTGAGGGTCTGCGGGCGGGGGGCTTATCAGAATCTGGAAGCCCCCTTTAACAAGGGGACCCCCAGATCCCGCCCCCCCCCCTGTTTGAAATGGTAAGGGGGTACAAAAGTACCCCTACCATTTCACAAAGAAAGTGTCAAAATGGTTAAATAAGACAAACACACTTTTGAAAAATTCCTTTATTAAAAATAAAAAAAATAAAAAAAAAATTCCAGCGGTGCTAATCCACTCTTGCTATCCAGCGACGGGTCTCCGGGGTCCAGCGATGGATGATCATATCCAGCGACGGGGGATCTCTCAGTCCAGCGCTGTCCATACCTCCTTCTTCTGTCTCCACTGCGGAGACACTGCAGAGAGCCGAGCGCTGACATTTCTTATATTGGGAGGGCGGGGCCACCCGTCACCTGACCCCGCCCCTCTGACGCAGGAGAGGGAAGCCAGGGGTTCCCCAGTGATGTGTGGGTGACCCCGCCCCCTCTGATGTAACGGAAACCTGCGTTACATCAGAGGGGGCGGGGTCACCCACACGTCACTGGGGAACCCCTGGCTTCCCTCTCCTGCGTCAGAGGGGCGGGGTCAGGTGACGGGTGGCCCCGCCCTCCCAATATAAGAAATGTCAGCGCTCGGCTCTCTGCAGTGTCTCCGCAGTGGAGACAGAAGAAGGAGGTATGGACAGCGCTGGACTGAGAGATCCCCCGTCGCTGGATATGATCATCCATCGCTGGACCCCGGAGACCCGTCGCTGGATAGCAAGAGTGGATTAGCACCGCTGGAATTTTTTTTTTTTTTTTTTTTATTTTTAATAAAGGAATTTTTCAAAAGTGTGTTTGTCTTATTTAACCATTTTGACACTTTCTTTGTGAAATGGTAGGGGTACTTTTGTACCCCCTTACCATTTCAAACAGGGGGGGGGCCGGGATCTGGGGGTCCCCTTGTTAAAGGGGGCTTCCAGATTCTGATAAGCCCCCCGCCCGCAGACCCTCACAACCAACGGCCAGGGTTGTGAGGATGAGGCCCTTGTCCTTATCAACATGGGGACAAGGTGCTTTGAGGGGTCACAGACCCCCAAAGCATCCTCCCAATGTTGAGGGTATGTGGCCTGGTACGGTTCAGGAGGGAGGGGGGGCCGCTCTCTCGTCCCCCCCTCTTTTCCTGCGGCCTGCCAGGTTGCGTGCTCGGATAAAGGGTCTGGTATGGATATTTAGGGGGACCCCCACATCAATTTTTTTTTAAAATTTGATGCGGGGTTCCCCTTAATATCCATATCAGACCTGAAGGGTCTGGTATGGATATTTGGGGGGACCCCCACGTCAATTTTTTTTTAAAATTTGACACGGGGTTCCCCTTAATATCCATGTCAGACCTGAAGGGCCTTTTGATTGAATTTAGGGGAACCCCCACGCTTTTTTTTTTTTTAATCAATGAATGAATGAATTGTCGGCTAATACAGAGAACACTCATTGAGTGTTCTCTGTATTACGGGACCCGACAATTTAGCCGCAAGTGATTTTAAAAGACTTTTTTTCCTGCACAAATGACACTTTGTGCAGCGACAGTTCTAAGCACCAGAAACATGCGCCCCTTCACAGGCATACTATAGATACCCCCCAGCTACGAAATTTAAAGGAATATTACACTTTTATTGTTTCACTTTAATCATTATTAAAATCACTGCTCCTGAAAAAACGGCCATTTTTAAAACTTTTTTTTGCATTGATCCATGTCCCCTGGAGCAGGACCCAGGTCCCCAAACACTTTTTAGGACAGTAACCTGCATATTACCCTTTAAAATGAGCACTTTAGATTTCTCCCATAGACTTGTATAGGGTGTTCCGGCTTTTCGAATTTGCTGCGAACAGCCCAAATTGTTCACTGTTCGCTGAACAGGCGAAAAGGCAATGTTCGAGTAGAATATGAGTTCGACTCGAACTCGAAGCTCATCCCTAGTGTCCATATGCTGGCTGAGTTTTCTATGCTGAGAGGGTGCTGATTGCACGCTCCCAGGACAGTGGCCAAACTGTCATAGACAGCTCTCAACCTCTAGTCGTGATTGGAATCAAGCGGGACAGGCTTCTGATTATGTGACCACTGTCACAGCCAGTCACACTTGTCACATAATCATGAAGCCCCTCTTGCCCCGCCAGCCTGGCCATTCACATAACCATACAGGGTGCTATTCTGAACAGTTTTTGATGGCACAGGAGGGGGGCATCGATGGGGATCACAATTAAAGTGAAAAGGTAACATCGTCTTTTCAAGAAAACAGAAAAGATGAACTAACTCCAAATATCCTGGCCACGCCTCCAGACCTCACTGCTCATTCCGGATGTCCCATGCTGCCAAGGTAGTGGTAAATAGAAAGTATGCTGCAATACACAGCCCTGGAGTGAGTATTCATCATAATTGCTCACAATGGCAATCATTCATTGGTCAGCATGACCACGTGGCCATGATAACACAATGAGAAGTGCTTCTGTCTTCTGGGGCATCTTACTGGAAGAAAAAAACTCAGATGCCCATTGCATTGGTCAGCATGGTCACCGAGCTATGCTGGCCAATGAGCAACTGCCTTTGCAAGCAGTTATGATGGATACTCACTCTGAGGCTGTGTATTAGTGTACAGACCTCTACACCGGCAACAATGGGCATTGTGACCACTATATGTAGCGGTGGCCAGGATAAGTAAAATTAGTTCACCTTTTTGTTTTTCATGTAAAGGTGAACTTACCCTTTAAGTGATGCCTTCTTACCCTTATCCCATGAAGACAGAGAATGTTGAGTTGAGAGAACCATTTATCGTTCTTTTCTCATGGTCATTGAGTGACTTGTTGGAATAATTATGCACTGTGGTAATCATCTTTTAGTATTTGATCTCTCTTCTGTGTAATACTCAACAGACTTACTTTCTGCTAGGTCAGGAAGTTAATTTGGAAGCTTAAATCGCTCAACATACAATCAGATATTTAAAATGAGTTCTGTAGGGTTCTGTTTTTAAATGTTCAAGATCTTACTTTGTAACACATTAGGACATTCCGGCTCAGCTTTGTGGACCGAATGGAACAATACGACTGGGGTGATAAGGAGAGATTATTAGAGATGTGCTTCTAGTGTTTACCACTCATTGATTAAACTGTATCCCGAATTTGTGTAAAGCTTTGGATGGGAGTCTTATAAGAAATGCATAGAGGAGAAGATTGGTTTTAAAGGCTAATGTTAAAATGAAATAACTGTAGGCAAAACATTTTTTTGCATTTTGGATAAAGCAAAGGAGAGCTATAACCAGTGTTGGTCATCTTACTTAAAGTAATTAGTTAAGTTACAAATTACTTCTCCCAAAAAGTAATTGTATTAGGAACTCGGTTACTACATTGGAAAAGTAATTAGTTACTCAGCAAAGTAACTGTGACTTTTTTTAAATATTCTATAGATGGGACTAGCAAAGGAAGTGAATGTCGCAGCCTCCATCAGTGGGATTGACACCTCGCAAGCCCCGTCGCCTGGTATGGATTTAAAAGGGAACCCCTATGCCGAAAAAATGGCATGGAGGTCCCCCCAAAAGTCCATAGCAGACCCTTATCCGAGCACGCAGCCCAGCCAGTCGGGAAAGGGGGTAGGGACGAGCGAGCACCCCCCCTGAACCATACCAGGCCACGTGCCCTCAACATGGGGGGGTGCTTTAATAAGGGGGCCCCAAGATTCCGGCCCCCTACCCTATGTGAATGAGTATGAAGTACGATGTACCCCTGCCCATTCACCTGGGGAAAAAGTGTTAATAAAAAAAACACAACACAGATTTTTCTTTTTTTTGGCGCTGAGTTCCCCTTAAAATCCATGCCAGACCTGAAGGGCCTGGTATGGATTTTGAGGGGGACCCCCATGCCATTTTTTTTTTTGGGCGCGGGGGCAGGATATAGCATGCTGATTGATTACATTCACTAAGCTTAGCTTCAAAGAGCTTAGCTTAAAAAAAAAAGAAAACCTCCAGTCATTCCTACTGACAAAACTTCAAAAATTTCTGCCAACGCTTGCCTGCCTAACATCTGCACATTCCTACTGGCCAGTGACAAGTTATGGGTCACTAAGAATACGTGGGAGCAGCGGCAGGTACCCCTGCAAATGTCGCTTAAAGAGTTTCCCAGTTTTTGGCTATAATAGCAGTTTGCCAGAGGCTGCTGTACTACTAGTTGTCCGCAATATATAGTGGAACTGCAGCAGTTTTTTATTTTATGACTCTTTAACCAAATCAGTTCTCACACCTAGATCCCCACTATGGGCCAAAGCAATTTTTACATTTCTGCCCTGGGCCTATTGATCTGGCAGTAATTTTGGCATTAACCACTTGCCGAATGACAGGTACAGCATGGCCGGATAGTTCTGGGAGGGCGTCATGTGACACCCTCCCATGATCGCTGTGCGCCCTCTGCGGTACACGAGCGGCAGGCTCTTTTACCACTATGTCCTTGGGAGTAAAGGGCCAATGACAGCAGCCATTTACCACGTGATCAGCTGTGTCCAATCACATTCCTTTCCTCTGACAGGCTGACAGCATGAGGAGAGGAGAGGCGATAACCGACTTGTGTGAAAGTGACATCTACACAGTGTCCTGATTATCAGTGCAGTCCCAACAGTGCCCCCCAGTGCTACCAATCAGTGCTACCAATCAGTGCCCACCAGTGCCTCATCCTCATTGTCACCTACCAGTGCCTATCGGTGCTGCCTACTGCTGCCTAACAGTGCCATCTATCAGTGCTCATCAGTGCACATCAGTAAAGAAAAAAAAATTACCTGTTTGCAAAATTTTATAACAAACTATAAAAATGTTTTTTATGTCTTTTTTAATTTACCGTATTTATCGGTGTATAACACGCGCCCCAAGTTTAGGAGGGAAGTTTAAGGAAAAAAACTTTTAGGAGGGAAGTTTAAGGAAAAAAACTTACATTTAAATACCCATCAATGCAGCCTTGTCAGTGTCCATCTACAGCCTTGCCCATTATTGCAGAATAATCAGTGTCCATCTGCAGCCTTACCCATCATTGCAGAATGATCAATGTCCATCTGCAGCCTTGCCCATCATTGCAGAATGATCAGTGTCCATTTGCAGCCTTGCCCAAGTGTCCATCTGCAGCCTTGCCCAAAATTAAAGCATGATCGTTTTTAAATGTTGCCACCAAGATAGACAGAGCAGGATGTCCTGTGTACTCGGCTCCTCTCGCAGTCCCACCCCTTGGCCGGCTCCTATGATGGACACAACACTGGTCCAATAGCAGGACGTAAATGCTAGAAGGCGGGACTGGGTGTGAGGGGTGCCGAGCCTAGCCGAGTACACAGTACACTCTGTTCTGTCTATTTTGGCGGCGCTTGGTCCCTCTTTCCCCTCTGAGGCAGCGGTTTGGTGTATAACATGCACTCACAATTTCCCCCTGATTTTAGGGAGGAAAAAGTGCATGTTATATGCCGATAAATGCAGTATTTAGCAAAAAATGTAATACAGACAAAAGAAAGCTCTATTTGTTTGTAAAAAAAATTATAAAAATGTCATATGTGTACAGTGTTTTATGACCGCGCAATTGTCATTCAAAGTGCGACAGTTCTGAAAGCTGAAAATTGGTCTGGGCAGGAAGGGGTAAAAGTGCCCAGTAGGCAAGTGGTTAAAGTGACATTAAACAATATTCTTATTCACCAAAACAAATCCATACACATCCACTACTTAAAGTGGTAGTAAAGTCCTGTTCTGCCTCTTTTACCTTCAGGTAAGCTTATAATAAAGCATATTGTAACATTAATAACAATGCAAGTTTAGGAGATATTGCAATAACTAGCAGCTGTGGCATCATTGGAGCATGTGCACTGCTCTCTCAATGGATGGCATGCCTCCTATTTAGACAGCTGTGCCACAGCAGGAGTGATGACATCGCAACTCGGCCATTCAAATGGCTGGAGCCCACTAACCCGGAAAGGAAGACTGGGTGAAGATGAAATCCCAGTAAGGTCTTAGAATGTACTGTGCAGCACGCAGTGCATTGTGGGGCGCTCAGCAGGCGAACATCCTGTCGAGCAACCCCCGCAAATTTGAGTGTTCACCAAGCAGACAAACAGGTGATGCTTTTGGGCCGAACTGTTCGCCCTACTCTATTTGCTAGGGATTTCTTGAGCTGAGACTGATTGGTCTCCAACCTATATAGTTATCGGGTCAATGGCACTTGCCAGAGCCAGCTATATGAACCCAGTGGCCTTTTTAGGTCTCTGTAAGGGTGGCATTCTAACCACCTCTGTAAGGTAGGGCATTATAATTACTAACCACAAATGTACATAGGTTTTTGCAAAGGTTCCCTGAGACCTGAACATTATTTCAAGGGTTCCTCTGGGGTTGCGAAAGACTGGATTGGTGTTAGGACAGCCTTGGGGTAGGACATCACTCTTTGTGCCGAAAACTGCACCACTGAGACTGAGTTTGTGGCTCTTACGGCTTATATATACAATATCTGGCTTCTTTATCAATTTATTTTTCTAGTAAAAACAATTTAAAAAAGATTTGCCCCTGCATAAAAGGGTTTGGTAAAGTCAGGAAAATACAAACACACACTTTAAATTTAACAAGAGCACAGGGATAAAAACCCTACACAACAGGTGTCCTAGAACAATATTAAATTCTGTTATTTCATCTGTCACAGATAACTGGGATTTTGGAAAGCTCAAGTGTGTAATTTTTGGAAAAGTATAAATCTACATATAAACATGAATTCAGCAGTAAGCGGTCCCTGATGCCTGCCGCCACCATATTTTGTTTAAACAGCATCACAGAAAGTAATTAGGTTTGAAAACCACAATCTGGAGGTAGCTTGTTGGTTCTTTATGGAGTGATTAATTGAAGAAATATCAGCCATTCATAAAATAGAAGCTATATTATGGATGAGTGAAGCATTGGTTTTAATGAGATCTAAAAGGGGAAAATGTGTTCCTAACAGCAATGTGGCAATTCAAGTAGAACGTCTTAAAGAAACCCTGTCACCGACTTTTAAAAATCGCAAATGAAAGCACAAAAGGAGCACTTTAAACTATTTAAAACCCATACTTCTCTTTTAACTCCGGTTACAAAGACTTTCACTTTTTTTAGTTTGTACAGTGCTTTGAAAGATTTTATTTTACAACTGCTAACGCATTTCCAGGGCTCAACACTCCCACTTCATCAGGGTTAAATACTAGAAAATAGAGATACCGTATATACTCGAGTATAAGCCGAGATTTTCAGCCTCTTTTTTGAGGCTGAAAGTGCCCCCTCGGCTTATACTCGAGTCGCCGCTGTCTGACTGCTCGATCAGCGTATCGAGCAGACAGACGGCGGACATTAATTTTCAAAAGCCGTGCCTCCTTCTCCGCCTCCGCCTGTGATAGGCGGAACACTGAATTTCCCAGCAGTCAGTGTTCCGCCTATCACGGACATCCGCTCATTCTCATACTACGGACGAGTATGAGAGGATGTCTGTGATAGGCGGAACACAGGCTGCTGGGAAATTGAGTGTTCCGCCTATCACAGGCGGAGGCGGAATTTTGAATTGTAGAATGGCCGCCGAGAAGAGCGGCGATCCATCGGCACGGGACGGAGGAGGCACGGCACGGCACGGGACGGAGGAGACACGGGACGGAGGAGGCACGGCACGGGGGAGGCACGGCACGGGACGGAGGAGGCACGGCACGGGACGGAGGAGGCTCGGGACGACGGCGGCTCGGGACGGAGGCTTGGGACACAGGTAGGCTGGACACACACACAAGGCTGCACGGACACACACACACACACACACACACACACACACACACACACACACACACACACACACACACACAGGGATGGATGGATGGATGGATGGATACACACACACACACACACACACACACAGGGATGGATGGATGGATGGATGGATACACACACACACACACACACACACAGGGATGGATGGATGGATGGATGGATGGATACACACACACACACACACACACACACACACAGGGATGGATGGATGGATGGATACACACACAGGGATGGATGGATGGATGGACACACACACAGGGATGGATGGACGGACACACACACAGGGATGGACGGACACACAGGGATGGACAGCCATGTCTCACCCTCGGCTTATACACGAGTCAATAAGTTTTCCAGTTTTTTGGGGGTAAATTGGGGGCCTCGGCTTATACTCGGGTCGGCCTATACTCGAGTATATACGGTAATACAGAAATTCCTTAATGTTTTTAAAACTATACACACTTGAATGCATTCTTAATGAAACACACAAAACTGAGAAGTATAAAATCCAGTTCATACAATTCATAAGCAATACGGTATTTCTTACAAATAGGTCCTATTATCCACCATTTTTTGTGATACGACACTGCTTTATTTTAACTGACAATTGAGCAGTCATGCAACAATGTACCCAAGTGAATTTTTTTCCCACAAATAGAGATTTCTTTTGGTGGTATTTGATCACCTCTGTGATTTTTATTTTGTGCGCTATTAAACAAAAAAAGACAATTTTGAAAAAAAATATATATATATTTTTTACTTTCTGCTATAAAATATATCCAACAAAATAAAAAAAAAAATCGAATGTCTTCATACATTTAGGCCAAAAAAATTTCTGCTACATGTCTTTGGTAATAAAAAAATCCCAATACATGTATATTGATTGGTTTGCAAAAGTTATAGCATCTACGATCTATGGTCTATATATACGGTACTGTAATTTCTTGTTGTTTTTTTTTTTTTATACTAGTAATGACGGTGATCAGTGACATAACCTACAGGTAACCCTTAATACAGGCTTACTTGTAGGTACAAGTAAAAAAATCTGACTTTACTTCCACTTTAAAGAGGAAGTAAACCCTGATGAGTTTACTTCCTCTTTGATTCCCTGCAAAGGTAAAGCATAATGGACTACTATGCATTGCATAGTAGTCCATTATGTGTCACTTACCTGACACAGGAGCCAGCGAAGTCACCGCTGTCCCCTGTAGTCCAGAGCATCCATCTTCTCGGTGGGTCTCGCTGCTCCGCCACTGTCATTCAACAAAGCTGCGATGACGTCACTCATATCGCCATTGACAGTGGCGCGCTCAGTGCGCCTGTGCGCCGCTGTCTACAGTAGTACAGTACTACAGTACTACATGGTATCTCATACTCATTCACATAGGGTGGGGGCCGGTATCTGGGGGCCCTCTTATTAAAGGGGGCTAACGGATTCCTATAAGCCCCCTGCCTGCAGACCCCGACAACCAACGGCAAGGGTTGTCGGGAAGAGGCCCTTGTCCTCATCAACATGGGGACAAGGTGCTTTGGGGTTGGGGGGCCGCAGGACGCCCCCCTTCCCCCAAAGCACCCACCCCCCCATGTTGAGGGCACGCGCGGCCTGGTACGGCTCAGGAGGGGGGCGCTCCCTCGTCCCCACCCCCTTTCCTGACCGACAGGCCTGCGTGCTCGGATAGGGGTCTGGTATGGATTTTGGGGGGACCCCCCCGCCGTTTTTTTTCGGCGTAGGGGCTTCCCCTTAAAATCCCTACCAGACCTAAGGGCCTGGTATGCTTCCGGAGGGGGAACCCATGCCGGTTTTTTATTTAAAATTTGGTGTGGAGTTCTCCCTTAAGATTCATACCAAATACAGTGCCTGGTATTGGTGGGAATCCAATTCGGATCCCTGCACCAGTGTGAACCTGGCCTTAATGTCAGCGATGCTTGTCGCTTATCGGGAAAGGAAAAGAAACATTTTTCCTTTCCCGATATAAGTCTGCTCAGCGCTGGCTCCCGCGATGGGGCTCGCAGGGTGTCAATCTCACCGATAAAAGTGCAGAGATTGACACAATAATGCTGGAACCTACTGTAGTTACAAGTCTGGGGAAGTGCACAGGGCATAGGGGCACGACAAGAGTGATAAAGCCGGAGCACTTCTGGTCAACCAAGGTGGTGGAAGGCCGTCATTCATTCTTAGGAGACAGGAGAGGGTTGAGCACTGTTGGACCTGATCTCCTTTAAATCTAGTAAGACAAATTTGCTTTAGAGCATTTTTCACTAGATCTTGTGTAACTTGTATTCCATTTAAGTTGTCTGCCTAAAGCTGTTCAGCACCAGCCTGTGCCTATGTGGATGTCACAATTGCCTGCCACCTCTTCTGGTGACCCTATTTCACCCTACTCAGGCGCATCATGTCTCCCACACAGACAGAAAATGCTGTTGATAAAGCATGATGTCATTTTTGCTATGACATCATCCTGGACAGCTAGAGAGGGGAAAGGGTGCAACAAGTCTTCCTGACATTTATTACATTCTTCTCTTTCTGTAGGTCTTCTGTAGAAATATTGTTTATGAGGTCCCTGGGCCTTCAGTTAGTTCAGAGGCCATGTTGTTTGCATCATAAAATATTTAATCTGTCATGTTGTAAGGAATATACAAAGTGCTACAAAGGGTAGAGGAGGTAAACTCCCAGCTTGTTTACAGAGGGCTGTGCTTTTGATGTGTGAAAATCAAAGCTGAAGTTTATTGTGCTTATATTTTGCCTTCACCGGTTCTTCCCCCTCCCCTTCATCATTATACCAATGAAATATTTAACCACTTGCCTACTGGGCACTCTCACCCCCTTCCTGCCCAGGCCAATTTTCAGCTTTCAACGCTGTCACACTGTGAATGAAAATTGCGCGGTCATGCAACACTGTATCCAAATTAATTTTTAGAGCTTTCTTTTGGTAGTACTTAGTCACCACTGGGTTTTTCATTTTTTGCTAAAGAAAATGAAAAAAGACTGATTATTCATTAACGTTTTTCTTAGTTTGTCAGAAAATTCAATAATTTTTCTCCTTCCCTGGTGAGGCTGCACTAATGGGCACTGATGGGCATTGATGGGGCTGTAGTGATGGGCATTGATGGGGCTGTACTGATGAGCATTGATGAGGCTGTACTGATGAGCATTGATGAGGCTGTACTGATGGGCATTTATGAGGCTGTACTGATGGTCATAGATAGGCTGCACTGATGGACATTTATGAGGCTGTACTGATGGGCATTGATGAGGCTGCACTGATGGGCATTGATGAGGCTGCACTGATGGGAATTGATGATGCTGTACTGATGGGCATTGATGAGGCTGCACTGATGGGCATTGATGAGGTTGCACTGATGGGCATTGATAGGGTGCACTGATGGGCACTAATGAGCCGACACTGATAAGGTGGCACTAATATGCAGTGCTGATGGGCACTGATATATGGCACTGATATGCAGCATTGATGGGCATTGGTAGGTGGCACTGATATGCAGCACTGATGAGCACTGATGGGTGTCACTGATTGGCACTCATAAGTGGCACAGATAGGCGGCACTGATGAGTAGACACTGATGGGCACTGAAAGGCAGCATTGACTTGCATCACTGATGGGCACATAATGGCCCCACTGCTGAGCACAAATTGGCATCACTGCTGGGCACTGTTGGGGCTTCACTGATGCTCAGTGCCCTGATTACCTGTACAGGTCTCCCCTATGAGGAGATGCCACTGATCTGTCAGTGTGAGGCGAGGAGAGCCGATAAACCACATTTCCGTGTTTACATGTGATCAGCTGTGATTGGACACAGCTGATCACATGGTTAAAGAGCCGCGTCATTGGCTCCTCAGCGAGATCGGGGTCACACGTGACCCAGGGGCATAGCACACCCGCAATAGCCACACTGCATGTCCCACAGGCGCGCAATTGCGGTGAGACATCGGCCCAGAACAAGAGAGGATCCCGCTTGCCGTCATTTGTCTATACAGCAGGCAGGAGGCAGTTAAACAAAAAACCTTCCTATTTTCATTACATACCTTATTTTGAATCCAGTGATGTCATCACTTGGTCTCTCTGTACTCTTCTATGCATTGCAGGCAGACGGTGGCTGGTGGGTGGGGTCAGCTTCCTGAAAACATTACAGCACCCTTCCTCAGTACTCCTTACAGGAGCCCTCAGCCCTGATGGAAGCAGTGGGATAACTCTTGGGAAGAATTATGCAAAGATCAAAATGTCTTCATGGGTAGGAGTCAGCCTGGTGGCATGGGCGTTCCTAGGCAGAATGCATTTGAATGTAGACTGTCCTTGGTATCTCCCACGTGTAAAGCTGAGCCTCCATGAATGAAATACCTGAATCCCAATGAATGAAAAGTTGTGGGCCAAAGAACATAGGTCTGGGGTGGGGGGTGGGGGGGATCGTCTAGCGATGATGCTTGACATTCTTCACCTAAGAAAATGATGGGGGCTCTGTGTGACTTGCTTCAGCGTTCAATACACACTGTGTAGCTCATTTCAATGCCTATATTAATGCATACAAACAGCCTATATTAATGCAGCTCTTTAATCAATAAAAAAATTTGAATACAAATATTTTTTCATGTAAATTTACCTTGGTATTAATCACTTGCATCCTATGCTCATCAGAGCTCAGACGGGGGGAGGGAGAAGCAGCACAAGAAGACAGTCAGGTGCAAAGCAAGGAGCATTCTGATAGAAGGATAGAACAGAGTGACATATATGAGCTCAGTGCCGAGGCATACATACAGGGGTCACAGGGGTCCCGATTGGGACCCGGAACCATGCTCCAGGGGGCCCGTGTGCTCCACCTATACACCTGGAGGGGCAGGGGGGGCAGCATGTATAGAAACCGACCTTTCCATGCAGCCTCTGCATGCCCGCTTTTCCTCCGCTCTTTCCTGCAGAAATTCAGCGGGTGCAGGAAGGAAATGGAGGGCATTGCTTGCTCTACATACCACCCCAGCCGCTTCCCTATGCCTGTCCTGCTGCCCCTGTGTGCTCCCCTGGACTACTGCAACACCATAATAAAGGAGAGGTGTGGGAAACTGCATTTGATTTGGACAGGAATCACACCAAATACCTGTTTAAATCACATGCAATTCTTTGAGTCCATTCATTTTGTATGGGTTCAAACCACACCGCAAAAGTATCTGTAATTGGTATCAGCGAGTACTTGACCACAAGTATCGGCACTCATACTCGCTATTAAAAAATAGGTATCGGTGCAACCCTAATCGCATGTAACATCTGACAGGCTGGTTGTACAAGTTGATTGATCAACTTGGGTACAATCTGCCTGCCCATACATGGTTGGAATCTCGGTCGGTCCCTGCTGATGCAGCCCAGATTCGAACCATTTTTGGCCAGCTTTGAAACTGTACCAAAGAAAGATTGGGCTCCTTATGGGGGAGGTTTACTAAAACTGGTGCACACTGAATGTGGTGTAGCTGTGCATAGTAACCAATCAGTGTCTAGATTTTATTGTCAAAGCTCAATTGAACAAGTTGAAGTTAGAAGCTGATTGGCTACAATGCAGAGCTGCACCAGATTCTGTGTGTACCAGTTTCAGTAAATCCCCCCCCCCCCCTTATATGTATTTCATCTGAGAATGTACACTATGTTGCCAAAAGTATTAGGACACCCGCCTTTACACACACAAACTTTAATGGCATCCCAGTCTTATGCCCTGTACACGCGGTCGGACATTCTGACCACAAAATCCATCAGATTTTTTCCAACGGATTTTGGCCGAAACTTGTGTTGCATACACACGGTCGGACAAAGTTGTTGGAAAATCTGATCGTTCAGGACAAGGTGACGTAAAACAAGTATGACGGGACTACGTAGAGGCTAGTAGCCAATAGCTTTGGTCTTGTAATTTAATCTGAGCATGCACAGCACTTTGTCCATCTTTGTCCATCAGAATTCTGTACAAACTATCGCAAAAAATGTGATCGGATTTTGTTGCCGAAAAATTTTAGATCCTGCTCTCAAACTTTTTCTGCTGGGATTTCCAATGGAGAAAGTCCGATAGAGCCCACACACGATCAGATTTTCTGACAACATAATCCGATCGGACCTTTTCCATCGGAATTTCCGACCGTGTGTATTAGTCTGTAGGGTTCAATATTGAGTTGGCCCATCCTTTGCAGCTATAACAGCTTCAACTCTTCTGGGAAGGTTGTCTGCAAGGTTTAGGAGTGTCTATGGGAATGTTTGACCATTCTTCCAGAAGCGCATTTGTGAAGTCAGGCATTGATGTTACATTAGAAGGTCTGGCTCATAGTCTCCTCTATAATTCATAGCAAAGGTGTTCTGTTGGGTTGTTGTGGTCAGCACTCTGTGCAGGCAAGTCAAGTTCCTCCACCCCAAACTTACTCATCCACCCTCATCCACATCCATATTGCTAAAAGTATTGGGCCACACCTCCAAATCATTTGGTGGAGGGGGATTATGATGTGGGGTTGTTTTTCAAGGGTTGAGAGTTGCCCCTTAGTTCCAGTGAAGGGAACTCTTAAGGTGTCAGTATACCAAGAAATTTTGGACAACTTCATGCTCTGAACTTTGTGGGAACAGTTTGGGGATGACCCCATTATGTTCCAACATGACTGAGCACAGTGGCGGCTCTTTAATTAGCCAAATTAGGCAGTCGCCTAAGGCCTTGCAGGTGCGGGACAGTAGAGGCCTCTAGGTGGCGGTAGCAGCCGATGACAGAACCCGGCTCCAAATGCCATCTCTACAAGGCATGCAGGCGGCATGTCCATGTGGGGCCCTAAGGCAGTTGAGCTGCTCCTTCAGCCAGCGCCGCTCACCCGACCTCTCCGCACCTGCCTCCTACTTGGTTCAGCAGTAAGTGCTGGGGGGGGGGGGGGGGGGGCTGAAACTATACAGCCCATGACTGTGAAGAGGAAGGAGCTCCAATCTCCTGATGCTGCCTGGCCGACCGGAGAGAAAGTAAGTGCCCGTGCAGCCTCCCTGTGTGCCTGTATAGGAGGAACCGCTGAATGTAATATCTCCTCCTCTCCCTCCTGCAGACATTCAGCGGCTGCAGGAGGAATATTAAAAGATCAATTGCTCCATATGCTGCCACCCCACCACTCCTCCTATCTTGCTTCATCTGCACCCCCCTGCTCCCCGGCCCCTCCTTGTGCTCCCCATCTCCTCTCCCAGTGCTCTCCACCCCCATTATGGGCATGAGTGGGGCCTCATATGTAAGTTTCCCCTAAGGCCCCACAAGTCCTCGAGCTGCCTCTGACTGCGCACCAGTGTACAAAGCAAGGTTATAAAGACATGGATGAGCAAGTTTGATTTGGAGGAACTTGACTGGCCTGCACAGAGTCCTGACCTCAACCCGATAGAACACCTTTGGGATGATTTAGAGTGGAGACTGGGAGCCAGGCCAACTCGTCCAACATCGCTGACCATTCTTCCAGAAGCTCATTTGTGAGGTCAGGAAAACATTCCCATATACACTCCTAAACCTTGTGGACAGCCTTCCCAGAAGAGTTGAAGCTGTTATAGCTGCAAAGGGTGGGCCAATTCAATATTAACCGCTTCCCGACCACCTCGCGCAGATATACTGCGGAAGAAGGGCGCGTACAGGCAGATTAACGTACCTGTACGTTACCCTTTAAGAGGCAGGGCGTGCCCACCAGGAGCTCCGTGACTGCGATTGCGGGTCCTGCAGACCCGACACCCACGGTCGTCTCACGGAGAGGAAGAACGGGGAGATGCTAATATAAACAAGCATCTCCCCATTCTGTCTAGTGACAGTGTCACTGATCATAGCTCCCTGTGATCGGGAGCGCTGATCAGTGACATGTCACACACAGCCCCCCCCCCCACAGTTAGAATCACTCCCTAGGACACACTTAAACCCTACAGCGCCACCTAGAGGTTAACCCCTTCACTGCCAGTGACATTTTTACAGTAATCAATGCAATTTTTTAACATTGATCGCTGTATTAATGCCAATGGTCCCAAAAATGTATCAAAATTATCCGATGTGTCCGCCATAATGTCTCAGTCACAATAAAAATCGCTGATTGTCGCCATTAATAGTAAAAAAAAAAAATTATCAATAAAAATGCAAATAAAACTATCCCCTATTTTGTAGACGCTATAACTTTTGCGCAAACCAATCAATAAACGCTTATTGCGATTTTTTTTTAACCAAAGATATGTAGAGGAATACGTGCTCATTATGCCTTTGTCTTGCAGGTATTAGTAAAAAAAAAAAAAGGTTTATAACCACTTTAACCACTTAAGGACCGCCTCACACCGATATACGTCGGCAGAATGGTACGGCTGGGCACAATCACGTACCTGTACGTTCCCTTTAAGTACCCAGCCATGGGTCATGAGCGCGCCACCACCATCGCACTCGCGACCCGGTCCTGAGCTCCGTGGCCGCGGGACCAGCGGACCCGATCGCTGCTGGTGTCCTGCAATTGGGTCAAAGAGCTGAAGAACGAGGAGAGGTCTGTGTAAACAAACCTCTCCCCGTGCTTTCTAGTGAGGTTGTCACTGATCGTCTGTTCCCTGTTATAGGGAAAGACGATAAGTGATGTCAGACGCCAAGCCATGCACCCTAGAGTTAAAAAAACACACACACACACACACTTAACCCCTACACTGCCCCCTGGTGGTTAACCCCTTCACTGCCCGTGATATTTTTACAGTAATCAATGCATTTTAACAGCCCTGATTGCTGTATTAATGCCAATGGTCCCAAAAATGTGTCAAAATTGTCCGATGTGTCAGCCATAATGTCACAGTCACAATAAAAATCGCTGATCGCCGCCATTACTAGTAAAAAAAAAAATTGATAAAAATGCCATAAAACTACCCACTATTTTATAGACGCTATAACTTTTGCGCAAACCAATCAATAAACGCTTATTGTGATTTTTTTTTTTTTTTTACCAAAAATATGTAGAAGAATACGTATCGGCGTAAACTGAGGGAAAAAAATATTTTAAATATATTTTTTGGGGATATTTATTATAGCAAAAAGTAAAAAATATTGCATTTTTTTCAAAATTGTCGCTCTATTTTAGCGCAAAAAAATAAAAACCGCAGAGGTGATCAAATACCACCAAAAGAAAGCTCTATTTGTGTGAAAAAAAAGGACACCAATTTTGTTTGGGAGCCACGTTGCACGACCGCGCAATTGTCAGTTAAAGCGACGCAGTGCCGAATCGCAAAAAAGGGACTTAGTCCTTTAGCTGGAAAATGGTCCGGGGCTTAAGTGGTTAAACCCTACTGACAAAGACTGGGATGCCATTAAAGTTCATGTGCGTGTAAAGGCGGGTGTCCCAATACTTTTGGTAATATAGTGTATCTGTATACCTGAAGTTCAGTTTAACACCAGTACTAAAATGTATTTTTTTTAATAAATTATTAAAATTATTAATAAAACATTTGTGCAATATATTCACACAGTCGGTGACTCTTTAACCCTCGTAAAGGATGGTATCTCTATCTCTGACGTGTTGTCTGCTGTCCATTTTCTTCTTAGACCTGGATGTGGATTTCAGCTCCCCTGTGCTTGTACTGCACTGAGAGGTTATACAGATATTTCCGCAGCACTAAACCTGTGACCATCACGTCCGTCATTCTTCATCCGTGTAACGTCATTGAAATAAGGATGATAAAAGAAAACTTTACAGCCAGCCCTGGTCAAGTAAGTAAATGTATTGGTCTCATTGCTGTTTATAATGTCAGACAAGAGTAGAATCAATAAACGGTCAATGGCGATTGTTCTAAAACGAATCTGTACAGGTTGAAGGAAAGAAAATAGCTTGATTCTTCCATAAGCACAATGTTGATGGGGGAAATCCCTCCTGTAGTGCTATTCCCCACCGGCAGAATGCATTGGGGTTGATTTACTAAAACTAGAGAGAGCAAAATCTGGTGCAGCTCTGCATAGAAACCAATTGGCTTCCATTTTTTTTTTTTTGTAGGTCAAAGCTCAATTGAACAAGCTGATTAGAAGCTGATTGGCTACTGTACCAGATTTTGCACTCTCCAATTTTATTAAATTAACCCCAATGGGATAAAAAAAAACAAAAAAAAAACAGGCTGGTTGTAGTGAAGTCAGTCGATGGATCAACTTCAGTACAACCAGTCCTCTCCCTTCCTGCTGAACTGGCTGAATTTCGATCTGTCTGTGGCCAGCTTTAGCAGTATAGTATGCTGGTCACAGGAAAGTTATCACAGCATTGATTACCATTACCGTTACTTGAGGCATAGCTTGACCACTTAAGCCCCGGACCACTTTTAGCGATTCGCCACTGCTTCGCTTTAACTGACAATTCCACGGTCGTGCGACGTGGCTCCCAAACAAAATTTACGTCTTTTTTTTCTCCCCACAAATAGAGCTTTCTTTTGGTGGTATTTGATCACCTCTGCGGTTTTTATTTTTTGCGCTATAAACAAAAAAAGACAATTTTGGAAAAAAAACACATTATTTTAAACTTTTTGCTATATTAAATATCCCCCAAAAATATATAAAAAAAATTTTTTTCCCTCAGTTTAGGCCAATGCCTATTCTTCTACATATTTTTGGTAAAAAAAAAACACAATAAGCATATATTGATTGGTTTGCGTTATAGTTTCTACAAAATAGGGGTTAGTTTTATGGCATTTTTCAAAAAAAAAATGTTTTACTAGTAATAGCGGCGATCAGCGATTTTTATTGTGACTGCGACATTATGGCGGACACGTCAGACAATTTTGACACATTTTTGGGACCATTGGCATTAATACAGCGATCAGTGTGATTAAAATTGCATTGATTACTGTACAAATGTCACTGGCAGTGAAGGGATTAACACTAAGGGGCAGGGGAGGGGTTAATATGTATCCTATTTTGTGTTCTAACTGAAGGGGGGAGGGGACTGTGCAGGGAAACTAACAGATCGCTGTCCATACTCTGTATGGACAGACGATCTGTCAGTTCCCTGCTCAGTTTACACACACAGCTCCCGGTTCTTTCTTGTGCCCTGATCAATCGTGGGAGCCCGGCGGCAATCGAGACCGCCGGCACTCGCATCGTCTCGGGGAGCGAGTGGGGGATGGTCGCGTGCGCCTCCGGCTGCGCGCAAGCGCCCCCTAGTTGCCATTTATGCTACCGATGTAGCATAATGGAGATTCGTGCAGCCGAGCCATGCTGCCGCATTAGAACTGCGGCGGCTGGTCAGCATGCGGTTAACCACTTCCCGCCCGGCCTATAGCAGAATGACGGCCGGGCGCTGGTTCAGTTATCCTGACTGGGCGTCTCATGACGTCCTTCAGAATAACAGCCGCTGCGTGCCCGTGGGAACACGCATCACGGCGATCGGTGGTGCGGTGTGCCGGTCTGACACACCGCACCACCGATCTCAGTAAAGACCCTCCGGCAGAGGTTCTTTACCACGTGATCAGCCATGCCCAATCATGGCTGATCACGATGTAAACAGGAAAAGCCGTTGATCGGCTTTTCCTCACTCCTGTCTGACAGACGCGAGTAGAGGAGAGCCGATCGGAGGCTCTCCTGATGGGGGGGGGTCTGCGCTTATTGTTTATCAGCGCATCCCCCCCTCAGATGCCTACACTAGACCACCAGTGAAGCCCCCAGCATGTGAATGGCCAGGGTACATCCCCTGTGGCCATCCACATGAGAAAAAATATGCCCAAAATATGTCAATCAGTGCCCACAAATGACTGCCACCTCTGTGGCACATTACAAAACAGGGATACCCAGCAATGCCACCCATCAGTGTCATCAGTGCCACCTATCACTGCCACCCATAAGTACCCACCTCATTGGTGCCCATCAGTGCCACCTTATCAGTGCCTGTCATTGAAGAAGAAAACTTACTTATTTACAAAAAAATATAACAGAAACAAAGAAAAACTGTATTTTTTTATTTGTTGCGCAAAAAATAAAAATCACAGAGGGGATCAAATACCACCAAAATAAAGCTCTATTTGTGGGAACAAAATGATTAAAAAAATTTGTTTGGGTACAGTGTATAATGACCGCGCAATTGTCATTCAAAAGCTGAAAATTGGCCTGGGCAGGAAGGTATCTAAGTGCCTGGTATTGAAGTGTTTAAAGTGTAGCTCCACTTTTGTTGAGAAAAAAAAAAACATTCCCCTCTGGGTGATCTATGTACATTACAAGGATTTTATTGAACAAACTTTGTTGTAGATTCCTACCGTTTGCTTTTCTGAAGAAATCCCTGTGTGTTTGTCTGTGTCCATGCTGGAAAATGAGTCTAATGGGAGCGGTTTCATAATTATCAATCATTTTAGAATAAGAAGCCATATTTGCAAAAGTTGTCCCATTTATAACCACTCTGGCCACACAATAAAGGTCACAAATCCTTTGAGGAATGCAAAATAAAAATCCAGAACAGAACAAACACACTAATAATACTGGGTGCATTTCAGCATTGTTTAGGTGACAATGAGTGGTGAACAATATCATTTTAATTATTTTAATATCCCATTATGAATCCTAGAAAGCACTTCCAAAGTTGTGTTTTTTGATTCCATATTTACCCCTGGGCTGTAGTAGGTAAGTTTTTTTCAGTCCATTTTTTATATTACTCATTACTGAGTATGACCTAACCTGCTGTACTGAGTAATTATATTCATTTCACTGCAGACATCCCGTGGCGTTAAATACATTAAATATAATAGGCTCATGACATTTATTGACATTAATGGATGCTGGAACCAAACCACACAATAAAAAAAAAAAATCTACATTTATTTGATTATTTTTAGAAGCACAAATGTCGTTTGTAAAATGTAGACTGTCCTTAGAAACATTACTCCTGTGAGTAATAAGTATAATGAACACAAAGGTCAGACATAGGGGTTATTTACTAAAGGAAAAGCCACTTTGCACTGCAAGTGCACTTGAAAGTGCAATGAAAGTGCACTTATGCCGCGTACACACGATCAAATTGTCTGGCGTACTTAGTCCGGCAAACAATCCAGTGGATAGTCCGGCGGACTTTCTACCGAACGGACTTGGCCACACACGGACGCATGGAAAGTCCGGCGATTGCTGGCGCAATGACGTACAGCACGTACGACGGGACTAGAAAAAGGAAGTTCAACAGCCAGTAGCCAATAGCTTCCTTTTCATACTTGCTTCTGAGCATGCGTCATTCTTAGTCCGCCGGACTAGCATACTCACGAACGTATTGTCCACTGAAACCCAAGTCCGGCAGAAAGATTGGGCTGCAAAACTACTTTCTAAGTCCACCGGACTTTACGCTGAAAAAGTCTGCTGAAGCCCACACACGATCGGATTGTCCGGTGAAATGCGGTCCGGCGGACTAAGTCGCCGGACAATTTGATCGTATGTACGCGGCATTAGAAGTAAAGTCGCTGTAGATCCGAGGGGGACATGCAAGGAAAATAAAAAAACAGCATTTTAGCTTGCACATGATTAGATGATAAAATCAGCAGAGCTTCCACTCATTTCAGATCTACCCCTTAGATTTAGAGCTCCAAACTGCGGACCAAGGGCCAGATGTGGCCCTTTGCTAGCCTTTATGCGGTCCTTGGGGCACAACTCCTTCCACTGATATGAGGCACTATTCTGCTCACTGACACCAACAATGGGGCACAACTCCTTCCACTGATATGAGGCACTATTCTGCTCACTGACACCAACAATGGGGCACTATATCTTCCACCGATACCAATGATGGAATACTATTCCTCCTACTAATAGGGGGAATAATCCTCCTATTGACCACCAAACCTGAGGCCATATTTATTCTCACTGATACTGGGCCCATTTCTGCTCTTGCTGGCCACAATCCGGCCCTCCTAAAGTCTGAAGGACAATACAGTGGCCCTTTGTTTGAAAAGTTTGGATACCCCTGATTTAGAACGACTGCACTTCCAAGTGGATTTGCCTTTCGTAAATAACCCCCATAGTAACTATTTTCCTGGAATCCTTGAGTTCCACGATGGGCCAAGTTCTGCATGAATTCTGATCCTTTTCGGTCGGGACCACATGGCCAACGCTGCAGTATTTGACCCTGGGGAAAGAAGTCAAGACTTCTGGAGGAAAGTTGTAGGTGACCTTCCTGTATTGCTTATACTTATTTCTCGGGGGTGCAATTTTTCAAAGGGAGACAGCTTTTTCGAATGAGTTTTCATGAGAACATTCGTGTATAAATTTATCCAAAATCAGTACATTTGATGACCCAACAAATGTTCTAAAATTTGTTTTCAAAATTAGATTTTTGGGAGCTAATGGAAATGCCCAAAACGAGAACCACATTCACTGTTAGAAATGTGTTTGAGAAGAAATAAAATTGGCTTTCTCAATCTTCTGCTTCACTTTTGACCCCACCAATGATTAGAGAATCCTTCAAATGTTCTCAAAATGAATAATTTTGAACGGAATTCCACCTGGTGTATGGCCAGCTTTACATTTACAATACAGGTTCATAATTGATCTTTAGGTTCTGTAGACTGAACTTATCTCCTATACAAATAGTAGAAATGTGTGTATCTATATATATATATATATATTTTTTTTTACAGTACGTCGTTCTGCATTGTCCCAAAGTGTCAGCGCTGGAGAATCATCCGTTCACACTGACAATGGTGAGAGGTTCTTTTGCTGCAGAACAATATTTATTTGTTGATGCTCTTTTAGATCAAGTCAGAGTTCATCCAAATTAAAATGTAAGAATTTCATTGTGACACCTTCGTTATATATTGAATAGGTAAATGTCAGTATTTTCTTCTCCTGAGTAATCACCTGTCATTGGTCTTTGATTATTGCAGTCATTGGTTTAAACTTCATCGGCGTGACCTTAGAAGTCTAGAGATTGAGGGTCACTGTTCCTTCCACTATTGATCAGGCATGGCTGTCATGGGTGAATGAATATATGTCACGGAAATTCCGATTGTCGAAGTCAGGATCTATTTACACCAACAGCATTGGGCTGCATTGCCCAACGCAGTTCCAACACAACAACAAGGCAATTTGAATGACTATTGCATTAACTATAGCTTGTGGCCTGCTATCCCATTAACCCCACTCCCCACTAATGACCACATGACACTGAAATGGGGCAAATTGGCCATAACAGACGTTTTATTAACCAAATATAAAATAATTCACATAATAATTAACATAATAAACCTTTTTTATATGTATCCAGTTTTATCACAAAAATGGAGAACAAGGTCCTAAAAGGCATAACTCATAAGTGTACCTGCTAGTCACTTCTCAGGCCTCCAGTCACGGAATCCCCGACTCGGTGACAAATAACAGGTACCCATATACCAACTAGGAGCCGTACCTCAGACGGGTCCCTACACCATGCCTTTTTGATGTGCCCATCTGACCTAAAAAAGTACCATGTGCCCTGCAAATTGCCACACCCAACACTCTGGGTTGCTGCGTACCCCCACCATATCCACTAAAATTGTAGAGTGGGTGGGTGGGAAGTTCTTTACCCTCTCTCTTCGTGTTCTTACTGTGCCTCCCCTTCCGTTCCGTCTCACATCCTCCCCGGCTCCTCCCCCTCCACGCTGTACTGCCAGCCCTGCTCACTGTACCCGCCCCCTTACCTAAACCATGTACAAGCCCCATTAACCCCTGTCATGTCGGCCCTGCGCTGAATTACCTCTTAGGTAATGCTCCAGTCCTTACTTTATGTCCTATGGTTTCAATTTATACCAGCGCGCTGCAGCATTTGGTGGAAAAAGAACAGTTGCATTGTTTAGTGAAAAAGGGACAGTTGCATTGTTTAGTGAAAAAGGGACAGTTGCATTGTTTAGTGAAAAAGGGACAGTTGCATTGTTTAGTGAAAAAAGGACAGTTGCATTGTTTAGTGAAAAAGTGTATGTTCACACCGGTGCGACTTGTCATGAGAATTGACCGGTCAAATTGTATGACAAGTTGCATCCTATTGTCGGCAATGGAACCGTTCAAATCAGTGGAACAAGGACTTTGTGGTGCGGCACCAATTTGAAAAAGTAGTTCCTGCACTACTTTTGACGATTTTAGGTAGGACATAGACATCTGTGTTTGAAGTTGCACAGATGTCAGCACCTTAAGTCGCCCTGATATGTGGATTTGAAATCGTACGATTTTAAGGGTAGGTGTACGATTTCAAAGCCACATTCAGTGTGAACCAGGGCAATAGGAGAGCTGCTTCGTTTTGGTTAAAATGGCCAGTTGCATTGTTTGATGAAAAAAAAGGACAGTTGCATTGTTTGACGCAAAAAGGGGCAGTTGCATTGTTTAGTGAAAAAAAGACAGTTGCATTGTTTAATGAAAAAAGGACAGTTGCATTTTTGCACAGTGAAGCCTGTTCTGATGTGCTGTAACACACAGCGGCATTCTTCAATGCATAATAATGTGAAGTTGAAAAAAAAAATCACTGCGTTGCAGCAAGTGTAACAATGCACACTGGTGCGCGCTGGCTTATATGCACAGTAATGCACAGACTGTTGTATGTTTGAGCTCTAACAGGTTTATGTTATTTTCTGATTGCATAAAAATCACACAAAAGAGCCCATGTAGTTTAGGCTCAAGCATGTGAGTTAGTTTACAATCCTTGAGGTACTTCTTATTTTATATTCCCCCTGCTGTGCATATTTGCCATTCAGTACACATCTAATGCCATCTGCATGGCACATGTGCAGATCCACGTATCTTTGAACTCAAAAGTGTGTCTAAACGCAAAATCAAAATTTCAATATTACCCATCCTTAGATGTGGTGGCTGCTTTGGCTTTCTTTTATTCATTTTTTTTCACTTGGTGATCCAGACAGTAACACAATTCATATCAGAGGGGGTTAATGATGGGATATTCATGGAGTTTGTCCTTGGCCCCCTTCACAGCACAGTTTTCTCTTTAAAACACTCCCACAGTATCCTTGGTTCCCCTTCACTTTATATCCCCCCTTTACACTATAGCACCCCTTTACAGTGCAGTCCCCTCCCCTTTACATTAATGTAATACAGACTGCACTGTAAAAGGGGGGGGGGGGCTGTGATGGGTAGGGGACTGCAATGTAAAGGGGCATTGTGATTTAAAGGGGACTGCACTGTAAATTACAGTGTCCCTACAGTAACAGCCACCCCCCATCACAGTGCCCCTTGCAGTCATAACCCCTTTTTTCTCTTTCTAATCACATTGCCCCCTTTTACTCTCTGCCTCTCCTGCACAGTCCTACCTTTGGCAGGACAGAGGCAGTATTTAGCCTGTGTCTCCCCGCCATTGATGTAATCCTATTAGCAGGGCAGGGGTCGGGAGAAGCTGTGCAGATCTGGACAAGGGGCATGAGCTGCTCAACTTATCATATTAACAAGCGGACGATTACCCACTTGTTAATAAAGACTCCCGCTCCATGTGCAGATCTCCAGCTCCTCTCACCCCCTGCCCTGCTTATAGGATGACTGGTGGCTCCAGTGACAATTGTCTAAGACCGGAATTCTCCTGAATTTGATGTATTTCCTCCCATTTCCTGTTGCATCCCCAGCATTGGAAATGAAGGGTAATCTTTCTATTGCAAACTTTTTTTTTAACCCTTTTCCTAAGAGGAACCCTTGAAATGTTCAGATGTTGGGAAACCAGTACTAGAGTTAATTTATTGGAGGGCAATGGGAAAGATGCTCCTCTTATGCCGCGTATACACGAGCGGACTTTTCAACATCCAAAGTCCGACGGACTGATTCCGTCAGACTATTCGATCGTGTGTGAGGTGCAACAGACTTTTGATTCGCCAAAGTCTGACGGACTTTAGAATATGGAACATGCTTCAAATTTTTCCAACGGAACTCCGCCGGACCCGGTCCCTCCGAAAAATTTGCTCGTGTGTATGCTATTCCGACGGACTAAAACCGACGCTAGGGCAGCTATTGGCTACTGGCTATGAACTTCCTTATTCGAGTCCAGTCATACGTCATCACGTTCAAATCCGTCGGAGTTTAGTGTGATTGTGTGTGGCCAAGTCCGCTCAGTCGAAAAGTCCGTCAGAACTCTGTCGGAACTCCGGCAGAACTCCGGCAGAACTCCTTCGGAAGTCTGTCGGACATAAGTTCTCTCGTGTGTACGGGGCTTTACAGTGATAGTCAGACTCCCCCCCCCCCCCCACCCTTACAGACAGCTAAAAAGATCACAGGGGTCATGACACTGGCATTGTCAAGTGGCGTTTGGTTCTCAAGTGGGCAGGCACCAAATGTGAGGTCAATCAGTGACAACTTGGGGAAACCCTAGCAACCTCTGGAGGAACCTTTGTTGAGAATGCCTGCTGTAGTGGGACATAGACATCAAAAAATAGCACTGGGTTTAAACCCTCTCTACTTCATGCAAAAAATTTTTTTTTGCTGTAAATACACTTTAACATGTCCCCACCCCACCCACTTTGAATTACCAGGGTCCGAAAGATTGTAAACTTAAGAACAGTGGGCAACAGCTCTCATTTTTTTTACCTTGTACCAGCCCGGCATGTGCAATTTCAAGGTGGTTGGGGATAGACACCCACCTAGAAGTCTTCAGAGGTCCGGCTGTGATAGGTCATGTTAGAATTGGGAGCTCCATTTGGAAAAATTGGCCCATTCATGACCACTCTAACCATACATGAAGTTCACAAATCCTTTCAAGGAATGCAAGATAAAAAACACAGAACAGAACAAACATGGCGATAATACTTGGTGTATTTTAGCTTTGTTTAATTGATAACGAATGGTGAGCGCCGAATAAAATAATTGTGGTTGTTTCTATCTCCCATTCAGGATCTTAGAAAGTGTTTCTCCAGATGTGTTTTCTAGGTCATTATTTACCCCTGGGCTGTAGTAGGTAATAGTTTTTTCAGTCCATTTTTTGTTATGTTACTCATTACTGGTGAACGGCCTAACCTGCTGTACTGAGTAATTATATTTATTTCACTGCAGACATCCCGTGGTGTTAAATACATTAAATATAATAGACTGATGACATTTATTGACACTAATGGATGCTGGAACCAAACCACACAATATAAAAAAAAATCTACATTTATTTCATTATTTTCTGCAGTGCAAATGGAGTTTGTAAACGTAGAGAGAAAAGTGTAATGTATTTCAGCAGAAGAAGACCATTTACATGTGTTTAAAGGAGAGCTTTGGAAAAGTGAGGTATTGTAAAATAAGGAGCTTTTGAACCTACCAATTGTAACAGATAATAAAACACCAGGTTGGGTACCGTAGGATCAAGAGTGCTGGGCCTATGCGTTGGCCAGCACTGATAGGTATGCTGACTCACCGATTTAGGTGGCGCCTATCCTGTCAACTCCTGAACACGCACAAAGGATTATGAAGACACAGTGGGGAAGATACCCCGAGGAGTTGAAAAGGGAACTCCTTGGAGTATCTTCCCCACTTTGTGTCTTTTTTTTGAACCTACCAATCCTGTATAGACAATTTTTTAGCTTCCTTTATTAAGCTGGCTATAGTTAGATAAAAATTTGGCTGGTTTAGCAGGGAAATTCACTCCATCTGTGGCAGTGCCTTTTTGATAGAAGTCGCTTTCAGTGAAGACTTGGAGCGCTGGTCAAAGCTGCGATGCACAGAAAAAGGGATGCCAGCGAATGTTCTCATCCAGAAAGTAGTGTGCACGTAAATAGGAAGAACGCCTCTCTCGGTCAGCCCATGTGACTTAGAAGTAAAGAGTGACCTCAGCCTACATCTCTCCATCAAAAACCCCGCCCTGGTAAGTTTCGCCCCACTCACCAGGGGCTTAGTCATAGGGTTCTATGACTAAGTCCCTGTGTGCAGGAAAAATGCATCAGTTGGCATGGTTTTTGGCAGAGACATGTAGGCTGAGGCCAATTCATACTTCTACGTCACACGGGCTGATCGGGGAGAGTGCCATTCTTCCTATTTATGATAGAAGTTGGTTGTTAGATCATCTTCTGTCACATGGACTTGTAGGAAAACCTTTCTCCAGCATTAATGGATCAGTGTATACCAACAACGGAGAGTCCTGCTGTCAGAATACAATGTCCCTGCGGGGAGGATTCCTCCATCCACCTCAGTTGTGTGGATGGAGGAGGAATAAGTACATTCTATGTATGAATGTAAGTTAGGGACCTTAGATGGGAAGCTCTTTGTGTGCAGGGATTGATGTGAATGTATAATATATATGTAACGTGCTGCATAAATTGACGGTACTATATAAGTACCTGTAATAAATAAATCATTTGTGGATCGGCCTATCAAAAAAAAAAAAAAAGAGAGTCATCTATGGCCAGCTTTATAACAAGAGGAGCATCCAATTTGCTATTTGGGTTCTGCCATTTGGGCATTCTGTGTCTATTCTGTCCCTGCACTTTGGTTTATTTTCCTAGCTTATATAGCGGAAGTCCCTACTGTATGAAAGGAACAGTTTTCTCCAATCCTCTTAAATATAAAAAAATAAAAATGCAACTCATTGTGTAGGCAATAAACCCCTTGTGGTAGCCTTGACTTTTACTGTGTTGCTCAACCAGCCAGCCTTATGCCAATCCCTCATGTTGGCCTTAGATGGAAGGCTTCATGGAGGACTCCAACCCCAATGAGCAGTACCTGCATCACCAGGAAGCATAGAGTGCACTGCAGACTGGACCAATCAGACTAGAAGTACAAAGACCTGGAACCTGGGCATGATTTTGGGTGCCCTGGAAGGAAGAGTGGTGAAGATGGAACATCTGGAACATTGCAGGCTTCGTTTGCAGGTAAGTGCAACATAATGGGCTAGTATGCGATGCACACTAGCTCATTATGCTTTTACTTTGCAGGGGTAAAGAGGACGTAAAACCCATCAGGGTTTACTTCCTCTTTAAGAAACATGCTGATATTGGTGTAGTTAAAACATGGAGCTTGATAATGATGCACTAAGTACTGCAGCAACATAGGTCATAAGCAGAATGAAGAGGAGATGAATGGGTTAATGTACTGGTCACATACAGTGGGAGGATGAAGGGTTTAAAGCTGAACTGCAGGTACACAATTGTTCATATAAGGTTATTCCTCAAATCAACCTTGCCGTTATAAACCAAGATACCGTATATACTCGAGTATAGGTCGATCCGAATATAAGCCGAGGCCCCTAATTTACCACAAAAAAAATGGGAAAACGTATTGACTCGTGTATAAGCCGAGGGTGAGACATGCCTGTCCATCCCTGTGTCCATCCCTGTGTCCATCCCTGTGTCCATCCCTGTGTCCATCCCTGTGTCCATCCCTGTGTCCAGCCTACCTGTGTCCAGCCTACCTGTGTCCTGTGCCTCTTTGTCCTTCTGCAGCCTGTGTCCTTCTGCAGCGATCTGCATGTAAAAACATACGGCGGCCATGCCAGGATCGCCGCACCTCTTCTCCTCCACTGTTCAAAAGCCTCGCTCATTCTCATTCTGTTCGCTCATCCTCATACTACGGACAAGGATGAGAGGATGTCCGTGATAGGCGGAACACTGACTGCTGGGAAATTGAGTGTTCCACCTATCACAGACGGAGGCGCGGATTTTGAATAATGGAATGGCCGCCGTCTGTCTGCACGACACGCTGATCGGGTAGGCAGACGGCGGTGACTCGAGTATAAGCCGAGGGGGGCACTTTCAGCCTAAAAAAAGGGGCTGAAAATCTCGGCTTATACTCGAGTATATACGGTAATACCTCGTAAAAGCAGCAGTGACCCAGCAGGCTCCATCCACTACAGGCTGCCTTCAGAAAACTACAGGAGGGGCGGAGACAAGACCAGTCACCCTGCACAAGGAGACAAAGCAGCAGTGACCGGTCTTTATTACAGGAAGCTCCTACGCAGATATAAAGTCTCACACTGGATTACTGCACATATCTGGAAGAAATACACAAAGTACAAAGTTCAAATAACAATATATATGGCTCTTGTAAATTAAATAACTACAATGTTTGCTTATCCGTGAACTCAGCTTTAATATTCAGATATACTGCAGTAGGTGGTGGGGGAGTGTGTCAAAATCCACCAGGAATAGTCTTCAGGAGCCTGAGCATTGCACCCTCAAACCACTTATTTTGCCTTTGCAATGCTTTGCCGGCTTTATGACCCTAGGTTCACACTTCTGCGGGTGTGGATATCGCAGCAATTTTTGCACCCTCAACCACCCACAGTGAAAACGCACTGCTCTGCGGAAAAGCATGGGGCTGCCAATCATTCTGAATGGCACCTCCACGCATGTAAAATCACAGTGTGGTTGCAGAAACTGCAGGGATATTGCATGGTCAGAAAGATCATGTGATTTCCCTGCGGCCATGTTTTTTTTTTTGCAGAAACTGCCCATGCTAATGAGGCCCAAAAACACGCAGAGATGTGAACCAAGGGTAGAAAAAAAATACATGCACCTTTTTTCTTTTCAAATGTTTTTATTGAGATTTTTAGCAGTTAGTTACAACAAGGGTTACAAAACAAAAAAAAATAATATATAGTAATAAAAGTAACATAACACAGTATAATGTAGTGACAGGGTTTTCTCAGCACAATATAGCATATAAACAAATAATCCACAATAAAGAATAAAGTAGTATTCTCAAGTATCTAATATTCATAGTCATAAAGGGACTCGAACAAGAGTAAGTCTCTTAGAATTTGTATAATAAAGTCCGTAATATAATTATTGTAATATTTATAAATAGCGATATGGATAATGGCCACTTCTGAACCCCAAGACACCCCTCACAGGGATCTATCTGTGTCTTGGAGTACCTAGTCCAACATCCTAAAGGAAATTCAAACACAGTAGTTATCTTTTACATGCACCTTTTAAGTAATCAATATAGGTGCATTTATCGTTTTTTTTTTTTTTTCTCTTATCTGCGAAAGGTAGAATTAGCTTTCTTTAAAGACCTGGTCACTTTTGCTTATCAAAACCCATTCAAGTGCATAGGTCCACAAAGCAACTGCATGTAAATAATGTGGCCTGCGTTGCGGTGTTTCATGACATTATGTGTGGCCTTCTACATTGGAATGGGTCATGTTCGGCAGATGTACTGCCCACCAAACCCAACACAGGGTAACATTTTTGCAGCAGCAGCATGTTTACAACTCCTTCCAGCTGCCTTTGCAGCTTAAGGCTGGGTTTACATATGTGTGGCCACGATTTCCAGCAAGGGGTCCAATGCGTTTCTGTTCACTGGTTCGGTTCAGGTGCAATTCAGGTCCGAATTTTTGCCTGAATTTGCACCTGAACCGGACCCAAAAACGCTCAGGACCCTTTTGGAAACCACACCGTGGCTGCCCTGGACATGTCTGAACTGGCTTGATTGATAATTGGATGAGATGAAAATTCGCACATATGTGAACCCGGCCTAAGGGAGTAGTAAGAGAGTCACCTCGACCTCCTATTTTTATCACTCCCCCCCCCCCCCCAACTGTAAGTTTACTTGTAACACTGCTTTAAGGCTGATTTTATGGACAGTTACAGTACATTTGGAAAGTATTCACAGCGCTTCACTGTGTTTTCACTTTTGTTATGTTACAGCCTTATTCCAAAATAAATGAAATTCATTATTTTCCTCAAAATTCTACAAACAATACCCCAGAATGACAGCAAGAAAGAAGTTTGTTTGAAATCTTAGCAAGTTTATTAAAAAAAAAAAAATCCCATGTACATAAGTATTCACAGCCTTTGCTCAATACTTTGTTGAAGCACCTTTGGCACCAATTACAGCCTCAATTATTTTTGAGTATGATACTGCAAGTTTGGCACACCTATTTTTGGGCAGTTTCTCCCATTCTTCTTTACAGGACCTCTCAATCTCCATCAGGTTGGATGGGAAGCGTTGGTGCACAGCCATTTTTAGATCTCTCCAGAGATGTTCAATGGGGTTTAAGTCTGGGCTCTGGCTGGGCCACTCAAGGACATTCACAGACTTGTCCTGTAGCCACTCCTTTGTTATCTTGGCTGTATGCTTAGGGTTGTTGTCCTGTTGGAAGGTGAAACTTCACCCCATTCTGAGGTCCAGAGCGCTCTGGAACAGGTTTTCATCAAGGATGGCTCTGTCCATTGCTGCATTCATCTTTCCTTCGATCTTGAGAGGTGCCTGTTTTCCTCTAGACATGACACTTGCCATTTAGACATGACACTTGCCATTTAGACATGACACTTGCCATCCTCTAGACATGACACTTGCCATTCTCAGACCAGAGAATTTTGTTTCTCATGGTCTGCAAGTCCTTTAGTTGCCTTTTAGCAAACTCCAGGAGCGCTGTCATGTGCCTTTTCTACTGAGGAGTGGCTTCCATCTGGCCCCTCTACCATACAGGCCTGGTTGGTGGAGTGCTGCAGAGATGGTTGTTCTTCTGGATGTTTCTCCTCTCTCCACAGGGAAAAGCTGGAGATCTGTCAGAGTGACCATTGGGTTCTTGGTCATTAGGGATGCGTGAGTGGTTTGGCTCAAGCATGAGTTCAGGCTGAACATTGGCTGTTCGCCCGTCGAAAAACACCAGAATTATCGGGGCATTTGACCATTGGTTTTGGCCCGCCGAATAACCACAATGCACTGCGCCGCCGCACAGTACATTGGAATCCCTGATTGGCTGAAGCAATGAAAGCTTTGCCCAATCAGGGCCCAGAGCACTGTCAGAGCCATTATTGGACACTGTCATGATGACCCTATCCAATGATGGCTCATTGCTCTTAGTCCCGCCCCATACTATAAATGTATTCTTTCAATAGGGGCCATTTGTTGTGTGATATCGGCATGAAGAGAGATAGAACAGGGCTCTGTTCAGTGCTACTAGAGAGTGTGCTATTCTGATTCTATTGTCAATGTTAGTGCGAATCTAGTGATAGTTCAGTCAGTGTGAGTGTAGTGACCATTCATTTTTACATTAACGTCAGTTTATTTTGTCAGGGCAAGTTTACTACAGTATAGTTCAGTGCGTTAGTGCACATTTAATGCAGTACATTTCAGTTCATTACTGCAAGTTTAACGCTGTATATTTCAGTGCCTTACGTGCCATTTCACACAGTATATTTCTATGTGTTAGTGCACGTTTAACACAGTATATTCAGTGTGTTACTGCAAGTTTAGCGCCATATATTTCAGTGCATTACATGCTGTTTAACGCAGTAGATTCAGTGCGTTACTGCAAGTTTAATGCCGTATATTTCAGAGCACTATGTGCCATTTAATGCATTGTATTTCTGTGCGTTAGTGCACCTTTAATGCAATATATTTCAGTGCATTACTGCAAGTTTAACGCCGTATATTTCACTGCGTTACGTGTCAATAAATGCAGTATGTTTTAGTGCATTACTGCAAGTTTAACGCAGTATATTTCAGTGCATTACTGCAAGTATAATGCAGTATATATCTGTGTTACTGCATCCTTGAAGCAGTATATTGCAGTGCGTCAGTGCAGTTTTACTGCAGTATATTATATTGTATCAGTGGAGTGTGTCTATGTAGTGAGTACTCAGGTTAAAATGCACCAAACACTAGACATGTGTACTGCCGAAAAATTTGTTTGTTTTAGTTTCATTTGTTTTTTGTTTTTTTTGGAAATGCAAAAATTTGTAAATTCGTAATTCCTTAATTCATAAATTAGAAAATTCAGAAATTCGTAAATTTAAAAATTAGTAAATTCGAAGGTTCGTAAATTCGAAATTCGTCAATTCAGTAATTCGAAACTAAGAAAGGAAAATCTGAAAATTAGAAAGAACGAAAATCCAAAAATCCAACAATTCTAAATAATTAACCAACTAACTAACTAATAATAACTAACTATTACATTATAGGTATTAGAATTTCCTTTCAAATTTGGCTGTTTGTGATCGTAATGAAAAAAAAATTATCTGAAGTTACGAATTATCCGAAATAAAGAATGTCGCATCTAAACAAATGAAACAAGATAATAATAAATAATAATAATAAGTTATTATTATTATTGTTATTTATTATAATTAATTTGTCACGTTCCATTCATTTAGATATAGCATTCATTATTACGGATAATTCGTAACTTCAGATACATTTTTATTTGCTACATTCATATAAGCCTCGTACACACAATCAAATTTTCCTCAGACAAAACCGGGAACTTTTGTCCGAAGGACGTTGGCCCCAAACTTGTCTTGCATACAAACGGCACACAATTGTCGGCCAACAAACATGAACCTAGTGGCGTACTACAAAATTTTTCAGCTCTTTGGCTCCACCCTTTGGGCTCCTTCTGCCAATTTCATGTTAGTAGAAGTCTGGTGAGTGTTGATTCGCGCTTTTCATTTCTCGCTTTTCATTTCATGCTTTTCATTTTGCACTTTTCAGTTTGGGCATTTCATTTTGCGCTTTTCTATTTGTTTGGCCGTTCGTCAACCAGCCATGTTGCTGAATCGGAGAAGATAACGTGTTATTTATTTTTGGCCTTGGAGTTATTGCTTTGACCCAAGTCCAGTCCAGGAACAGGAGGAGGAGGATTTCTTGGACTAAAAATTGGTTGCTTTGTTAATCATGACCAATTATGTCATATGCCTTTGCTGCGGGAGCGCCAGGAGAATAATCTAGATGATTTTTGGAATTATTTCCAGATGACGGACCCCTGCTTTCACCAACTCTTTCTGGGGATTAAAAACCATCTCTTACTGTTTGATGTATGTCTTCCTCTGCTTCAATGCCTCCAATACTTCCAGAATCCTCCTTCTCCTCCATCTCCTCTTATGTGTTCTGTTGAGTAGGAACAATGGTGTCTGCATAAAGTCAGGAAGTGCAAGTACGGTAAAACGTACATTGGAGTGGGGATTCATCACTTCCGAGTCCCATTTGTGATACTTACCCAAACTTACTATCCAGAGCGAGGTGTGGACTGCACGCCTGCGTGAGCCTAGTATACCTTATCCACACATGCTGTAGACATCTAGTGCCAGGACAGGCACATTCACATGTGAGTGCAACATTTATATGTTTGCTTTTACACTTTTAATAAAAAATACTACACCATAAAATTCTTCTTTGTGTCCCTGGTGGAGTTTGTTCCCACAGCCTTGTCTGGAGGGAGTCTTAGCCCTTGTACACACGGTCGGACATTCCGACCACAAAATCTGTCAGATTTTTTCAGACAGATTTTTCTGAAACTGGTGTTGCATACACACAGTGGGACAAAGTTGTCGGAAAATCTGATCGTTCAGAACGTGATGACGTTCGTTCGTTACAACGGGACTACGTTCAGGCTAGTAGCCAATAGCTTTGGTCTCTTAATTTGATCTGAGCATGTGTGGCTCTTTGTTCGATCGGAATTCTCTACAAATGATTGGACAACGTCCGATCGGATCATGTTGTCGGAAATTTTTATATCCAGCTCTCAAACTTTGTTGGTCGGACATTCCAACGGAAAAAGTTTGATGGAGCCCACACACGGTCGGATTATCTGACAACACGGTCCGATCAGACATTTTCCGTCAGAATTTCCGACCGTGTGTACAAGGGCTTAGAGTGGCGAGGTGCAAACTCAGGAATCTATCAGTTTTTTTACAAAAGTATACTTTGACCTACTTTAAAAAGAGGTAAGACAACTTTGGTGAGTTGCCATCTACCTCATGAGCACTCGTGGTGAAGCGTTTTTGAAGACACAGCAATTTAGAAGCACTTTATTCCATGTTTGATACGTTTTGCAATTGGTGTTGGGATTGGCACATTGAACTTTTCAGTTTGCATTTTTCATGTACATCATGTATAGTACATGGTATTATTTTTGATTTATATTATGCTTGATGACTGTTAGCGCCAACACCTTTACTTATAGTTTATATTTATGAAGGAGTGAATATTTCACTTGTTTAAAGGGGAAGCTACACTATTTCAGTTTCACATTTAGGGCGCCATCATCAGCTATATTACGTTTTTTTAGTCCTCGCCACCCAGGGCTGTCAGCTTCCGCATCCCATTGACAGCATCTGCATCTCATGGTGGACGATTATCTAGGGATAAAAATAGAGATAGAGAGCTTTCTAGTCGACGATTCACTGGCTTACTGGGTCATGAGAATAGACCATGGGTCAGAACTTGCCCAGTATGCACATTAGCTGCTGGGCTAGGCTGCCCTGCATCCAGCATGCTTTCTGAATGGGCATTCAGTGCTGCTGGAGGTTTTGTTACTAATAATAGAATGCGTCTGTTCACAGACTCAACAGACCGTCTGACATTTATCAAAATGAATCAGTCCTGGATTACCAGCAGATATGAAGCCCCTGATGCCGAATTTGCTGGTTAAGTGTTTTTGGGATGTAGAATCCCTGCATGACTTCTAGGCTGCCTTTCTAGGCTGGAATTTTTTGTTTTTATTCTTTCACTTTAAGCATCAATAAATCACTGCTCATTTAAAAATTACATTTTTTACAAACTTTGATATATCTCCCCAGGGCAGTACCCGGACCCTAATAACCATTGTATGCCCAATTACTTGCATATAAGCCTTCAAAATGGCCAATTTAGATTTTTCTAGTTTGGGTTCCATAGACTTTAATAGGATTCATTATATATTCATCGGTTCAAAACTTTTGCGCTGTTTGAAAAATTCTGGTGCAAACTGAGCAGGGTGTCGTTTGGCCCATCCCTATTGGTCACCTCTATGACTTAGGCCCTTCTCCCCTGATCGCTCAGTTTGGCCGGGTGGCCCACTCTAGGAAGGGTCCTGGTGGTTCCAAACTTCTTTCATTTATGGATGATGGAGGCCACTGTGCTCATTGAGACCTTCAATGATGCAGACATTTTTCTGTACCCTTCCCCAAATCTGTGCCTCAGACAATTCCTTGGACTTCATGGCTTGGTTTGTGCTCTGACATGCACTGTTAACTGTGGGATTTTATATAGGCAGGTGTCTGCCTTTCTAAATCATGTTCGATCAACTGAATTTACCACAAGTGAACTCCAATCAAGTTGTAGAAACATCTCAAGGATGATCAGTGGAAACAAGATACACCTAAGCTCAATTTTGAGTGGCATGGCAAAGGCTATGAATACTTCTGTACATATGATTTATTTATTTATTTTCATAAATTTGCAAAGACTTCTAATAAACTTCTTTCATGTTGACATTATTGGATAAAGTTTGTAGAGGAAATTTATGATTTTAATCCATTTAGGAATAAAGCTATAACATAACAAAATGTGGAAAAAGTGAAGTGCTGTGAATACTTTCCAAATGCACTGTATGTTACTGCAAATGCATATATGCAAAAGTGGTTATACACTCAAAATAAAACGGGTAAGGTTGCGTCCTGTATTTTAAGATGATACATTTTCTTTTCAAAGTGCTAGTTGAAATGGCTACAAGAAGAATAATCAGTCTGACTTCGCAAACACACACAGCTGCTGTTTTACTGCCTGGCTAATCTGCATAATCAAACACTCACTAATTGCAAGAGGCTTTGATTTAGAGGCTTCTTGATGCACGATCTGGCCATGTTTTTTCTTTAAATATCAAGAAAAAAGCCAAACCGAATGCTTTCCACTTAAGAATATGAGACTTTTTTTTTCATCCATCAGAGAAAGATGTTGTACACATCAAATTTATTGCTTCATTAAAAATGCATTAGGTGGAAAACTGCAAAAGCATAAGTAAATATTAATAGGTTGTGTTATACGATAGTGTGGTTTGATTAAACTAGTGTGTACACAGGGGCTTGTTGAATGGAGAACTCTGTCCTGGGGTCTCAAGTGAATATATGTTAGCCCAAGACAAATTTACTGAAACATTAATGTAGAAATCAGAGAGCCAGCCAGGAGATTTACGAGCCCATTCAGAGTTTTAGGCCACATGCACACTGTGTTCTTTTAAAAGCCTTTTCTCCTTACAGGAGACAAGAAGCAGAAAAAATGCAGTAAAAGGCACGTTTTTGCATGCCCGTTTATTCTTGTTCACGCATTTGGCATTAGAGAATTTTATTGTCCATAAGTTTCATTTATTATGGCCATTAGAATGTAAAAACGTGTGAACGTGCATAAAAGCACCTAGCTTTAATGCATATGTGCACGTTTATTTATGCCAAACGTTCCTCTTCAGAATGCACAAGTAATGCTTTTTTTTCTGCCTCTAAACCCTTTGTAAATGCCGATTTATACACATAGGTTAACATGGAGGGACGTTTAGAGGCAGAAAAGAAAATCCAAATGCCTGTTAAACAGATGTTTTTGAGCTCAATTGTGCATGTGGACTTATAGTGCATTAAAACAGGTACAGGAAAAGCTTTGTTGATGGCTTCTGCTCTCAGGGAATCTCATGCAGTCTCTAGTCTCTAACAGTCAGAGAAATAAATACTTTAACAACACCCTCCTTATGCCCCGTTCCAAGGAATTTAAAGCAGCCTTCATTAGCCTGTGGGGCAGGGCCTAGTTGCCCTGAACGCAGGGTACCTTTTGTGAGGAGTACGCTCATCCATGTCTGGGACCAGTCAGAGACTGCAGTCATGTCAAAAGTCTAATATAGAGATGAGCCATCACACTGCCTGCAATAAAGTGCATAATTCATCTGATAAGCACTGTCCCGTGTCAGTACACATTGGGGGTTATTTACGAAAGGCAAATCCACTTTGAAAGTGCACTTGGAAGTGCAGTCACTCTAAATTTAAGGGGTAGATCTGAAATGAGGGGAAGCTCTGCTGATTTTATCATCCAATTATGTGCAAGCTAAGATGCTGTTTTTTATTTTCCTTGCATGTCCCCCTCGGATCTACAGCGACTTTACATCCAAGTGCACTTGCAGTGCAAAGTGGATTTTCCTTTAGGAAATAACCCCCATTGTGTAAGTTGATGTAGGTTGCATTAGGAGGGATCCTGCTGAGCCTGCACCCTCTCTGCCAGTCCAGTGTACCTCTGTTACCTAATTTCCAGTAACAGAATGGGGTCCTGTTGTGCACATACCGTGGACCTCATGTGTGCACTTGTTTCTTACCGTATCATGGATCTCTGTAACGCAAGTTCGTTTTTGGTTGCCACTGGAAACTGACCACTGGGGGGGGGGGGGCAGGAAATCAACCCCATCTGTACCAGAGGCCCTTTGTTCTTACCAGGTACCACGCCTAATGACTGGTTGCTCTTTGCCTTGAACTAGTGCTTGGTTACCCATAGAAACTACACTGCTTCTCTTGCTTGACTTGCCAAGTAGACCCTGGTTATTTAGATACACCAGAACCTACATGCATCCCTTTAAATAACGTCAGACCAGGCTCAGAACAGTTGATGCAACTTTACTTAGAGAGTTTCTGGCAATACAGTTTAACAATGTCCACATCCTGACCCTAACTACAACTGAATAGCTGCCCATGCATTCCTCTACAAGGTAGTAATCCATCTTGACATTTCCGATGCTTGGATGGTCCTCGGAAGCCCCAGAGTTGACAAAAGGTTAGTGAGAAAGAATGAGCGAGCCCCGAGCCGAGCCTTCTCCCAAATTTGTTTACGGATGAGTAGGCTGGATCCCGACTGGGCCAGACACTAACTATACTAAATAACTCACTTACAGGCAACCTGCCTACAAGCCAGATATGAAAATGAATACTCTGGCAACACCTTCCATAGTCCTTCTTCTTGAGGAATCCCACATAGCCATTATCAGCCAGATAAAACAACAAAACCTCTGCTCTGATGGAATCTTATGCAGTCAACAACAGATAGATAAAGAAAAAAATACTGTGGTGAAGACCCTCCTCAGTTCTTGGTCCTAGGGAAGCCTAAATATTCTCCAATAGCCGGTTGTAGAAATGAATGGGGTCAGATAGAGACCCTTCTTAGCCCTTGCTCCCAGGGAATTCCATGTAGTTTTCATAATCCAGATTTTCCAATGAATACTCGGGTGAGACCCTCTCTAGACTGCTAGGGAATCCCACACAATCGGTATCAGCTAGGTACGGTAATAGAAATCTGGCGTAGACCCACCTTAATTTCTAAAAGATCCTTCTTAGCCCTTGCTCCCAGGGAATCTCATGCAGTCTCCATCAGCCAGAGGTGAAAATTAATACTATGGTGAGACCATGCTTAGACCCTACTTCTAAGAAATCCCAAACAAGCTATATCAGATAATTTAATGAAAACGCTGGAGAATTAATACACTTACAACACCCTCCTTAGCCCCCACTCCTACAGTTTTTATCAGTCAAATTAGGTAATGAAAACTCTGGCAAACACCCATCTTAGCTCTTGAATACTCCGGTTAGTACTCTTCTTATCCCCTGCTCCCAGGAAATCTCACACCGTCTCCATCAACCAGATGTGAACATTTTTACTCTGGTGAGACTCCCCTTAGACCCTGCTCTTAGTAAATCCCATGTAGCCTTCATCATCCAGATGTGGCAATAAATACTCTGGTTAGACCCTCCTTAGGCCATGCTGTCAAGGAATGCCATGTAGTCATCCTCCAGGTGTGGAAATGAACACCCCTATCAGAACCTGCTCCCAAATAATTAAACACACCCTTCATCATTAATGAATAATACTAAAGATGGAGACTCTCTTTAACCCCTGCTCTCCAGAGTATTCCATACAGCCCCACATCAGCCAGACCTATGAAAAATTAACACAATGGTGATCACCCACTTGAACCCCTGCTCTCCAGGAATCACATGCAGCCTCCATCAGACAGATCTAGTTATAATGAATACTATGGTGGAGATCCTCCTTAACCCCTGCTCTTCAGAGAATTCCATGCAGCCTCCATCAGTCAGATCTAGTAATAATGAATACTATGGTGGAGACCCTCTTTAAACCCTGCTGTTCAGGATTCCCACCCACTATACATCAACTTGAAGAAAAATGAATACTCTAGTGAAGACCCTTCTTTAGAACCTTCTGCCTTGGACTGCCGTGCTGTCTCCAAAAAGTGAGATTTGAAAATGAATACTCACTGCTAATGTGTATGATAAAGTGTTAAGCATCTATGTTTTATAATTCTGTAATTTTTACAATTACTTATGTGGACTTATGGAGGAGAACATATACTATCTTCTTTCAGTGGCTTAATGGTTAGCACTCCTATCTTGCGGGACCAGGGTCCTCAGTTGTAATTCCAACCAGGACACTACCTGCATGAAGTATGCATGTTCTACCTGTGCTTGCGTTGTTTTTTTTTCCAGGTACCCTAGTTTCCTAAATTGGTTCCTACATAAATTGGCTCTAGTATGTGTAGCACTACCCTCCATAGAAGTTCCCCACTGCTGCACAGTCAATCACACAGCATTTCCTTTTTGCACTCAAACTCAGAAAACAGTTCTTTGGCTTGTTTTATTAGGGGATGATAACTTGGATGAAGTTGAGACTTATGGGATGCCCAACTTGAAAATATTTAAAAACAGAACCAGGGACAACTTCCTCCCTATTTAGAGAATCCTCTTCTTCCTTCCTCATGCACAAACTTGGTTCCCTTATGTAGAACTCCTGCTGGTCCATGCTGGTAGAACTAACAGTCCCTCCAACTGCCTCCTGTGGTCAGATCCATCCAAGTTAGCCTCCCAAGCTTCAGACCAAAGCAAAACCCCTCCTTGGCAGGGATCCCTCAAGGGCCACCAACAGCATATCCTCAGCACTGCTTCTCCCTCTTCCACCTGACTCCCCTGTTGGCCTGGCTCATTCCTATTTATGAGATCCTCATTCCCCTGCCAGGCTCACTCCTGGGGACTGGCTAAGGGCCCATAATTATTCAAGGCACCCACTCTTCCAGAATGTTCTCCAACATTCTAGAAACAGGGGGAGGCACCAGAGAGCTGCCGGGATGAGTCATCCAGCCCTAACCTCTAATAACCCTGACCCAGATTTAGTGACTCAGGGTTATCCCTGGGCCAGACTATAGTTTGCCTTCTCTAATTCTAGTAGCACACACTAGAAAAATATAAGAAAGAGTTGCATATGAAAGATGTTGCATGCCTTGTGGATTAGCCTATTGCGTAGAAGAAAGATGGTTTTGAATTAGATGACTTTATGAATCATATGTCAGCCATTATTATGTGCAGTACATGTTTGGAATGTTTTTATATTAGATCAATAACATCATAGAGAATAAGAAATTAGGAGGAGAAAATATTACAAAGAATGTTCTAAGGTTTGTACACACAAAGAAAAATACCTTTTAGTTATACCTAGAGAGCTCATATAAATAAAAATGTTCCTACAACCTTTCGTTAGTAAATAGGTTGTTTTTGACATTGTGGCAAGGACGTGTAAAGTTCTGTTATTTCAATATAAGCATGTAATCTATCAATGTAGAATAGGTTTTGGAATAAGGATTTGTTCACACCAAGTGCATTGAGCTAAGATGATCATCGTTGTGTACTGGTGTGCATTGTGTAGATTTACTGAATGTCTGCATTTTTATGTAACACACAAAAACGTGTTGCCACGTGCTGGTTTGCATACATGTGAATGAAGTATTGTTTTATCAACCTTTTTATAAAAAATAAATAAATAAATAAACATTGCAATGCATTGAAACAACGCATCGTACCACCCCTACACAATCCACACCAGCGCACATAATGTTCAAAGGCCCGTTCACACCAGAGCACGGTGCAGGAACGGTGCATTCCGGTGTTTCCCAAACTGCAGGTGAACGCGCTGCCCTTGCGATCTGCATGCAGGTACCAATGTATTGTCAATGGCACCCCAAATGCAGAGTGCTTGTGGGCACCAGAGCGCATGATACCACAGTACCATGCATTATGGTGCAGTGTGTTTTTAAAAGCAATGCAAACACTACTTTTTCCTGTGGTTCAATGTATTTTGCAGCCCAAATGAATGGGCTGTCAAACTGCACCACACAAGAATGCATGGTAATCACATAGGAATGTTCCTGTACAATCCCAGTGTGAACCGACCCATGACAGAGGACAATTTGCTGAAAACATAACACCTTAACATATTCTCTTTTGGCTCAATTCTATTTTGTAGACCAAGAAGGAATGAAGTTCCCTGCAATATCACATCTCATGTTAACCACTTCCTATCAGGCCAATTCTGGCACTTCGCTCCTACATCTAAAAAACATCTTTTTTTTTCTAGAAAATTACTCAGAACCCCCAAACGTTATATATGTTTTATAGCAGAGACCCTAGGGAATAAAATGGTGGTCACTGCAACTTTTTTATGTCACACGGTATTTGTACAGCGATTGTTCAAATGCACTTTTTATTATAAAAAAAAAAACAAAAAACAGTAAAGTTAGCCCAATTTTTTCTATAATGTGAAAGATGATGTTACGCCGAGTAAATAGATACGTAACATGTCATGCTTTAAAATTGCGCACACTCGTCGAATGGCACCACATTTTGGTACTTAAAAATCTCCATAGGTGACTCCGTAAACATTTTATACAGGTTACCTTTTTAGAGTTACAGAGGAGGTCTTGGGCTAAAATTGCTCTCGCTCTAATGCACATGACATCTATCTGTTGATATCTCACATGTGTGATTTGAATGATGTTTACATATGTGGGCCTAATTTATGTATGTGTTTGCTTCTGTGCGTGAGCACACTGAGACGGGGGTGCTTTGAAACATTTTTTTTTCTTTATTTTACTTTTATTTTTACACTTTCTCTTTAAAAAAAAATTTTGATCACTTTGATCCCTTGTAATAGAAATCGTGCGTGGTCCTCTTTATGGAGAGATCTGGGGTCTAGAAGACCCCAAATCTCTCCTCCAAGCTGGAAAGACCAAGATCAAAAAATAAACAAACAGTCTCAGTCTTTCCAGCCAAGTCCCCGGCATTGTTTACATCCGCCGGCCCCGACGTGACATCATAACGTCATGCTCAGGCCTCCAAGGGTCATAGAGATGACCGGGGATCATACAGTCACCAGAAATCTCTATGGCTAACTTCTGGCGGCAACTGATTCATTCTCCAGCTCGCCGATTGCACAAAGACGTCACCTCCTGCCACCTGTAAGAACAATCAAGCGGCTGAACTGCCGCTATGATTGTTCTTACGGTGCACGGAATCACCGGCGGATGATATCTGGATGATGTCTGTAGCTGAAGACATGAAGACATTCAGACATCACCACTGAGAGTCCATGACGCACTGCCGGTGCAAAGTGGTTAAAGCAGGGTCCCACTCAAAAGTGGAAGCTCCGCTTATCTGACTCCTTTCCCCCTTTGGTGCCACATTTGGCACTTTTCGGGGGGGAGAGAGTACCTGTTTTTCCGGCATGATTATCCGGAAGTTCGGCCCCCCTCCTCCTTCCATTCAGAAAGGGCAGCAAGCTTCATGCATGCACAGTAAGGAACCAGTTTTCCTTAGAAGCAATGGCAGTGGCAGCACCCGAGAGCCAATGGAAAAACCGGCTGGGACGCTGACATCACAGGATCCCTGGACAGGTAAGTGCCCTAATATTAAAAGTCAGCAGCTACAGTATTTGCAGCTGATGCCTTAATTTTTTTCTGGGGGAGGCTGGACCTCCTCTTTAAAGGGTTAGTTCACCTTGTTAGAAAAAAATGAAACAGTGAACTAACAGTCTACATTCTCCCCCACCAACCCATCACCACTGTACTCACCTCCATGGGTGATGAGTTTTCAGTGCTCGTGCAGCCAGTGTAGCAGTCCAGGGGTTTTGAAATCCAATCTCTTCCCTCACTTCTTTCTGCAGTGCTTCTAGGATAGGTCAGAGTGATGCTCTGTGCTGGTGCTGACCAATCAAAATCACTCTGATCCATTCTGGAAGCTCTCCAGAAGAAAGGAGGAGAAGAGTGCTGGATTTCAAATTCCCATACCGCTACACCGGCTGCATATTGGGTACTGAAAGCTCATCACCCATGGAAGTAAGTACAGTGGTGGGAATGGTGTTGGTTCACGCTTTCATTTTTTTTTTTGGAAACAGTAAACTTACATTTTAAGACCATTTTAAGACCTAGAACTCTCTACGTCTTAGTCCCATATTGGAGTAACCGAATAATTACTCCCTTGTGGAGATATGTATATCTGTAGATAGATGTAACCATATAATGGCTTAAACCATTTGTGACCACTATATTGAGATCAATGAAATTGCATGGATTTCTTGTAACCCTTTTACTGCCAGTCCTGATACAGTGGATTTATCTGCAAAATGCATTACTTCAACTTGTTATCTGTGAAATGGGACAACTAGTATAGTGTACAATATTTGTGAACGTTGTTTTCACAAAAAAAAAAAAAAATATTGTATTGAGCATCATTATTATGTGATTCTGGATGAGTTTCTGTATGTGTGTTTTTGATGCATTTGTTATGCACTCCAATGTGTTTTTGATGTGTTCTAGTGCATTTTTTTGCCCTCTTTAATGTTAATTTAGGACAGTGGTCTCCAAACTGCAGCTCGGGGGCTGGATGTGGCCCTTTGCTTGCCTCTTTACCTGGCCCTTGGGGCACTATTTCTCCCACTGACACCAACAATGTGGCATTATTCCTCCCACTGATACCAATGATGGGGCACTATTCCTCCCCCTGACACCAACAATGTGGCACTATTCGTCCCAATCACACCAACAATGTGACACTCTTCCTCCCACTGACACCAACAATATGGCACTATTCCTCTCACTGACACCAACAATGTGGCACTATTCCTCCCACTGATACCAACAATGAGGCACTATTCCTTCCACTGATACCAACGATGGGGCACTATTCCTTCCACTGATACCAACGATGGGGCACTATTCCTCCCACTGATACCAATGATGGGGCACTATTCCTCCCACTGATACCAATGATGGGACACTTCTCCTCCCCTAATATTAATAAACATGGGTCACTATTCCTCCCACTGATGTCAGGACATTTTTTACTCCCACTGGCCACAGTCTGGCCCTCCTAAAGTCTGAATGACAGTAAAGTCGACCCTATGTTTTTAGAAAGTTTGGAGACCCCCTTATTTAGGACATGTGCATTATGGTGCATTTTTTATGCGTTCCAATGCATTCTGGTGTGTTTCTATGCATTTTGCCATATTCCACATGCGTCCCAAACAGAAAAAAATGCAGCATGTTATATTTTTTTGATACTGTACTGGAATGCACTGCACTGATGTGAACTAGAGCCATTGGAATACATGGAAAACACTGTGCATGCATTTTTTGATGCAGATTAAAAAATGACTGAACTGGATCTGGTGTAAACCAGCCAGATGAAAACATTTATTTTATATAAATTGAGGTAGGCCTTCACACAACATAGCTGTTTATAAAACTAAAATATACAGTTAGTTTGTAATGAGTGTGGCCAGTACTACAGGGTAAGTCTCTAAATATATAATAAGTATTCTGGACCGAAAGAGTGTTTCAGAAATCTTGCTTTACAGTCATTTAAGAATCCATAGCTATTATGGTGTTCATTATTATACATATATAGATTATTATTCCAAATGTTAGTTGACACCCTGCTATCACATCTATGTGAACGTGTTGGTCATCCCGTATGAAAATCATGGACATTAATATGGAATTGCCCGTTGCCCTTCTTGTGGCTATAACAGCCTCACTCCTTTGGGGAAAGATTCCTACAAGATGAGTAAGTCTGCCCATTAAGCAAAAAGTGAATTGGCGGGACACTTAGCCTCTATTATTCTCAGAAGGCTTTCCAAAAGATTTTGGAGTGTGTCTGTAAAAAAATGTGCCCATTCAGCTAAACGAACATATGAGATCAGGAGCAATATTGAATTAAAAGACCTAGCTTGCAATTGCTGTGCCAAATCATTCCAAATGTGTTCAGTAGGGTTTAGGTCAGGAATCTGTGCAGACCACTGGAGTTCCTCAACACCAAACTCATCAAACCATGTCTTTATAGAGCTGGCTTTGTACACAGAGGAACAGGCATGCTGAAACAGGAAAAGACCTTAACCAGACTGTTCCCACAATGCTGGAAATGCACAAATCTCATGCCTTGTACACACGACCGGTTTTCCCGTCAGAATAAACTCTGAAGGTTTTTCCAACGGAGTTCCAATGGAATTCCGCTGAAACCAGTAGCCAATAGCTTCCATCTCGTACTTGCTTCAGAGCATGCGTCCTTTTTGGTCCGTCGGAACAGCATACAGACGAGCGGTTTTCCCGATAGGAATTGGTTCAGTCGGAAATATTTAGAACATGTTCTATTTCTAGGTCCGTCAGAATTTTAGCAAATTAAAGTCCGATGAGGCATACACACACGATCTGAATATACGATGAAAAGCTTCCGTTTGACTTTTTCTGTCGGACATTCAGCTCGTGTGTACACGGCATAACATGCCTTTTTGTATGCTGTAGCACTGAGGCCGCGTACACACGGGCGGACTGTTCGCCCAACTTTGTCCGCTGAACAGTGTTTGGGCGGACAGTCCGCTCGTGTGTGGGCTTTCAGCGGACAGTTTCAGCGGACAGTTTGACGAACAAGGTTTTTCGGAAATTCCGTAAAAATGTCCGCTGAAACCTTGTTTCAGCGAACAGTCCGCTCGTGTGTAGGCTTGTTCGTCAAACAAAGTTGCGCGCATGCTCAGAAAGGATTTTCACGCCGAAAGTTATAATGCAGTGTATAGGACGTCGTATTTTTCGTCCCGTCGTACGTGCCGTTCACGTCATCGCGCACGGTTTCAGCAAACTGTTCGTCCGTCGTGTGTGGCCATGTCCGTCCATGCTAATTTTGAGTGGACTGTTTGCCGAAACTGTTGGACGGACAAAGTTGGGCGAACAGTCCGCGCGTGTGTACGCGGCCTAACAGTACTCTTCATTGCAAACACCTAAACTCTGTATTTTTTTGTGGGAGAGTCCACATACATTTGACCATATAGTTCAGTGGTCTCCACACTGCGCCCAGGAGCCAGATGTGGCCCTTTGCTTGCCGTTATCCAGGACTTGAGGCGTTATTCCTGTCACTGACACCAACAATGTGGCACTATTCCTCCCACGGACACCAATAGTGGGGCATAATTCCTTCCACTGACAACAAAAATGGGGCACTATTCCTCCAAATGGCACCAACTACTTCTCTCTCTCTAATAGCAAAGATTGGGCATTGTTTACTCCCAATGGGCACATTTCCCCGCCCCTGAAGTCTGAAGCACAGTAAACTGGCCTTTCTATAGAAAGTTTGGAGACACCTGATATGGTTTATCAGTGATGTGAAACAAATAATAACAACCAAACAGCATTTACATTTCATCCACTAATAGTGTGCAGTCACTTTCAAGCTGATTGGTTTATAGTTTGCATTTCTCTTTTATTTGCACTGATTGTTTTCCATTCTGCTTTAATTTAAGTGCATTTTATTTGAATTGCAGTGTCCTACAGAGACAAAAACAACCTTTGCTGTTCACATGAAGGTAGTGGGAGACTGGACAGGTAAGTGTTATGTTTTGCTAATTATTTATTTCAACATCAACCTATAGTATCTCACAAAAGTGAGTACACCCCTCACATTTTTGTAAATATTGTATTATATCTTTTTATGTGACAGCACTGAAGAAATGACACTTTGCTACAATGTAAAGTAGTGAGTGTACAGCTTGTATAACAGTGTAAATTTGCTGTCCCCTTAAAATAACTCAACACACAGCCATTAACCACTTTCAGCCCCGTACCATTTTGCTGGCTTAAGACCAGATCACTTTTTGCAATTTGGCACTGCGTCGCTTTAACTGACAATTGCGCGGTCCTGCGATGTGGCTCCCAAACAAAATTGACGTCCTTTTTTTTCCACAAATAGAGCTTTCTTTTGGTGGTATTTGATCACCCCTGCGGTTTTTATTTTTTGCGCTATAAACAAAAATAGAGCGACAAAAAAACACATTATTTTTTACTTTTTGTTATAATAAATATCCCCCAAAAATATATAAAAAAACATATTTTTCCCTCAGTTTAGGCCGATACGTATTCTTCTACATATTTTTGGTAAAAAAAAATCGCAATAAGCGATTGTTGATTGGTTTGCGCAAAAGTTATATCGTTTATAAAATAGGGGATAGTTTTATGGCATTTTTATTAATATTTTTTTTTTTTACTAGTAATGGCGGCGATCAGCGATTTTTATTGTGACTGCGACATTATGGCGGACACATCAGACATTGTTGACACATTTTTGGGACCATTGTCATTTATACAGCAATCAATGCTATACAAATGCATTGATTCCTGTGTAAATGACACTGGCAGTAAAGGGGTTAACCAGTGAGTGGCAGTGAAGGGGTTAAGTGTTCCTAGGGGCGTGTTACTAACTGTGGGGGGGTTGGGCTTTCATTTAGTGAACACTGATCTCTGCTTCAATCACATGGAGCAGAGATCAGCGTCACTTGTTGCTAGGCAGAACGGAGAGATGCTGTTTACAACGGCATCTCTCCGTTCAGCCGCCCCGTGAGACGATCGTGGGTATGCCCACGGTGATCGAGTCCGCGGGACCCGCGACCGGACTCACAGGTGAACCGACCGCCACGCAAGCGTGCCACCGCCGGTGCGCACGCGATGGCAAGGCGGCATATAAAAATGGACGTACCTGTACACCAATATGCCTGCCCGTGCCATTCTGCCGACGTACATCGGCGTGCACCGGTCGGGAACTGTTTAATGTCTAAACCGCTGGCAACAAAAGTGCTACACCCCTAAACTGGGCCCAAAGTGTCAATGTTTTGTGTGGCCTCAATTGTTTTCCTGCGCTGCCTTAACCCTCTTGGGCATGGAGTTCCCCAGAGCTTCACAGGTTACCACTGGAGTCCTCTTCCACTCCTCCATGATGACATCACAGAGCTGGTGGATGTTCTTTCCATTTGAGGATGCCCCACAGATGCTCAAGAGGGTTTAGGTCTGGAGACATGATTGGCCAGTCCATCACCTTTACACTCAGGTTCTTTAGCAAGGCAGTGGTCATCTTGGAGGTGTGTTTGGGGTCCTTATGTTGGAATACTGCTCTGCATCCCAGTCTCCAAAGGGAGGGAATCATGCTCTGCTTCAGTATATCACAGTACATGTTGTCATTCATGGTTCCCTCAATGAACTGTAGCTCCCCGGTGTCGGTAACACTCATGCAGCCCCAGACCATGACACTCCCACCACCACGGTTGACTGTAGTCAATACACACTTGTCTTTGGACTCCTCACCTGGTTGCTGCCACACACGCTTGACACCTTCTGAATTGAATAATTTTATCTTGGTCTTATCAGACCACAGGACATGGTTCCAGTAATCCATGTGCTTAGTCTGCTTGTCTTCTGCAAACTGTTTGCAGGCTTTCTTGTGCATCATCTTTAGAAGAGGCTTTCTTCTGGGACAACAGCCATACAGACCAATTTGATGCAGTGTGCGGCGTATGGTCTTAGCACTGACAGGGTCACCCCCCCCCCCCCACCCCTTCAACCACTTTTGCTGCCAGCGATTTAGACATTAATGGCTGTGTGTTGTTATTTTGAGGAGGCAGCAAACGTATACTGTTATACAAGCTGTACACTCACTACTTTACATTGTAGCAAAGTGTAATTTCTTCAGTGTTGTCACATGAAACGATATAATAAAATACAAAAATATGAGGGGTGTACTCACTTTTGTGAGATACTGTATGTGCCAATGTGCTTCAAGTGAAGCCACTTTGCCCATTCAGTGTACCACTGCCATACGACTACAGGCTGCTTAGTACATACTGCAGGGTGGGATGCTGATAGTATGTTACTGAGTGGGTTCCTTTGAGCTGCTCACCACTGTCAGTAATGCTACAGGAGTTTGATGATGACATTATCTGTAATCCTAAAGAGCATGGGAGGTGTTCATGTCCATGACTGTCTGAGCTCACAGATAAGGTTTTGGGTGATGATGGCTGTCATTTACCAAGTAATTAGGGCAGAGGTTCATCAAAAACATGGATGCTTAGAGCAATACAGTGGTTCGGATAGGATACGTATTTAACTGAAAGCTGCAAATATGGTACAAGCAAGGCAAAGGGATTCAAAACAATTTAAAATAGCTGAAGCTAGAGTTGGGCTTTCAATACAGGAATTCCGAAGCTTGCAATCCTTCCTGGATCAGTATGTAAACAAAAATCCTGTCTCCTCCGACTTATTCTATCTGCATGTCATCAGATGATGCCTTTTCAATGGAGATCTCCCTACCAGCCTTCCTTTTTAAACTGGGTACATTCAGTAAATGACATTAGGTGCATGGAAAAACGTATAGCTCAGGAACAAGATTCTGTTGCAAAACTCTACTCACTGTGGACCAGTGTTTAATGTGTGTGAATCCTACCTTTATCAGTTGTCTCTAATTGATCTACCATTGCATTCATCTTCTCAATTCCATGGCACCTCCAGACCTACCTAGACTTACCCCTTCCTACTCCTATTCATAGTCCTTTCCCCCCCTCCCTCTTTGTTTTCTTCTTTTGTTCCTTTCTCTTGTTCATATTTTAATCACAAATACTCCATCCTTGATTTTAGGTTAGATGTTACATTATCCCTCAATTATGGCTGATCCCTGTGTTTCACCCTGCCCTATGATTATAGAACACCACATACGAGTATTTGAATTCATTTATTATGACCTGTACTTTTTTTTCTCCAATATTACTTTCTAACCGTGACTCACTCCTTTTGAATTTATGGACCAAGATTGCACTTGACTCTTATTCTATCACCTTTGTACATTTTGTACACTTCTTATAATGGATAAAACAAATAAAACAGCATTTTTTCTGTACCAAACTGTCTCCCTTTTTTGGTCTTAGAATACACCTCATAAAAACTCAAATTAGAGCATATGTCATGGCAGAAATAAAGCAGCACATCTCTGCAATATATGCACATGTGCCCATGTTTTATCCCTCTAAAGGTGTCAGGTCACCTGAGACCAGGTGACAGATGCACTCCGTAGAAGTCGGAAGTGCACCGTTGGGTAGTGGACCTTAGGACTGACTGCTGCGGATTGTACCCAGGGAGATTCAGGACACAGGTCTACAGGATCACTAACACAGATCCCAATGGGAGCTGGAGCATAGATTCCTCAGGGCGCGGAGTCTAAGAGCCAGCGGGTGTTCGCCAGAGCCTCCAGTGGTGAGGATGGACTTCGCTGCAGTCTGGCTCCAGGTCGCGGCCCCTAGGGTCTCACAGCTCACGCTCACAGTAGACTACAGGAGAAGGAAGCAGCAGGCTGGGATGACAAGGATAGTAAGGGGATAAGGCAGAGGTCAGTGCAACTAGCAGACAGGAACAACAGAGTACACACCAAAGGTTCAGGATCACAGGCAGACAGGGATGGTCAGGGACATGCAAAAGGTCAAGGTTACAAGCAGACAGGAATCGTTGAGAACACGCCAAGGTCGGTAACAGAGTCAAACATAGAGCCCACAGCAAGCAGGAACCAGGAAGCCAAACACACAATAAATACACAATGGTTGATCAGCACTGTTGGCTTGCAGTGCACAGGTTAATATAGGGTTCCCTGATAGGGCCTGGGGTGCAGCCATGCTTAGAGGAGAGGTTATAAAAACCACCAGGTGGAAGTGGCTGGCCTCTTAGTCAGAACACATGAGGGGAGGTAAGAAACCAGAGGAGGATCACTGCATAACCATGACAAAAGGCCTTGCAAGTATATTATTAAACAGGATTCATATAGCGCCAACAATTTGCGCAGTGCTTTACAACATGAGAGCAGACAGTACAGTTACAATACAATTTAATACAGGAGGAATCAGAGGGCCCGGCTCATTAGAGCTTACAATTTAGAAGGGAGGGTCAAGTGATACAAAAGGTAATAACTGTGAGGGATGATCTGATGGAGATAATAAAAAAGTACAGCTGTTAGGTGGGGGCAGAATAGACTTCTCTGAAGAGGAGGGTTTTCTGGGATCATCTAAACAGAGAGATAGTCCGAAAAAATTGGGGTAGGGAGTTCCATAAGGTAGGAGAGACTTGGGAAAAGTTCTAGAGGCGAGCATGGGAGGAGCTGATGAGGCAGCTAGAGCAGGAGGTCTTGGGAGGAACAAAGAGAGTGATTAGGTTGGTATTTTGAGACAAAGTTAGTGATGTGGCTGGGGCCTGAGTTGTGGATGGCTTTGTAAATTGTTGTTAGTGTCTTGAATTGAATTAGTGGGTTGAGTGAAAGCCAGTGGCGGGATTGCCAGAGAGGAGTAGCAGACACTGACCCGTTGGTAAGGTGGATGAGCCTGGCAGCAGCATTCATGGTAGACTGAAGGGGGGGGGTAGCCTATGGAGAGGTAGGCCAATGAGGAGGGAGTTGCAGTAGTCGAGGCCCGAGATGACCAGAGGGTAAACTAGGAGCTTTGTTGTGTCATTGATTAGGAAGGGGCTTATTCTGGAGATGTTGCGGAGGTTGAGGTTGCAAGTTTTGGACAGAGATTGGACATGAGGCTGACATGATAGTTCAGAGTCTAGGATTACACCTAGAAACTTGGCATGACAAGCTGATATTACTGCTATTGATTTTGAGCGAGAAATCAGGGTTTTGGATAGATTGAGTTTAAGGGAGGGGTTTGACATCCAGACTGATATGTCTGTTAGTAAATTAGTGATACATGATGAGACTGAAGGAGTGAGCTGAGGGGTAGAGAAATAGATTTGTTATACATACAATATCTCACAAAAGTGAGTACACCCCTCACATTTTTGTAAATATTTTATTATATCTTTTCATGTGACAACACTGAAGAAATGACACTTTGCTACAATGTAAAGTAGTGAGTGTACAGCTTGTATAACAGTGTACATTTTCTGTCCCCTCAAAATAACTCAACACACAGCCATTAATGTCTGAACCGCTGGCAACAAAAGTGAGTAATCCCCTAAGTGAAAATGTCCAAATTGGGTCCAAAGTGTCAATATTTTGTGTGGCCACTATTATTTTCCAGCACTGCCTTAACCCTCTTGGGCATGGAGTTCACCAGAGCATCACAGTTTGCCACCAGAGTCCTCTTACAGTCCTCCATGATGACATCACAGAGCTGGTGGATGTTAGAGACCTCCACCTTCCATTTGACGATGCTCCACAGATGGTCAATAGGGTTTAGGTCTGGAGAGATGCTTGAGGAGTCCATCACCTTTACCCTCAGCTTCTTTAGCAAGGCAGTGGTAGTCTTATAGGTGTGTTTGGAGTTGTTTGGAGTCGTATGGAATACTGCCCTGCGGCCCAGACTCCAAAGGGAAGGGATCATGCTCTGCTTCAGTATGTCACATACATGTTGACATTCATGGTTCCCTCAATGAACTGTAGCTCCCCAGTGTCGGCAGCACTCATGCAGCCCCAGACCATGACACTCCCACCACCATGCTTGACTGTAGGCAAGACACACTTGTCTTTGTACTCCACACCTAGTTGCTGCCACAAATGCTTGATATCTTCTGAACTAAATAATTTTATCTTGGTCTCATCAGACCCCAGGATATGGTTCCAGTAATCCATGTCCTTAGTCTGCTTGTCTTCAGCAGACAGTTTTCAGGGTTTCTGTGCATCATCTTTAGAAAAGGCTTCCTTCTAGGATGACAGCGATGCAGATCAATTTGATGCAGTGTGCGGCGTATGTGCGGCGTATGGTCTGAGCACTGACAGGGTGAACCCCCACCCCTTCAACCTCTGCAGCAATGCTGGCAGCACTTATACGTCTATTTCTCAAAGACAACCTCTGGATATGACGACCATGGCGAGGTCTGTTCTGAGAGGAACCTGTCCTGTTAAACCGCTGTATGGTCTTGGCCACTGTGCTATAGCTCAGTTTCAGGGTCTTGGCAATCGTCTTATAGCTTAGGCCATCTTTATGTGGAGAAACAATTTTTTTTTTCAGATCCTCAGAGTTCTTTGCCATGAGGTGCCATGTTGAACTTCCAATGACCAGTATGAGAGACTGAGAGTGATAACACCAAATTTAACACACCTGCTCCCCATTCACACCTGGCTAATTGGGCCCAATTTGGACATTTTCACGTAGGGGTGTAATCACTTTTGTTGCCAGTGGTTTAGACATTAATGGCTGTGTGTTGAGTTATTTTGAGGGGACAGCAAATTTACACTGTTATACAAGCTGTACACTCACTACTTTACATTGTAGCAAAGTGTAATTTCTTCAGTGTTGTCACATGAAAAGATAGAATAAAATATTTACAAAAATGTGAGGGGTGTACTCACTTTTGCGAGATACTGTATATATATATCTGTTAATCTGCCAAAAATCATCTCTTAATTTACTATTTTAGGCTGACAAGGCATAGTACTGCCTTTCTTATCTATAGCATAGGGACTAGTTGACATGTAGTCCAAAATACGACTTAACAGTCTCTTGGAAATGCACACAGGCAGGGAGCACAGGACAGCTCTGAATTTCTGACAAGATCAGCAGGCAGCGGGAAGAGAATGGTACGTAGCTATGTAAGCAGTCTGGAGTGGAAGATTACCCTTCCAGGGGGGAAGATGGGATTTTTCTCCCTTGTAGATCTTTGCCATGATCACTAAGTAGCCTTAGATATATAAAACAATAAGATGTGCAGCACTTCCTGTGATGCAGTGAATCAATATATAACAGTCCAGTGAACTGATTAGAATCCTATGATATATCCGTGACTTGATCAAATCCTCAGTGAATAACTCCAACAAAGTGCCTGATAAGCTATTCGCTTACAAGAAAATGAAAAAACCTCAGTATAGAAGTAAAACACCCGGTGTGTCTGGAATGTCGTGTACACACGTAGCCGACTATCTGGTGGACTTCCCGCCAGACTGTCCATCGGACTTTCCGAACGGGGCTACTTGCCGCCCAGCCCCCCCCACCCCAAAGCACCTTGTCCCCATGTTGATGAGGACAAGGGCCTCTTCCCGACAACCCTGGCCGTTGGTTGTCGGGGTCTCCGGGCAGGGGGCTTATCGGAATCCGGGATCCCCTTTAATAAGGGGGCCCCCAGATACCGGCCCCCCACCCTATGTTAATGAGTATGGGATACAATGTACCCCTACCCATTCACCTGTGAAAAAAGTAAAAAAAAAACACAACACAGGGTTAAAATAGTTTATTGCACAGCTCCGGGGGTCTTCCGTCTTCGAGGGTCTTCTCGGCGGACTCCTCCACTATCTTCTGCTAGCTCTTTTGCTAGCGGAGGAGCTCGGCTTTCTTCCTCGCCGCCGGCCTCTTCTTCCGACACCCCCCATGTTGAGGGCATGCGGCCTGGTACGGCTCAGGGGGGGGCACTCACTCGTCCCCACCCCCTTTCCTGGCTGGCCAGGTAGCGTGCTCGGACAAGGGTCTGATGTGGACCTGGGGGGACCCCACGCTGATTTTTTCAGCGTTGGGGTTCCCCTTTAAGTCCATACCAGGTGGCGGGGCCAGCGACGCATCCTTCACGGGTCCCGCCTATCTGGAGACGTGCTCAAAATGAGCGGACTTTTCTCCGGGCGGGAAAAGTCCATTCGTTTCGAAAGTACGGCGGACTTGCATACGCACGGCCAGATTGTCTGCCGAAATGCAAGTCCGGCGGGAAGATTGGAGTGCAAAACTACTTTCTAAGTCCGTCGTACTTTTGGCTACACACGGGGGGATTGTCCGGCAGACTTGAGTTTGCCGGACTTTTCCACCCGATTGTTTGATCGTGTGTACGCGGCAGAAGCAATTTGTCATAACGTTCACCTCCACCAGTCTATGCACTCACCAGATCAACAGTGGCGATACACCTTAAGAAGTTAGTTTGAGACATCCCATCCTGGTGTGTAGGTAGATGGTGATCCACAAAAGGATTAAGCACTATATAAAAAAAAAATCGCCCATGGGAGCCAAAAAATGCTAATATAGTGTAGTATTTATTTAAAATCAGGGTAAAAACAGCTGCAGCATATTACAAAAAGGCCCAAAAATTTACATAGCGTGCCACCGCTCCTTCCACGAGGAAGCAGTGGTGAAAGCGTCAGAACGTAGGCCCCTCCCGACGCATTTCATGCTCTAGCACTTTATCAAGGGAATCGCACTCGACAGAAGGGAGGGGCCAGGAGTGTCGACGAGGGACCCGAGAAGAGGAGGATCCGGGCTGCTCTGTGCAAAACTACTGCACAGAGCATGTAAGTAGAACATGTTTGTTATTTTTAAAGAAAAAAAGTTGAGGCTTTAGTATCACTTTAATAAAGGCTATCTATTTGTGGATTCTGCTGAAGTGCCAGCGTTTCTTCAAGATTCAGATTCTACAGGGCTTACAGCAGCTGACAGGTTGTGCACCGCTTAACACACTCAACATGATTAGAGAGAGGAGGTAGCAGCACTTTGTATTTTGTTTTCAGCAGCTTTCAGTTCTCCAGGTCTGCCTGACATCTATGCAGTTCTGATCGGATAAAGCTCTGACACTTTTTGGTAGTTTTGAGGCTTGTCATCTCTCGCCCACCTTTATACATTGCTATTGGCTTATCATTATGATCAGCTGCATTGCTGGCCAGTGGCCAATACAAATGCGTGGGAGCAGAGGCTAAGTAAGCTTCAGCACTTCCAGATAGTGTTACATTTTCTCAATAAAAATGTATTACGTGCTTCTATGAAAAATAATGAGCCAGTGGTTGCATTCGGTTCATTCAATATACCCTACTGAAGTACAATCATGCATATCTTTAAACTTGTAAAGTCAGAATGCTTTTTTATCTTAATGCATTCTATGCATTAAGATAAAAAAGCCTTCTGTGTGCAGTAGCCCCCCTCAGCCCCCTAATACTTATCTGAGCCCCATCTCTGTCCAGCGATGTCCACGAATGCTTCGGCCATCCGGAACTCTCCCTCCTGATTGGCTGAGACACAGCAGCAGCACCATTGGCTTTGGTTGCTGTCAGTCAAAGTCAGCCAATCAGGAGAGAGACGGGGCGGGCCGAACTGAACCGCAGCTCCATGTCTGAATGGACACAGGGAGCTGCAGCTTGGCTTGGGTGCCCCCATAGCAAACTGCTTGCTGTGGGGGCACTCTACAGGAGGGAGGGGCCAGATCACAGAAAAGGGACCAGAAAAGAGGAGAATCTAGGCTGCTTTGTGCAAATCTACTACACAGAGCAGGTAAGTATAACAGGTTTGTTATTTTAATAGGAAAAAATAATTAGACTTTAAAATCAATTTCATTAATTTAACAGGCAGCAGGGACCAGGAAGGTCCTCAGAGATATGAAAGTCAGCACAGGAGCAGTCAGGCCATAGACAATGGTACATAAATAGAAACAGTAAAAAAACAGAGCGTATGTGCCGGCTGGCAAGCGAGTGCCCGTTTGCTCAGATCCTACGTGTCCTAGCCACCCGACACGATGACGTTGTCTGGGGTATGACGTCAAATGATGTCACCGTGTGACGAAACGTATGTAGGGTGGCTAGGACGTGCTGACGGACGGGTGCTCGCTTACCGGCCGGCACATACGCTGTTTTTTTACTGTTTATGTTTGTGAGTATATTTACTTTTATTTTTAACAAAGCTGTATACCAGATTTACACTAAGGGAAGTCCCTCTGCTTATATATTTTGAGAGATCATTGCTTCACAAGTGAAAGCCTTTCCGGGTGTGACTCCAGTCTGATCTTGAATGGCAAGTTGAGACCCACCTTGGAGACCCACCTTGGAGACTTGTGTTAACTATTAAACGCTTGCCTTCTGGTAAGCTTGCATTCTTAGCAGTGTTTTGCACTTTGTGGTGACGGAACATGGCACGTTTTGCTTAAATATTGATTGGACTATAAGTTGAATTCATTCATTTCAGGTTCTTGGTCATTTTCATCACAATTTATTTTTATTTTCACTTCTATATGTACACATATTTATTTGTATTTATTATTATGAACATTTATATGAATTAATGTTATTTATATAAATGTATTGATCAATTTCAATTTATTGTAAAAAAATGTTTTTATTATTTTTTAATTTAATAATTTATTTCTTCACCTTTTACTAATGTTTAATCATTAGGGAAATTCACACATTAATTGAGGTTCATCATTGTTAGCGCAGCTACATTCTTCTTTTCTCCAATACATATGTATTAATCTTGATAAAACCTAAAAGTGGACAGAGCAGGAGATGGGGTTGGGCATTCCATCGGATGGGGAAAGGCTCAGGAGACGTTCTGGAGACGAGCATGGGAGAGGGGAAAAAAGTGAACTAGAGAGCAGGAGGTCTTGGGAGGAACAAAGAGAACTTTGTGGTTGGTATTTTAAGACCAGGTTAGTAATGTAGCTAGGGGCCGAGTTGTGAATGGCTTTGTAAGTTATTAGAATTTTGAATTTAATATTAATAATGATAATATAAATGGATCAAGACTAAAGCATATATACTGGACTTACTGTAAACTTGTAGTGCTCGCATCCTTTTGCATCTTATTGGGGGTTAGGAGGGCAACAGAGGCCATATGGTAACCTTAGGTAAAAGGTCCTATTGGCTTTTGCATGAGGCTCCATCCATATAAATACACGGCACATTTGTAGGCACATGTTTACCTGCAAGTTCTTATCTCCTTTTGGTTCTTTTTTACACTTTCTAAAACATAGCAGATGGTTAGATTGATAATTAACATGCTAAAATTGTTAATGAAACAATTACAGTTTGTGATCACTGACAGCTGTTTACCATAGCTTTGTGTTAGTGCTGCGCAGAGTACTGCCAGGAACCGTGTAACTAGCTCCATTTGCAGGTAGGCAGAGGAGCGCTGCGGCGTGCTGTAGAGGTTAGACCTGGCTCCGGTGCTCCGTTTTGTTCAGTTTGTGGGACATTCATTGCTATTCCCATTAGGGATAATTGAAAATTATTTAATTTACTTAGGGATCAGTGGGAATTTCAGGTTAAGCAGGCAGCGGAGTATTTGAACAAGAGGGGTTTTATGTACAAGATAGAGCTGCCTGGTCACGGACATATTGATGTGTTTTCTAATTAAGTGTCATGGTATTGGATACTTTGTTAAGTGTGGTAGGGTAACTATGGTAACACAAACACTTGAGAGTTTTATGTTTTTGAAGTATTGAACCGCTGTCGTAAATTGGAATAACAAGCTTTTAGTTAGAGATTCATTTATTTTTTTATTTGCTTAGATGAGGAACCAAGTTTGGCATTGTTGCCCCATTATTGCCCATTCAGCTGTCGGCATTGGACACAACTAGTCTCCAGGCACAGTGGTGCAGCTGTCTTCTGTGCTTCTCAGTAGGCTCCAGTGCTCCTGTTAGAAGATGATGGTACCCAATATTTGCAGGAACTCCCCCTTTTCCAAGTCACCCCTTGTATCCACCCTCTACCCACCACCTGCACCATTCCTTGGTTTCACCCCCTACCCACCTCCCAGTACTGCTCCTTTTAGAGAATACAGAACCAAGTAACAATTGTATTGCTAAGTTATTTGTATGGAATTTGTTAATTAGAACAAGAAAAGCAGATCCCGTGTAGCCAGCAGCAATAGATTCCCCCAGCAACAATGAATGAATGAATGAAATATTTGTATAGCGCACAATGCGAACTGAATCGCCTCAATGAACCATCCGCAAACAAAATACCCCCCCCCACCCCCTCCAACAACACAAGATCCCTGACAGCAATAACAGATCTCCCTGCAGCCAGCACCAATAGACTCTCCAGCAGCCAGCAACAACAGTCCCCCCCCAACAGCAATGGATCACCCACAACATAATACTCCTTCCCCCAGCAACAAATGACCCCCATTAGCAACAACAGATTTCCCTTACAGCCAGCATCACTAGATCCCTCCCAGCAACAACTGACCCCCCGCAATATAATACCCACCCCCAGAAAGAGTAGATTCCCCACCAGCAGCAATAGACCGCCTTAGCAACAATACAGTGGATATAAAAATTCTACACAACCCTGTTAAAATGTCAGGTTTCTGTGATGTAGAAAAATAAGACAAAGATAAATAATTTCAGAACTTTTGCCACCTTTAATGTGACCTATAAACTGTACAACTCAATTGAAAAACAAACTGAAATCTTTTAAGGGGGGGGGGGGGGTAAAAAATAAAAAAATTAAATAATGTGGTTGCATAAGTGTGTACACCCTCTTATAAAAAAAGGATTTAGCTGTGTTCAGAATTAAGCAATCACATTAAAACTCATGTTAAATAGGATTCAGTACACACCTACCATAATTTTGCCTCTGATTAACCCTAAATAAAGTTCAGCTGGTCTAGTAGGTCTTTCCTGACATTTTCTTAGTCACATCCTACAACAAAAGCCATTGTCCGCAGAGAGCTTCCAAAGCATCAGAAGGATCTCAATGTTAAAAGGTATCAGTCAGGAGAAGGGTACAAAAGAATTTCAAAGGCATTAGCTATACCATGGTACACAGTGAAGACAATCATCATCAAGTGGAGAAAATATGGCACAACAATGACATTACCAAGAACTGGACCTCCCTCCAAAATTGATGAAAAGATGAGAAGAAAACTAGTCAGGGAGGCTGCCAAGAGGCCTATAGCAACATTAAAGGAGCTGCTGGAATATCTGGCAAGTACTGGCTCAGTGGTACAAGTGACAACAGACTCCCGTATTCTTGATATATGTGGGCTATGGGGTAGAATGGCAAGACAGAAGCCTTTTCTTACAAAGAAAAACATCCAAGCCCGGCTAAATTTTGCAAAAACGCATCTGAAGTCTCCCAAAAGCATGTGGAAAAATGTGTTATGGTCTGATGAAACCAAGGCATATCTTTTCCAAAAGATATGCTTGGCGAAAAAACAACACTCAACGTCACCAAAAGAATGCCATACCCACAGTGAAGCTCGGTGGTGGCAGCATGATGCTTTGGGGCTGTTTTTCTTCAGCTGGAACAGGGGCGTAAAGCTGGATACACACTATACAATTGATTTTCGATTTTTTTTCGATTTACCAAAACCATATAATATGAGATCAAACCTTAAAGAGGAAGTAAACCCTGATGGGTTTACTTCCTCTTTCATTCCCTGCAAAGGCAAAGCATAATGGACTACTATGCATCACATAGTAGCCCATTATGTGTCACTTACCTGACACAGGAGCCAGCGAAATCGCCGCTGTCCCCTGTAGTCCGCCGCATCCATCTTGCTGGTGGCGTCTCGCAGCTCCGCCGCTGTCATTCGGCGAAGCCGCGATGACGTCACTCCCGCGCATGCGCACGGGAGTCGACACGCACGGCAGCTCCATTCTTGGAAATGCCGCGCTCAGTGCGCCTGCGCGCCGCTGTCTACGGCGCATGCGCCGTAGACAGCGGTGCCCGTTTTCGGCCAAATATCTCCTAAACCATATAGGTTTGGGAGATATTTCTTGGACCTACAGGTAAGCCTTAATCTAGGCTTACCTGTAGGTCAAAGTGGTTTGTAAGGGTTTACAACCACTTTAAGTTGTATAGTGTGTATGGGGTCTTAGTCAAGGCAGAGGGAATTCTGAACAGTTCCAAATACCAGTCAATATTGGCACACAACCTTCAGGCTTCTGCTACAAAGCTGAACATGAAGAGGAACTTCATCTTTTAGCATAACAACAACCCAAAGGATACATCCAAATCGAGATTTGCCATGCTGATAGATTCATACCCAAAAAGGCTGAGTTACTGTAATAAAACCAAAAGGTGCTTCAACACAGTATTATTTGAAGGGTGTGCACACTTATGCAACCATATTATTATTTTTTTTTTATTATTACTTCCCTCCACCTAAAAGATTTCAGTTTGTTGTTCAACTGAGTTGTACAGTTTATAGGTCACATTAAAGGTGGAAAAGTTCTGAAATGATTTATCTTTGTCTCATTTTTTTACATCACATAAACTTGACAAAAAAAGACACAAGTCCATCAAGTCCAAACTATGTGTGTGATTATATGTCAGTATTACATTGTATATCCCTGTATGTTGCGGTCGTTCAGGTGCTTATCTAATAGTTTTTTGAAACTATCAATGCCCCCCATTGAAACCGCCACCTGTGGAAGGGAATTGCACATCCTTGCCGCTCTTACAGTAAAAAACCCTCTACGCAGTTTAAAGTTAAACCTCTTTTCTTCTAATTTTAATGAATGGGCACGTGTCTTATTAACCGCTTCAGCCCCGGAAGATTTGGCTGCTGAATGACCAGGTATATTTTTCATTGTGATTCTGTACTGCGTCGCTTTAACTGACAATTGCGTGATTGTGTGACCTTGTACCCAAACAAAATTTACTTCCTTTTTTTCCCATGAGTAGAGCTCTCTTTTGGTGGTATTTGATCATCTCTGCAGTTTTTATTTTTGCCCTATAACCAAAAAAAGCGTAAATTTTGAAAAAACACAATATTTTATACTTTTTGCTATAATAAATACCCCATTTTTAATTTTTTTAAAAAAAGCTAATTTTTTCGCAGTTTAAGCCAATATGTGTTTTTCTACATATTTTTGGTAATAAAAATCTCAATAAGCATATATTGATTGGTCTGCGCAAAAGTTATAGGAGATGGATTTTTAGCATTTTTATTGCTTTATTTTTTTTTACTAGTAATGGTGGCGATCTGCAATTTTTATCATGACTGCGACATTATGGTGGACACATTGGACAATTTTGACACATTTTTTGGGACCATTGGCATTTATCCAGAGATCAGTGCTATAAAAATTCATTGATTACTGTAAAAATTTCACTGGCAGTGAAGGGGTTAACACTAGGGGCGATCGAGGGGTTAACTGTGTTCCCTGCTACGTGTTCTAACTGAAGGGGGTGGGACTTGCTAGGGGAAGAGATAGATCAGTGTTCATACTTTGTATGAACACACAATCTGTCTCTTTTCCCCTCAGAGAACCGGGATCTCTGTGTTTACACACAGAGATCCCGGTTCTTGCCGCATCACGAGCAACCACGAGAGCGCGGTGGTCATTGCAACCGCCGAGCACTCGCATCAGCCCCAGGGGCGAGCAGCAGGCACGCATGCATGCCCTTAGTGGCCACAAAAAGAAGCGACGTAACATGATGGTAATTCGCAAAGCCGAGCCATGTTGCCGCAGTACAACTGCAGGGACTGGACAGCAAGTGGTTAAACTCTCTTCCGCAAAAAAGTTTTATCCTTATTGTGGGGTCACCGGTATGGCATTTGTAAATTGAAATCATATCCCCCCTCAAGCGTCACTTATGCAGAGAGAATAAGTTCGGTGCTCGCAACATTTCTTCATAACCAATCTCCTCCAGACCCTTTATTAGCTCTGTTGCCCTTATCTGTATTCGCTCCATTTCCAGTACATCCTTCCTGAGGACTGGTGCCCAGAACTGGACAGCGTACTCCAGGTGAGGCCAGACCGGAGTCTTGTAGAGTGGGAGAATTAACGCTTTACCTCTAGAGTTAATCCCCTTTTTAATGCATGCCAATATTCTGTTTGCTTTGTTAGCAGCAGCTTGGCATTGCATGTCATTGCTGAGCCTATCATCTACTAGGACCCCCAGGTCCTTTTCCATCCTCGATTCCCCCAGAGGTTCTCCCTCTAGTGAGTAGATTGCATTCATATTTTTGCCACCCAAATGCATTATTTAAATTTTACTACATTGAACCTCATTTGCCATGTAGTCCACCCCATTAATTTGTTCAGATCTTCTTGCAAGGTTTACACATCCTGCGGAGAAGTTATTGCACTGCTTAGCTTAGTTTTGTCTGCAAATACAGATTGAACCGTTTACCCCATCCTCCAGGTTGTTTATGAACACATTAAATAGGAATGGTGCCACCATTATACCCTGGGTTAACCCACTGTCCACCCCTGACCATTCCGAGTACTCCCTATTTATCTCCACCCTCTGAACTCACCCTTGTAGCCAGTTTTCAATCCATGTACTCACCCTATGGTCCATGCCAACGGACCTTACATTGTACAGTAAACGTTTATGGGGAACTGTTTCATATGCTTTGCAAAATCCAGATACGCCATGTCTATTAGACTTCCTTTATCTAGATTGCAGCTCCCCTCCTCATAGAAGGTTAATAGATTGGTTTGGCAAAAACGATTCTTCATGAATCCATGCTGATTACGGCTAATGATACCGTTTTCATTACTAAAATCATGTATATAGCTCCTTATCTTCCCCTCCAAGAGCTTGCATGCTATTGGTGTAAGGCTAACTGGTCTGTGATTTCCAGGGATGTATTTTGGCCCTTTTTAAATATTGGTGCTACATTGGCTTTTCTCCAATCAGCTGGTACCATTCCAGTCAGTAGACTGTCAGAAAAAATTAGGAAAAATTGTCTGGGAATTTTCTTGACTGAGTTCCCTAAGTACCCTTGGGTGCAAGCCATCTGGTCCCGGTGATTTATTATGTTAAGTTTCCCAAGTCTAATTTTAATTCTGTCCTCTGTTAACCATGGAGGTGCTTCCTGTGATGTGTCTTGAGGATAAACACTGCAGTTTTGGTTACTGAAGCCCCTCTCGCTTCACTCTAAGGGAGCTGCCAGGTGCTAATCATACAAGATCTCGGATCATTTATGGACATTATGTTTTAAACAAATGTTTTAATATTATGTGTGCTTATTCACACACATTTTATGTATACCTATATTCCAGTTGCTATATAATTTTATGTTATCACCATATCTAGCGCCGCTGTTCACCCCTGTTTTTTCCCTTGTGAAGACTGAGGAGAAGAATAAATTCAATACCTTCGCCATCTCCCCATCCTTTGTAACCAGGTGTCCTTCCTCATTCTTTATGGGGCCAATATGGTCTGTCCTCCCTTTTTTATTTAAAAATTTCTTGGGATTTTTTTATTCTCCTCCGCTATGTGTCTTTCATGTTCTATCTTAGCCCCCCTAATTGCACCCTTACATTTCCTGTTGCATTCTTAGTAAATTCTGAATGCTGATGATGATCCCTCAGCCTTATATTTTTTGAATGCCTTCTCCTTTGCGTTTATATGCATTTTTACATTGCAGTTAAGCCACCCAGGACTTTTGTTCGCTCTTTAAAAAACATTTTCCCAATAGGATGCACTGGCTAATGCCCTTATTTAATATGCTCTTAACGCAAACCCATCTCTCCTTCATGTTCTTTGTTCCTAAGATTTTATCCCAATTTATATCTAATAGCAAGGTTTGTAGTTTAGGGAAGTTGGCTCTTTTGAAATTCAGTGTCTTTGTATTCCCCTTATATTTCCTATTTATGTGATTTATACTGAAGCCAATTTATCTGTGATCGCTGTTGCCTAAATTACCCTGTATTTCTGTTGGCGAATAATCTGTATTCTCAGACCGTCTCTCAATTCAAGTTAAGATATTTATTTGCATATGCAAGAGAAATGGTTACATGTACGTTCAGGCTTCAAAAATCCATTTCTGCCTGTCATAGGATTACATGCTCCTTTTTATCACCCTTAAACCTTCCCCCTTCCTGCTTGTAATGTCTTGATCACATGTATAATTTCAACCTTTATTTCAACGTGAATCAGGAAGGAGGGAATATCCGTTTACAGGCAACACCCTGCCACAGGATGTTCTATACACGTGGATTCTAAACATTTCACTGTTGTGAGCTATATGTTTTTAAATTTTTGCTAATGTAAGCATTTTCATAGTTATATGATTATTCAGCATATTGAAGTATAATTGGGTTATATAAAACATGTATTTCTAAGCATTTTAAACTTAATGAAGATAAAGCTATATTTCTATGCATATTCATAGTTGACATTTAAAGGTATAATACTCAATTTCTCTAACAATTTCCATATCCGTGATCAGGTCTGTATTCTTGGTAATCAGTAGATCTAGTAACGCTTTGTTTCTAGTTGGTGCGTCTACCATCTGACCCATGAAATTGTCCCGCAAGACATTTAGGAACTGGCGAGCCTTAGACACATGCGTGGCGCTCTCCGCCCAGTCTATGTCTGGATAATTAAAATCCCCTATTATGATAACACTTCCCATCCTTGCTGCTAATCCAAATTGTGATAGGAGCTCTGTCTCCCTCTCCTCCCTTAGGTTAGGCGGCCTATAGCATGTTCCCATTATTATTATCCCCTCAACTTCATCCCTTTGGAGTTCTACCCATAAAGTTTCCATCTCCTCCCTAGCTCCCTTATTGATGTCATCTCTCTCATTCACTTGTACATTGTTCCTGATATATAGGCATACCCCTCCCCTTTTTTTACCCTCTCTATCCCTCCTGGCATTGGTGAACATGTCACGTAGTTTAGACCGGTCTCATACTGTCCTCCTATCGGGTGTTCCGAGATTGCAAATAGGACTTGTTACTATACTTACCTCGGGTTTATGTGCTTTAGTCAACCTACCACTAGTGCCCCCAATACTACCCTCTGGAATATGTTTCACGCTGATTATCTCTACCTCTGGACCTTCTCCCCCATTGCCTAGTTTAAAAACCCCTCTGACTTTTCGGCCATCTTCATTCCCAGCACATCTGCACCCTCCTCATTTCAGTGCAGTCCATCCCTTCTATAGAACTTTTGACCAACTGAGAAGTTGGCTCAGTTCTCCAGCAACCCAAACCCCTCCTTACTACACCAGCCTCTCCACCACTTGTTTACTTCCCTAATCTCCCTCTGCCTTTCTGGTGTGGTTTGAGGTACTGGTAGTATTCCTTGGACTACCTTGAAGGTCCTTTTCCTTGACTTAGCTCCTAAGTCCCTAAAATAGTTCTTTAGGACACTCCAGCTACCTCTGACTTTGTCATTGGTGCCAACGTGCACCATGACAGCCGGGTCTTCCCCAGCCCCTCCCAGTAATCTGTCTACCAGATCCTTGATGTGCCAAACCCAAGCACCCGGTAGACAGCATACAGTTCGGTGCTTCAGATCTTTGTCACAGAGTGCCCTCTCTGTCCTTCTAAGAATTGAGTCCCCTACCACCAGAATCTGTCTATCCTTTCCCTTTGCTCCCCTCCCCCCACACTCTCACTGGAGGAGTTCTTCTCCTGGAAGCTAGGAGAGTCCCTCAGCTCCAGCAGTGCTGGTCCCTGACTGGCTTCACCAATGTCACTCAATAGAGCATACTTATTGGAATGCTCCAGCCCAGAATCGGCCTCCCTGGCACTTCCCCCTCTATCCTTCCTGAATGTCACCCATCTACTCTTTTCTAGTGCCTGCACTTCTTTGTCTCCACCCGCCTCTGTGCTGGCACCTGCCGTATATGTTCCCGGCTCTCCTTTAGTATTAAGGGTCTTCTCAGTGCTGACCATTGCTTCCCTAGATTCAGAACATAAGCTTCCAGGGAAACAGTGTGCTTACATTTTGCACATCAGTATTCACCCTTGATCAGATGATAAAGGAACATGCCGCAAGATGTACACAAAGTCGCATCTCCACACCCGCTGGGCATCGTACCTACTAATTTAATGAAGATTGGGGATTATAACCTGTCCAAATTACCCAACAACTAGCTTCATTCACTAATTTTGCTTAATTCACTAAGATCTACCCCCTGCCCTGCAAAAATAGATCCCCTCCAGCAACAATAGATCCCCCAGCAGCTAGCATCAATAGACCCTAAACTCCTCCCATTACATATATTCAGTGCTGGAGGTGCCAGAACTGTGTTCCCCTGCGTTCCCACTAAAATAAAATCCCTAATGGTACCCATTGGTTAGTGAGCTCTACAAATGGTGCACATATTCAGGTTGACCTAATGCATATAATGTATATACAGGCTGTTCACTTTGCAAGGTGAAGCTCTGCTGACTTCCATCATCCAATCATGTGCAAGCAAAAGTGCTGTTTTTTTTCCCCGTTGCACAAAATTTGTTTTTTAAGGTCTGGGGAAAATTCCCTTGCAGAGTGCATCTTAACTTGCAAAGTGAACAGTGTATTTGACTGTATTAGGTCAACCCCTTTATGTGGGTCCTTGCTACTATGGCTTTGATTTTCTAGAAGCCAACAGATTGTTCTTTTTGAATAGAGAGTAGCACTTTGCAGAAAGGAATTTTCTCCAGTTTGCATTGTGCAAGGACAATAAAAAACACCACACGATTGCCCCCCCATGATCAGACTCCAATATTGTAGTTTTGTTGCAAGTCAAAACATGAGAGTTTGGAGTCTAGTCTGTGTCAGACATCCATGAGCTTTACAGGCACTGGGATTTTACACAGTTGTCATCTCTGATCTGGCATCTCAGTCCAGAAAGTATAAGCTGACCCTGGAGATACATGAACAAAGGTGTCTCTGTTCTTTTGGACAGAAAAGCAAATTAATGCATTGTCAGTGGAAATACTTTGATATGCTCGATAGGTAATAAATACTTGTAAGTGTTAGTCTTAGACATTAGCATGCATACACTTAACATGAATAATGTATGTGACACTAAGTCCACTTAAAGAAAAGTAAAGAATGGGCCAATCCATTTGGATTATGGGTGGCATTAATTTCTATGTTGAATTACTAATTTCATATAGATTTCCGGTGTTTTATTGGCAAGAGATCTTAACCAGATTTTCTAGTTCCATTTAACTTTCATGGACATTAAATGTTAAATGATGTCGTCATGATTGCTTAAGCAATTCTTACAATTCTTACAATTCTTACAAGTCCAGCTGTAACTCCTTTGTCCCAAGCTTGTGGGAGGGAACACCAGCAGCCTTTTACATATCCCAAAACATTTTAGGAAGCCATTGAATGAATCAATTGACCTCTGCCAATGGTCAGTTTTGGGTGGCATTGGCTTTACTTGTTTACATATTTTTATTTGAAAGGAAGACAAGATACAATGAACATGTCACTTTCAAAATTTGTGTCGCAAGAAGAGAGGTATAATCAATCTACTTTGAAATGAGAATTGGGACAACCATAATATTAGCACAACGTAATGAAGCAATCACATCAAGAACAGTTTAATCAGAATTCATTAGGCAAGTGGTGCCCAAACTGTGGACTAATTAAAGGTAGTAAATAAAAACATAACCAGGTTGGACAGTAATGTGCCGAAGTCTGGGAGCTAGGTAGAAAGAGGAATACCATGGATGCTCCTAACCTTAAGTGTCAGGGAGGGACAAAAATTGTGTGGTATGTGTCAATCTTAAGGATGATTGGATACGGAATGCGTAAAGGCTTCTGTAAACAATAAAACAGAAGGAAAGGACATTACTGAGTACATAGGAAAAGAGCATAGGTGGAGAATAGTGGAAGGGTGGCATTGGCTTTTAAGATCTCCTCTGAGATGTATCTCTGTCAGCCCTTCCTCAGTATGAAGCATTCAAGTTAGAGAGCCATTTATTCCACCTATCACCTACATCTATTCAGAAACTAAATACTAGTTTTCAGTGAACTGACTCCTTAACCACTTGCAGACCGGACCATTTTGCTGGTCAAAGACCAGACCACTTTTTGCGATTCGGCACTGCGTCGCTTTAACTGACAATTGCGCGGTCGTGCGACGTGGCTCCCAAACAAAATTGATTTTTTTTCCCACAAATAGAGCTTCCTTTTGGTGGTATTTGATCACCTCTGCGGTTTTTATTTTTTGCGCTATAAACAAAAATAGAGCGACAATTTTGAAAAAAACGCATTATTTTTTACTTTTTGTTATAATAAATATCCCCCCAAAATATATAAAAAAAAAACATTATTTTCCCTCAGTTTAGACCGATACGTATTCTTCTAGATATTTTTGGTAAAAAAAAATCGCAAAAAGCGATTATTGATTGGTTTGCGCAAAAGTTATAGCGTTTGCAAAATAGGGATAGTTTTATAGCATTTTTATTAATAATTTTTTATTATTTTTTTTTTTTACTAGTAATGGTGGCGATCAGCGATTTTTATTGTGACTGCGACATTGTGGGGGACCCATTGGATATTTTTGACACATTTTTGGGACCACTGTCATTTATACAGTAATCACTGCTATATAAATGCAGTGATTCCTGTGTAAATGACACTGGCAGTGAAGGGGTTAACCAGTGGGTGGCAGTGTAGGGGTTAAGTGTTCCTAGGGGTGTGTTACTAACTGTGGGGGGGTTGGGCTTTCATTTAGTGAACACTGATCTCTGCTCCAATCACATGGAGCAGAGATCAGCGTCACTAGTTGCTAGGCAGAATGGAGAAATGCTGTTTACACGGCATTTCCTCCATTCAGCCGTCCCGTGAGACGATCGCGGGGATGCCCGCGGCGATCGAGTCCGCGGGTCCCGCGACCGGACTCACGGGGGTCCCGACCAGCGCTGGAGCGTGCCGCCAGCGGTGCGCTCCCGATGGCAGGGCGGCATTGAATATTGGACGTACCTGTACGCCAATATGCCTGCCCGTGCCATTTTGTCGATGTACATCGTCGCGCGCTGGTCGGGAAGTGGTTAAAGAACTGAAACTAAAGCCATAATTTTTTTTCTTAGAATTTTTTTTTGTTAGGTGTTTGTGTTCCATTTGAGGTGATTTTCCCCCATTTTCTGTCCTAGTAACATCTTGGCACTTTGTATGGGGTTGAGAGTAAATCTTTCAAATGCAAAACAGACAGATGTAAACACCCAAAAATAAGTTCTAATTCTTTCAGAGACGGCTATTTAATTAGGCAAATTACTCACTGGGGCCCCGCAGGGACCTAATTTGCCTGTGATCAGTACTGATGTTGGTGCTGGTGGCTCCACCTACCCCGGCTGGGACTCTGTGGTCCACGGGGTTACCTGACAAGTCAGGTACTGCCCGAGGGCCCTGGGCCAATAGCACCATCATCATGGAGCGTCACTGTGGTAGAAGGTACGGGACAGTAGAGGCCTCCAGGTGGCGACAGGATGGCAGCATCCAGCTCCAGGTGCTCTCTCCAGATGTCCATGTGGGACCCGCAGCTGAGCTGCTTCTTCAGCCCGTGCCGCTCACCCAACCTCTCTGCACCTGCATCCTATTTGGTTTAGCAGTTGGGCCGGGGATCTTAAACTATCCAACTGAGCTGCCCCATGACTGTGAAGAGGAGGGAGCTCTGCCTCCAATCTCCTGACGCTGCTTGGTCTATTCCAGGGAGAGTGCGAGTGCCTGTGCAGCCTCCCTGTGTGCCTGCATAGGAGAAGCGGTGGGGCGGCTGCACATAGAGGAATTTTTCATATTGCTCCTGCTGCAGCCGCTTAATGCGTGCAGAAGGGAGAGGGGGAGAAGTGAGAAATCAGCAGCTGCGGCCGCCCCTGTGCTCTCCGGCCCACTCTTGTGCTCCCTGGCTCTGCCGCCCCTGCTCTCCGACCCTCTTTGTGCTCCCTGGCTCCACCCTCCCTGCTCTCCAGTCCCTCTTTGTGCCCTCTGGCTCCGCCCCCTGCTGTCTGGCCTTCCTTGTGCTCCCTGGCTCCGCCCCTTGCTCTATAGCGCCCCTGTGCTCTTTGACCTCTCCTTGTGCTCCCTGACTCCACTCCCAGTGCTCTCCGACCCCATGCTCTACACTCCCATTCTTTTTCTGCTCCTGCTATCAAGCTCCCCCCAGCTCTCTCCAGCCCCCACCCATCCTGTGCTCTCCACCTTCTTCAGTGCTCTTTGCCCTCCAGCACTCTCCGGGCCCCACCCCACCTAGTGCACTCCAGTTCCTCTCTACCCTTTGCCCCCCTTTGCCCCACCTCCTACCCTTTCCCCCCAGTGCTCTCCTGCTCCCGTCCATGCTTTCCACTCCCCCGGTGCTCTCACAAACTGGGACATGGGGCACAGGAGGGGCTGCAGACAGGGACAGGGATACGGATCTCTCACCCCTTTTCCCTCACCCCCCTCTTTCTCACCTCCCCCTCTCTCTCACCCCCTCTCTCTATTACCCCCTCTCACCCCTCTCTCTCCCTCCTTTCTCTCTCCACCCCCCCTCTCTCTCTCTCCCTCCCCCATATCTCTCTCTCTCTCTTTCTATCACCCTCCTTTCACCCCTCGTCTCTTTCTCTTGCTCATCATCCCTCTCTCCCACAACTCTTCATTCTCTCCCTCACCCTCCTCTCTTTCTCAACTCCCCCTCTGTCACCCCGTCTTTCTTACCACCCCTCTCTCTCTCAACACCTCTCTCTCACCCCACACAATCCTTCCCAGCGCCCCCTCCCTCTCTTCTCCTCTCTCCCTCCTCCCCTCCCTCCTTCCCTCCCTCCTTCTCTTCCCTCCCTCACTCCCCCCTCTCTCTCCCCCTTTTTCTCACCTTCTCTTTCTCCCTTTCGCTCACCCCTCTCCCTCCCCCTCTAGCTCACCCCTCTCTCTGTCACCCTCTCTCTCTCTCTCTCTCCCCCTTTCTGTCATCCTCTCTCCCCCTCACTCTCTCCCTCCCCCTCTCGCTCCCCCTCTCTGACACTCTCTCCCTCCCCCCCTCTCTCTCTCTCCCTCCCCCTCTCTCCCCCCTCTCTCGCTCCCCCTCCCCCTCTCTCTCCCCCATCTCACCCTCCTCTCTCTACCTCCCCCTCTCTCCTCTGTCTCTGCGCTGTGCTGGGATCCCCCCAATCTTCATTCTCTGTGGATTTGGAATGACTCAGTGACACTCCATCCCCATTCTCCCAAGGCACATGAAATTCTTAGAGGGGTTGCCACCTTGCTCGGTGCCAGATGTTGTATTGGCTGCATATGTCTGATGGGTGAGGATGGTGCGCTGGAAGTGGTACTGATGTGTGCTAGATCCGTGCATCCTTCTGCGGCTAATTTCATTGCTTGAATTTTCTTTTTCCATTATAGGCGTGAGTGGCGCCTCATGTGTAAGTTTTGCCTGAGGCCTCACAAAGCCTTGGGCCGCCTCTGAATCCTTTCCCAGTCTTAAAAAAAAAAGGAAAAAATTAAAAAGCTACAGATGATGTTCCACTTTAAAGTTCACCTGTCTGAAAATCGATCATCTACTATAGTGGCTGCCATTTATTAATATCTGATTCTCAATCACTGTAATTAGGGAATCGCCTCTGTTACCATTGTCTTTTTCATATAAGAAAAAACATTTTAATTTCATTAGGAGCTGCATGTGACATTGTCTCGACTACTGCAACTCCATCCTCATTGGCTTACCTCTCCATAGGCTAGCCCCTATTCAGTCCATCGTGAATGCTACTGCCAGACTCATCCACCTTACAAACCACGCAGCATCTACTACCCCTCTTGGCCAATCCCTCCACTCACCCAACAAATTAAATAAAAAATACTAACAATAACTTACAAAGCCTTCCACAACTCAGCCCCCCAGCTACATCGCTAACCTAGTCTCAAAATATCAACCAAATTGTTCTCTCCGTTCCTACCAAGAACTCCTGCACTCTATTTCCCTACCCCAATCTGTTTGACTATCTCAAACTCTGTCCACTTTTAGGTGATCCCTGAAAACTTTTCTCTTCAGAGAAGCCTTTCCTGCCCCCACAAAACAACTGTACTTTTTTTTTTTTCTTCATCAGCTCATCCCCCACAGTTATTACCTCTTGTATCCACTTGACCCTCCCTCTTAGATTGGAAGCTCTAATGGTCAGGGCCCCCTGATTCCTCCTGTATTCAATTAGTATTGTAATAGTACTGTCTGCCCTCCTGTTGTTGTAAAGTGCTGCTCAAATTGTTGGCACTATATAAATCCTGTATAATAATAATGTGGGCCAATAATATCTTATCTGCGGGAGAACTGATCCTGGGCTCAGCCATCTTAGGAATTTATGTCATACCTAGGGCAGTCATTGTGCTCAGCACCTCTCCCTGGTCCACACTAGTTATCTTTAATCAAGGTAAAACATATCTTCATGAACCTGTCAAGGAGCATTTGGGAGGACACAGTAAAAAAAAAAATACTATGGTAAAAAATGATTCATAAGCTAATTGTCCACAAGTGCAAGGAGAAAGGGGTCATTCTACAATAAAGTATGGGATGCTGGATGCTGGGCATTTATGGGTCACCGTCTACACTTTTTGGATTAGCAAACCAATTTACACGTACCTCTGTTAATTAGGAAGTCATAAGTGTCTGCCGAACATTATAAGTTGGTTCTTCTGGGGCAAGTTCACTTAGTCTTTTAATCCTGGTGAGAATAATTAGGGGATTTATTCATTCAATTAAAATTGTTTCATGGTTATTTAATGATTCTTGGGAGATAATGAATTTCCAGTGTAATATATGCAAGCGATAAAGTTAATTTTAATTAAGTAATCTGTGATTCTTAGCCAAAGTTAGATTAAATTATATCAGTGTCAAAATGAGGATATGGAGTTGGAGGTGGCTAGGATAGTAACAAGTTTAAGAATTGGGTTTTGAGGTTTTTTTCCCTTCATCTCTCAACGGGATTTTATATTGCAGAGAATTGAAAAATAAATTAAAGGCTAAATCCTGTCAAAACCATTCTTTTTAATTATGAAGTAGGACAAGTTCAGAATCTCTATCAGATTTTTATTGTGATCAGGGGCGGACTGACAACTCATGGGGCTCCCGGGCAATAGGGGATTATGGGGCCCCCAGGCAATAGATTATACACACACACTATACACACACACACACACACACACACACACACACACTGAAAAGGTACTGGAGAGACAGGGCAGCTATAATCTTGAGATTTTTTTAAAAATACAGATTTTTACATACTGTCCCTGGTTTTATTGAGGCTGGCAACCCTGATGGGACTCCTTGGTGGCATGGGGCCCTCAAGCAGTGCCCGAGTGCACGAATGGTCAGTCCGCCCCTGATTGTGATCTGTATCTCTATTAGGGATATTTCTGTTCACTTCCTCTCTTGGTGACGCCCCACCCTACCCTACCCTAACAAGTGAAGAAAAACTTCCCAGCAGGCCATTGTTCTCAAAGAGAAAGATGGGGAGGGAGGGAGAGAGAGAAAGATGGGGAAGGGGGAGAGAGAGCGAAGGGGGGGTAGAGAGAAAAAGGGGGGGAGGGGGTAAGAGAAAGAGGGGCTGAGAGAGAGAGGGGGAGGTAAGAAAGAGGGGGTGGGGGAAAGGGGGGTGACAGAGATCCGTAGCCCTGTCCCTGTCTGCAGCCCTTACTGTTGAATCCGTCAGACTTTGCTGTGATTGTGTGTAGACAAGTCCGATTCAACGGAAAATCCGTCGTAAGTCCGTCGAAAAGTCAGACGGAATTCATTCTGTCAAAAAGTCCAGTCATGTTTACACGGCATAACATTTCTGTCTTTGCAGATGACATTAAGCTATTCAGTGGAATAACGTCCTTATAGGGCAGAGGTCTCAAACTGGTGGCCCTCCAGCTGTGGTGAAACTACAAGTCCCATGAGGCATTGCAAGGCTGACAGTTACAAGCATGACTCCCACAGGCAGAGGTATGATGGGATTTGTAGTTTTGCAACAGCTGGAGGGCCACCAGTTTGAGACCCCTGTTATAGGGTGTCTCCAATTTACAAACCAACCTCAATGCACTGTCTAATTGGGTGACTATGTGGCAGATGAGGTTTAATGTTGATAAATGTAAAGTTGTGCACTTGGGGGCTAAGAATATGCATGCATCATACATACTAGGGGGAGTACAACTGGTGGAATCAATGGTGGAGAAGGATCTGGGGGTTTTAGTAGATCATAAGCTTAATAATAGCATGCAATGCCAAGCTGTGGTTTCCAAAGCAAGCAAAGTCCTTTCTTGTATTAAGAGAGGTATCATTAGTAAGACCTCATCTGGAATATGCACTAAAGTTTTGGACACCAGTTCTCAAAAAGGATATCAGAGAACTGGAGAAAGTGCAGAGAAGGGCAACCAAACTGTTAAAAGGCATGTAGGAGCTCAGCTATGAGGAAAGATCAGAGGAACTGAATTTATTCACTCTAGAGAAGAGGAAATTAAGTGGGGATATGATCACCATGTATAAATATATAAGGGGTCCATTTAGTGAACTTGGTGTTGAGTTATTCACTTTACGGTCAACACTGAGGACAAGGGGGTACTCTTTACGTCTAGAGGAAAAGAGATTTAATCTCCAAATATGGAAAGGTTTCTTCACAGTAAGAGCTGTGAAAATGTGGAATAGACTCCCTCCAGAGTTGGTTCTGGCCAGCTCAGTAGATTGCTTTAAGAAATGCCTGTATTCTTTCCAAAATGTACATAATATAACTATCATTTATAGGTAAAGTTGATCCAGGGAAAATCTGATTGCCTCTCTGGGATCAGGAAGGATTTTTTCCCCTGCTGTAGCAAATTGGATCCTGCTTTTCTGGGGTTTTTTTCGCCTCCTATACTGTGGGTATAGGATTGGGTATATGGGCTTGTATATTTTTTTTATGGTTGAACTAGATGGACTTGTGTCTTTTTTCAACCTGACTAACTATGTAACTAAATAAATGACAGTGTGGTGTGAAATTGGCCAGTCCTTAGTCATGAGTTAGTGAGGAGGGCAGAGATCTGATACCTGTGTTCGTCACAGCAACTACACCAGATATGCTGATAGGAGCCTTCTGCTTCCATGCACATCCAACAGGTCCTTGAGATGAAGGAAACATGCAATTAAAGTCTACCGGGATCCTAAGCCAGAAGGATATAATCTTATAGCACTTCTCCTGGAAATATGAAGTGTGAAAATGAAGCACTTCTTCCAATCATCAACAGAAAATTATTTAAGTATTTTTCTCATCTACATACAGTTTGAATGGGGGTATGAGTATCTATTTGGAAGTCCCTTCTCACAAGCAGTATAGCTGAGATATGATATGGTCCAGGGTGGTGGAGTGTGAAAGAACTTTTTCCAAGAGATTAGAGTCTGAGGTAATTTGAACGTCTAGTTTTAGTCTATGTAGAAATCCTGTTAGTTGGTTCAGCACTAGCCAGTTATGAAGAGATGGAGTAGTCGGTGGGAAGACTGCTGTAGCCCTAGAAATTGTATATTAGGTTTAGAAGTGACTCAACCAGGGCCTGGAGACCTTAGATAATGTTGCTATAGAAAAGGTCCCAACTCCTGGTCCAAATGAAGGGTTGTCAAATATAGGCGTTAGAGAACCCTGATGATGCAGCAATTTATAAATCTATTAGCCCTTGTACACACGGTCGGAGATTCCGACGGAATGTGTCCTATCGGACCGTTTTGTCGGATATTCCGTGTGTGTGTGGTCTCCATCGGACTGTTTCCGTCGGAATATCCAACGGACCAACTTTTCCAACTTGCCGGTAAAATTTTCAGACAAAATGCTCCGATCGGACATACTCCGATCATGTGTAGCCTACTCCGACGGACAAAGTGCCACGCATGCTCAGATCAAATTCCTAGACCAAAGCTATTGGCTACTAGCCTGAACGTAGTCCCGTCGTAACGAAACAACGTCATCACGTTATGTACAATCGGATTTCCTGACAACTTTGTCCGACCGTGTGTATGCAACATCACTTCCGGACCTCTTCCGGAATTAATCAGTCGGAATTACTCTGACGGATTTGATTGTTGGAATCTCCGACCGTGTGTACAAGGGCTTAGTCTATAATCCTATTAAGAGAACCTGTCATTTTGCTGTGAATGGCCAATGTGACAGTTCTTCTTTAACAGACTCTATTTAACCTTTGCGACTTTATGTATTAATTAGGGATGCTGTTCAGTAGCAATAATACATTTACCTGGATGAGCTTGGCAGGTCAACCTTCATGTTTTTATAGCTCAGCAAGTTTTTTTAATTGTTAATTTCTCCCACTGAGCTCTGCAACTTAATGACAAACTGGGATTGCCGGAGAGTTGGGAGATGCATCTCCATATCATCTCTGGAAAATGGTGTAAATCCCATAGAAGAAGTAGCAGTCATGAATATTTTAGGTGCTAGTGAATTAAAACAAATGTTTTGCTGCAGTGTTCTGCCCTCTGGCCGCTCGTTCTGTTTACCAGAGCAAAAAGATTTTAATTGATGCTGGTTAGTTTGTGTCATATACCTCCGGGCTACTTACTGCTATGTTACATTTTTAGTAGGACATTAAGAAGTCTATTAATGCAAACTGTTTATGTGACCTGTATAAAGAAAAAGAGGCTTCAAAGAAAAATGTTCTTTCTTATAGGACTACCTTTTGTTTTGTTTTTTTTCTTAGTCTGTTGAAATATTAATTTTAGAGTTGTTTGTGTAGTAGTATATGGCTTGCACAAGATATGAATAGGCTAGCCTAAGGCACCAAAATGCCTTGGGTAAGACTTGCTAAACTTAGAGGTTCTCTAAAACCCAAACGCTGGAATTTTATCATAATACTGTGTTTATTACTTTTTAAAAAGATATTGTTGCTAGGTTAATAATAAAGAAAAAAAGCCTTTCCTCCGCCAGAAACAGTTACAGTAGAACTATGGCCTCCCTTAAAAAAATGTGCTGCTTTCACGTTTTCTCCTAGAATCCCTGCAAAGTCCCACTAATGCCCGCCAGTGAGGTCCAACTTATGCAGCCAGCTGCCATAGGGAGACAACAATGCTGCAATTATGCTTAATTCAAAGCAGCATTGTCTCATGTAGGTTGTGCCTTCTTGCACTACAATGGGATAGGGAGATGTTGCAGGTGGCAAGGCTATTAGTATTGTCACTGCTGATTCACAAGCCTATAGCTTGTCATTCAGCACCTGGCAGCATCTAGTCCTATCCCCTGTTTTCTGGATTGGAATATAGCTGTGCTGCTAAAACCCTTCCACTTTGTCTGCAGTGTCTGGGAACAGGAGCATGAGAGACACACATGAAGGAGAATTTGGCAGACTCATAGGATGGTTTTTTTAATTCACAAGTACTGTACAAAGTATTTTTGTTAAATTTTGGTGGCTAAATTCAGTAAGAGACCCGTGGGGAGAACTAAGTGCAGCAAGACACACATTTCTTCATTGGATTCCTCCCCCTCCAAATTTTTTTTTTCAGTCCACCCACCATTGCTTTCAGTTTTGCCTCGGGGGAAGGGGGGGGGGGGGATGACGTGTCCCTGCTCCTGTTGCTTCCAGGGATATCCATGTCACAATGCCCCACATTCAGCTTAGGCATCACACAGTGCTGGAGGGCGGGCCAGCTGCAAAAACATGGAAAAGACAGCTGGCTCCTGATGACGCAATAGAGGAACATGGCAATGCAGGGCCAAGTGTGCAGCAGGGGAGTGGCGGATGACAGAAGAACAACACTGGATTTGTGGGGCATGTGAGTATTTTTGTGGAAGAATACTCAGTGTAACACCCTTTTAGATTGCTTGATTTAGTTTTTCCCTAAGCTCAATGGGGTTGTGATCTCTCACTGTTGTCAGTAGGTGTCACTGGCGCCCTTGATTATAGTATGAGATTTCTCTGCCAGTCTGCATTATGAATATTCATATTTCCCCCCAGCTAAACCAGTAGGAGGTTTAAGCCACTGATTTATGATGGGAGAGGATATACATATTTGGATGGGCCATGTGCTCTCTCTTTTACCTTAGGCAGAGGCCTGAGGAGCTGCTGTTGGACTAATCATGCTGCTAGGCCCAGAGGTCATAGCCTGCCGTTTTGAAGCTAAAACCTACATATCTGGCTTAAGAGATCCACCAGCTGGGGAATCTCCATCTCTTAATGTCGTGCCACTGGTTCATTTGCTGTTCATCAGAATCCTAGCTGTGGCCAAGTCCAGGAGTCCTATCTGAAGCTAAAGAAACTTTCTGAGGATTTTACCCTTTAAGAATCCTGTCTACTATCATCTCATTAGAAGGCATCTGGAAACGACATCTGGGAGGTTATCCTCTGGCCTTGTGAGTAAAAGACGGTTTGCTGATCTGAGTCACCTTTGTTTCTGTTAGGAGATAAGAGCCAATGTAGTGCTATGGGGTATAAAAAGGTTTAATTACCCCTAATATGGCCTTTCTCTTCCAGTCTCAGGGGACAAGGTGGGCTATATTTTTAGGACAGTGAATTTAGTGTCCTCTTCCTTGAACTTGCATTCTTTGGAGTATCCCATGACCTACACCCCTCCTCAGTTACAAGTTTATTCAGAATCAATAAGACTACCCCTAGACTGGTCACTGATTCTGTGTGCATGAAGTCAGCAAAGTGTGTGAGTTGGCAGCCTCTGTACCACCAGAAGGATTCCGGCCATCATCATCACCTGTGTGACTATATTTTTTCATCTTTCATCATCATCGTTCAGTGCCCATTTCAGTAGTCCTGCTACACTAGTAATGCAGGTAAGAGGGAATTAAAAAAAAAAATAATAATTGGCACAGGGGAGTGAAGTTCCACTTTAGAAGAAACCATATAGTTAATTGTTATTTACTGTTGAATGAATCCCATCTCTCCTTTCTTTAGTGGACAGATAAGTAGATTTGCATATAACACAACCATGCCACCTCTTTTTAGTGAGTTTTATCAAAAGGTCTTGCTAAAATAGTTGTAATAAACAAGAGGTGGAACTTGTACAAAAGTACATCATCATTCAGGGATGCATAGGGCATCATGATATTTAAATAAGGGCCTACTCATTGGACAGTGGAATGGTGGTGGACTGGACTTAAAATAAAGCCATAACCAGAGGTGAAAAGAGAAGAAGCCACTGTCACTAACAGTACCTTGTATTACTTGCTATTATGCAGAATTTTTCCTTTGAAAGTCCTAAAAGGTTCCCTTTCAAATGGACTAAGAAACCAACCCCTTATCACTATACTGACGAATCCCATCACTCCTTTCTTTAATGGACAGATACTGTAAGTAGATTTGCATTTAACGCAACCATGCCACCTCTTTTTAGTGAGTTTTATCAAAAGGTCTTGCTAAAATAATTGTAATAAACATGAGGTGGAACTTGTACAAAAGGACATCATCATTCAGGGATGCATAGGGCATCATGATATTTAAATAAGGGCCTACTCATTGGACAGTGGAATGATGGTGGACTGAACTTAAAATAAAGCCATAACCAGAGGTGAAAAGAGAAGAAGCCACTGTCACTAACAGTACCTTGTATTACTTGCTCTTATGCAGAATTTTTCCCTTGAAAATTTCAGAAAGTCCTAAAAAGTTCCCTTTCAAATGGACTAAGAAACCAGCCCCTTCCCACAATACTGACGAACACAGTTTTGACAAACTACTGGAGCCTGTTCACATTTTACTTTTATCAATACTAACAATATGTTCTGAGTGCCTTTTAACATTTGTCCTTTTTGTCTTTAGTCCTGGCTGACAGAGAAAATGTACACTTCATCTATAGATTTGTACATTAGCCGAGCTGTAGCCTAAGCACAGATCACCTGGGATTAGCTGCTGGTCAATACGTTTATTTGAGTTAACCAGGGACCAGAAATTATTAGCTTTAGACATGGCTTTGTTTGTAATTGCCACTGGGAAATCAATATGGCGACCAGTGAAGCTTGGCTCTGTAAAGCAAGGGGAATCCACTGTGTAATTAGAGCAAGACAGCATGCTATAACATTGGACTTTTTCATCAGCGTTTGTTTTACTGCTGCTGTAAAAAGTTATTGATCATCAAAGAGTTTGTTACGTTTATCCCAAGGAAAGTATTTCCTGTTCATCTAGCAAACAGTGAACCCTTGAGATGCAATAAGAAGTGTTTAATGGTAATTTATTTGGCACAGACCCACCCAAAGTGACAACAAGGGTTATCAGTATGTGAGTAGGTCAGTTTAAAGGGACTCTGCTGCAGGTGTTAATGGCAGGTATCTAAAGACTCCAAAATCTTCATGTCACAGCAGAAGGTTCTGATAGTGTGGAAGCTTGTCTGCCTGCCCCCTGCATATTTATATTAGTCAGCAAGACTGTGGGGTTGGGATTTAATGACAAGAACTGACACTGGTTAGTCTTGGAGCTTTTTCCTCTCAGAATGGCTTTGGATTCAGCTATGACACCAATGTTTAAAAGGCTGCTGGTGCCTGCATTTTATACCTGCAACAGATTACCCTACCAACATAGTCTTTTTAAATTCAGGCATTAAAGAAAAAGCCTCACTCCTGTAGTGTTACCTCTTTAGGGGCCGCTGACACTAATGCCACGTACACACGACCAGACTTTCCGTAAGACTAGGTCTTCCTGACTGGCTTTTCAGCAGAGTTCCGATGGACTTCCGAACGAACGGACTTGGACACACATCAACGGACTAAGTCCATTCGAAAGTCCATTCGTTTTGAACGTGATGATGTAAGACGGGACTAAAAAAGGAAGTTTAATAGCCAGTAGCCAATAGCTTCCCTTGCGTCATATTTGGTCCGTCGGACCAGCATACAGACGAACGGTTTTCCCGATAGGAATTGAGTCTGTCGGACAGATTTGAAACATGTTCTATTTCTAGGTCCGTCGGATTTTTAAAATGAAAAACGATCGGATTAGCCCACACACAATTGGATTATCCAACGGACTGATTCTGTCGCACCTAGTCTGCCGGAAAGTCCGGTCGTGTGTACGCGGTATTACTGGTTTCATCCTAACAAGCACAAAGACTGATCATCCCAGCAAGCAGCAATCCATTCATACTGGCCCCAATGAACAGTCCCGGGGATGTCTTTTTGGTATTTTATTGCTTGAAAACTTCAACAAGAGGGACGAGGTGGGGGTGATGGGCATGGGATACTCAAAAAGGATTAGCACATAGTAGTTAGAGAACAATGTTCCCGCTAAGCAGACATGAATGTTGGACAGTCTAAGACCTCACAGCTGCAGCCTATAGGGCGAGACCTTTTGACAGCTGGTTACCTTGCACCAGTGCACAACTGTTGGTCCTCAGTGCAGCTTCCAGTACATTACCTAGTCACAGGGATACATTTAAGGACACTATTGTGAAGTCTCCAGGACAGCTGCCACCTTCCAGCTTCCTCCAGGCATGGCCCAGTGAGTTTGACAGCAGCTCTCTCAGGACCAGATCCCTTGTTGTGTGGCTCTGCAATCAGCTTCAAAGTCCAGCTTTAGCACTGCTGAGTCCTCAAAAACAGCTGTTTGGTCCATGGGTGCTCTGAGCCTAGAAGCCCCCCTGGCTCTGGAACCCTCCTGGGAAGAAGGAACCCTTTGTCTCCAACTATTTGGCTTCATTCGAGCCCCCTACTGGACACTGCTCTCCATGGATTGGCTGGAATCTGATAAATATTCAGGCTGGTCATTTTGAATCTCCTACCCTTAGCTCTGGAAGCTTTATAGAGGCAAGGTGAAGCAATCGAAATCCCAGCCTGTGAGATCCCGAACAGGCCAGGGCAAACAAACTGTGCTCATTCCTATAAGCCCCTTTAGTTAGGATTACATGACCAATAACTAACCATTTGACCAGCCACTACTAGATCCTGTGGAAACATTTTCTGCTGGGAATGTCATCATTTAACAGCTTTTGTCAATTTAAAGAGCAGGGTGGACAATGTTCATTATACATGAAACTGATACTTTGCTTTCTGTTAGATGTTGGAAAGCTACATCAGCTCAACAGCCAGTCACTATGTAAAGCTATATGAGCGCTCTCAGAGCTGAAATCGAACACTTACACTTGGTCCCTTTCACGTACCTGGTCAGTGAGCCTGACATGCATAGGAAGGTCTCTCGTACTGCTCTGGCTCGGAGGTTACTGGTAGTGAAACTGCGGCCACAGGAGCACGGCAAGGTAAGAGGGCCTGTAATCAGTCCAGTAGTCTGCGTGGCAGCAATCAGCATATGGAGGTGTCAGCAGGACAGGCTGGTGGCAGATGAGCTGGCACAGAGCTTGGCTGGCAGCAGACTGTGTTTAAACCGCTGGAAGCAGGAGCCAGATGAGATATTGCTGTCCTGAAGAGCTGTAGCAGGCTGGATGAGCAGGGTGCAGGGTCAGACGAGCCAGGTTGGTAAATCAGGCATAGACCGCAGACAGCAGGATAGTCGGGTCACAAGCAAAGTCACCAACAGAAGGTAGATTATTCAAAAGCAGGAGGCATAAGCAGAATCCAGAGACAAGCCAAGGTCGGGGCATGTAGCAGGGAAAAAACATGTCAGAAGCAAGCCTGGTCAAGATCAGAGGTCAACACAGGAATCAAGCACACAGAAGCTGCAGACCAAACAGCAATGAGCCCATACTGTAATCTGCTTAAATAGCCCATTTGGCATCAGCATTCGTGACAGGCGCATGCCTGGATGCGCGAGGGCGCATGCACGCACGCACTTTTATGCGCCTATGCCTACGTCAGTGCACATCTGCCCGGCCAGGTTACCTGTCTGCGTCGGGAACCTTCATCTGCACTTGGAACCTGCCCTCCATTACACTCCCTTTTACCAAACTGTCCCCAAATTCTGAGCAATCAATTGTGAAACCTATGACACTACCAGCAAGTGTCGCAAGGTTCTTCAGGTTGTAAGTCATCAGCTGCTCCTCCTTTCCTGCACTGAAGTGACTAGAATATTACATGAACAGTCTGACCTGTCCACTGAGAAAATACTCAAATGTTCTGTTTACTGTGAGCAGCTGCCTCATTCACCCCTGTGTCTTCGAGCATCGTGGACAAAATAATTTCTACAGTTTGCAGCATAGGCATCGAAACTGCTTTTTTTTCTGTAGGAGCACATCTTGGCAGAATGCCATGCCACTATTATAAACACACAGTAAGTGTTCCTAAACTGTTATACCCGAACTGAAATCCCACAGTGTTTCTTTTGATCTTTGAGAATGAATAAGTAACCAGTGTAAACCCACATAACCACAGGAAGAACATGCAAGCTCCATGCAGATAGTGTTCTGGCTGGCATTGCATTCTTATAACATTGGAGATGTACATGTCCTTACTTCCAGTATGAGACCCAAATTGACATAAAGCTCAGTCTCTGCTTATGGGTAAGTGGGCAGAGTCATGCAAAGCATTCCTTTTTGCTCCCTTCAACCATCTGAGTATTGAGAAACCATATTGTGTAGCTAATTTTAGAGAGCCAGTATTACAAACTTGTAATTTCAGGCATCTTTGGCTTCATCAGTGCAAGCTATGACTTTACTGGCTCTATGGTGTAGGGCCTGTGAGTCCAAGGCAACATTACTACCAGTAAGGTCATGTTGCGACAGTTCAAAAACAACCAAAAAGCCCACTTCTAAAGTACTATGAGATACAGCATCACCTATAACAGAAAGATATTTACATGTCCACATAAAGTCATGCAAATCATTCCTCTTTTTCCCCCTTTTAAAAAATGTATTATGGAAAATGCAATGGGGCGAAGGAAACACACAAAATGAATGAGAATACCTATATTTCAAAAGGTAAAAAAAAACTGTACCTCACCATTGTAATTTCCAACAGGCATAGGTAACAAGTCTTTAACTTATTTCATCACATATAAACTAAATACCCGGTTGTGTTTTAACTTTTGACCAGAGCATTGGTTTGCCCAATACTCCACTTTTTTAATGCCCAAGCAGCCACACATAGCATAAACGTTATTTGCCATAGCAGCCCTTTATTAATACATTGTATAAATAACACATTAGCATTCAGTATAGTAGGAATAGAGCCCCAAGGTGCTTGTAGACATCTCTACTTAACGGATTCCCTGCGTAATATGAAAAGGTAGACCTTCAGCCACAAAAAACACAGACTCAGAGACAATAACATCAATAATCACAGATACAGCCTTGAACAATCCACAGTTCACCTTCACTGAACCATACAAAATAAGGGGAGAGCCGTACCTAGGATGGGTCCTTACCATGTACATTTTGTCCATAATGACCACCTTCAAGGACCTTAAACCCTACCAGCTGCTATGACATATCCCCACAAAACCCATAACTGCCCCAACAGGACACAAATTCACCCCAAAAAATAAAGAATGGAGGGATGTTTTCCCAATGCCAGCTTTCTTCCGACTAAAGACTTCCTAGGACCCTCCTACTTACCATCCCCTGAAGCCCCACCTGTTCCTGCCTGACCCACCAATTCTGGTAAGTATGCCCTAATTTCTACAGAATAAAACCCTCCTATACTAAACCCTTTTTAACCCAGTCATATTGGCCCTGTACCCATGCTTCCCTTTTTCTTACACTAGGCCTAACTACTACCTACCTGTAGAACATTGCCTGTAGCTGCTTTTTCTGAAGCAGTCCTTGGTTCTATCTCTATCTCTCATGTGTGTTTAACTTCCTAGTCTCCATCTGTTTTTGGCATAACTTAAGTGAGCTTGTCACGATTCTTTGTTGCTTCTAGAGTCACTGGATCAATCCTTATATAATAGGACTGTTAGCATATGTCTGGTATTTACTTAAAGCATTTCAGCTGAATAACTCCCCCTGCAGCAGCAAATGCAATTAAAAATAAATGCGGACAAGGGATTTCTTTCTCTCGCTCTTTTTTTTATTTTTTTTTACGGACAGTTATATACTGTGATCTTGAAGATTGTATTCAGTGAAGTGAGTGAATGTGTCACATAGTCTCTGGCATCCTCCCGAGACACCAGGGGCCTGTCAGCCGCAGCGAATTGTGCCAGGAGATACCACAGGAGGCTGAGAACTGAAGCTATCATTTCTGCTTCCCAAATCTTTTCAGTTTAATCTCAGACACGTTTGTCAAAGATAAATTACAGACTCTGATGTCAACTGAAAGGAGAGTAAAATACATTTCCAAGTGCCCTTTTATAGTTCCTGACTGATTTTGCTTTGCTTTATTTTGGCTTTTTTTGTGTAGTAATGGCATAAGAATAGCAACGTGTCCTGATGAAAGAATATACCTCTCAGCAATTCCAATTTAAGTAGGAACTACACTCTGCCTAATGACCCCCATCCCCCAAAATAACCCCTAACACTTGTCCCTGTCTTAAAAAAAAAAAACATACTTACTAGACTATGCAGTCCAGTGTTGTCTTGCTTGATGAAAAAGCTCTTTATCACCTCTCTTCTTCAGTTCTGCCACCTTTTAATTGGCATTGCAAACAATGTGTGATATAGCCCTCCCAGGAGGCAGTTTTCAAGATGTTGTGCATGCGCACACACGCCCTTGGTCTGTGCATACAGGAAGGGAGATCTTATACCTTTCTGGTCCAGGCAAGAGTTAGACACTTTTTAATAAATCATTATTATTATTTTGCAGAAGGAGGAAAGACAAGGCAGTAGAGAGGGGGCCTTAAAAAAATGGTCAACGTTCTTTAAGTTGGAAAATCCAGAATTTCAGCCAACCAAGGAACCAGTATATGCCTACATATAGAGGATGACTTACTAAAGGCAAATAGGCTGTTTATTTTGCAAGGGAATTTTACCCAGAGCTTAGTGAATGTGGCTGAAATTTAACATTGCAAAGAATACCCAGTCAGTTGTAAGGAAAATAAAAAACAATAATTTTAGCACATGATTGGATTATGGAGATCAGCAGAGATTCACCCTATTCACAAAGCTCTGAGGATAATTCCCTTGCAGTGTGCAATTTCCCTTTCAAAGTGAGCAGTCTTTTTTCCTTTTAGTAAATCAACACCCTAGTTTGAATGGTTATAATTAAGAGGTGTTAAGATAATAGAGGTAAGCCATTTCACAGTTTTATATTTAAAAATGTTAGCTGTAATGGATATCATTATATTTCCTGTGGGCTTGATGGTAAATGAAATGAGATATTTAGGAGTTTATCATTGGTAAAACTTTAAAACTTTACGAAGAAAACAGTATTGCAGTTCAGTTTCATATACAAAATGGACAGTCAGGCCAACTTTCCTCAGGTGTCCCAGGGCTCTACATATATTGAGAGGACTCTGGCTTCAGTAACCATCATTCCCCTTTTGCCAGTTTTCAGAAACACTGTGCTCAAGGGTTACACACATTGTAAATGAATTGACTTTTTGGGATTAGCGCCCTACAGGTTTATTTTAATTGCTTCAAGCATGTACAGCCAGAGTCAAGATCTCCTGATCCTGACTTCTTACTGCGGCATTACTTAAGCCTGTCTCTTGGGTTGTTGAGCAGTTGAGACGTGATGTAGATTCCTGACTAACTTCCCTGTGTTAGACTGTTTGCTGTTCCCTACGTATACTTCTATAGGGTCAGACCACTGGTAGCTAGATGACCATGGTGATTTTTCTCATAAGGCTTTACATCTGCCTTCATGAATAAGGCCAACGCAGAGCTCTAATATGAGACCTAGGCAGAAGAGGCAAGCATGCTATGAACATGATGTATAAAAGTAGCTATGGATGGTCCTCTAGGTGCCCCAACAGGTCATGTTTATTTCCCTCAGATGAAACAGCTGTAGTAATTACTAAGGCAGTGAAACTGATCAAATCACCTGTGCAAAATAATGGAAACGTGACCTGTTGGGCCGCCTGGAGGACTGGAGTTGAGAAACACTGTTCTAAGGTGACCTTAAATGAGAGCTGTGTTTCTATCTAACCTGGCCACAAAACATAACTTAGAAGAAATCTCAGAAAAAACAACAACCCTAGGAAACATGATTCAGTCATTCCCAAGTGAAGGAATCTTTTTGGACTATCAGGAGAGCATTTCTGTCTGTGATTCGGGTGTCAGTCATTATGACATATTTGTGGGGTGGGCACAGTTGACAACGGTTCTCAATGACTCCCAGTAATCCTAGAGCAGAATGGCCATAGAGGCTGATGTAGCACAGTACATTTTGAATGGGCTGCACACACCTGAACACATGAAAAGATAGATGTCTGCATATTTTAGCAGTGCACTATACATCATGTGTTGTGCTGTGGTGTGTTGCAGGGCACAGGCATTTTGAAGATGTGTTGGCATGCCATTTAAAATGAATAACGGAAAGAGAAAGGCACCTCTAAGTGCAGTGGTTAAACTATTTATTATAGGCACAATAGGATTAAAAACACTTACAAGATAGTAAAAGGTCATAGGCATATCATGATTTGTCCTCATGCGGATTGCTATACTCCTCGTCTGTAGTGGGGGGGGGGGGGGAGAGAACCATCCTGCAGCTGTCAGAGTCCCTGGTGATGTGTATTGGCGAGAAGGTGAAGGCGCCCCGGGTTCTGGAACCAAGCTGGAACGCAATGCATTTCGGAGCATGCATAGTTCCTCCGTCAGACCTCTGACAAAAGAGCTGTGCATACTCCGAAATGTGTTACCACCCACTACATTCACCTGTAGTCACATTGGCCGCATGCATTCCAGCTTGGTTCCAGAACCCGAGCTGCTTCTTCTTTACAAAGTGCTGCCTTCAGTGCCATCTCTCCATTGGTACTAAGGACCAGATACCCATCCTTACCAGAGCACCCTCATCTCTCCCTCCTTTCTGCATTCAAAATGAATGGCAGTGCAATTTACCAACACACCTAATGAAATTAAAGGGCCCTAAGGTAGGAGAACTCAACTGCTGTGCTAGGAGTGTGCTGTGAGTGCATTCTCAGCATTGAAACCTCGCCCATCCATGGATGAATATGTGAGGTGGGTGGATGTTAAAGTGCACCCTCTTTGTTGCATATGCATTACGTGGATGGCAATAGCAGAGAGGGAAAGAGTTGCAGAGGAGAAAGCATGATTTTAGAGTGAAGGTCTGCTTTAAAATAAATGAAAAATGATTAATACTTTAGAGACAGTAGTGTGTTTTCCAAACAACATTGAAAGAAAATCCATGCAGATAATACATAGCAGTAAGCAATAACGAGTTTGGTAAGCAGAGTGGAAAATCAATATAAAATGTATATAAAATGTGAGTGAGTAAAGCCAACACATATAAATAGTGATAATCGATGGCATTTAAATGACTACTTTTATTGAATGGGCATTTAAACTATGACACATTTGATTTGAAGAAAATTGGCTTAGATTTACTATATAGTTTTCAATCTATACTTGTCCTTGCTGTGCAGAGTCATATTTAAAGTGAATGTAAACCCTAACTATGAACTTCGCTTTTCTTTTATCTTTTTCTTACTGTCTGCCTTCATGTTGTAAAGTGCTGAGCAAACTGTTGGTGCTAAATAAATCCTGAATAATAATAATAATAATAATTTTGGCTCATTGAATAAATAAACAAATAAACCAAGAAATACCCCCAAAAAAAAGCAATACACGAATTTTCTTAAAAAAATGTTAATCAATTCAATAAATGGTCTATGTGCTGTAAAAAAAAATATTGTTTTCTACAAAAATAAATAGAAATTAACATTTTCCAACCTGATAAGATGTTTGATCCATCCATAAAAAATAAAATACAAAAAATACTCATTGAAAGTTTTTGGAAAACAGCACAAATGCCTCAAGGACCTAATAGGTATTATATCTACAATATATAACCCATTATTAGAAAGCCAAGCCCATAAACCACTGCAATATTTAAAGCAAAATGAAAAAACCCTAGTTGAAAGCAATGACCAGGAGAATTTGAGACAGATCTGGTACATCACATTCCACTGCTCCACAAATGCCTCAGCTATAAAATCAAATGTTTAGCTCGTCATGCACTGGTATATGGTCTCACAAAAGATTGGTGAAATTCATCCCTTTGGCATGGGGCTTACTCTTCAGAGGCTCCCAAACCCCAGGCATAATTTTCCATTAATGGTGTGTCTGTCCTTACATTAAAATATTTTGTATTGGAGTAAATCTGATGGTCTACAATCTTGGGGAAAAGCATCCTGAAAAAACCCAAGGAAGCCCTCCGAAATTTGCCCCTGGATTGAACATTACCTACTTAGGAACTTTGATAAATCCCTCTTGACCATCTAACTGACCTATGAATCTACTCAATCTATCCTGTTCTATCAGAGAAAGGCCTCACCCCGGCAGATTCCCTTCCCCCCATATCCCACATATCATATCCTATCATTCCCTTCTTTCCCATTACTAAAATTCTATTCAAATGCCTTAAATTCAAATTCCTTTGTTGGTTCTTAAAACACAATTGAATGAATACGGGAGGTTCTTTACTGGATAGTAATGCAAACATTAACTACAGACATGGTATATCTATTTACAGATCCCCAATGTATAATATCTCAACTAGTGCATAGGCGCCCTGGTGCAAGAAACCATGAAGTGCCCCCCTGACTTATGGCCAGGGCTCTTCCCACTGATCCCGGGGTAGCAGGACCTGGATAGGAGGGGCGGCATATGGAGGAACAAATCCCCTCCATTTGCCTCCTGCAGCCACTGAATGCCTATGGTAAGGAGAGGAGGAGAACCAGGCTTTTAGTGGCTGCAGAAGAAAAATGGAGGATATGTGTTACTCTATATGCCCCCCCCCCATCCAAGAGTACATGGACAACATGGGCGTCATTGCGACCCCTATAGTTACGCCCCTGGGGTGAGTGGCAGCGGTTGTAATGGGATCAGTGGCAGCAGTGGTGGTTGGGTGGGGATAGGATCAGGGGTGGTGGTGAGTGGATGGGATGAGTGGCAGCAGTGAGGGGGGATAGAAACAGAGGAAAGGGTGGTGGTGGGGGGGATTAGTGGTAGGGGTATTGAATGGGATGAGTGGAAGCGGTGGTGGGAGGATGGGATCAGTGGCGAGGATGGGGGTTGGGGGGATGGGATGGGATGAGTAGTAGTTGAAGGGGGGGATTGGATGGGATGAGTGGCAGTGGTGGGGAGGGAATGGGATCAGTGGCAAGGATGGTGGTTGCAGTGGCAGCAGTGGTTGTGGTGGTGTGGGTGTATCAGTGGCAGTAGTTATCATGGCGATGTGAGGGTGGATCAGTGGCAGCAATGATCATGGTGGTGTATGGGGTATCAGTGGTGGTAGTGTGTGTGGGGGGGAAATCAGTGGCAGTAGTGGTGGTGGGGGGTATCAGTGGCAGTAGTGATGGTGGTGGTGTTGGGGGTATCAGTGGCACTAGTGGTGGTGTGGTGGAGGGATCAGTGGCAGTAGTGGTGGTGGGGGTATCAGTGGTGGTGGGGATGTGGTGGTGTGGTGGGGGGAATCAGTGGCAGTAGTGGTGGGGGTATCAGTGGCAGTAATGGTGGGGGTATCAGTGGCAGTAGTGGTGGGGGTATCAGTGGCAGTAATGGTGGGGGTATCAGTGGCAGTAGTGGTAGGGGTATCAGTGGCAGTAGTGGGGGTATCAGTGGCAGTAGTGGTGGTGAGGGGTATCAGTGGTGGTGGGGGGAATAAGTGGCAGTAGTGGTGGTGGGGTGAATCAGTGGCAGTAGTGGTGGTGGGGGGAATCAGTGGTGGTGGGGGTGGAATCAATGGCAGTAGGGGTGTTGGGGGTATCAGGGATAATGGTGGTGGTGGGGGGGAATCAGTGGCAGTAGTGGTGGTGGGGTGAATTAGTGGCAGTAGTGGTGGTGAGGGGTATCAGTGGCAGTAGTGGTGGTGGGGGGTATCAGTGGCAGTACTGGTGGTGGGGGGGTATCGGTGACAGTAGGGGTGGTGGTGGTGGGGGATCAGTGACAGTAGTGGTGGTGGTGGGGGATCAGTAGCAGTTTTTATGAGGGACGGCTTTGGCTCACCAAAGAATAAAAATCTAAATATTACCAATCACAAACAAAACCATCCACAACTCAAAATACCAACCAAACCATTCTCTTTGCTCCTCCCAAGACCTCCTGCTCTCTATCTCCCTCGGCAATTCCTTCCATGCTCGCCTCCATAACTTCTTCAGGGGCTCTCCCATCATCTGGAACCTCCTACTCCAGTCTGTTTGACTATCTCCTGCACTGTCTTTGGACGATCCCTGAAAACCCTTCAGTTCAGGGGGGCCCATAACAAAAAACTGTACTTATACGTTCTTCATCAGCTCATCCCTAACAGTTATTACCTTTTGCATCACTTGACCCTTCCTTTTAGATTGTAATCTTTAACGAGCAGGACCCTCTGATTCCTCATGCAATGAATTGTATTGTAACCGTACTGTCTTCCTATGTTTTTTAAAGCACTGCGCAAACTGTTGGTACTATTGAAATCCTGTATAATAGCAATATTGATATGAAAAAGTAAAGATTTCCTCTTACTGGAAAATGAGTGTAATGTTAACTGTCTAATCAGTACCATGAAAATTTTACTTTTTTGTTTGGGATTGCATCTGAAAAATAGCAGTGCACTTCCAGGTCGGCGCTCCTGTACCTTCAAACTCATAGCTGTATATCTGCAGTGTGAGATCTACGGCACTGCCGCCTATGACTGAAAGTCTCATGAGATTTGGAGTGAGATTTGGTGATGTTACTACTGCGCTGCTCACTGCTCTCCTGTCTTGAGGCTCTGACGTGAAAAAGCAAAGCCCTGCCTATACAAAAATGGCCACCTCCATACAGCGGCACAGTACAGAACAAAGTATGGTAAGTCAGTAATGGGGAAAAGATCAGCTTCAGAGACACTATAGGCAATACTGGTCACTAACTCTTTGCCCTCTGCCTGCCTTTTTTGGGCACAGCTTCCAGAGTTCTGTACTTCTTTAAGAGATGAAACTTGCTTCTTGCTTGGCCACATATTTTATTTATTGTAACACTCAGGCAAAATTCCATTATCTTTTCCCTGTTCAGAAAAAAAACAACTACCTTACTGTATGACTAAGAATGTTGCAGTGCATTGAATCAACAGTCTTATTGTGCTTATCTGTTCTCTGTAGCTGAATCACACAATCCGCCGTTCGGGCATTCACAGAAATTTTACATTGCCTGGTTATTGTGATCCTTCTTTTTATCGCCCTCGCTAAATTGAAAAAAAATTCTCAAGTAATTACACTGAATTTAAGATGTGATCTGTCTTATTGGTTTGTCACGGGAATAAACTACAGTTTATTTCTAAATTCCCATCTTGTGCTGTACACTCTAATAACTGTATAACGGTAATCGATACAAACGTGAAGGTACAGAGAAACTTTTTGTGTGACTCACAAAACTGCAGCAGTTCTTATGGTGACAGCACGTAGTTTGTTTTTTGCAGTTATATTTTGCTCTGAAAGCTGGAGGCAAGGCAAAATGACACATTAGCGAACTACAACTGTGTGCATGGTGCTTCTGCATTTACTTGAATGGGTTGCTTGATTGACGTGAGAGCCAATGTTGCAGGCAGTAGCAGCTATTGGATGTGAGAGACAGAAGACTGCCAGGCAAGAAGCATATGCAGGAACATAATAGTATCCAATCAGCAGACAGAAATGAAGACAGGGCACAAGCCAAAAGTCTTCAACAATCAGGCAGCAAGGTACTGAATCAGAAGGCAGGGACAATGTGAAGATATAAGTCAAAATCAGAAAGCGAAATACAGGAACATAACTTTTTGCCAGATATGCTGATTGGAAGCTGAAGAGTGGAAATTTTGAATGGAGAGTGAAAAACAATTTCGCTTTTGACTGCTGGTGATTGCGGTGTTTGCATTTTTAGGTTGTTTTTTGGGGCAAGGCCACAGCTTTATTCAATTCCAAACACATAACATGTGACCACTTTAACCAGTGGCAGTCACAGTTGTACGGTGAGCACGCAATTCCAAAGGGGGCCTGTCCTTACCATAAGTGTAGGACAGACAGCCTACTTCCAATTTTTCATCAAGGGCATAGCCCATTATAAAAAAAAAAACGCCATCCGCATGTCAGTGGATAGATGACGGACGCCCCACCGCAGCCACCGCCTGTTCCACATCACGCTGCAGGCCAAGGTTGAAAATATCCAACCCAATGTCATTTAGGTGAACACCATCCGATCTCAGTAGATCATCATTAGCATCCCCCAAATCCTTGTGTCGGATTACAAACCCCCCAATCTGCCAAACAAACTTGGCGACCTGGGTGTGAACCTTGCGACAGAAGCATTCCAGATGGGGCCAGGTATTTACCTGGCCCATAGCAAGTGGGGCCCGATTTTAGACCTTATGAGAACCAAATTGGTATAGACTGCATAGTGATGAGTGATGTCACACTTGAAAGGGGAGATTAAGTCCACAGAACGTGTATAACCCACGTCATTCCCTCCAGTGTGAAGAAACAAGATGATGGGGGTCAGAAACATAAGAACGACATGGAAGGACATTGAGACACTCCGGAAGGACTTGAGGCCAGTGTAACCCATGGAGCCCAAGCCAACGGACCCTTGCAAGATCATAGGCAAAACCCAAATTCTTCCCATAGCTCCGAACTTACAACCGACGAGCGGCCCAGTAAATGAAGGAATCTCCAACAATCCAGATTGGAGCCGGGTAACAGAGAAACCCATACCAGAAGCAGTGGTAGCAGCACTGATGCAAAAAGAATGGGTCACAAAATCACAAGAAAATCACACGGAGGCCTAGTTTCTCAAGGCAGCAATGTAAAACCCGCAGAAGGGCCGTGCGGACATGAAGGGGGAGGTCGGCGAAACAGGACAAAAGGGGCCCCCACAAGGGTACAAAACAACCCTTGTGCCCTTGCCAAAACTGTCGGTTTTTGATGTACACAACAAAACCGTCACGCAACGCTCAAAGAAGGCTACATCCTCAGAACGCCGCCTGCCGAGGACATGGATTTTGAAACCAGTTTGCCATGCGAAAAGCCCCGAAAAACGCCCAAAAGAAGGCCACTTGGAAAAGAAGGGTCTCAAAAAGTAGAGGAGCACATGGACAGGAACAGGGAAAGTATACCGTAGAGTATATGAATGGAAACCGGGCGCAGAGAATCGGGAGAATGAGTAGCACGTCTCCAACCCCGCAGGACCCATCGGATAGAAAATGCTTTTGTGATGTCTTCCCACCCAAGGAGCTGAAACCAAAGAGTTGAAAAAAGGAGATTATAACAGGAGTCATTAAACCTGTAAGTAATATCTGAAATTTCCTGTTAGTAAAATTATTATTAGTAACTGGGAAAATGGCAAGATTGAAGGTTTTGTGCAGTGCACAGTGTGCCGCATGTATACAACAATGGAGCAACAGCTCCAGGATGGATAACGCTGCGACAGATGTGAGCAGGTTGCCCTTATGGAAGCTCGCATTACAGATCTGGAGGAGCAAATTGCAACACTGGGCAGAACTGTCAACCTTGAAAGGGGTCGTCTGCTCACTGAGCAGATGGCTAGTAGGGTTAATGGGGAGGGTGGAAGGGTAAGTCAGGATTATCAGGTAGGAAGATGGGTTAATATAGTTAGAAGGAGTGGTAGGGGCTCACAGAAAAGGAAGGCTAGCCCTGGGTTTGAGTACCCTAACAGATTTGCCAAATTGGGTGAAGATGTGGGGTGTCAAGCTCAGAGGTTGCAGCCCTAGATGTCACTGCTCCCCCTAACATCTGGGAGAGCAGCCCATCTAGTGCAGCCCATCTAGTAGGGGTGGTGAGGGTAGTGCAGGTAGGCCTAGACAGTTGGTGGTAATAGGGGATTCTATAATCAGAAAGACTGATAGAATAATTTGTCGTCAGGATCGCCTCAACCGAATGGTTTGCTGTCTCCCTGGTGCCAGGGTTCGGCATGTGGTAGACCAGGTTGAAAAAATTACTGGGAGGGGCTAGGCATGACCCAGCTGTCTCGGTCCATGTTGGAACCAATGACACAATATATGGAAAGTGGAGGATCTTTAAGAACTAATTTAAAGAACTAGGCTGCAAGTTGAAGGGAAGGACCTCCAAGGTGATATTCTCTGAAATATTGTCTGTGCCATGCACAACACAGGAAAGGCAGGGGAGATTAGAGAGCTGAATGCATGACTAAAGACCTGGTGTAAGAAGGAGGGATTTGCATGTTTAGAGCACTGGGGTGATTTTTCATTAGAGTGCTAAAGATGCTTTACAGCTAAATGGAAGGAGATCTACTGTGCTTGGGGGAGAGGTTTATGGGAAGGCTGGAGGAGTATTTAAACTAGTATTGTGGGGAGAGGGTGAATTAGATTATAATGGGACAGACAGGTCAGTCAGGGGTCAGCCCCTATTGATGGGTGGAATGGGAAAAGATGGGGGGAGGGCTATGGCAGCTGATATGAAGGTATCAGAAACCATGAATTAGACTGAGTCAGAAGTACAGTTAACCACTTTCAGACCGGACCATTTTGCTGGTAAATGACCAGAGGTCTTTTTACACTTTGGCACTGCGCTGCTTTAACTGGTAATTGCGCGGTCATGCAATGTTGTACCCAAACAAAATTTGCGTCCTTTTCTTCCCACAAATAGAGCTTTCTTTTGATGGTATTTGATTGCCTCTGCGATTTTTATTTTTTGCGATATAAACGTAAAAAGACCGCAAATTTTGAAAAAAAATGATATTTTCTACTTTTTGTTATTAGAAAAATCCAATAAACTCAATTTTAGTCATACATTTAGGACAAAATGTATTCAGCCACATGTCTTTGGTAAAAAAAAAGTCAATAATTGTATATTTATTGGTTTGCGCAAAAGTTGTCACATCTACAAACTAAGGTACGTTTTCTGGAATTTACGCAGCTTTTAGTTTACGACTGCCTATCTCATTTCTTGAGGTGCTAAAATGACAGGGCAGTACAAAACCCCCCCAAATGACCCCATTTTGGAAAGTAGACCCCCTAAGGAAATTGATAAGAGGCATGTTGAGCCCATTGAATATTTTATTTTTTTGCCTCAAGCGATTGAATAATGACAAAAAAAAAATTTTTTTTTTTTTTTTACACAAAGTTGTCACTAAATGATATATTGCTCACACATGCTATGGGCGTATGTGAAATGACACCCCAAAATAAATTCTGCTGCTTCTCCTGAGTACGGGGATACCACATATGTGGGACTTTTTGGGAGCCTAGCCGCGTACAGGGCCCCGAAAACCAAGCACCGCCTTCAGGCTTTCTAAGGGCGTCAATTTTTGATTTCACGCCTCACTACCTATTACAGTTTTGAAGGCCATAAAATGCCAAGATGGCACAAAACCCCCACAAATGACCCCATTTTAGAAAGTAGACACCCCAAGCTATTTGCTGAGAGGCATGTTGAGTCCATGGAATATTTTATATTTTGCCACAAGTTGCGGGAAAATTACAAACTTTTTTTTTTTTTTTTTTTTTTTCACAAAGTTGTCACTAAATGATATATTGCTCATGCATGCCATGGGCATATGTGAAATGACACCCCAAAATAAATTCTGCTGCTTCTCCTGAGTACGGGGATACCACATATGTGGGACTTTTTGGGAGCCTAGCCGCGTACGGGGCCCCGAAAACCAAGCACCGCCTTCAGGCTTTCTAAGGGCGTAATTTTTTGAGTTCACTTCTCACTACCTATTACAGTTTTGAAGGCCATAAAATGCCAAGATGGCACAAAACCCCCACAAATGACCCCATTTTAGAAAGTAGACACCCCAAGCTATTTGCTGAGAGGCATGTTGAGTCCATGGAATATTTTATATTTTGCCACAAGTTGCGGGAAAATTACAAACTTTTTTTTTTTTTCACAAAGTTGTCACTAAATGATATATTGCTCACGCATGCCATGGGCATATGTGAAATGACACCCCAAAATAAATTCTGCTGCTTCTCCTGAGTACGGGGATACCACATATGTGGGACTTTTTGGGAGCCTAGCCGCGTACGGGGCCCCAAAAACCAAGCACCGCCTTCAGGCTTTCTAAGGGCGTTACAGTTTTGAAGGCCATAAAATGCCAAGATGGCACAAACCCCCCCCCCCCAAATGACCCCATTTTAGAAAGTAGACACCCCTAAATTTAGGGGTACACTAGTGAGACTAGGTAATAAATGGCGGGTGCCCTGAAACTATAAAAAAATAACTAACCAACCAGCGTCACCTGTAACAGTTATATGGTGATCACTGGTGAAAGGGTTAACTAGGGGGCAATCAGGGGGCTTTATGCGGTAGTATATGGGGGTCCCTGGCGCTATAAAAAGCTGCGGCGAACCTAAATACCTACCTGCCTAACTAGCGTCACCTGTGACACTAATACAGCGATCAGAAAAACGATCGCTTATTAGGCTGGGTTCACACTGGAGCGATGCGGGAACGCCACGAATGCGCGGCGGGTTCCCGCATCGCATGCCTCCCGGCGGCAGTTCACACTGCCCTATGCGAACTGCTGGGAGTGTCAGTGAAATGTTAATGACACCCCCAGATCAGTTCGCATATCGCAGTGCGATCTGCAAACTTGGATCGCATGGTGTGAACACCCATGCGATCCGATTCTGCTGCGGACCAAAAAAAGGGTCCCGTGCGAGTTTGCGGCGGGTGCGACACGAATTCAGCCATACTATCTGTATAGCTGAACTCGAATCGCACAGAGATCGGATGTGATTTGCACTGCAGTGCGGTGCGAATCACATCCGTTCTCATAAACCGCTGCAATGTGAACCCAGCCTTAGTGACACTGGCGACGGGGGGTGATCACGGGGTTAAACCTTTATTGGGGGGGTTAGGGGGGTACCTTAGAACTAAAGGGGGCTAACCCTAACTGCCCTAACAGTTATTAGTCACAAATGACACCTGCCGGGTGATCAGGGGGTTAAACCTTTATTAGGTAATAAATGGCGGGTGCCCTGAAACTATAAAAAAATAACTAACCAACCAGCGTCACCTGTAACAGTTATATGGTGATCACTGGTGAAAGGGTTAACTAGGGGGCAATCAGGGGGCTTTATGCGGTAGTATATGGGGGTCCCTAGCGCTATAAAAAGCTGCGGCGAACCTAAATACCTACCTGCCTAACTAGCGTCACCTGTGACACTAATACGGCGATCAGAAAAATGATCGCTTATTAGGCTGGGTTCACACTGGAGCGATGCGGAAACGCCGCGAATCCGCGGCGGGTTCCCGCATCGCATGCCTCCCGGCGGCAGTTCACACTGCCCTATGCGAACTGCTGGGAGTGTCAGTGAAATGTTACTGACACCCCCAGATCAGTTCGCATATCGCAGTGCGATCTGCAAACTCGGATCGCATGGTGTGAACACCCATGCGATCCGATTCTGCTGCGGGCCAAAAAAAGGGTCCCGTGCGAATTTGCGGCGGGTGCGGCGGGTGTGGCGGGTGCGGCGGGTGCGGCGAATGGCTGAACTCGAATCGCACAGAGATCGGATGTGATTTGCACTGCAGTGCGGTGCGAATCACATTCGTTCTCATAAACCGCTGCAATGTGAACCCAGCCTTAGTGACACTGGCGACGGGGGGTGATCACGGGGTTAAACCTTTATTGGGGGGGTTAGGGGGGTACATTAGAACTAAAGGGGGCTAACCCTAACTGCCCTAACAGTTATTACAGTCACAAATGACACCAATGCAAAAAAAAAAAAAAAAAAAAAAAAAATGACATTGGTGTCACTGTGACTGGGGGGCAGGGGTAATTGGGGGGGTGATCGGGGGGTAAAGGGGGGGTGTGAGTGTGCCTGGCATGTTCTACTGTGTGTGGGATGTGTTGGTGCAACTCACTGATCCGCTCTCCTCCGTGTCGGAACGAAAAATACCGACACGGAGGAGAGAATACATCACTTCCTCTCCTGTGTTTACATTACAGGAGAGGAAGTGATGTCACCGGGGATTTCCATTCGTCGGGAGCGATCGCGAGGGGGTGGCCATGAATGAATGGCCGTCCCCTCGTCCGGGATCGCTCCCGAACGAAAACCGACCGCCGCAGGCACCGGGCGGGGGCCCGATCGGGCCCCCGACCCGCGGGAGGCAAAGGACGTACATATATGTGCTTATGCCTGCCCGTGCCATTCTGATGACGTACATCGGCGTGAGGCGGTCGGCAAGTGGTTAAATCACACTTGTTTAATAATAATAAAAAAAGTTAAACAGAGTAAACGTAGTCAAAACACAGCCAGTTCAGGAACTGGAACGGATAGTCAGACAAGCCAAAATGTCAGGGAGCCAGAGATGAATGTAATAGAACAGCAAGCAGGATCTGGAGCGAGAAGGCATGTCATCCAAGCAGGGCAGGACTTACCATTGGGCTTGACTGGGCTCAAGCCCATGGGCCCCTCCCAATAGGGGGCCCCGCCAAGATACATAGCCGAGTGTACCCAGCTTGGCTCCATTCACAGTCACGCCCTATGATGGACATAAAACAGGGACTGGGCGTGACTGTGAGCCGAGTCGAGTACACTCGGCTACTCTCGGCTCCACTCGGGACTGCGAGAGGACCCGAGAGCTGCCAAGAGGACCCGAGCCGCCGAGAGGACCCGAGAGCCACCGAGATACAGAGTCGGCGCCATTTTTAAACTTCAAGACTGCAATAATAAGGCTGCAAATGACAAGGCTACACTGACAAGGCTGCAAATGACACTGACAAGGCTGCAGATGGATGGGCATTTAAATGTAAGTTTTTTTCCTTAAACTTCCCTCCTAAATTTGGGGTGCGTGTTATATGCTGGCGCTTGTTATACGCCTATAAATATGGTAATGTATAGAAGGTAGGGCCCGAAAGTGACTCAAGCCCAGGGGCCGCCACCACCCTAAGTCCTGCCCTGCATCCAAGCAAGTCTTTAACAGGAATACAGGAGTGCGTCTCTAGAGATTTGACCAAGGTGACAGCAGAGATCATCCGGACTGGACAGCTTAAGTAGGCAGGACTGACGAGCAGGATATCAACAGGTGAGTCACTGTAGAGAGATAGGAGCTGGCAATAAGCGACAGCTGAGTGGCCAGCTTTGAGAAGGAAGGGCTGAGCCCAGCCCTGACAGTACCCCCTCCTCAATAACCCTTCCCCCTTGGAGGACCACCAGGCTTGAGGGGAAAACATCTATGGACATCACAGAGGAGGACAGGGGCATGTACGAGGATGAGATCCAAGAGCGTTCCTCCGGACCGTACCCTTTCCAGTGTACCAGGTATTGTATGCACCCAGGGAACCTACAGGAGTCAATAACGGACTGTACTTCATACTCATGGTTCTCAACTTGTACAGGGTGAGAACGAGGCACTGACATGGTAAAGTGGTTGCAAACCAAAGGTTTCAATAAGGAGACATGAAATACAGTCGAAATACACATATTAGAAGGAAGATCTAATGCGTACGCCACTGGGTTAATCCTGCGAAGAATACGGAAAGGTCCAATAAACCGACGTGTGAACTTCAGAGAGGGAACAAGAAGTTGGAGGTTGCGAGATGACAGCCAGACCCTGTCCTCAACCTGGTAGGAAGTTTCAGGCAGGCGTCTGTGGTCAGCATGGAGTCTGTACCTCTCATTAGCATGTCGCAAAGCCTCCTGGACTTGTGCACAAGTGGAACGAAGACTACGGAGATGCTCCTCTAATGCAGGAATACTCTCCAGAACAAATTAGTCAGGAAACATGGAAGGTTGGAAACCATAGTTTGCCATAAATGGGGACAATCGGGAAGCAGAATTCAAGGCACTATTGTGAGTAAACTCCACCCACGGTAAGAGGTCTGACCAATTGTTATAATGGTCAGAAATATAGCAACATAAGAATTGCTCCAAGGACTGACTGGCTCGTTCTGAGGCCCCATTAGACTGCGGGTGATACGAAGAGGAGAAAGCAAGCTGAATTCCCAACTGTGCAAAAACTGATTACCCCTGTCTGAGACAATCACCTTGGGTAGCCAATGTAAACGAAAGATCTCCTTAGAAGTGGGCAATTTCTTAAGTGAAATACAATGGGACATTTTCGAGAAGCGGACAACTACCATAAGGATAACAGTGTTGCCCTGGGAGTTGGGTAACTCCACAATGAAATCCATAGACAGGTGGGTCCAGGGCCTCTCTCCATTGGGTATGGGTTGTAGGAGGTCCACTGGAAGGTGTTGTGGAGTCATATTCTGTGCACACACGGAACAGGCAGCTATGAAGGCAGTTACATCAGCACGTAGACTAGGCCACCAGAATTGTTGGGAAATGGCCCAAAAGAGTTGATTCTTCCCAGGATGGCCAGCAGCCTTGGGAGAATGGTAAGTCTGGAGCACGGCAGACTCTCTGAGACAAAGTAGCGCTCACAAGATTCCTCAGAAGGAGCATGGACCTGAGCATCATGAATTTTGTCACCCAAAGGAGAAGTGAGACTGGTGCGAACCATAGCCAAGATACGATCGGGGAATCACAAGAACCGGAACCGACTCCATCTTGTAAGTGAAGGAAAATTGTTGTGACAAAGCGTCAGCCCTTACATTCTTAGTACTGGGTAAGAATGAGACAATGTAATTGAAACTAGACAAGAAAAGAGCCCAGCGTGCCCATTTGGGAGAGAGGCGTTTAGACTCAGACTAGAATGTGAGATTCTTATGGTCAGTAAGAAGGAGAACTGGCACATTGGAACCTTCGAGGAGATGTCTCCATTCTTCCAAGGCTAAAATTATCACTAACAGCTCTCTGTCACCAATCTCGTAATTGCACAATTTCTTGGAAAAGTAGCCACAAGGATGAATAGCGCTCTCAGAGGTAGGACATTGAGACAGAAGGGAACAAACTCCAGTCTTAGCCCTTGTACACACAATCAGAGATTCCGACAGAATGTGTCCGATCTGAGCGTTTTGTCGGATATTCCGACTGTGTGTGGTCTGCATCGGACTGTTTCTAACTTGCCGGAAATATTTTCCGACAAAATGCTCCGATCGGACGTACTCCGATCATGTGTAGAGAATTCCGATCGGACAAAGTGCCACACATGCTCAGATCAAATTCCTACATCAAAGCTATTGGCTACTAGCCTGAACGTAGTCCCATCGTAACGAAATTACGTCATCACGTTCTGAAAGATCGGATTTTCCGACAACTTTGTCCGACCGTGTGTATGCAACAGTTTCGGACAAGATCCGTCGGATAAAATCCGACGGACAAAATCCGACGGATTTGGTTGTCGGAATCTCTGACCGTGTGTACAAGGGCTTAGAAGCATCAATCTCAAGGATAAAAGGTAACGTAGGATCAGGATGTGCCAACACAGGAGCAGTAACAAAAGCAGCCTTGAGACTCTCAAAGGCCTTAATTGACTCCGGAGACCAACTCTGTGGGTTACCATCCTTTCTAGTCATATCAGTCAGGGGCTTCACCAGAGACGAGAAATTACGAATATACTTCCGATAATAGTTGGCAAAGCCAAGAAAACGCAGCAGAGGGTGTAAACTCATGGATCTGGGCCACTGTAGGACTGCAGAAAGTTTCTCTGGGTCCATCGAAAAAGCAGCAGTGGAAATGATATAACCCAGGAATTTAACCTGTTCACAATGGAATTCGCACTTCTCCAATTTAGGATAGAGATTGTTCTCTCTTAGTTTCTGAAGCACATGACAGACATCTGTGTAGTGGCTCTCCAGGGACTTGGAAAATATGAGGATATCGTCGCGATAAACCACCACACATAACTGCAACAAATCTCAGAGGACACTGTTAATAAATTCCTGGTTGAAGGTTTTTGCGCAATCATATAACCGGTGTGGAGGCAAACTACTGGTTTGACCTTTCTCAAAGACATTGCTAAAATTGTGGTACTCATCTGGCAGGACCTTGGCTACCTTCTGGAAGCATGTCTTACTGCATTGTGGCAACCAGGAGAGAATTTTAGCACAGAGCCAATCAAAAGATGGATTGTGCCTCTGTAACCAAGAACAACCAAAACTCAGTGGAAACTTAGGTGAGCAAATAACTTGGAATTGCATTATCTCATGGTGAAGATCCCCTACGGACATGGACAACGGAACAGTCTCATGAGTCCCATGGCCAGGCTGTAGAAGTCTTCTGTCAAGAGCCTCAATGGCAAGTGGAGTGTCATGCAGCTGCAGTGGAATCGGGTGCTTTGATACAATGGCAGCCTCAATGAACAGGCCTGCAGCACCAGAGTCGATTAGAGCCTGTATCTTGATGGACGATTCAGCCCAAGAAAGGGTAACGGAAACCAGGGGCTTATCTTTCTGGATAACTGGGAATGAAACAACCTAAGGTCTGTCCATGACAGGACCTCAAGGTTTGGGCGTTTCCTGGATGGGTAGGACAAGACTTCAAAAAGTGACCTGCCTGGCCACAATAAAGACACAATCTCTCCCTCCTCCTAAGGGTTCTCTCATCCACAGAGAGACACATGAAGCCCAAGTGCATGGGTTCATCTTCACAGATTGACTCAGTACCAGGAGGCATGGGAGGTGAGGGAGACAAGGGTGGGACTGCAAAGTTCAGAGACAAATATACAGGAGGCTTCCGCAAGCGCCCCTTAAAAGGGAGTCTTTCTCTGAGTCTGGAGTCAATGAGGATGTCAAACGTGATCAACCTTTCCAGCTCAGTGGGTATATCTCAGGCTGCTATCTCATCCTTGATGGTATCCGAGAGACCATGAGAAAAAGCAGCCACAAGGGCCTTATTGTTCCAAGCAACCTATGCTGCCAGAGTATGGAATTTAATGGTGTAATCGGCAACAATTCTCATACTCTTTTTGATGGACAAGAGGCACTTGGTAGCAGAAGCGGATCGTGCAGGAACATCAAATACTCTTTTAAAAGAAGTCACAAATGCAGGGTAACTCAAAACAACAGGTTTCTGCGTCTCCCATAGAGGGTTTTCCCAGGCCAAGGCTCTCTCATAAAGCAAAGATATCACAAAACCTGCTTTGTTTCTGTCCATGGGAAACGCCTTGGGCAGCATCTCAAAGTATATCTCAACCTGGTTGAGAAACCCTCTGCATTGGACTGGATCGACCCCAAATTGCTGGGGAAGCGGAGCAGAACCAGACATACCTCTTATAGAGGCAATACTCTAGATGGGTGCCTGCACGGAGACTGGAGCAGCCACAGTGATTCCAGGTGAGCCATGCAACTCAGGAGCGCTTGGAAATCTGCCAAGCAAAATAGGTGAGTTGGAAGCTCTGGTGCATGAAGAGAACTATGATCTAATTGGTATTGCTAAATCTTGGCTTCATTCTTCTCATGACTGGGCTATTAATATTCCTGGCTGTGCTCTTTTGTAAAGACAGGGTAAAGCAGAGGGGTGGTTTTGTCTGTCTCTATGTGAGAAGTGATATCAAAGTGAGTGTGAAAGAGGGCCTAGTTGATGGAGAGTGTAATGAGTCTGAAGCATTATGGGTGGATGCATGGGTGTGTGTACTACAAAGGTTATCATAGGAGTTTGTTATAGACCTCCCAGTGTTAATGAGGAGGTGGAGACTCAGCTTCTTGCACAGATGGAAAGGGCTGCAAGGGCTGGGACAGTGATAATAATGGGGGATTTTAACTTCCCGGAAATTGACTGGAGTAATGGCACTGTTGGGACAGTTAAAGGGCAAATTTTAATAAACCTATTACATGACAGTTTTATGAACCAGTTTATTGAGGCCTGGACTAGGAATGACGCTCTGCTGGACCTGGTATATCTTAACCCCTTCCAAACCAGCCACTGCAGTATGACAGGTTGGCTCCCCTGCGTGAGCCGTCGTAGCTGTACGTTGGCTCTTTAAGACAATGTAGCAGGCGCGCGCCCGCTGCATGTCCCCGGAGCCGATGCACGTGCCCGGTTTGCGCAATGACTGCTGGGCACTTGCAATTGCTCGTGACACACAAATCCTGGTTCTGTCAGGGTAGAGGAGTCACAGTACCATCATCCCCCGGGACTGTGACATCATAAGGGGCGGGGTCACCATGTGGCATCACCCGGTGGCCCCGCCCCTTATGCCTATATAAGTCTCCACGCAACGTGTCCCCGGCATTACAGCGGGAGAGAGCGTCGTGTCAACATCGGAAGAAGAGAAGAAGGAAGAAAGAAGAAGGCCAACGCTAGTAAAAGAGCTGGAAGAAGATATCGGAGGAGCCCGGCAGAAGAACCGAAGAGCGGGAGAAGAGGCCGGAAAGCACGGAGAAGTCAGAAGAAGACCCCCGAATTTGGAAGAAGACCCCCAGACGACGACGAAGGAGGAAGCCAGGCTCCTCCGCTAGCAAAAGAGCAGCAAAAGAGCAGAAGATAGCGGAGGAGCCCGTGGGAGAAGACCCCTGAAGTCAGAAGAAGACCCCTGGAGCTGCCTAATAAACTACTTTAAAAACCTGTGTTGTGTGTTTTTTTATTACCACTTTCCCCCCCCAGGTGAATGGGTAGGGGTACGATGTACCCCATACTCATTCACATAGGGTAGGGGCCGGGATCTGGGGGCCCCCTTATTAAAGGGGGCTCCTGGATTCCGATAAGCCCCCTGTCCACAGACCCCGACAACCAACGGCCAGGGTTGTTGGGAAGAGGCCCTTGTCCTCATCAACATGGCATGGGGACAAGGGGCTTTGGGGTGGGGGGGGCGCTCGCTTGTCCCCACCCCCTTTCCTGACTGGCTGGGCTGCGTGCTCAGATAAGGGTCTGGTATGGACTTTGGTAAGACCCCCACGCCTTTTTTCGGCATAGGGGTTACCCTTAAAACCCATACAAGGCGACGGGAGCTCACAAGGTGTCAATCTCGCTGATGGAGGCGGCGACATTGAGTTCCTTCACTAGTCCCATCGTACCTGAAGTCACGTTCAAAATGGACGGACTTTAGTCCGTGTGTGGCCTAGTCTGTTCATTTGGAAAGTCCAGCGGACTAGCAGACAGACGAGCGGATTGCCCACCGGCAAGCCGAGTCCAGCGGACAATTTTGAGTCAAGTCTCCTTTCAAAGTCCGCCAGACTTTTGGAAAGAAAAAGTCAGCCGGAGCCCACACACAGTCCGATCGTGTGTACGCAGCATAAGAGTCACCTGGGTGCAAAGCAGAGAGTGGACTATTTGCTGTGTGTGACCGGATGGTGAGCTGCAATATCGCTGAAAATAGTGAGCTGCTTCTATAGGGATCTGTTAGTAGAGAGACTGAGCCTTTTAGAAGCTGACTATACAACCATCTAGTAGCCTTTATGCCCCATAGACATGATCGTAAATTCAGCCAGCAAAAGACCGATGAGAGCTTTTGGTCGGAAAATGCGACCATGTGTATGCTCCATTGGACTTTTGCTGGGTGAATTCCCGCCAGCAAAAATCGGAAAAAGTTCCAATCAGAAATTCCCATCGTCTGTACAAATTCTGACGTGCAAAATTCCTACGCATGCTCGGAAACAATTCAACGCATGCTCGGAAGCATTGAATTTCATTTTTCAGCTCGTCGTAGTGTTGTATGTCACTGCGGTCTTGACGGTTGAAAGTTCAGTGAACTTTTGTGTGACCGTGTGTATGCAAGACAAGCTTGAGCGGAATTCTGTCAGAAAAAACATCCAAGTTTTCTCTGACAGAAAATCCTCTCTTGTGTACGGGGCATTATTGCTGCCTGCAGGCTTGGCTGGGACTATTTTCATGTACACCAATGGTACACCAGGGCCACAACGCTAGCCAGATAAGGACTACAGACTGTCCTCTTACAGCTGCTACACAGAGATCTTTACCTATTGCTTATGGTAAGAGGTACCTCTCAGGGGACATTGCACCATATCCTAGCCAGTCTCTTAGAGTGCACTCCAAACCAATACTCTGATCCACATTGGCATTAATGTTTCTATGCACTGCTTATTGCTGAATTTCTTGATGTGTGAGTTGATTCCATTCTAGTGGTACAGAACTCTAGACTTTGGCATAATGATTATGCTGTCCTGCGGACTGTGTCTGAGCCTACCTTCTGTGTGCTCATTTATGCTCAAAATATCATGCATTCTAACTCTTACAATACATTAATTACATTTACCACTAAACGTTTTGTATCTTTTTTTTTGTACTAATCCACAGCCAAGTTAAAGGTATCTATGTGTTCTTATAAGTGCTTGCAGTGACCTTCATTCAACCAGGTGTGTCAGAGGGGCTTAGGTTGTTCTTGGAGTCGAGGAGCAGAACAGAGAACCCAAATTACTAAACAAATCCTTCAGGGGTAGTGCTACATATGTGGGCTTATCTGGGATTTCCCTGAGCAAGGGAGACTGGGCCACAGGGCAGTATTCCAACATGATAACTAGGGATGCACCGAATGGGTTTTCTGGTGCCGAAACCGAAAATGAAAAATACACTAGGCCGAAAACCGAAACCGATACCGAAACAGCACTGATACCGAAAATGATTGTTTTTTAAAAAAAATGTTATACAGGAGATGGTCAGAGACTGGGGACATGGTACAGGAGGTGGTCAGAGACTGCGGACATGGTACAGCAGGTGGTCAGAGACTGAGGACATGGTATAGGAGGTGGTCAGAGACTGGGGACATGGTACAGGAGGTGGTCAGAGACTGGGGACATGGTACAGGAGGTGGTCAGAGACTGGGGACATGGTACAGGAGGTGGTCAGAGACTGGGGACATGGTACAGGAGGTGGTCAGAGACTGGGGACATGGTACAGGAGGTGGTCAGAGACTGTGGACATGGTTCAGGAGGTGGTCAGAGACTGTGGACATGGTTCAGGAGGTGGTCAGAGACTGTGGACATGGTTCAGGAGGTGGTCAGAGACTGGGGACATGGTACAGGAGGTGGTCAGAGACTGGGGACATGGTACAGGAGGTGGTCAGAGACTGGGACTGGTGACATGGTACAGGAGGTGGTCAGAGACTGGCGGCATGGTACAGGAAGTGGTCAGAGACTGGCGGCATGGTACAGGAGGTGGTCAGAGACTGGCGGCATGGTACAGGAGGTGGTCAGAGACTGGCAACATGGTACAGGAGAGGGTCAGAGACTGGCGGCATGGTACAAGAGGTGGTCAGAGACTGGTGACATGGTACAGGAAGTGGTCAGAGACTGGCGGCATGGTACAGGAGAGGGTCAGAGACTGGTGGCATGGTACAGGAGGTGGTCAGAGACTGGCGACATGGTACAGGAGGTGGTCAGAGACCAGCGGCATGGTACAGGAGGTGGTCAGAGACCGGTGACATGGTATAGGAGGTGGTCAGAGACTGGCGGCATGGTATAGGAGGTGGTCAGAGACTGGCGGCATGGTATAGAAGGTGGTCAGAGACTGGCGGCATGGTACAGGAGAGGGTCAGAGACTGGCGGCATTGGTACAGGAGGTGGTCAGAGACTGGAGACATGATAAAAGAGATAAGTCTGTTGTCCCCTGTGCAGCCAGTGTGTTGTCCCCTGTGCAGCCAGTGTGTTGTCCCCTGTGCAGCCAGTGTGTTGTCCCCGCTCAGCCAGTGTGTTGTCCCCGCGCAGCCAGTGTGTTTGTCCCCGCGCAGCCAGTGTGTTTGTCCCCGCGCAGCCAGTGTGTTTGTCCCCGCGCAGCCAGTGTGTTTGTCCCCGTGCATGCCAGTGATGCAGCGAAGAGAGAGGAGAGCCGCCTCCGACGTCTGGTTTAATAGAGCGCCGGGAACATCACAGCTTTAATTTCAATAGCTGTGTGTTCCCCCGTCGCGCAACGTCGCATACAGCCCCTCCCCCTTGTCCGGGGAACTGTGATAGACAGATCATCCGTCCAATCTGGAAGGGTAATCTGTCTATCACAGTTCCCCGGACAAGGGGGAGGGGCTGTATGCGACGGCGCGCGACGGGGGAACACACAGCTATTGAAATTAAAGCTGTGATGTTCCCGGTGCTCTACTGAGCCAGGCGGCGGAGGCGGCTCTCCTGCGTTATAGATCTCCCATGATAGGCGGCACCAGGGACGGGGGCGGGCTCCGCCCCGCCCAGGCCCCGCCCCATTTTCGGCTCAATTATCGGCCGTTTTTTCCTTTCGCCAAATTGACGAAAAGGGCATTTTCGGCCGATATGTTTCGGCGGCCGAAATTTCGGTGCATCCCTAATGATAACTACCCCAAACACACCTTCAAGACGACCACTGCCTTGCTAAAGAAGCTGAGGGTAAAGGTGATGGACTGACCAAGCATGTCTCCAGATCGAAACCCTATTTAGCATCTGTGGGGCAACCTCAAATGGAAGGTGGAGAAGGGAAAGGTCTCTAACATCCACCAGCTCTGTGATGTCATCATTGAGGAGTGGAAGAGGACTCTAGTGGCAACCTGAGAAGCTCCTGGTGAACTCCATGCCAAAAAGGGTTAAGGCAGTGCTAGAAAATAATGGTGCCCACATAAGATATTGACACTTTGGGCCCAATTTGGACATTTTCACTTAGGGGTGTACTCACTTTTGTTGCCAGTGGTTTAGACATTAATGACTGTGTTGAGTTATTTTGAGGGGACAACAAATTTACACTGTTATACAAGCTGTACACTGACTTCTTTACATTGTAGCAAAGTGTAATTTCTTCAGTGTTGTCACATGAAAAGATATAATAAAATATTTACAAAAATGTGAGGGGTGTACTCACTTTTGTGAAATACTGTATTGCTCTATATCATATATGTTATTGCACTGTTTTTATACCACTACGTGGTGTTGGAGTACAGAAAACGATTTTATGGAATTTAAACGACATACCTCAGGGCTATATATATCGTTTATATGCCATTGTTTCACTGGAGGATCATCTCTGTGGAGGTAATGCTCCAAAACTGTTTTCCAGTGTAATGAGTATGCTGCTTTGTTGTTTGTCTTGGTAGGGTGACCGACAGCATGGGATCCACATGCCAATATGGAAGTTATTTGTATTGGTTTGCATATTAACTCTTTACCATTATTAGCTAGTGGTAGGGCGTTATTCCGGCTGTTTTTTGTGTGTATTTGTAAGAGGGCTTGTCACATTGTGGCGGAGTGCCTGGTGACAGTCTCAGCTGAACTTTTTGCCACTTTACAATTCCTTCATGTAGGACCTTAATTAGGGACTTTTGTGTGTGACTGCAGTTGTGAGTATTTATTGTGAAGGTTGTCCTCCATTTGATTGCTATTATTGTTTGGAGTAGCCTGTGACCCTGAACCCATCTCCTGTTCAAGTTATTAAGCAATAAATTCTAAAAAGATAGCCCCTAGACTGAGCTTGAGTTGTAAGTGTGCTTGGAACTGTGCTTGTTACTTATAGCCTCTGTAGTATTGTAGGAGACCTGGGCATATGTTCAGTAACCCTTGTGGGGGTAAGCACTACACTTAAGAACAGCGTGTAGTGTCAGATTGCCCGTGTGTCATCAGCCTTATGTAGCACATAATAATAAATAATGTGCATTGCTGTCAGCTAATTTTGCAGCTAAAGGCACTGCTGTATAATTTATGGAGAAGGCTCTAGCACAGATATTGCCCAAGTCGTGCTCCGTGCTAATCAGCAAAGTCTGCACAGCAATGAAAATAGCCGTGCTGATGTAAGCAGCAGTGGCATGAACAATTCTCTTAAGTCACCTTCTCTGGTATGTATAAAGAACTGGATTCTACAGAGTTCTCTACAATCAGTGATCACACATGGAGTGTCAGATAGAAAAGTCACTGCTTGGCTGATTAGGCGGGCAATCTTTCTTCATTGAGTTTCTGAGGCACTGCAAATACATTGTCAGCTTAAGGTGGCATTCACACCTGTGTTTTTGGCCGACAGTGTAAAGATCAGAGAAAATCAGCTGAGGGTCCTGGAGATTAGCCGTAGGAGGCAGCTCCATTAATAGCAACTGTCTGCATCCAGTGCTAATCACTCACAGGGGATCGCCGCATGCCATTTACATGGGAGTGGCTGCAATTTGTTGCGGGAGACAGCAACCTCTCATTGCTTTAGATGGGGCTGCCTCGTGCAGCTAATTACTGAGAGTCCCCGCCCGTGGTGATTTTCTCGCATCTACATGCTGTTGAGCAGAAATGCCGGTGTGAATGTACCCCAATTTAGAAATCCAGGAATTAACTTTTCAACTTGGCTCTATGTAATGTTCTATATCTGATAACCAGAGGGCCGCTAGGAAACTAGTCAACGTTACATGCAATGATAGCCATGATTGTCTGGGAACCGCTCCAGTGGCTTCTACATTAACCACAGGAGGTGGGTGTCCATAAACTGAAATGTATATTTAAATGGTCTTTGACCAGGGAGGTTGGATCTTGTGAGGGTCCAGTCAAAGAAGAAGCAATAAGTAGTAAAGAAAAGCATAGATGGACAGAGAAGAAAGGAAAAACATAAAATAAGGGAAGGTATTGGGTAGCTACTGAGCGGAAGAACTTTCATGATTAGTTAGTTAGTGATTCAGGATGTTCTACATGAGTTTTAAGCAAACAGTGCTCATGTAGTGAATTCAAATGCTGCACGTAGATACATAATAGTCAAAGTTGTCACAAGGTCGGTTGGGCAGTTCCTTCATGCCTTGTAAAGTTGAGTTAGGACCCTTTCACATGGACGGACCGTTCAGGTCTGCCTGACAGTTTTTTAGACGGACCTGAACGGACGCTCCATGCAGGTCTATGGAGCGATGGATGTCAGCGGTGACCATGTCTGCTGACATGCGATCCGCTAAAATCAGACGTATGATGATACCTTCGCAGCCATCCTGGCCGATCGGATCAGATGAAATCGGATGAAAACGGACATGCTGTCCATGTTCTTTCGATCCCTCCATAGGAATCAGCGGCGCTCCGACAGGCCCCTCCCTGCTCAGTGAGCAGAGTCATCCGCCTTGTGTAAATGTTATAAGCCTTCCAATGTCTAGGTATTAGCATTCTAGCTGCAATTTAAAGAATGGAATTCTGAGATAACCCTAACTACTCTTAAAACTGTCTAATTTCCCCTCAAGAAATCACGGTTTGTTTGTGTCCATGTGGAAAGTGACTCTAATGACAGTGATTATATAATTATCAATCAGCTTCTGCACTTGCAGGGCTCTAATGAGGAAAAAGGCAGGGTCTGCATCCCCTTAGATGTGATTTCCCTTTGGGAGTATCTCACCAAAAATTACATTTTTGTTGCAGGGGGTGCCTGAAATATGACTTGTATCTTAGTGCAGACTTCTGGGAAAATCAGTGAGCCAATCACACAAGCAGGAAATTATGTTTCCTAGGGGTGTTCTGTACACATTCTGTGTACAGAACGCCTCCAGATAGCCATATTGCATTGTATTTTACAGAAAACAGAACTTCAGATTGAAAAGAAAAGGTCATTTTTAATAACATTCAATCACAATAAGACTTGTTTCGCAATTGTATATGCTATATTTGTTTGCTATTTTTTTCCCATGAAAGTGGAGTTACCCTTTAAGCATGAATTTCACCTCATATTTTTTTCATGGCCTCAGAATCTATTTAATAACAAAAACATTGTGTAGTGGAACAGTATGGGGAAGATAACAGACCGAGGATAGGAGGATAGGAATGGTTCAATTTTCACACCATTATGGTCTATACATTTGCATGGCTTGGCTGGTTGAACAGTAGCAGCTGCACCGTCCTGCTTAAAAAATGTATCTTTCGAAACCTAATGAGGTTACGTAACAATGACATATCCAGTTTTCCAGGCTGAACAGAATGAACAATACCTTCAGGGAAAAAAAAATATCTTTCCTGGCAAGTGAGTTCAGAAATCCATACATAGTTCATATTTTTCATTATACCTTATTTATATACAAGAAAATTGTGTATTAGAAATTACACAAAAGAAAATTGTAGAATGGAAAAAAAAATCATCGCTCCTACATAATGTTTTGCTGAAAGGGCGAATACTGTTTTCTTAAGTGATGGAAACATGCCAGAGCAGTCACATAATAGTTTATATATTGTTAATGTAATGAAGCTGTAATGTAAGTTGAGATCAATTACATATTAGTGACTTATTTATTTTTGCTGTCTGCAGCCGGGTGCTGGCCAGCTATGCCTCTCTTGTGTTTTTCACTTAAAGAGTATTTTAAAGAATAATTGCACTTCTAGACACACTGCATTATTCTTTTTGCTACTATGCCTTGATCTAAACCAGCCTTTCTCAACCTTTTCAACACAGAGGAACCCTTGAAATAGTTCTCGGGTCTCAGGGAACCCCTGTTAAAAATTAGTAATCTACAACTCGTGATGCATTAGTGTGATGGTCAGTGGGAAGAATGGTGCTTACACTTGTGGAACCCCTAGCAACCTCTGGAGGATCCCTAGAGTTCCACGGAACTCTTGTTGAGAATCACTGATCTAAACTCTCCCATCCTAATCCTCAACTAATTCTTACTTATGGAGATACATTGCCCTTCTGGGATTGTTTACATCCCATACTCGTCTAAATTTGTCTCCTGGCTGTTGATGGCCCAGTAGAGATAATGCATGGCCTAACAGAAAGAGTCTTGTACACAGGATATAAATAGGGATGAGCCGAACACCCCCCTGTTCGGTTCGCACCAGAACCTGTGAACAGACCTAAACTTCGTGTGAACTTTAGAACCCTATTAAAGTCTATGGGACTCGAACGTTCACAATCTAAAGTGCTCATTTTAAAGGGTAATATGCAAGTTACTGTCCTAAAAAGTGTTTGGGGACCCGGGTCCTGCCCCAGGGGACATGGATCAATGCAAAAAAAAGTGTTAAAAACGGCCATTTTTTCAGGAGCAGTGATTTTAATAATGATTAAAGTGAAACAATAAAAGTGTAATATTCCTTTAAATTTCGTAGCTGGGGGGTATCTATAGTATGCCTGTGAAGGGGCGCATGTTTCTGGTGCTTAGAACTGTCCCTGCACAAAGTGTCATTTGTGCAGGAAAAAAAGTCTTTTAAAATCACTTGCGGCTAAATTGTTGGAAATCTGCGTTACATCAGAGAGGGCGGGGTCACCCACACGTCACTGGGGAACCCCTGGCTTCCCTCTCCAGCGTCAGAGGGGCGAGGTCAGGTGAGGGATGGCCCCGCCCTCCTAATATAAGAAACGTCAGCGCTGGGCTCTCTGCAGTGTCTCCGGAGTGGAGACAGAAGACGGATGCATGGACAGCGCTGGACTGAGAGATCCCCCGTCGCTGGATATGATCATCCATCGCTGGACCCCGGAGATCCGTCGCTGGATAGCAAGAGTGGATTAGCACCGCTGGAATCTTTTTTTAATTTTTTTTATTTTTAATAAAGGAATTTTTCAAAAGTGTGTTTGTCTTATTTAACCATTTTTACACTTTCTTTGTGAAATAGTAGGGGTACTTTTGTACCCCCTTACCATTTCAAACAGGGGGGGTGGGATCTGGGGGTCCCCTTGTTAAAGGGGGCTTCCAGATTCTGATAACCCCACGCCCGCAGACCCTCACAACCACCGGCCAGGGTTGTGAGGATGAGGCCCTTGTCCTCATCAACATGGGGACAAGGTGCTTTGAGGGGTCACAGACCCCCAAAGCATCCTCCCAATGTTGAGGGTATGTGGCCTGATACGATTCAGTAAGGAGGGGGGGCCGCTCTCTCGTCCCCCCCTATTTTCCTGCGGCCTGCCAGGTTGCGTGCTCGGATAAAGGGTCTGATATGGATTTTTAGGGGGACCCCCACGTCAATTTTTTTTTTATTTGATGCGGGGTTCCCCTTAATATCCATATCAGACCTGAAGGGTCTGGTATGGATATTTAGAGGGACCCCCACGTCAATTTTTTTTTTTAAATTTGACACAGGGTTCCCCTTAATTTCCATGTCAGACCTGAAGGGCCTGGTAATTGAATTTAGGGGAACCCCCACGCTTTTTTTTTTTTTTTTTATCAATGAATGAATGAATTGTCGGCTAATACAGAGAACACTCATTGAGTGTTCTCTGTATTACGGGGAGCCGACAATTTAGCCGCAAGTGATTTTAAAAGACTTTTTTCCTGCACAAATGACACTTTGTGCAGGGACAGTTCTAAGCACCAGAAACATGTGCCCCTTCACAGGCATACTATAGATACCCCCCAGCTACAAAATTTAAAGGAATATTACACTTTTATTGTTTCACTTTAATCATTATTAAAATCACTGCTCCTGAAAAAACGGCCATTTTAAAAAAAAATGTTTGCATTGATCCATGTCCCCTGGGGCAGGACCTGGGTCCCCAAACACTTTTTAGGACAGTAACCTGCATATTACCCTTTAAAATTAGCACTTTAGATTTCTCCCATAGACTTGTATAGGGTGTTCCGGCTTTTCGAATTTGCTGCGAACAGCCCAAATTGTTCACTGTTCGCTGAACAGGCGAACAGGCAATGTTCGAGTCGAACATGAGTTTGACTCGAACTCGAAGCTCATCCCTAGATATAAACAATCGTCAAAGGCCAAAGGTGACAGATCTTTAAGGATGAATAAGTTCAATTACAAAATCCTTAAGCACTTTGACTTTTAAGGCACCAGGTATCAAATAATGACAACCTTTAGTATGGAGGGTCTTAGTGCTGATAGTTGCTTTCCCAGCTTCAGAACCTGGGCTTCCAGGGAAAAAAATGTGCTTACGTTTTGCACAGCAGTATTCACCCTCAATTGGATGATCAAAAAGCGTGTTGGCACCAATGACAAAGTCAGAGACAGATGGAGTGTCCTAAAGAAGGAAAGAGCTAAATTGAGGAAAAGGACCTCCAAGGTAGTATTCTCAGGAATACTACCGGTACCTTGAGTCGCACCAGAAAGGCAGAGGGAGATTAAGGAAGTAAATAAGTGGCTGAGGAGCTGGTGCAGTAAGGAGGGGTTTGGGTTCTTGGAGGACTGGGCCGACTTCTCAGTCGGTCACAAGTACTATAGAAGAGATGGACTACACCTAAATGAGAAGGGTGCAGATCAGCTGGAAGTAATGCTGGCCAAAAAAGTTAGAGGGGTTTTTAAACTAGGCGACAGGCGCAGAGGTAAAGATAGTCAGCGCGGAACATATTCCAGAGGGTAGTATTGGGGGCATTCGTGGTAGGTTGACTAAAGCACATAAACCGAAGTATAGTAACAAGTCCTAGTTGCAATCTCGTAACACCTAATAAGAGGATAGTATGTGACCGATCTAAACTATGTGGCATGTTCTCCAATGCCAGGAGCCTGGCGGACAAGCTGGGTGAACTAGAGATACTGTTGTTTGAGGAGGATTTGGATTTTGTGGGAATTTCAGAGACCTGGTTCAACAGCTCTCATGATTGGCTGTCAACCATTCAAGGGTATACCCTTTATCACAGGGATAGAGGGGGTAGAAAAGGGGGAGAGGTATGCCTATATAGCAAGAATAATCTACAAGTGAATGTGAAAGATGACATCACTAAGGGAACTAGGGAGGAGGTGGAATCCATATGGGTAGAGCTCCAAAGGGATGAAGCTAAGGGGAAAATATTACTAGTAGTATACTATAGGCCCCTTAACCTGAGGGAGGAGGGGGAGACGGCTCTCCTCTCACAATTTGGATTAGCAGCAAGAAGAAGTGTTATCATAATGGGGGATTTTAATTATCCAGACAGACTGGACAGATGAAACCACGCATTCATCTAAGGCTCGCCAGTTCCTAAATGTCTTGCAGGATAATTTCATGGTTTAGATGGTAGACACACCAACTAGAAATAAAGGATCTACTGATTACCAACAATACAGACCTGATCACGGATGTGGAAATACGGGGCAATTTAAGGAACAGCGATCACAGGTCAGTTGGCTTCAGTATAAATCACACAAATAGGAAACATAAGGGGAATACAAAGACACTGAATTCCAAAAGAGCCAACTTCCCTAAACTACAAACCTTGCTAGAAGGAAAAAATTGGGATAAAATCTTAGGAACAAAGAACACAGAGGAGAGATGGGTTTGCTTTAAGAGCCTATTAAATAAGGGCATTAGCCAATGCATCCCATTGGGTAATAAAATTAAATGAGCTAATAAAAGTGCTGGGTGGCTTGCCTCCAATGTAAAAATGCATATAAAAGCAAAGGAGAAGGCCTTCAAAAAATACAAGGTTGAGGGATCATCATTCAAACTTCGTAAAGAATGCAACAAGAAATGTAAAGGCGCGGCTAAGCTAGAACATGAAAAACACATAACGGAGGAGAGCAAAAAAGATCCCAAGAAATTCTTTAAGTATGTAAACAGTAAAAATGGGAGGACAGACCATATTGGCCCCATAAAGAATGAGGAAGAACATCTGGTTACAAAAGATGGGTAGATGGCGAAGGTATTACAAATTTATTCTTCTCCTCAGTCTTCACGAGGGAATTGGGGGGCTTCAGTAACCAAAACCTCAGTGTTTATCCTGACACAAAACAGGAATCACCTACAATGGTTAACAAAGGACAGAATTAAAATTAGACTTGGGAAACTTAACATTAATAAATCACCAGGACCAGATGGCTTGCACCCGAGGGTACTTAGGGAACTCAGTCAAGTAATTGCCAGACCATTGTTCCTAATTTTTACTGACAGTCTACTGTCAGGTAATTGGAGAAAAGCCAATGTAGCACCGATATTTAAAAGAGGGCATGATAAGGGACTATATACAAGATTTTGGTAATGAGACCAATATCATTAGCAGTAATCAGCATGGATTCATGAAGAATCTTTCTTGCCAAACCAATCTATTAACCTTCCATGAGGAGGTAAGTTGCCCTCTAGATAAAGGAAGGCCCATAGACGTGGTGTATCTGGATTTTCCAAAAGAATTTGACACAGTTTCCCATAAACGTTTACTGTACAAAATAAGGTCCGTTGTCATGGACCATAGGGTGAATACATGGATTGAAAACTGTCTACAAGGGCGAATTCAGAGGGTGGTGATAAATAGGGAGTACTCAGAATGGGCAGGGGTGGGTAGTGGGGTCCCCTAGGGTTCTGGGCTGAGACCAATCCTATTTAATTTGTTCATAAACGACCTGGAGGATGGGGCAAACAGTTCAATCTCTGTATTTGCGGACAATACTAAGCTAAGCAGGGCAATAACTTCTCCGGAGGATGTGGAAACTTTGCAAAAAGATCTGAATAAATGAATGGGGTGGGCAACTACATGGCAAATGAGGTTTAATGTGGAAAAAAAAAAAAAAAAATGCATTTGGGTGGCAAAAATATGAATGTAATCTATACACGGGGGGGGGGGAACCTCTGGGGAAATTTAGGATGGAAAAGGACCTGGGGATCCTAGTAGATGGCATGCAATGTCAAGCTGCTGCTAACAAGGAAATCAGAATATTGGCATGCATTAAAAAGGGGATAAACTCCAGAGATAAAATGATAATTCTCCTGCTCTACAAGACTCTGGTCTGGCTATACCTAGAGTATGCTGTCCAGTTCTGGGCACCAGTCCTTAGGAAGGATGTACTGGAAATGGAGCGAGTACAAAGAAGGGCAACAAAGCTAACAGACATTCATCTGTTCAGATCTTTTTTCAAGGTTTCCACATCCTACAGAGAAGTTATTGCCTTGCTTAGCTTAGTATCATCCTCAAATACAGAGATTGAACTGTATACCCCATCCTTCAGGTTGTTTATGAACAAATTAAATAGGATTGGTCCCAACACAGAACCCTGGGGGACCCCACTACCCACCCCTGACCATTCCGAGTACTCCCCATTTATCACCACACTCTGAACTCGCCCTTGTAGCCAGTTTTAAATCCATGTACTCACCCTATGGTCCATGCCAACAGACCTTATTTTGTACAGTAAACGTTATGGGGAATTGTGTCAAATGCTTTGCAAAATCCAGATACACCACGTCTACGGGCCTTCCTTTATCTAGATGGCAACTCACCTCATCTAAGAAGGTTAACAGATTGGTTTGGCAAGAACGATTATTCTTGCTAATGATACCGTTCTCATTACTAAAATCTTGTAAATAGTCCCTTATCATCCATTCCAAGAGCTTGTATACTATTGATATTAGGCTAACTGGTCTGTAATTCCCAGGGATGTATTTTGGGCCCTTTTTAAATATTGGTGCTACATTGGCTTTTCTCCAATCAGCTGGTACCATTCCAGTCAGTAGACTGTCAGTAAAAATTAGGAACAATGATCTGGCAATTACTTGACTGAGTTCCCTATGTACCCTCGGGTGCAAGCTATCTGGTCCTGGTGATTTATTAATGTTAAGTTTCCCAAGTCTAATTTTAATTCTTTCCTCTGTTAACCATGGAGGTGCTTCCTGTGATGTGTCATGAGGATAAACACTGCAGTTTTGGTTACTGAAGCCCCTTGATTCTCTCATGAAGACTGAGGATAAGAATAAATTCAATATCTTTGCCATCTCCCCATCTTTTGTAACCAGATGTCTTTCCTCATTCCTCCCTTCCTGTGACCTATAGACTGTACAATTCAATTGTAAAACAAACTGAAATCTTTTAGGTGCAGGGAAGTAAAACTAAAAAACTAAAATACTGTGGTTGCATAAGTGTGCACACCCTCTTATAACTGGGGATATAGCTGTTTTCAGAATTAAGCAATCAGTCACATTCATAATGATGTTAAATAGGAATCAGTACACACCTGCCATCATTTAGAGTGCCTCTGATTAACCCTAAATAAAGTTCAGTTGTTCTAGTAGGTCTCTCCTGACTTTTTCTTAGTTGAAAAGCCATGGTCCGCAGAGAGCTTACAAAGCATCAGTGGGATCTCATTGTTAAAAGGTATCAGTCAAGAGAAGAGTACAAAAGAATTTCATGGTACACAGTGAAGACAGTTATCAGCAAGTGGAGAAAATATGAAACAACAGTGACATTACAAAGAACTGGACGTTCCTCCAAAATTGATGAAAAGACGAGAAGAAAACTGACTGGTCAGGGAGGCTGCCAAGAGGCCTAAAGAAACATTTAGGAGCTGCTGGAATATCTGGCAAGTACTGGCTGGGTGGTACATGTGACAACAATCTCCTGTATTCTTCATATGTCTGGGCTATGGGCTAGAGTGGCAAGACGGAAGCCTTATCATACGAAGAAAAACATCCAAACCCGGCTAAATTTGGTAAAAACACATCTGAAGTTTCTCAAAAGCATGTGGGAAAATGTGTTATGGTCTGATGAAACCAAGGTGGAACTGTTTTGGCTATAATGCCAAAAGATAGGTTTGGTGCAAAAACTACTCCGCACATCACCAAAAGAACACCATACCCACGGTGAAGCATGATGGTGGCAGCATCATGCTCTGGGGCTGTTTTTCTTCAGCCGGAACAGGGGCCTTAGTCAAGGTAGAGGAAATTATGAACTATTCCAAATACCAGTCAATGTTGTCACAAAACCTTCAGGCTTTTGCTAGAAAGCTGACCGTGAAGGGGAACTTTATCTTTCAGCATGACAACAACCCAAAGCATCCATCCAAATCAACAAAGGAATGGCTTCACCAGAAGATTCAAGTTTTGGAATGGCCAAGCCAGAGCCCAGACCTGAATCTGATTGAAAATCTGTGGGGTGATCTGTAGAGGGCTGTGCACAGGAGATGCCCTCGCAATCTGACAGATTTGGAATGTTTTTGCAAAGAAGAGTGCGCAAATATTGGCAAGTCAAGATGTGCCAGGCTGTAATAAAATGAAAAGGAGCTTCAACAGAATATTAGTTTAAGGGTGTGCACACTTATGCAACAATATTATTTTTTTTTTTTTACTTCCCTCCACCTAAAATATTTCAATTTGTTGTTCAACTGAATTGTACAGTTTATAGGTTACATTAACCACTTAAAGCGGGGTTCCACCCTAAAGTGGAACTTCCGCTGATCGGAACCCTCCCCCCCTCCGGTGTCACAATTGGCACCTTTCAGGGGGGTGCAAATACCTGTCAAAGACAGGTATTTACACCCACTTCCGGGCATAGACTCCCGTGGGAGTCTATGCCTCTTCCTGTCCTGCCGCGCTGTATGCTGGGACACACGGGTCCCAGAGACAGCGCGGACAATTCCTATTGCGCTGCGCGACTCGCGCATGCACAGTAGGGAACCGGGAAGTGAAGCCGATTCGCTTCACTTCCTGATTCCCTCACCTAGAATGGTGGCGGCAGCAGCCGAGCGATTGATCGGCCTCTGCTGCCGGCATTGCTGGACCCCGGGACAGGTGAGTGTCCATTTATTAAAAGTCAGCAGCTGTAGTATTTATAGCTGCTGGCTTTTAATATTTTTTTCCCCAGTACAGTCCTGCTTTAACAACCGGTCCATAGCCGATTAACGGCTTCAGGGCGGTTGTTTAACTCTGAGAGGCCGTTAATTAACGGCCTCCCAGAAATCTGCTCTCGCACGCCCCCTGGGGCGCGCACTCGAGAGCATCCGTGACCGCTGGGTCCACAGGACCCGGCACATCACGGTAAACAGATGCTTATCACGGCCGTTTACCACGTGATCGCTCCGTCAAATGGAGAGCAATCACTTGTAAACAAACATGTTATGACGCCGGTTCCTCCCTCCCCTCTCTGTACCGATTGGTACAGTGGAGGGGGAAGAGATCGGTGTCAGCAGAGCTGTGGGCTGCATCTGCAGTGCCCACATCACTGCTCACCGAAATGTAACCCCTCAATTCCCTGCCAATACTCTGCAATACCCTGTCAATACTCTGCAATACCCAATACCCTGCCAATACTCTGCAATACCCTGCCAATACTCTGCAATACGCAATACCCTGCCAAAACTCTGCAATATGCAATACCCTGCCAATACTCTGCAATACCCTGCCAATACTCTGCAATACGCAATACCCTGCCAATACTCTGCAATACCCTGCCATACCCTGCCATACCCTGCCAATACTCTGCAATACGCAATACCCTGCCAATACTTTGCAATACCCTGCCAATACTCTGCAATACCCTGCCAATACTCTGCAATACCCAATACCCTGCCAATAGTCTGCAATATCCTGCCAATACTCTACAATACCCTGCTGCCAATACTCTGCAATACCCACCAATACTCTGCAATACCCGCCAATACCCTGCCAATACTCTGCCATACTCTGCCAATACTCTGCCAATACCCTGCCATACCCTGCCAATACTCTACAATACCCAATACTCTGCAATACCCTGCCATTTTTTTTTATTTATTTTTTTTAATTTCAGGCTTCCCAGCCTAGAGGTGAGATGTGGGGTCTTATTGACCCATATCTCACTGTAAAGAGGACCTGTCATGCCATATTCCTATTACAAGGGATGTTTACATCCCTTGTAATAGGAATAAAAGTGATCAAAAAATAAATTTTGGGGAAAAAAAATGTCAAACTAAAATAAATAAAGTAAAATGAACAATAAAAAAAAAAAAGAAAAAAATGTAAAGCGCCCCTGTCCCCATGAGCTTGCATGCAGAAGCGAACGCATACATAAGTTCCGTCCACATATGAAAACGGTGTTCAAACCACACTTGTGAGGTGTCGCTGCGAACGTTAGAGCGAGAGCAATAATTGTGGCCCTAGACCTCCTCTGTAACTCAAAACATGTAACCAGTAAAAAAATTTAAAGCATCGCCTATGGGGATTTCTAAGTAGCGACGTTTTGGTGCCATTCCACGAGCGTGTGCAATTTTGAAGGGTGACGTGTTAGGTATCTGTTTACTCGGAGTAACTTCATCTTTCACATTATACAAAAACATTGGGCTAACTTCACTGTTTTGTTTTTTGTAAGCACAAAACAGTTTTTTTTTTTAAACGCGTTCGAAAAATTGCTGCGCAAATACCGTGCATGATAAAAAGTTGCAACAACCACCATTGTATTCTCTAAGATCTCTGCTAAATATATATATATATATAATGTTTTGGGGTTCAATGTAATTTTCTAGCAAATAAATTATCATTTTTACATATATGAGATAAATGTCAGAATTGGCCTGGGTGCCCCAGAACGCCTGATGGCGCTCCCTGTATGTTGGGCCTCTGTATGTGGCCACGCTGTGTAAAAGTCTCACACATGTGGTATCACAATACTCGGGAGTAATAGCAGAATGTGTTTTGGAGTGTAATTTGGGGTATGCATATGCTGTGTGTGAGAAATAACCTGATAATATGACAATTTTGTGAGAAAAAAAGGAAAATAAATCTTGATTTTGCAAAGAATTGTTGGAAAAAATGTCAACTTCATAAACCTCACCATGCCTCTTACTAAATACCTTGGAATGTCTCCTTTCCAAAAAGGGGTCATTTGGGGGGTATTTGTACTTTTCTGGCATGTTAGGGTCTCAAGAATTGAAATAGGCCGTCAGTACTTCAGGTGTGATCAATTTTCAGATATTGGCACCATAGCTTGTGGACTCTATAACTTTCACAAAGACCAAATAATATCCACCAATTTGTACTTATTTTTACCATAGATATGTAGTAGTATGAATTTTGGCCAAAATTTATGAAGAAAAATTACTAATCTGTTAAATTTTATAACAGAAACGAAGAAAAATTATTTTTTTTACAGAATTTTCGGTCTTTTTTCTTTTATAGCACAAAAAATAAAAAAACAGCGGTGATTAAATACCACCAAAAGAAAGCTCTATTTGTGTGAAAAAAAGGACAAAAACTTCATATGGGTACAGTGTTGCATGACTGAGTAATTGTCATTCAAAATGTGAGAGCACCGAAAGCTGAAAATTGGTCTGGTTATTAAGGTTGTTTAAGTGCCCAGTGGTCAAGTGGTTAAAGGTGGAAACAGTTCTGAAATTGTTTATCTTTGTCTCAATTTTTTTTTTATAAATTCTTTATTTTTTCATCTTTTCTTTCCATAGATTTCACATTACATTTCGTTATATATCTACAACTTCTTTAACAGCTATATCTTATAATATTTCAATCCATACCTCAATACCACGTCATCCTCCCCCATCCCTCACCCTTCCCTCCCAAAAAAAATAATAAATAAATAAATAAATAAAAATAATAAATAAAAAATAATTTTCATAATGATCCCCCCTTAACCCCCCCCCCCCCCCACGACCCGCCAGCTCTACCATATACCATACCAGATATGGAGCCCAAATCTTCTGATATTTCTCATCTTGATCTCTCATTGTCATTGTTACATTTTCCATTTGTTGGATTGCTGCAATTCTCTGAAACCACTGTGCTCTAGCTGGAGGGCTGCTTTTTTTCCACAGAACCGGAATACATGCCCTTGCTGCTATCAATAAGTGTCTCAGCAAAGAATTTTTGAATCTTTCTATTGCCATTGGAATATCCAGCAACAAAAAAGTTGCCGGTTTATCTCCCAGGTCAATTCCTGTAATCCTTACAATAGTATCAGCTACCATCTCCCAGAACACTCTAATTTTTGGACATTCCCCAAAAATATGTAATAATGTTCCCTCCGCTCCACGACATCTCCAACATGTCTCTGATATCTGGGGGTAAATTTGATGTAACACTTTTGGTGTTCTATACCACCTAGTAAGGATCTTGTATCCCCCTTCTTGATATCTGCTTGCCATCGAGGCCTTTTGATTAAACAGCAACATCTTATCCTTTTGTTCTGGGGAGAACGTAGCCCCTAAGTCTCTTTCCCAAGCCTGCAGAAAAGGCAATTCTTGTGGAGTCTCCTGTTCTATTAACATACTATAAAAATAAGACATCAAATGTCTCAGTTCATCTCCTTTCAAACAGATCTCTTCAAACTCAGTCAATGCCCTTATTTCTACATATACTTTTGATTTAGATCTAATAAAGGCTTCTAATTGCCTCATTCTGAAGTGATCTAACTCTAATGTCATTCCTTTTTCAATATCTTTTTTTGTCATTAACCGATTGCCTACCGAGAAATGACAAATTCATACCTCTATCTCATATTGTTTTGAATTTTGGATCCGTTATTCCCGGTAGAAATGCCAGGGTACCCAGGATGGGAAGGAGCGGATTAGGAATTCTTGAAATAGATGTTTTTGTAAATACTCTTTTAGTTATTCGTAATGTCTCCCCTAGTATTGGATGTTTTCTCATTCCTGCTGGTATTTCTGTATCTGGAATCCACACTAATCCTTCCAATGGGATATCTGTCGCTGCTTGTTCTGTCTGTATCCACGGTTTTTCGTTTTTAAGCCTGCACCATTCCACTACTCTGGCTAAATGTGAAGCTTCCTGGTATTTTATTGGGTCTGGGAGTCCTATCCCTCCTTTTCCTTTGGGGAGTACTAAGATATCTCGACGTACTCTTGCTGGTTTCCCAGCCCAGATGAACTTCATAAATCTTGATCTAAGATCCTTAAAAAAGCTTGGAGGGATCTTAATCGGTATAGTTTGTATTAGATATAGAAGTCTTGGCATCACATTCATCTTAATAATATTGGTTCTCCCAAACCACGTAAAAATATTTGTCCCATTTTTGAAGATCACTTTTGACCTGTCTTACCAGTGGGATATAGTTACGTTCGAACAGTTCATTTAGATTTTTTGACATTTTTGTTCCTAAGTAACTTATATATGAATTTGTCCATCTAAAATCAAATTGTGTGGATATTGCTTGTAGCTGAGACGAATCTATTTCTACCCTCATTGCTTCTGATTTTCCATAATTTATTCTAAAGTTAGATATTTTCCCATATTCTCGTAGCTCCATTAGTAAAGACGGGAGAGATGTAATTGGGGACGTTACGGAAAAAATCAAATCATCTGTATAAGCTGAAAAACTTCTGACCTTCATTTTTTATTTTTACCCCCCTGGTATTCCCATTGGCACGTATTTTCCTTAAAAAAGGTTCTATTGTCAAAATAAATATCAGGGGTGAGAGGGGACATCCCTGGCGTGTTCCATTTAAGATGGCGAATGGCTCTGATAATCTATCATTCACTTTCACCTTAGCACTTGGTTTTGAATATAAGTTAAGGATCCATCTCAGCATCCCCTCCCCCAGGCCTATATGTTGTAATACCGCTTTTAAGAATATCCAATCTACCCCATCAAATGCTTTTTTTGCATCCGCGGATACTATCACCATTGACTCATGCAATTTTTGTACCAGGTAGATTGTGTTCACCACTCGTTGCGTATTTTCTCTTCCTTCTCTCCCTGGGACAAATCCCACTTGATCTGGGTGTATTAATTCCGGTATCAAATTTATCAATCTCATAGCTAATATCTTTGTGAACAATTTAAGGTCCACATTCAACAATGAAATAGGTTAGTAGCTGGGGCACTGAGAGGGATCCTTTCCTTCTTTTGGTATTACTGTTATATGCGCCAGTAATGTTTCTATTGGAATTTGCTTCCCTCCCCGTATTGAGTTATAGGCTTCCATAAATCTCGGAGCCAGTTTCTCCGCAAACATTCTATAATATGACAAAGTAAATCCATCTGGACCTGGTGATTTACCTAGTTTCAATATCTTTAATGTTTTTGCAACTTCCTCTAGAGGGATTGGTACGTCTATTTCTCTGGCAATTTCCTCTTTTTTCTTTGTCTCAAATTTTGAGGGGTATGTAGACTGGCATTGATATTGCAGGGAGCTACATGCTATCTACCCTCTTTTAATTGGTAAAGCAACTGACATGTCTTGCATGGCAGACTGGTTGTGTATGGAATCTTGGGATTTTGCCAGTAGAGAAGACCTTCGGGGATGCCACTGGAACCTGGAAAGTAAGTATTGGCAACATTTAAAAAAAAAATACTTTGCAGCTGTGTTTGTTTTAATTTTCTTTTACACTTTCATAGCTGCCCATGTGGTGAACTGGTTAGGAGTTCAAAAGACCCCTAATACCAGTTCACCAAAGAGGGGGTAATGTCCTCCCCTTGTGAGCACTTTCTGGCCACCAGGGTGCTAAAGATCCCAGTGAAGAGAAGAGCCAAATGCTCATCACCTCTTTTTGGGGAGCCCTGTTCAAAGCACACACAAATGTTGAAGGATATGTCGACTGGTATTAAGGGAGCAGGGGACTGCTTGCTAGATGCCCCCTTTCAATGAGGAAACCAGCTGACATTGTTTGGCAGTCTGGTTGTGTGTGGAAGAAGGAGGACACCTGTTTTGTTTTTTGTTTTTTAATTGAATACGATCTAATTAAACAGAATACATTTAACCATCCTAGTTCTGTAACTGTCCAAAATACAGCACCATGGAAATCCAACCAGTCTTACATGCCTTAAGGTCTTAGGGTAGCTCACCGGTTTTCTGGGATCAGCACTGGATCTAGGGATACCTTTTTCATATTACATTAACCTTTCTCTTCCCATCTCTTTTCCTTGAGTACGTGTCTTGTACATAGTTCGGAACACTTTAATAAAGCATGTGCTGTACCTAAATAATGGTTGCCTGGATTGGAGGCATTAAACCAGCCTGATACAGGGAGCAACATAACCTTTATTTTTCTAAACACAAAGGTATTCTTTAAAATTCACTTGGCTTCTATTTCTGTAAACCTTCATCTACTTCCTGTTCAACCCTGCCATTAGGTTGATGCTCATTGTCAGATACAATTACAAGTTAAAATTGGTTATTGAGCCTGCCAGAGCTCCTACAAATGTCAAGGATCATGTCATAGAATTGCCAAAAGCTCTACTAGTCTTAGCAGAGTCTTATAAAAAGGTTTACTCACTCATCTGTAGATGACACATCTGATTCATAGTAATATTTAAACTACTGTCTTTTTCTCTTCTTTTTTCCAGAAAGATTGTGTAGCCTGCTGACATCACAGTGCAGTCAAGGTTCAGAAATTCTTCCAATTTTCCAGCAGAGAAAAAACCCAAAGTAAGTAAAATAGACAGAGGACATATAGTACTAGGAACAATAGTTATGCGCAGAGAGCAAAACGTATAGAGCAAGGAGGATTCATCTTTTATCAGTTTGGTTCGCTGTGGGTTCACTGCATTCAGAAAGGATAAATTCCAGGCAAAAAGGTTATCAGTCGTTAAACTGATAAAAAAAAAATTGTATGTGTTTATATAAAATGTTCAACATACATGAGTACAACCCATTTGAAAAGTAAGATTTTAATCATTATCTCAATGAACACAAGAACTATTTCCAAATTTTTAACAAAACTGAGTTTTATAGAACATTTGTTTACCTCATTACATGAAAGTAAGGTTAATAATATAACTTAGATGACAAAATCTACAGTTTTCGTTGATGCGAAAATGAATACACCCCACTACAAAAATGACAACATCTGGTATTTTGTATGACCTCTATGATTTGTAAGGACAGCACCAAGTCTTCTGGGCATGGAATGAACAAGTTGGCGACATATTTCATCATCTATCTTTTTCCTTACTTCAAGAATGACCTGGATGCTGGATGGAGAGTGATGCTCAACTTGTTTCTTCAGAATTCCCCATAAGTGTTTGATTGAGTTCAGATCAGGAGACATACTTGGCCACTGAATCACTTTCACCTTGTTCTTCAGAAATAGTGATGGCCGAACGGTTCGCCCGGTGGTCGTTTCGCGGCGAATTTCGGCTGTTCGCGGTCCTCCCGCTCGGCAGACTATTGGCGCCATTCGCCCGGCGGACTTCCGCGTTTACTGTGTAAAAGAACTTTGACCTATGATGACACATCCATCATGGGGTACAGGACAGCCAATTGAGACATTACAGCACATGGACACTTGGACATTCCCCCTAACTTATAAATACACCCGATCCGGCGGCCATTTTATATTCTTTCTTCTGTCACTATAGGGAGAGGTTGCTGTGTGGAGCAGGGAGAGATTACAGTGACCCAAATCGCTAGCTATTTGGTACACAAAAGTTCTTTTCAGGACTGGTATAGGTGTTAGGTGTAGTTCAGGATAGGCAGTGCTGTGCTAGTGATTGTTGCAGCAGCCTGAGTGTCTTTTGTCAGTTTAGAGAAAGGGACAGGACGGTGTGTCTGCTGTAGGGACAGTCAGTTTAGTCATCATCATTAGCTGTTACTATCAGGTCCACAAAAGTGCTATTCCAGTTATTGTTCCAGTAGCCTCTGTTTTGTCAGTTTATATAGGGACAGGCAGGAAGCAGTGTGTGAGGCAGTGAGGGTCAGTTTAATCAGTAGCTGTTACTATTAGTTCCACAAAGGTTCTTTTCAGGACTGGCATCAGTGGTATGGTAATAGGCTTGTACACGTATAATATTCTTTCTTCCAAATATAGAAAGAATATTATACTTGACTGCTGCCCCTCTGCTGCAGTCTGCTAATCATTCACAACCCACTTGTTCCACAAAGCTCCTTATAAGGACTGGTAACTTGGTCTGTCTAGGGTGCTACAGTACATAGGGTTGAGTGAGGTACAGTCTGATATTCTATAAGGACTGGTATCAGTCCACAATACATAGGGTTGAGGTGCACTACTGCTGACCGCTGCCCTATACTGCAGCAGTCCTTCATCGGTATAGGGACTGACGTACAGTCTGCTAATCACTCACACACAACCTACTTGGTCCACAAAGGTCCTTATAAGGACTGGTAAGGTATAGGGTACTACAGTACATAGGGTTGAGTGAGGTACAGTCTGCCATTCTATAAGGACTGGTATCGGTCCACAATACAAAGGGTTGAGGTGCACTACTGCTGACCGCTGCCCTATACTGCAACAGTCCTTCATCGGTATAGGGACTGAAGTACAGTCTGCTAATCACTCACACACAACCTACTTGGTCCACAAAAGTCCTTATAAGGACTGGTAACTTGGTCTGTCTAGGGTTCTACAGTACATAGGATTGAGTGAGGTACAGTCTGCTATTCTATAAGGACTGGTATCAGTCCACAATACATAGGGTTGAGGTGCACTACTGCTGACCGCTGCCCTATACTGCAGCAGTCCTTCATCTGTATAGGGACTGACGTACAGACTGCTAATCACTCACACACAACCTACTTGGTCCACAAAGGTCCTTATAAGGACTGGTAAGGTATAGGGTACTACAGTACGTAGGGTTGAGTGAGGTACAGTCTGCCATTCTATAAGGACTGGTATCGGTCCACAATACATAGGGTTGAGGTGCACTACTGCTGACCGCTGCCCTATACTGCAGCAGTCCTTCATCGGTATTGGGACTGAGAGTTTTGTCACAGGGTCATTTAAAAAATGACAGGCAGAGGAAGAGGCAGGCCCTTCCGCAGGGGTGGTAGGAGTAGGGCAGGAGCAACAGGCTTGAGCCAAAGTGGGAAGTTGCAGAAGGTGCGTTCAATTACTTTAAAGGACGCACCAGACTTGGTTGAGTGGCTCGCTCAGCCTTACTCTTCTGCACCCTCCTCATCCTCTCGATCTGCACCCTCTTCTTCACTCTCTGCTATGTGCACCCCCAAAGACACTACCACCAACAACACCACCACCACCACCACCACCACCACATACCTTCCGCTTGAGTCACAGGAATTATTTTCCGATCCATATCAAGACATTTCTGATGCGCAGCCACTCTTGGCATTGGATCAGGAAGAGGAGGTAGCAACAACCGCTACTCAGCAGTCTGACGACAGTACCCAGATCAGCCCAAGGAGGAGGTTGGTCCCCGGTGTTGCTGCCTACTCCGAGATCTCTACTTATAGCGGTGGGGAAGGTGACGTTGATGATGACGTGTCTAGTGATGTCACGTGGGTGCCCACAAGAGAGGAAGAAGAGGGGTGTTCAGAGGGAGATATGGACCAGCAGATAGGGAGGAGAAGCAGGAATAACTTACATTGCACAGGAGGGACAAAGCAGACTGCAAATGTATCAGGAGCGAGTCATTGACCATGTACGGTCACATCTGGCGCTCCTAGGACACCGGCACATGGCTCCGCAGTGTGGGCTTTTTTTAACGTGTCCGCTGCTGACAATAGCGTTGCCATCTGCAATCTTTGCAGTCAACGCATTAGTCGCGGTAAGCCCAACACTCACCTAGGGACGACCGCCTTAAGAATCACATGAGCAGCCATCACCGAGCCGAGTGGGAGCAATGGAACACACAAAGCCACACTGCAGGCTCTCACCGTCCAGCCTCGTCTTCTACTTCTCCTTCTCCTCTCTCCCCACAATTGTCCTCCACTCCACCTTCCATCACGCCAAGTTCACGTTTTTCTGCAAAAAGGCAGGCTTCCGTGGGCCTAATGTTCGAGCATAAAAAAATGATGACGCCGGATAACCCTCTTGCCCAACGGTTGACGGCTGGCTTGTCAGAACTCATAGCCCGCCAACTACTGCCATATAAACTGGTGGACTCGGAGGCCTTTCGCAAATTTGTGGCCATTGGAACATCACAATGGAAGGTCCCAGGAAGGAAGTATTTCTCAGAGAAGGGCATCCCAGAGCTATATGGCCATGTTCAGCGACAAGTGAATGTATCTCTGGCACACAGTGTCGGTGCCAAGATACATCTGACCACAGACACGTGGTCTAGCAAACACGGCCAGGGAAGGTATATCACTTTTACTGCCCACTGGGTGAACCTTCTGACGACCGTCAAGCATGTAACCCGTGGCACCCGTGTAGATTTGGTTTTACCGCCACGGATTGCATGCAGGCCTGACTCTTCTTCTCCTCCTCCTCCTACTCCATCCTCCTCCCTCTCCTCCTGAGCTGACTCCTCCTTTTCAGCTGCTATCGTCTCTTCCGCTGTGCCGCCCAAGCTCCCCAGAACCTATTCGACATGCCAGGTGAGACGTTGCCATGCCGTGCTGCGTCTGTTGTGCCTGGAAGCCAAGAGCCACACTGGCCCGGCACTCCTTTCAGCTTTGCGTTCACAGGCAGATCAGGGGCTAACACCCCTCAATTTAACAGTTGGTAAAGTGGTGTGTGACAATGGTGCCAATCTGCTTAGCGCATTGAAACAGGGCAAAATCACGCACGTGCCATACATGGCACACGTCTTAAACTTGGTCATGCAGCGATTCCTTGTCAGATACCCTGGGGTCCAGGACATCTTGCGGCAGGCAAGGAAAATCTCGGCCCATTTCAGAAGATCTTACACGGCCATGGCTCGCCTTGCTGACATTCATCGGCGACACAATCTGCCGGTCAGACGTCTTATTTGCGATTGCCCGACGCGATGGAACTCAACCTTCTATATGCTTGATAGGCTGCTCCAGCAGAAACGTGCAGTTAACGTCTACCTGTATGAACTCTGCGGCAGAACTGGTTCTGGAGAGCTGGGTTTTTTTTCACCACGCCAGTGGCTGCTCATGCGCGACGCATGCAGACTTCTGCGCCCATTTGAGGAGATCACCAACCTGGTCAGTCGCAGCCATGGCGCCATCAGTGACATGGTACCTTATGCCTTCTTTATGGAGTGTGCATTGCGTCGTGTCATTGATCAAGCTGTGGAGGAGCAGGAGCGGGAAGATGAGGAAGTCGCAATGCTGGATGAATTTCCAGGGGGGGCTACTCTATCTGAGACAAGTCAACAACAGGAGTCTGAAGAGGAGTCAGAGGAGGATGGTGCCGGGGCGGATGAGGAGGAGCAAGAAGAGCATGCTTTAAACCTTTCTGGGATCCCTGTTGTGCGTGGATGGGGAGAGGAGAATGAAGAGGACGACATTATCCTGGATGATGAGCAGGAGCCAGGCCACCACACCGCTTCCACTTTAGTGCAAATGGGGGCCTTCATGCTCCAATGTTTTAATAGGGACCCCCGTATGAAAAGCATAAGTGTCAAGGACCAGTACTGGGTGGTAACGTACTTAGACCCCCGGTACAAACATAAAATGGCGGAAATGTTACCGCCATCACAGAGGGCTGTCAGAATGCAGCACTTTCAGGCCTTGCTTCGAGAAATGCTGCATTCTGCTTTTGCGTGCGCTGGGAGAGGAGCAATTCCCACTCCCAGAGAAGGAGTTGCGGGTACCAATCCACCAGCGCCTGCAAGAAGAGGCTGGTTTGAAGATGTGTTGGTGACTTCGGATATGAGGTCATTCTTTCAGCCGACCCATCGACAGGTGTCATCCGGATCCAGCATCAGGGAACGCCTAGACCAGTGATGGCGAACCTTTGCACCCCAGATGTTTTGGAACTACATTTCCCATGATGCTCAACTACACTGCAGGGTGCATGAGCATCATGGGAAATGTAGTTCCAAAACATCTGGGGTGCCAAGGTTCGCCATCACTGGCCTAGACCGTCAGGTGTCCGACTACATCGGGTTAACGGTCGATGTGGACGCTCTGAGGAGTGATGAACCCCTGGACTACTGGGTGGGCAGGCTTGACCTCTGGCCAGAGCTTGTCCAATTTGCAATCGAACTGTTGGCTTGCCCCTCATCCAGTGTCCTGTCCGAAAGGACGTTCAGCGCAGCAGGGGGGATCGTGACCGATAAGCGTACTCGCCTAGCTCATGACAGTGTTAACTACCTCACATTTCTAAAAATGAATGAGGCATGGATCTCGGAGGAATTCAACACATGTGACCAGTAGACCATGTATATGTCTATAAACAATTTTTTTAATCGAGCACAGAGACCTTATTTCTTCATTTGGCTCACTTCCTTGTCCAAAAAAAGCACACCGTACTATATGCCCGTACCCTCCTCTTTGAAGAGGTTGAGCAGTGTCATATTTCTACTGGGGCTGCTTATTATGAGGGGCTCCCATCATCCCTGTGCTGTGCTGACTTCCTCCTGGGGTTGTACCTCTGCTGTGCATATTTTGAGGTGCTCCCACCATCCCTGTGCTATGCTCATTATGAGGGGCTCCCACCATCCCTGTGCTGTGCTGACTTCCTCCTGGGGCTGCTTATTATGAGGGGCTCCCACCATCCCTGTGCTATGCTGACATCCTCCTGGGGCTGCTTATTATGAGGGGCTCCCACCATCCCTGTGCTATGCTGACATCCTCCTGGGGCTGCTTATTATGAGGGGCTCCCACCATCCCTGTGCTATGCTCATTATGAGGGGCTCCCACCATCCCTGTGCTATGCTCATTATGAGGGGCTCCCACCATCCCTGTGCTATGCTGACTTCCTCCTGGGGCTGCTTACGGTGCAGGTGTCAGTGCTGTATATCACGCTGCTGATATCAGTGCTCTCTATCACGGTGCTGCTGTCAGTGCTGTATATCACGGTGCTGGTGTGAGTGCTTTATGTCACGCTGCTGATGTCAGTGCTCTCTATCACGGTGCTGCTGTCAGTGCTGTATATCACGGTGCTGGTGTGAGTGCTTTATGTCACGGTGCTGATGTCAGTGCTCTCTATCACGGTGCTGCTGTCAGTGCTGTATATCACGGTGCTGGTGTGAGTGCTTTATGTCACGCTGCTGATGTCAGTGCTCTCTATCACGGTGCTGCTGTCAGTGCTGTATATCACGGTGCTGGTGTGAGTGCTTTATGTCACACTGCTGATGTCAGTGCTCTCTATCACGGTGCTGCTGTCAGTGCTGTATATCACGGTGCTGGTGTGAGTGCCTTATGTCACGCTGCTGATGTCAGTGCTCTCTATCACGATGCTGTTGTCAGATCACTCTATCACGGTGCAGGTGTCATTGCTGTATGTCACGCTGCTGATGTCAGTGCTCTCTATCACGGTGCTGCTGTCAGATGACTCTATCACGGTGCAGGTGTCATTGCTGTATGTCACGCTGCTGGTGATCATCTCCTGCACCCTCTTCTTTGCCTACCCTGGTCCCTGATCTTCCCTCTCCTCCATTGCCTTCATGCGCTCCACAGTCCTGAATTGTCACAACAATTTCCCATATAAAAAAAGAATGCTTGTAGTTGTCGATCCCAGATTCACCTCGTACATGTGTTATGTCATTGGCCATGTGGTGGGACTATGTTTGCACAGCTATTAATTATTTTGTGGCTGCAAATTTGACCTGTAGGTTTGCGAAGTTCGCCTCCCATTGAAGTCAATGGGGCCCGCCGCGAACGTTCCGGTTCGCGAACTATCGGCCGCGTTCGCGAAACGTCCCGTCGGAAGTTCGTCCATCACTATTCAGAAATGCAACATTGACCTTAGATGTGTGTTTTGGATCATTGTCATGTTGGAAAAGTGCACAACGGCCAAGGGCACGGAGTGATGGTAGCATCTTCTCTTTTAATATAGAGCAGTACAAGATAAGGACTGTAGGTTTGTTCTTAAGTCAAATTGTTTGTAACTCAGAACAGTACATTTTTAAGTGTAACTCCAGCATGTGCAATGATGTGGGATGTTCCAGGTGCTTCTGGGCATGCTGTTGTGTTATTTGGGGCTCTTGTGGCCATGCAATAATGCAGTGTGGGATGTGTCTGGTGGTGCAAGATTTTCTGCTCAGCTGTAACCGGGACCATTGTGGAGTGCAAAAGGATGGCAGTGACGTCACGCCACTTCCGTTCATGAGTAGCAGTCGATCGTGATTTGGGTGTTTGTAACTTGGGGACTGCCTGTACATCTATGAATTCATAATACTATCAATGAAATGCAGCTCCCCGACACCAGCAGCACTCATGCAGCCCCACAGAAAGACACTGCCACCACCATGTTTCAGTGTAGGCACTATGCATTTTTCTTTGTACTCCTCACCTTTGCAACGCCATACAGCTTTGTAGCATTCAATTCCAAAAACATTGATCTTGGTCCCATCACTTCAGAGTACAGAGTCCCAGTAGTCTTCTTCTTTTTCAGCATGGACCCTGGCAAATTCTAGGCATCCTTTTTTGTGCATGGAGTTTAGGAGAGGCTTCCTTCATGGATGGCACCCATGTATGCCATTCCTCTGCAGTGTACACCTTATCGTGTCACCGGAAACAATCACCCCAATTTGGCTGTCTATTTCTTTTAGCTAACTGCAGTAAATTTGCATGGCAATTTTCTTCAACCCTTCTCACCAGAAGACGCTCCTGTCGAGGCGTTAACTTCCATGGAGGGCCTGGACATCTCTATGAGATGGTTGCAGTTCAATTGTTGTTACATTTTTGTATTACTTTTGCTACAGTATTCTGACTGATAAGTAAAGCTTTGCTGATCTTCTTGCAGCCTTCACCTTTCTTGTGTAAAGAAATTATTTTCTTTTTCAGGCCTTGTGACATTTCTCTTCCATGTGGTGCAATTGCTGATAGCATGAAATGGGAAGGGGTTTTCTTTGTTAAGTAATGCCCTTTTATAATCAACTGTCTGCAGGACACCTGTTTAATGAATTAGTACCTGTAGTTGAGTTTTTGTTATTGGGATTTTGTTGTCTAAAATTTAGCTTTGCTCCTAAGACCTTCACTGAGGTGTATTCATTTTTGCAACATGGTCTTGAATAAATTTGTTAGGAAAAAAAAAATGTTTGTGTGTGCAAATGAACAAATCTTGGTTGCAATCAATGGCCTGCATTGGTGGGAATATTTTGTAGTATCGTGTCTCAGAAAATGTTCATTCTGAAAGGAAAGGCTTTCTGACAAATCTGTTGGGGTGTACTCATTTATGCTGAGTACTATATATATATATGTATATATGTATATATATATATATCTATCTATATATATATATATATATATATATATAGTATCAAGCCAGCAAGTGGGGTATTCAAAAATATTGGATAAGGATTAGTTCCACATCTACAGAGTACGGTACCAACATCCCAAAATTGAAAAGTAGAAAAAGAGCTTGGCGATACAGGACTTTTAAGGTAACCATTAATGCAGATAACACATGGCAATTTTTTTTATAAAACAAACAAATATTTTTTATTTAGAAAAAGTTAAAAGGGAAAAAATTTAATGGCTGCAATGATGCCTGCTATCATAAGTCTATAAACATAACCTATTACAAAAAGACAGGAATCACAGCACTCAAATACATAAAACAATGTTAAATACCCCATCCCCATTTTTCTACATGGTTTGCCGATGTGGCTTCTTCAGGAAAAAGGATGCAGAGTAATCTTTCTATGTATAAAGAAATATATCCCACCCTAGATGTATATAACAAAGAAAAAACAAACATTAATAAATGGCAATACATGAGAATTATATTAACACATACATAATGTACATCTTTGCAAATGTGTGGCTCTATAACTCATACACCCAAGAAAAATGCTAAACATGGACCCCAATACAAAACCTGATGTTACATGTTCCCCCTACCTCCAATATGGGGGGCATTAGGGTCAAAGTCCAGTCTAGAGAAAATTCACCAAAGGTCTCATTGCCCACACAAACCAGAGAAGGTCCATAAAACGGCCAGAAACATACTTAGAAAGATTACCCTGCGTCCTTTTTCCTGAAGAAGCCACATCAGTGAAACATGACGAAAAATGGGGACGGAGTATTTAACATTGTTTTATGTATTTGAGTGCTGTGATTCCTGTCTTTTTGTAATCGGTTATGTGTATAGACTTATGATAGCAGGCATCATTGCAGTCATTACATTTTTTTCCCTTTTAACTTTTTCTAAATAAAAAATATTTGTTTTATAAAAAAAAAATTGCCATGTGTTATCTGCATTAATGGGTACCTTAAAAGTCCTGTATCTCCAAGCTCTTCTTCAGCAAGTGGTGTAGTCTCTTCCTCCTGTATCTGTTGCTTACAGAGCTCAACAGCTTAAGCTAAAATGTATGAATTTCCTTACCCCATCTCTTAGTACAGCTCTGTACCATCAGAGAGTCCTCACTCTCTTCTCCCAACCCTCTTGTCTCTGAAGAGTGCTCAATACAGACTTTAAAGTAGAGACTGAGAGGGGAATTTACTAAGACTGGAGCAGCTGTATATGGCAACCACTCAGCTTCTAGCTTTAATTTTTAAAAGCTGAATGTTGAAGCTACTATACACAGCTGCTCTAGATTCTGTCTGCTCCAATCTTAAAGGAAACAGCTCCTGATGAAAACTAATACTGTGTGAATCCTGATATACTTTGTGTCTACCCTATATTTAATCTTTATGTGTGAAACAAAGACATTTTTTTTTATATATCTATGAAAATGAAAGATGAAAATGAAAAGATGAAATTAAAGATATAGAACAATAGTTTAAAAACTCAACACTTAACAAAAAAAAAAAATGCTAAAAAACCATGATACAAAACAATATATTTCCTCGTTTACAATATACTGTTCTGGTGCTTACTGTCAGTCCACTATAATTTTCTCAGTTTAACCACTTGCCGTCCCCCCAATAAAGCAAAATGAAGGTGGCAAAGTGGTTTCAATATCCTGACTGGACGTTATATGACATCACCAGGATATCAAGCTTCTGTGTGCCCCCGGGGGGGGGGGGGGGGGGGTGTGGTGTGTGCACTGCGGCGATCGTTGTTGCGGTGTGTCCGTCTGACACACCGCAACACCGATCTAGGTAAAGAGTCTCTGACAGAGTCTCTCGACCATGTGATCAGCCGTGTCCAATCAGGGCTGATCACAGTGTAAACAAGAAGAGCCATTGATCGGCTTTTCCTCACTCGCGTGTCTACCAGACGCAAGTAGAGGAGAGCCAATCAGCTGCTCCTCTGATGGGGGGGTCTGTGCAGACCCCCCATGGATGCCCACACTAGACCACCAGGGATGTCACCACCAGGTATGCATAGACCTCCAGGGATGCCAATCAGTGCCCACAATGGATGCCAATCGGAGCCCACAATGGGCATCACCGATTGGCAGGCATTAATGTTTGGCACTGACTGGCATTCATCTGTACCATCAGTGGCACTTATCATTGCCCATCCGTGCCACCTATCAGTGCCCATCCGTGCTACCTATTAGTGCCCATCCATGCCACCTATCAGTACTCATTTATGCTGCCTATCAGTGCCCATCCGTGCTGCCTATCAGTGCCCATCCGTGCTGCCTTTCAGTGCCCATCAGTGCCGCCTATGTGTACCCCTCAGTGCTGCATATCAGTGGCCATCAGTGCAGCCTATCAGTGCCACATATTAGTGCCCATCATCAGTGCCACCTCATCAGTGCAGCCCCATCAGCGCCCATCAGTGAAGGGGAAAACTTTCTTATTGACAAAGTTTTGAAACAGAAACAAAAAAACATTTTTTTTTCAAAATTTTCAGTCATTTTTTTATTTATTTAGCAGAAAATAAAAATCCCAGAGGTGATCAAATGCCACCAAAAGAAAGCTCTATATGTGGGAACAAAATGATGAAAATTTAGTTTGGGTACAGTGTTGTATGACCACGCAATTGTTATTCAAAGTGCAACAACGCTGAAAGCTGAAAATTGGTCTGGGCAGGATGGTGTATAAGTGCCCTGTATTGAAGTGGTTAACTGGTTCCCACCTGGCCTATTGTACAAAGATGGCTGGGTGGGACCGTTCCTGTTCTGGGAGGACGTCATATGATGTCCTCCCATTCTTGCCACACAGTGTGGATATCTGTGGTGTGCTGTGTCCTTCAGACACAGCGCATCACCGATCAGTGTAAAGAGCCAATGACTTGGCTTGTTACCATGTGATCAGCTGTGACCAATCACAGCTGATCACATGTAAACAAATGACGGAGATCGGCATTTCCTTTCCTCGGCACTGTCACTGAGGGAAGGAAAGCCGATAACTGTCTCTTTTTGGGTGAGACATTTACACTAATAATCAGGGCACTGGTTATCAGTGCCAATCAGTGTCCATCAGTGAAGCATATCAGTATCCATCAGTGCAGCATATCAGTGCTGCATATCACTATCCATCAGTGCAGCTCATCAGTGCCCATCAGTGCAGCCTCATCAGTGTCACTCAGTATAGCCTCACCAGTGCCCATCAATGCAGTCTATAAGTGCCCACCAGTGAAGAAGAAACATTTCTTATTTACAAAAACAAAGAAAAGTTATTTTTTCAATTTATTTTTCCTTTTTTGTTAGTTTAGCAAAAAATAAAAAACCCAGTGGTGATTAGGTAACACCAAAATAAAGCTCTACCTTTCATATGTGTACAGTGCTGCATGACCATGCAGTTGTCATTCAAAGTGCGATAGCATTGAAAGCTGTAACATAGCCTGGGTAGCAAGTGGTTAAAGCTCAACAATTTTCTTTTGAAAAAGCTCAACATAAAAAATAAAAAAAAATTGTATGGTAAAACCAATATCATTTCTCATTTACAATATGCTACTTCTGTGCTAAAGTCAGTCTATTCAATTAAAAATTTTCAGAGGTGGACAAAATCAAATGCAGCAAAGTTTAGCAAGTTTCTGTGCGGAACGTTTGCCTCTTGATAGGCAATTCTGTGCTGTGTAATTCTTTATTTTGTGGATGAGCAGAGACCTCATAGAGCGGTGGTGCCAGAACCAGGGATCTTAGTGCCTGGCATTTTTTTAAAGATACCAAGGCATTCAAAAGGTGCAATTTTGTATTGGAATTATAGGTAAAAAAAAACAGAGATAGGAGGTATACAGATTATAAGTATGTGAAGGGGTTAACCAAAGCTGAAGAAAGCACACTTCACAACTATTGGGTGGGTGATAAATGGGGAGTACTCGGAATGGTCAGGGGTGGGTAGTGGGGTCCCCAGGGTTCTGTGCTGGGACCAATCCTATTTAATTTGTTCATAAACGACCTGGAGGATGGGGTAAACAGTTCAATCTCTGTATTTGCAGACGATACCAAGCTAAGCAGGGCAATAACTTCTCCGCAGGATGTGGAAACCTTGCAAAAAGATCTGAAAAAATGAATGGGGTGGGCAACTACATGGCAAATGAGGTTCAATGTAGAAAAAATGTAAAATAATGCATTTGGGTGGCAAAAATATGAATGGAATATATACACTGGGGGGGTGAACCTCTGGGGGAATCTAGGATAGAAAAGGACCTGGGGGTCCTAGTAGATGATAGGCTCAGCTGCTGCTAATAAAGCAAACAGAATATTGGCATGCATTAAAAAGGGGATCGACTCCAGGGATAAAACGACAATTCTCCCGCTCTACAAGACTCTGGTCCGGCCGCACCTGGAGTATGCTGTCCAGTTCTGGGCACCAGTCCTCAGGAAGGATGTACTGGAAATGGAGCGAGTACAAAGAAGGGCAACAAAGCTAATAAAGGGTCTGGAGGATATTAGTTATAAGGAAAGCTTGCGAGTACTGAACTTATTCTCTCTGGAGAAGAGACGCTTAAGAGGATATATGATTTCAATATACAAATACCATACTGGTGACTCCACAATAGGGATAAAACTTTTTCGCAAAAGGGAGTTTAACAAGACTCGTGGCCACTCATTAAAATGAGAAGAAAAGAGGTTTAACCTTAAACTACGTAGAGGGTTCTTTAGTGTAAGAGCGGCAAGGATGTGGAATTCCCTTCCACAAGCGGTGGTCTCAGCGGGGGCATTGATAGTTTCAAGAAACTATTAGCTAAGCACCTGAATGACAACATACAGAGATATACAATGTAATACTGACATATAATCACACACATAGGTTGGACTTGTTGGACTTGTGTCTTTTTTCAACCTCACCTACTATGTAACTATGTAAGTATGTAACTATTAAAAATGTAATATATTTCTCAGAGGTAAATAAATATGTTTTTTGGTCCCATTTGAAGAACTGCACCTGACAGATTTCTTACATTATGTGAGCATTAAATATTGACTCTCTTTTTTGAGCCTCCAATATTAGTGATCCCTCTGATAAAGACACATGGTACTCCATCATTAGGGACACAGACTCCATGGCTTGAACATTTTTTTTTTTTTATAATGTCACAATTTAACACCAGTTTATTGTGTGTATTATTCCATGAATTATCTGCACAAAGAACAACTTATTACAAATAATTTATAAAATTGGATTGCAACAGGTTCACAGCCAGTAATCTTAGTTCCTAGTAAAGTCTATATGCAAAGACTAATAGACTCAAATCTATAACAAGTCTTTGTAAATATAAATGTATATCATAAATATTAATATTCTTTATCTTTTTCATCCATAAATTCATAAGCAGCACTGCCACCTCAACACTGAATTACATGCTATAGTGCAATTGCAAATTAACTATGATTCATACATAACAACAAAGAGTCAAGGCCATACATACTGTATATAAATATAAACAAAAGTATTCAGGCTATCAGTTTGACACATCTTTCTGAAATATCAATTTTCTTTCAAAGTAAGAAGAGAAAAAAGAAGAGAAAAATGTCATATACATGCAGTAGGTCCTTTCTGAATAATTGGTGCCACAATTGCTATATTGTTCATTTCTATTTACAATCCACAGCACAGTAACGGTGCAACACTGGAAACACTCACAACATTGAATATACAAATACCCCTCATGTAAGGGTGTACTATAAAAAAAGACATAAAAAAAAAAACAACTATAAAAACTCTAACCGGCCTTTCTCATTGGGCTTTGTGGAACCCTAGGTTAATGGTGGAATAATTTCCCACCAGACATTGTCAGTATAGTTCCAATCCCTTGACATTTACAAGACACTCTACGTTGACCAACAATGTACCAATGCATTCCTTCCTTTAACCAGAAAAGTAAGGGATCACCCCACCCATTGACCGTTAATGTAAGGGCGCACCTCTGCCACTAACCAGTAATATAATTAAGTACGTGTCTCCCTGTCCACTATTGTAAGGGGGAACCCCTCTCACTAATCACTAAAGTAAGGTATCCCCTCTCCCACTGACCAATAATGTAAAGCACAATCTTTCCCACTGACCACTAATGTAAGGGGCACCTCTCCCATTGACCATTGATGTACGGGGACATCTCTCACTGGCCACTGTCTCTGATTTCCAATGTAATGAAAGATTTTGTTACTGACCACCAGCATCTGGTGCCACTTTTCCATTGGCCTCCAGTGTTAGAGGAGCACATTTCCACTGACCACTAAGTAAAGGGTCATTTCCCCACTGACCACCAATGTAGATGGCTCCTTCAGTAGTGACGACAAGTTTTTGTCATGATTATTATTTAATTATTTAATTATGGGTATTGAGTAGTGGAGAAGGTTGTTAAAAATTAACTTCTCTGGGTGTCACAGATGCTAAGGACGCCACATTAATTTCTCTTTTATTAGATCTACAACTTATAGATTGTGCTCCCTGAGGCCCATGAATTATTTTAAATAGAATAGAAAATAAAGGAATAGAGTAGATTTTTTTTCTATTCTTTTTTTTTTTTTCTAGTCTATTTTATTCTTTTTGGAAATTTGAAAACTAATCGAATTTGATTTGAAAATGAATAAACAAAACTAATTCTGAAAATGAATTAAACGAATGAAACAAATTTAACTAAACACATTTATGTAAATAACAAATCAAAATTAAACAATTTTTTTTATTCTGCTATTCTATAAGGGACCATATTCTTTCACTATTTCACAATTTTAAATCTTGACATATATGGTATCTATTTACTCGACGCAACATCATTTTTTATTTAAAAAAAAATTTTATTTTTTGTTTGCATGCATAGAAATTCATCTTATTCAATGTCTTAGTATGGGGTTGAAAACCCCCCTAGGTATGGTGGGATTTTAATTATTTTGATCGGTACTCACCTCTCCGCCAGCTTCTGGATCTTCAGGGAGTTCCGTCGGAGATCCAGTGACGTCACGGACATCAACGTCACTGGACTCCTCCCCCTTCCCCAAGTGCCTCTGTCTGCTGGCAAAGGGAAGGGAGGAGGAGTCCGGTGATTGAAGTTCTGATTGAGCGTAAGTCCAAGTTCTGATTGAACGTAACATGTACGGTGGAGGAGCTAAACATGATGCCACCCGCTGCTGTCCTACGAAACTAACACGATTGTCGGCTTTACATGCTGTGTTTTTATCATCCTAATGTGAGTAGTTTGTGTTTGAACACAAAAATGTAATCTTATACTTAAGCGGTGAGCACTTAGATCTTTTCTTTCTACCCATGACCTGGCGTCCTTGCTGAGATCTAAGGAGACATGAGAGAAGTTTATGGTCCGTGTTAACCCTTTTGATACCCGCTTGCATGACCACCTGTTTGCACAGGGGTCCATGCCATAAGGTGAGAGTTATTAGTTAGACCGGAGGTGGAGGGATTGTCACGCTACTGTGGAAAAAAAAAATTACTTACTGTGGGAAAAAAAACTACTTAGGTCAGTGCTACAGTTTGAATTTAAAACGTATTTGTGTGAACTGTGAAGTTAAGTCATGGATTGTGGAAACTAACTAGTGTCGGGTGATTGTATATAGTGTATACCACATTTACCATTGACTAATGCAGAGTTGCAATGCAAGGACATCAGCTAAAAGTAGTATTTATAAATCACGTTCATGATACATGATACCTTTTGCACAGTCAACCCTGTAGAAGCACATAGACTTGTATCCAGTGATATGTCTGAGCAATATGTGTCTTATATTATTATTCTCCTCAAAACTCAACGCGTTTCTAGGACTTTGGTCCACTTCATCAGTGTATCTTTTTAGTGTATTTTGTTTCTGAACATTTGCATCTTCTGCGCAAATATCATTTTATTCTCCCGGCCTTATGCTTTCAGAAAATATATAGTGTTTGTGGGTTCTAAGTATTTTCTAGCAAAAATCAGATTTTACCTTGTGGTTAAAAACTGTAAAATTGCCCTGGAGAGCAAGTGGTTAACACATCACTATAAAATACCCTCAAAATACTGTACAAAAATATACTCTAAAGATAAACCAAAAAAACAAGGGAAAGGGTGTTTTTTTTTTCTTTTGGTTTTTTTTTTTTTTTTTTTTTTTTTTTTTTTTAAAGAAAATCCTTTGTTTTGTTGTTATTTATTTTCTAATCACAGCATGTAGAGTATGATTACTATTCGTACATAATGGTATAAAAAAAATGTAAGTACATGACACAAACATTCTTATTTTATACTTGTATCTATAGGAAAATAAAAGTTTATTTTTATTTTCTTATCAATTACTACTTTGTCTTCCCACTTGGTGTACACCACCACAGCTGGTGTAAGGACATTTTCCACCAGCTGTACTAATAACTAATAGAAGTGGTTGCCACAGATAGCAATAGATGATCTTTATTTGACAAATGAAAAGGTATTTGTGTAATATATATGTATTGTTGAAGCTGACAAATTACCCCCAGGCGGTGATCTTGTGAAGAGTTAAAAAGTAGACTATGTTATGTCTTCCTAGAATTACTGAGATCGCTATCATTTGTAGGATTGGATAGGTGGAAAGGGTGTGTAGGCCAAGACTGCCAGGGTGCTCCTTATTCCTATTCAATTCATCCACCTGTTTCCCCATAAACACATGGGAATACTAAAATCAGAGGTTTAAATTGTGGACTTCCAGTTTGCACCCTTAACATGTCTTCATAATGGATTTGGCGTGTGGTTGAAGGTGGGGATCAGAACAACTGTGTATTCTAGAACAGGCCAGATTGGTAGACTGTTGATTCCTCTTGCATTTTGCCCATCACTACCAAGGCTTTAACTATGGGTGACCAGGCCCTATATTGAGGAGCCCCTGACTTTTTATTCTGTATCTCATCTATACCAGAGCTATAGCTACAGCAACTTATCTCTACCAGGACTGTAACTATATGTAATAGGTCCCTATATCAAACAATTGAGAGGTCTCTTACTCTTTAATCTGCATCTCAAATGCCATTCATTTGAATACAGCATAATAATTACTTTTTTTAGCAGTCCTATACAGCTTTCCAAATTATATATACATTTGTATTATCCATATGTAGTTGGCAGATGCTTTTGGTAGCTTCATATATCATCACGTAACCAGACAGTTCTGGGCCCCACATCAGTTAAATGTTTTTTCTATGCCTTAAGTATTCCCCTAAACTCTGCTTATGACATGCTTTTCAGGAACAAATCAGTTATTAACTTTCTATTAGGCATGTGCATTCATTTTCGCCTGAATGCATTTTCGTCTGAATTTCAGGGATTTTCGTGTTCGTTTTACAAACGATAACGATCGTCTGAAATCCAAAAGATCCAGCATAAAAAATGCTTTTTCATTTCGTTGCGACAACAGTTCGATATAGATAGAAGATTCAAAATGATAGTGACAATAGCGGTCTGTGTCTATCGAACCTGCAGTTGAATGTGCCTAACCTTAACTCTATTATTCAACATAGAGAGAGAAAAGATTCGACATTATATATACATGAGGATTCGACAAAGCAGCTAAAAACATACGATCTCTGCGAGTGGACATTAATGGTCAAATGCTCCGCCCATAGGCTATAGAATAATTCTAATGTTGGTTGGCTAGTAATAATAATTAATAAATATAATTATTACTAGTCATACAACATTAGAATTCTACTATAGCTTGCGGGTGGAGCATTCGACCGGAAATGTACGATTGCAGTGTCGTAAAGTTTAGCTGCTTTGTCGAATGTTCTTAGAACTTTCGACAGACACCATAAGTCTTCAATGACAGATTCGACCTTAATTAATTCAGATTTTCGGACTAATGCATTTTTTAACTAAACAAAATAAATAAAAACTAATTTCAGAATTAAATAAATCATTTTATTTTTCGGACGAAAACGAAATTCCGAAATGAAATATTTCAGTGTGCACATGTCTACTTGTTATAATTATATATAGGGATTACTCTTATTTATATTATATGGAATGTAAAAAGCAGTATAGTTTTATGGGGAAAAAAATGAAGAAGAAACTAATTTGCCTATGTCATCTACTAACTGCGAGTTATGGATACTATGGTGGCTGAGATGTAACGATTCATTAGAGGGCCAAGAAATATGCAGTAAAATAATCTTTTTGTCTTTTCCAGGGATAAGGGCAATGTGAAACCGATTGGCCAAACACCAGTCCACCTATAAAGCTGACTTTGATATCCAGGTCCACACACACAATGCAGTAATTGTTTCTGAACTGGGTGCCCAATCCTTATTAAAAAATTGGAATGCCTGAAATGGAAAAGACAGTCGTATTTGGCATCAAAATTGTTTGGAGTCTAAGTGTGCTATGTAGATCCGAATACCCAAATTACATCCATTCTGTGACTCATTCTACATTGCATGTTTGGCATTGAATGATACCAGCTGAGTTCAGTTTCCTCCAGGAACAATAACTATGTGTTTTTACAAATTTTGGTGTGTTTTTAAAACCATACTGCTAGCCTAAATAATCAATCTTTTCAACATAACTACCCCTAACAGTTCACTCCTTTAGTTATGTAACTCAAAAAATGATCACCTGTCCCAAAGTTTATGGCCACATGCGATGGGATTATGTAATTATAACAAGTGTTCACATCTCTCATCATGTTAATTCATGTTCCTGGACAATCAACATCTGCCTTGACACATTTCATGGTAATTGGATTAGAATAAAAAAAACAAGCAAAAACTCCCAGCTCACTTACCACCTAGCCTGTAATAAAACAAATTGACCTTGTCTAACAGTTCATGTTAAAAGCAAGGGGTTTAGTAACACACATTTGCAAACATGTGCAAGCCAAAGTGGCCACATCACGTGTACTGCAGTCCTAACTGTATCGTTTTGAGAGTCTCCCAAACTGGAGCACATATAGCAATGGATAGATTAGTGGCAGGTTTTCCTGGAGGGAGCCCATCCCTCCTTAAGGTACAGGAACACACTGGACATCCAGCAAGGGTACAATGGCAGCCAAAGGTATCCAGTGTGTCCCCACACCAACTGTACAAACAAATTACAACCCCCCCAACCTATAACTAGCCTTTGCAGTAAGGAACATGTGGAACATGTGGAAGGGCAATGCACATTAAAAACAAACAAAAATTCCCAGCTCACTTGCCAGCCAGCCTGCATTAAAACCACATTTTTTGATATGTGTTGCCCTTCCATTTTCTCCTTACTGCAAAGGCTAGTTATAGGCTTGGGTGGTTAGCATTGTTTTTTTTACAATTGGATTAGAGTCAAGCAGGGAAACTTCTTCAACATTGCGGAACAAGTTCAATTAAAGAGGATCATCACTATACCCTTAATTTTTTTTTTTTTACCCCACCTTGGGTACTTTATTAAGAGGGTAAAGTTCCCCTTTAACTGTGACTAACTATGATTAGCTAAACTATGAGGACTTTTGCACCTAATTTATTAGGTATGCAGTATTTATATAGATGAGTAATGGTTTGTGTATACCGGGTTTGTTTTCCTGAAATTGAAAAGCTTGTAAAATGCAGATCATCAGATTCTCATTTACATCAATGGTGCAGTGTAGATGATAGGCTGCATTTGACCTGCGTTGCATTTCTTTGGGCACAGCAGGTCCTACTGAGATGTTTTTGAAGACAAAGCAGACTAAACGCAGTTTTCAACAGAAGCCCACCACCTACGTTACAGGTTGATTGTGCAATCTTCTTTAGATATACCAATGGCCTGCCCAGTTGGATACAAATTAATTAGACAATTGTGGTCAGATTATAACCTTTTATTGTGCATTGTTGTTTTTTTACTGTTCTTGGAAGGAGTCGATTATGAAGTTACTTTTTTTTTATTGACTCTTAGTATGAAAAGCTCACTGGACCTCTGAATCTTCTTTTTATAAAAGCTAAACTAATTGAATTTAGTTCTGGTCTAGGAATATATACTTGCCTAGAATATCTTTAAAGGGAACCTAAATACAAAAACAGCTTATCTTTTGTGGACTTCTTTCCAAAAATACTAGTTACCCGACTACCTTAGATTTCTCTGTTTTCAGAGTCAGCTGATCTAGAACCAATAGGCCAATTGAAAGTCAAAGTAAAGTCAAATCTCCTGATTTGCATACTTTTTCAGGGAAACGTACTTCCCAGGACACTGTTAATCCCACCCACAATCCACTAACTTTCTAGGTGGGTGCATGCAAATAATGCCCCTTATGGGCTGGTCTCACCTGCGGCCTCTAAATATATAGGGATTACATATCTTGTCTCCTTTACAGGTTGATTCTCCCCCGACCCGGCCTCTAAATACACCCGATCACTGCAATTAGGGCCTTTTTGAGTGACAGTGATGTGCAGTAACTCAAATAAGGTGGAACTGTCCCGGCAACTTTGAGACAGTTAGCATCTATGGGGCAGTACCTCAAAAAGCATTAGAAAACAACAGGCCAAAATGACTGCCAGCCAACTTGCATTTTTAAAACGATAAGCAATGGCATTCTTCATAGTCTTTCAGTACAAGTTTCCCATTCTAAAATAAATATGTTTCCGCTCTCCACCTTATCACAGTAAAGGGTTTTCCCCTTTGCTGATAATTACTTTTCAAATAATGGATAATGGAGCTTATAAAATTTCCCCATTTGAATAGACGGCCATTCCTAGATCAGCTTAAGGTTAAAGGAGTTGTAAAGTCAGAAGTCTTTTTATCTTAATGCATTATATGCATTAAGATAAAAAGCCTTCTGTGTGTAGCAGCCCCTCTAATACATACCTGAGGTCCCTCTCTGTCCAGCGATGACCACGAGTGTGACAGCCGTCTGAGATTCTCACTCTTAATTGGCTGAGGCACAGCAGCGGTGCCATTGGCTGCCTCAATTACAGGCAAATGTATGTGTTGCCCTTCTTTGTGCACCGTACTGCAAAGGCTAGTTATAAAATTGGGGGGGTTGCTGATTTTTATTTTTTTTGTATAACTTCTAGCTGTGATTGTGCTCTTACTAGGCATCCAATGTGCTCCTGTACTATTAATGTGGTGCGCCAGCGAAAAAAAAAAAATGTAAAGTCAGCAGCTACAAACACTGTAGCTGCTGACTTCATAAGCACTTGCCTTTCTAGGGTGCACACAATATCGGCCACCCAATGCCGACCCATCTCTCGGCTCTCGGATCCCGGTACCGCCATTCAAAGTAAGGGAAACAGGCAGTGGAGCCTTGTGGCTTCACTGCCCATTTCCTACTGCGCATTTGCGAGTCGCGCAGCACTTTGTGAATGGGGACCGCTGTGTTGTGGGACACACACAGTTCCCACAACACACCGCGCCCCATTCACCAGAAGACAATGTGAGGAACAGAAGACCGAAGATCACCACGGAATAGAAAGAGGCAGATTAGGAGGATCTGCCTAGCAACAGCCATTTCTGGTAAGTGAGAAAATGTTTTTTGTTTTTTGTTTTTCATTTTTTGCAGCCTTTTTATGCATTATTTTTTTTAGGGGGGTGGACCCCCCTTTTAAGGAGGAGTAGGCTCCCTCCAGGCAAACTTGCCCCTAATTTATAAATTGTTATATGTGCTCCGACCTGGATATTCTTAAAAATATCGAGTTTGTACCACAATATACAGAGGAGCCTTGACGTGGGCACTGCGACTTCCACATACATTTGCAAATGTGTGTAATAAAACCACCTTTTTTTATGTGAATTTTTTTACAGGGACAGTTTGGTTTGTTTTCAGGCTAGCTGGTAAATTTGTTGGAAAACCCCTTTAAATAAAAAAAGCCATGGATAAAGTGGTGAGTTGGCAGGATGGTATCGCACCCTATAAATGACAGATGTATTTTTATCTTGCTTGTAGAACTATCAGATGAATATATTGGTGTGGGCCGGTGGTAGGTCACCTGTAACCAAATTCTTTCCATGCAGCAGACGGCAACGTGTGACAACGCACACTGTGAGTGAGCAGTATTGACAAGTGAAGGAGGACGCTGTCACTTATACCGGGTTGCTTAGTAACCAGCTACTTGGACCGTGTTCTCCGTGATATCAAACTGTCAGCTGTGTGTTTGTGCCGCTGTTTTATCTGTATCTTTTATGGATGTTTCTGGCCTATTTTACATCACACTTAAAAGGGGAACTAGAAAGATATATATATATATATATATATATATATATATATACATACATATATATATATATATATATATATATATATATACATACATACATATATAGATAGATATATATATGTAGCACTCCCTATCAATAGGTAGGTGCTAGTAAGATTAATTTTACTAGGTTATCCAGCACAGGTAAACTTCCCGGCAGGCTCTGCACGTGTGGTTGCGAACATGCCTGAGCTCATCACTAATAGACAGACAGGCATTTTTGTGCCGTAAGACACACTGCTACTGCATAGCAGCATCTTCCGGCACTGGACATCTACTGGGCGCTTGCTTTGGAATGCTCCATGTGTCTGCTCCACAGCTGTCCACACTAGATTGACCCCATTCACAGCCCAGAGTTTGTACCACAGAATTCCTTGGAGGCCCAGCCACAAAGTATGGGCTTGTTTACACTGGTGGCTGTTAATACCCCCTTCTCTGAAAAGATTTCTGCAGTGGACCACTTTTCAGGGACATTTGACAGACAACTTGTGGTCTCATGTGCGAGGGTTGCCACCTCGCCCCTTTAAACCCGAACACATATGAATTACACGGGTTCTGAAGCTAATTTAATGCAGATACGGCACCAAGTGAGTTTAATTACCACCTTAATCAGCCACAGAACCTGTATAATTCACCACTTCCCTACCAGCCTATATACATCCGCAAGGTGGCTCCATTATCCTGAGTGGGCATCGTATGACATCCAGCAGGATAAACCGCTCGTGGGGCCACAGCGCGGCGAACGGTGGTGTTGTATGTTGTGCAGCTCTTAATCACTTGATTAGCTGTGGTCAATCACAGCTGATCACAGCTGCAACCGTGAAGTGCCAGTAATTGGCTTTCCCCGGTCTGCGCTGACAGGGAGAGCCGATTGGCGGCTCTCCTGAAGAGGGGGGGGGGGGTGTCTGCATTGAAAATCAGTGCATTGATTATCAGTGCAGCCCCCATTAGAGGTGCCCAGCACAGATGCTAATCAGTGCCCATCAGATGCCAATTAGTGCCCATCAGAATGCCAATCGGTGCACATCAGTAATGCCTGTCAGTGCCCATCACAGATCCCAATCAGTGCCCATCACAGATCCCAATCAGTGCCCACCAGTAATGACAGTCAGTGCCTACTCATCAGTGCTGCCTATAAGTGCCCATCAGTGCCAAACATCAGTGCCGCCTACAAGTGCCCATCATTGCCGCCTATAAGTGCCCATCATTGCCGCCTATAAGTGCCCATCATTGCCGCCTATCAGTGCCACCTATTAGTGAACATCAGTGCTGCGTATCAGTGTCGCATATCAGTGCTGCAATTTGGTGCCACCTTATCAGTGCCACCTCATCAGTGCCAATCAGTGAATGAAAAAACTAAATTTTATAACAGAAACCAAAAAAAACTTTTTTTTTACAAAAATGTCGGCCTTTTTTAATTTGTTTAGCAAAACATAAAAAAAACAGCAGTTACCACCAAACAAAAGCTCTTTTTGTGGGAATAAAATTATAAAAATGTAGTTTGTGCACAGTGTTGCATGACCACGCAATTGTCATTCAAAATGTGACAGCCCTGAAAATTGGTCTGGGCGGGTAGGGGGTTAAAGTACCTGGTATTGAAGTGGTTAATCCTTGTTTTAATCCTTGAAAGGGCACAGAAATACACCACAACTGCATGCGTGTGCACCACACCCTTCGCTCACTGGGCCGGCGGTAAAAACATGGGTCAATCGTTTGTCGTTGTCCCCCCTCCATAGTCACAAGTGTAAATGAGGCCTATGTGCTGTGCTTTGGTAATCATGCCCCTTTAACCACTTGCTTACTGAGCACTTAAACACCCTTCCTGCCCAGACCAATTTTCAGCTTTTGGTGCTCTCACACTTTGAATGACAATTACTCAGTCATGCAACACTGTACCCAAATGAATTTTTTGTCCTTTTTTCCCCACAAATAGAGCTTTCTTTTGGTGGTATTTGATCACCTCTGGGGTTTTTATTTTTTGCGCTATAAATGAAAAAAGACCGAAAATTTTGAAAAAAACGCATATTTCTTTGTTTCTGTGACAAAATTATGCAAATTATTAATTTTTCTTCATAAATTTTGGCCACAATTTATACTGCTACATATCTTTGGTAAAAATAACCCAAATTAGTGGAAATTATGTGGTCTTTGTGAAAGTTAGAGAGTCTACAAGCTGTGGTGCGAATCGCACAAAATTGATCACATCTGATGTACTGGTGGACTATCTCGCTTCTTGTGACCCGAACAAGTCAGGAAAGTACAAATACCCCCCAAATGACCCCTTTTTGGAAAGTAGACATTCCAAGGTATTTAGTAAGAGGCATAGTGAGCTTTTTGATGTTGTCATTTTTTTCCCACAATTCTTTGCAAAATTAAGATTTTTCATTTATTTATTTTTTCTCTACAAAATTGTCATTGCAATAGGTTATTTCTCTCACATGGCATGTGTATACCACAAATGGCACCCCTAAAAAATTCTGCTACTCCTCCTGAGTATTACAATACCACGTGTGGGACTTTTTCACAGCCTGGCCACATAGAGAGGCCCAACATGCAGGTAGCGCTATCATGTGTTCTAGGAACATAAATTACACATCTAACTTGTTGACTATTTATTACACTTTTGAAGCACCAGGACAGTCACACGTGACACTGATGACAGATGGCACTTATACGTGGCACTGATGACACATGGCACTGATGACAGATGGCACTAATATGTGGCACTGATGACACGTGGCACTTATACGTGGCACTGATGACACGTGGCACTAATACGTGGCACTGAAGACACGTGGCACTAATACGTGGCACTGATGACAGATGGCACTAATACGTGGCACTAATACGTGCCACCGATGACAGATGGCACTAATACATGGCACCGATGACACGTGACACTGATGACAGATGGCACTGATAAGTGGCATTGGTGACACGTGACACTGACAACAGATGGCACGTGACACTGACAGGTGGCACTGATGACAAATGGCACTGATACGTGGCACTGATGACAGATGGCACTAATACGTGGCACTGATGACAGATGGCACTATGTGGCACTGATGACACGTAGCACTGATGACAGATGGCACTTATACGTGGCTCTGATGACAGATGGCACTGGGGACAAATGGCACTGGGGGCAGGTGGCATTGGGGGCAGGTGGCACTGGGGGCAGGTGCACTGGGGGCAGGTGGCACTGGGGGCAGGTAGCACTGGGGGCAGGTAGCACTGGGGTGGATGGCACTGGGGTGGATGGCACTGGGGCAGGATGGCACTGCTGGGGGGGTGGATGGCACTGCTGGGGGGATGGATGGCACTGCTGGGGGAGGATGGATGGCACTGCTGGGGGAGGATGGATGGCACTGCTGGGGGAGGATGGAACTTTTTTTTTTTACTTTTTTTTTTTTTTTATCAAAGAAAAGCAGAATGGCTGCGCTGCAGCCGTTCCTCTCTCCCCTCTCACACTCTGTGTGAGGAGGGAGAGCGGCACTGAGAGATGATCTCATATGTTTACATATGAGATCATCTCCCATTGGACACGCCGATCGCGCTGTAAACGGCCGCTGTGATTGGCCGTTTACAGCGATCTGTGTTTGCCTGTCCCCGGGGGACACGGCGAACACAGAACTTCCGCAATGCGCGCCCGCGGCGGCGCGCATTGCGGAAGTAAACATTAGGACGTCCAGGGACGGCCTCCCGGACGAACGCGCCTGCTCTACGGCCGTCATTCGGCTATAGGGCGGGCGCGAGGTGGTTAATTTGGAGCTAAACCCTCCTATCCTTTTCAGCCAAAGAAACTGCCATTTTGGCCTCTGTTTGAGCCACAGCTGCCTTGGTGCTGCACAAACTTTCAACACAAAGGTTTGAAAGTTTGGTAGAGAGCACAAGTAAATGTGACAGTTAGCAATCCTGGCATGTCAGGAATGTAACAGTTTTTTTTTTTTTATCGCAATAAGCATTGATTGGTTTGCGCAAAAGTTATAGCCTCTATAAAATAGGGGATAGATTTATGGCATTTTTATTAATATTTTTTTTTTACTAGTAATGGTGGCGATCAGCGATTTTTATCGTGACTGTGACATTATGGCGGACACATCGGACAATTTTGACACATTTTTGGGACCATTGGCATTAATACAGCGATCAGTGTCATACAATTGCATTGATTACTGTAAAAATGTCACTGGCAGTGAAGGTGTTAACCACTAGGGTGCTAGGGAGGGGTTAAGTGTGTCCTGGGGCGTGTTTCTAACTGTCTGGGGGATGGGCTAGCAGTAACACGACACTGATCACTGCTCCCGATGATAGGGAACAGACAATCAGTGTCCTGTCACTAGGCAGAACGGGAGATGCTGTGTTTACATCTGCATATTCCCGTTCTCCAGCTTCATGACACGATCACGGGTATCCCCGCGGACATCGCGCACAGTGGGAAATTCTAATTCAAACCTGTGTGTTACTTTGCCCAGCCATGCCATTCTGCCGACGTATATATACAGGCGGCGGTCAGCAAGCGGTTAAGATAAAAAGCCTTCTGTGTGCAGCAGCCCCCCTCAGCCCCTCTGATACTTACCTCTCTGTCCAGTGATGTCCATGAGTGTTTCAGCCATCTGAGATTCTCCTTCCTGATTGGCTGAGACCTAGCAGTGGTGCCATTGGCTCCCGCTGTTGTCAAGGTCAGCTAGCCAATCAGGGGAGATAGGGGACGGGGTCGGGTCTGAATGGACACTTGGGTGCCTCCAGAGCAAAATAAACAGGAGGGAGGGGCCAAGATCACGGAAGATGGACTCGAGAAGAGATAAGTGCACAGAGCAGGTAAGTATAACATGTTTGTTATTTTAATTGAAAAAAAAAAAAAATGAGACTTTACAATCACTTTAACCACTTAAGGCTCAGAAGGATTTGTCCCCTTAATGACCAGGCTATTTTTTTCTATACGGCACTGCATTGATTTAACTGACAATCGGCCCTTCTCGGCAGCTTTTGGCCGCATTCGGCCATTCGTGTCAGGTTTCGCCCGCCTTCGCCTTTTTTTCCTTAAACTTCCCTACTAAAAGTCTTTTTCCTTAAAATTCCCTTCTAAACTTGGGGTGCGTGTTATACGCCGATAAATATGGTAACAAACAAAGTATGTTTACCTGCTCTGCGCTATGGTTTTGCACAGAGCATCCTCCTCCTTGATTGACAGTAGTAAGAGCCAATGGCTTCCGCTTCTGACTTTGAGTCCTCAAAGAGGGAGAGAGCCGCTGCTCTTGTGCACAGCACTGGATCGGGCTCAGGTAAGCTTAAAGTGTAGTCCCGGCTCTATTTTATAACTACAACCCCTAGCATTGCTGATTCCAATAGCATTATGGTTTCCAAATATGTCCATTACTGCTGTACATAGCCCCAACGAGGTATGTCATTTCCCGCTGCCCATTGATTCTTGGGATATAAGTGTCATCAATCCCAGGAGTCAATGGGCACCCTTGGTTGACAGGTTGCCATAACAACGGGGTGGGAAATTCCTCTGACACTGCCATTGTTATGGCAACCTGCAATACACTGAGTGTGCCGCATAGGGTTGCCACCTCATCTCTTTAAACCATAACACATATGAATTACACAGGTTATGAGGCTAATTAAATACAGATAAGGCAACAAGTGAGTTTAATTACCACCTTAATCAGCCACAGAACCTGTGTAAATAATATGTGTTCAGGTTTAATGGGATGAGGTGGCAACTCTAGCACCGCACTTTGTTCACAATGCACTGGGGTGAGATCTGGAGGTGCATGGTGGATATTCAGCAGCACCATTTCCCGGAAGAGACTCCGAGAGGGCTTCAGATGCCCACACTAAGGATGGAAGTTTACTGGATCCCAAGGGGGCAGCGAGTCCCAAAAAAAAAACATCAGAGAGCAAGCTTTTCATTTGCAGCATATGCCAATTTAGATCGCATAAGCAGTGACAATCACGGAGGTTGAAAAAGGCAGAAGCTCTGCTTAAAGAGGGGGCTGGGGCATTGCACAGAGAAGGTTTTTTTTACCTTAAAGTATGCATTGAAAACCTTCTGCCTTTAGAACCACTTTAAAGCCTCACTTCGGTGACAGCTGCTCCGAAAAAAATTGGTATCACAAGGACAGGAATTGAGAGAAAATCTCCCCAGTGGGCTCACAGACAGAAATAAAAATCTGGTCGAAATTTTCACTCCATCTCACTCTATCCAAAAAAATAATAATTCAGTTGGGGAAAAGGTTATAAAACTATTTTTGTGTCCCAAGTTCATCTTTAGGCAAACGAAGCGAGTAGTATATGAGAAGAAGATCCTTCCTTGGGAGTTCAGACAATAGATGTGTGCCTTGAGGGAGGATATAGAGACAAGTGGAAACATTTGACATGCAGACACTTAGTCATTGATGAGATCCCTCTGTCTCCTCCTCGTTCCCGATCTCCACGCAGCTGCATGTAAAAGGGGAGGAAAGAAAGGCGAAAACTCAACGTGACAACAGCTGTGCTCGTGTCATGAGAACAAGCCCATATTGAAAATGTATTATTACTGGGAAGATTGGGCTTTAATTAAATACAGCTGCAACTGTTTTAAACATTTCTCTCCGTCTTTATTTCCTGTGACTTTTTGCCCAATTTGTTTCTCTGTGACGTCTGGTGGGATTGGAGGAAAAAAAGATGAAATTTAGAAACAGAAAATGGATGTACTATATATGTAAAATTGAGTGAAGGATTTAATATGATGTTGCTTTATGAAGACCTTCACGCTTGATGTGCCTTGGGTTCAATCAGTTGTTGGCTTCTTATATTTCCGAGACCTCCCCACGGATGTTTTTGTGTCTTCATTCCCCAGCACAAATCTATTACAAACATGGCACATTTGAACTTCCCAGTTATCTGCTCAATGACCACGATGGAGTGCAAGATTATAAGTTGGGCCCCCTTCCCGTGTCCAGACTCGGCCAGGGGTGCTAATTGCATGCAACCATTTGTGTGGGCAGTTACATGGGACAAGCACCAGCACTGACCATGGCCCAGTGATTGAGGGTTTGGGAACATGCTCAAAATCGCGCACATTCCTGACATGCACAAAAACGCACTTCCCTTTAGCAGACATGAAACAGTGTCATTCATTGCTAACCATACCCCAACATGCCCCTTTCTTTCATCTAGGCTCAGTCTGAGGCACTAATTGCATGTAACCTTTCATGTGGGCAGTTACATGGGATCAGCACCAGCACTGGTCCAGTGGTTGAGGGTTTGGGAATGTGCATTTTGTTGACACACACAGAAGTGTGCTACCCTTCATGGCATGGCAGTCATGGCAGTGCCATTAATTGTTAATGGTATCCCAAAACATGTTCACGTGTGGCGTGATTTTGGAGAAGAGCCGCAGGAAAACGCTCAGTGATGCACGCACACTGTGGCTTAGAGTCACAAGAACCCCATAAATAGTGTTTACAAAAAGAATTGTTGTTCTAGAGCAAGGGTATTCAAACTTTCTAAACAAAGGGCCAGTTTCAGACTTTGTGGGGGGGTGATGTGACCATCGGGAGTAGAAAATGGGATCAGTATTGGGAGTAAACAGTGCCCCATCTGTGGTGCCAGTGAGAGGAATTGGGTCCCTGATGATGTCCCTTGTCATGAAACGCATTGGGCGGAGCCAGAATGCACGCCACTGTGCATGCGTGATTTTGCCATAGGCGATCTTGCTTCATGGAATAGGAGTTGTTTATGTGACATGAAGTGCCTGTTTACAACAATTTTATTGTAAACATATTTACCATATTAAACTGCTGTCTTTTAACTGGGTTGCGCTATGGAGATTGTCTTTTCTTGTTTTCATGAGACCATTTCCAAATTGAGCATGTGTACTTAGAAACCTATGGCAACATAATAACATCAACATTTGACATATGGTTCAGAGGAAAGCAGGCTACTTTGAAGTAACACACAAGAGATGATTGACCACTCTTTATTGGGGGTCACATATTTTCCGGTAAGCCCCTAATTTTCTCTGTGCACCAAGGTGTTATGTGGTTTTGCAACCTGAAAATTTTGGTGAAGTTTGGGAATCCACACCTATCTCTTTCCTTTACGATTTGAAGACTGCTATCCCTGCATTGGTCTCTTCATATTGGACTTTCTAATTCTTTCATTTGATTTGGACTTTTTTAAATTGAATTCAGTTTAGGGTGAAACACACGGATTTGTGTTTTTTTGACTAATCATATTGCACACATATTTTATTTTACTGTACTTTAGCACTACACTTGTACTTTATGATGAATTGTGCCCGATTATCAGTATCATTAGGAGGAATTATGCCCCATCGTTGGTGGCATTGAGTCCAATTGTTGGTGTCAGTGGAAGGAGCTGTGCCCCATCAATGGTGTCATTGGGCCCCATTTTTGATGCCATTGGGAGGAATTGTGCTCCATCATTGGTGTCATTGGTAGAAATTTCACCCCATCCCTGGAGTCATTGGGAGGAATTGTGCCTCTTCATTGGTGTCAGTGGATTAGATAGTGCCCCAAGGGCCAGATAAAAGCAAGCAAATGGCCACAGTTTGGAGACCACTGTTCTAGAGGGACATTATGGTTGTGTTGTAAAGTCTGCTTAGATGCAAATGGCTATTAAAAGACTTCAGTGTCAAAAAGAAAAACAATATAATTGTTGTGTGATGTCTAAGAAACCGCCTAGTGAGCGTCTGCATGAAAGAACCACAGAAAATATAAAAATCATGAATATTTCAGTTTACTCATCGAGTAATAATAAAATCAATGTAACATGTTCTGCAGTTAAAATATGCTGACTGCTGCAGTAAAGCTATAAAGTCTGATGAGTAGAAAATATTTTTCTGTGCTGCCAAATTAATTGTCTCTTTTCTTAAAGGGGTCCTGTGGCCACTCTATGGACATTCTTTACAAAAGAAGTACTAAACTCATTCAATTCTTCACCCAACACCTCCGATTCCCCTGCACCCTTTTCCCAGCTTGATTGCTTTTCCAACTGCAACACAGCAGATCAGTAGTCCCTGATCCCACTCCCAGCAGTGATTCATCAACTCAGCAATTCCTGCTTCACCTCAGCAGCCCATTCTCCCCCTCCCTTCTGTAGCACAGCAACTCTCTGCCCTTTCATGTGGGCAGTTACAACCTCTGTTCTCCATCCCAACCAGGACTCAGCAGATCAGTAGTCTTTGTGTAACCTTCCAGCAGTAATTTAGCTGCTCAGTAATCCCTTATTATTCTCCCATCTGCAACACAGCAGCTTAGTTGCCTATGCTCCACCTCCCAGCCTTTCTGCCTTCTATTTTCTGTTGCTCCCTCTTGCTCTAGGCCAGACCAGGTTTACTTTAGGTGCATGCACATAGACATTTGCAGGAGCAAGGAGAGATTTAGCATACATTTTCCATGCCTGGGTAACCCAAGGTGGTGGAAGTTTCATGTTTGAGAAAAATGTCATACCACCTGCAGCTCCTCAGGTATAGAAGATATAGCTTCCTTGCGCCTGGAAACATCTTTATGCATGGGCCCTTTAAGTCAAACTAGCGAAAGTGATTCTATTTCTTGAACAGGGTGAAAGTTTTGGGAGTGGAAGAAACTTCTGGTTATGGATATGACAATACTGTGATGATTCGCAGTATGAAGTATATAACATATATCTCATTGTTCAGAGGAAAGCAGTGTAGAGTATGGAATGTACTGCACAGTACTTACAGTTCTTGGACCATGATACAAGACTCTTCCCTTTTGTTGAGAAAAAGGCCAGTTATATACAATAAAGTGTGGCACCCTCATTGTATAAGATGCTAAGTGGATGTTTTTGGCTCCTTCTGTAATCAAAAGAGTAGTGGTTATTTGGTGTGGTCTGTTCGGGGTTTCATAGGCTGGGAGTTTGATTGCCCCCCTGCCTTTAAAAGAAGTCTCTAGAGCTTAGGGAGGTATAATTCAAATAACCAGCCTGAGTATTGATCAGGGCCTAGCAAACCCTAGGAAGGCATGCCCAGATGGTTGCTGGGAAGCTGATAAATAGTCTGGAACCATGAAGAGAGAGCCTTTTCCCAGGAAGGAGAGCTCCAAGCCTCAGGGGCTTTTGCCTGTGGACTGTATTGTTGTTCTGTTTCTGTGAGGTTTCAGTGGTGGTAGAGCTAGGACCTTGAAGTGATCTGGGACTGACTGCAGAACTAGTCTATAGAAGAACTGTCTCATTGGCTTGTGTCTGGAAGAAGCTGGAAGGTGGCAGCTGTCCTAGGGACTTGTGACTAATGACCCTAAATTGATTCCTGGTGACTGTGTGCTTTTGGGATATAAGTACCAGAGGTAACTCGTTCTGAGGCAGCTCTCATAAGGTCTCAGATAAAACATGCGCATCTCCCATGGGACTTTAATGCAGCCAAAATTCACACAAGCACGTACATTTTGTAGTATAAATGTAAACACATATTTATTGAAAAACAAGGTTAAAATTCCATTAGTCTAGACATCATGACTACTAGTCTATTGCTTGTGTCTCCTAATTAGGAGTAGAAATATCATGACATATATGAACTTTGTTAATTGTATAGCCACCAATTGTTTTCAACGTGTTTCAATTGTGAAACAGTCTTCTTCAGGGGCTATAGGTGGAATTTCTATAAATCAATAAACCGGATAGTAAGTTAAATGTTGCAACGTGTCTTATGAGGGTCCCGGGCATAGATGGTGAGGTCATGCAGCCCACAAGGGATCAGGCAGATGGGAGCAGTAATCTTTGCAGGCTAACTGCCTACCAAAGATCTAACCCTAGTTGGCTGAGCATAAGGAATGTAGGAGATGCCAGCCAAGGAGAACAGCTGCCGTACCTTCCCACTTTGAGTTTCCTCCACCGTAGTTGAATTTTCACACAGCGGTGTTTACATGATGGAGCTTAAAGACCGGATTGTCTGCTGATGAACCCCTCCCCTTGCTGGGACCATACTTTGATGTGCCTTTTTTTACACTTCTCTAATGTGAGTTGCCATTTTAAGTGCTAATAAAGTTGTCATAATTCTACACCCAGAGGCGTCTCTCTCCTTGTCTCTTTCAGTTTTTTGCTAGTACTCAGTTTCTGTTCTTATATTATGGCAGCCCTGACAGTCTTTCTCTAGACTTTCTCTACTCCCAATTACTTTATGGACTTGTTTAGACTGTCTATTTTAGACATTTGTGGACTAAATTCTTCAAGCTTTGCGCCTTTACTTGTCACATTAGATATAGGGTCGAAGCAGCTGCTAGCCCATGATAAACTCACCTCTTCTCTTTAAGGGTCTTGGATACTGCCCACATGGGTCACATGCCTGATGAAGGGGTTCTGCATGGCTCCGAAATGTTGCAATCTGCTGTAACAATGTGATCACGGATTAAACTTTGGACCCACTCTGGAGATCCTTGGTGTGCTAGTGCCATTTTTTACTTCGACTTGACGTGGCTTCAGCCGTTGGTTACTACAGTACACACATAGATGCACAGCCAATTCTACAGGAACGTGTGCAATGAGATTCATGAGTTTCAGATACTGCCCATTTCCCTTGTCTTCAGCAGTGTCCTGGACTGTGAGCTTAGAGAAGAGTGTCCTCCTCTACTGTGCAGTGTTCCTGAGATTATACAGGGTACCAATAGCTGTGCAGTGGTGCAGATGCCAATGAGACGTGCCTTAAAACTGTGAGACCTTAGACTATAGGCAATATTCACAGTTGCTTAAAGTAGAAGTAAACCCTCCTATCGTTTTCAGCCAAGGAAGCTGCCATCTTCGCCTCCCTTTAATCTTTAACTGCCATGAAGCTGCACATGTGATCAGTTATGGCACCAGCCATTGGATGCTTTGACAGTTTGGTTGAGAGCACAACCAATGTGACAGTTAACATTTCCAGCATGCCGTGAATGTAACTGTTTTTTCAAACTGTTAGATCGATGGGTTTACTTCCGCTTTAAGAAGAAGGCTGTCCTCTAGTTGCTAAGTACTAAGTGTTTTCTGAGTATACCATGCCCTAATCCCTCTTCTGTTACAAGTTTTATCAACAATAAATCACAAAGAGACAAACCCCTAGACTGTTTATTGGAGCCGGAGTTAATGGACTGTTGATTGGGTGGCTGGTGGCCTCTGTACTTTTGAGGAGAACCAGTTAAAACCAGCGGCCCATGTGGGGGTAGAACTAAGCAAGTTATATACTTTAGCAAACTTACCACTGCTGCTCTTTGGAAACTGATAAATGCATTCCAGCCACATCCTCCTGCCTGTTCTGGTGGCATAATCAGTCCCACGGCTATCATAAGAGGAAATCTGCTGGGAATTGGAAGCAGCAAAACACATGAAAAGGACTTGACATGGGGGGCATCCTTTAGACTGGGTTCACCATATGTGGCTCACAGCAGGGTTCCAGTGTGTCCCCATTCACAGTATCAGGTCCGATTTCAGTCCTAATTTTTGGCTGAATTTGGACCTGAAACAGACCAAAAGACACACGGGGCTCCAGAAAGCAAGTCAAAATCTCCTGCTATTGCGAATTGGATGCAAAGAACCTGCATCCAATTCGCAATAGTGTAAACCCAGCCAAAGACCCCATACACACTATTAGATTTTCTGCAGATTTTTGCCTTCAGAATTACCAAAACCATATAATATGAGGTCAAATGCTCTACCCCAATCTGTCCGATTTTCTCCTACTTTATCCACTTTCAGACGATCCCTGAAAACTCATCTCTTCAGAGAAGCTTATCTGGCCCCCACCTAACAACTGTACATTTATCTTCTCCATCAGCACATCTCCCACAGTTACTACCTCTTATATCTCTTGACCTTCCCTCTTAGATTGTAAGGAACAGGGCCCTCTGATTCCTACTTAAAGTGTATTGTATTTGTACTGTCTACCCTCAAGTTGTAAAGCTCTGCGTAAACTGTTGGCGCTATATAAATCCTGTATAATAATAATAAATAAAAGTTTCAATATATATGCAATTAGGTAGGCCTTTGCCCTACTTGTCCTTTTTTTTGTTTTTTTTTAAAGAATTTATTGAAGAACTTGTCATACAGATATATGGTGAAAGCGACAGGAGGGACTCCTCGTCGCCCAAAATAGGCATTTTTTAAAAACATTTAAACAGTGGAGAGAAATGAAGGGGTAGATATAAATAATCATCATTATTATTTATTTGGGGGGGGGGGGGGGGCACAATGATAGGAGAGTGCTTGACATACAGCAGTAATTCCAGAAGAAAATAAATGATAATGTAGAACTGGATAGATCTCCTATTACAGAGTACTAAACTATGAGGGGAAAAAGCTAGAGAGAAGGAGGGGGACCTGCAATTGCATTCCTTAGATGCAGTAGTTGAAGACTAGCAGCTCTGGCATTAGTGATGAGTTGTTTTTTATATGTTGGACAGTTGCGGGTGAAGAATAAATAGTCCAGCTCCAATCCCTAAAGGTTGAAGTGAGATAGGATGGATGGGAGAGATCTCAAGAGGTCTCATCAATATCATAGTTCGTTTGGAGACCCTTGTAGTAAATGAGAGAGCTATGGAAAAACTTGAGTGTCTCTGGCTTTATTGTTGAGTTCATGAAAGCCCCCCACTGTGAGAATAATCTTTTATTTGCGACTGGGTGGTTAAAGTCAGTGTTGATTTTTTTCTTTGTGAAGCTGCAGCTCTTGTTTAACCTGTGAGATTTTTTTGGCAAAATGAACAGGACCAATTTTTGAGTATTGCTGTCCGAGCTGCAAAAAGGCAGATTAGGAGCCAATCTTTATGTGGATGGTTAGCATTGGAAGACCATATCAAGAGTTGCTTGTCCCAGTAACCGAAGATTAAAAGTAGGGGGTCTTTTGGGAGATGTAGCAGGGTGATTCCCTGTATGAGGCATATGGTTTGATCCCAGAAAATGGAAACGTATTTACATAACCAGAAGTGGTGAGATAAAGTGGGTCTTGCCTGGTGGCAGAGAGGACAGGAGAGCGACTGAGTGGTGGAGTCTTTTCATTTGTGTTTCATTCCAAAAATCGGAGGACTTTGTTGTAGCCCTGCAGTATTTATTCAGTAACTCTGGATCTGGAAAGTCTTTGCCCCAGTTTGCTGCAAAAGAAGAAGAGAATGGGGGAGTGATCTTGCAGATTAAGGGTTTGTAGATGTCCGATATGGTATAAGAACCTTCTTGCAGCAAGCGATCAATGATGGATGTCCAAAATCTCTTGACACCTTACCTACAGGAGGTGCTGATGAAGTTGGCACATTGCCAGAAATAGAACACATGAGATTTTGGCAGAGAGAATTTCTGGGCTATGGCAGGGAAGTCATAGGGTGCCTGAATCTATATCACAGAGAGAGGAAAATGTAGTCAGACCATTTCTTTGCCATGAAGTATAGATTTGGTGTTCCAGTCCCGGGGGAAAGCTGAGGTTTCCTTGCATTGGTGAGTGCCTGGAGATGAAGGGGGATAGATTTATACCCTTTGTGTAGACGGAATTCGTCAGTGAGGAGACCTGCTACTACCAGTCTGGCCGCGGGTGAAGAATACATGGCTGTAACTAGATTATTGAAGGAACCAGTAAAGCCTAGCTTATTCAGGACCGGTGAGAGCCAGTCAAAGCTGACATTATCAAAGGCTATTATCAAAGTTATAATAGCTAAGTCCCCCCCTGAGTGCTTTTTAGCATGTTCTAATACCATCAATACCTTGTGGATGTTCAGGGAAGCCGTTCTTCCTTTCACAAAACTTGACTGCGCTGGATGTATCAGGTGGGAATGATAGTGGCGAGTCTGGTGGCTAAAATTTTTGAGAGGATCTTGACATCCAAGTTTAAAAGTGAAATGGGCCTGTATAAACCCGGTTCGGGAGGGTCTTTCCCTTTTTTTGACAGTAGTTTTATGAGGGCTTGGTTTCCAGAAGGTAGGTTGGTAGGTCCAGTTTGTCAAGGAAGTTTTGAGCAATGCTGTGATTAATGGGGTCTGGGGCATATAAGGAAACATGTTAACATGTTTGCATGACTCTATTGACCTCCTGTGCTGTCTTTTTGACAGGCAGTGATATGAGTGGGCCTGTATGGGCCTTTGCATAGTCTCACCAGGAGCTTTTCCGATTTGTTACCGAATTTATACAAAGTGGCTTTACCATGAGCTTGCTTGGTCAATTCTAGGATATCTGCCCAATTATCGAACTCGCATTTGGCCTTTCGGCATTCATCTCTATTCTCTGTGGAGTCTTGGGCGGAAAGGGCTTGTTGAGCCAACCTAAGGCGGGAGCTTGCTTTTCTATAGCTGGATAGGATATTTTTCTTATAAGAGGCCTCATATGATATGACTCCACCCCTTAGTTAGGCCTTGCCTGCATTCCAGTAAAGGTTAGGGTTATCAGCGTGGAAGGAATTGGCAGTGGTAAACTCCTTCCATGCCAGACCCATGTATGTCTTGAAATCAGCATTATTGTGAAGGGATGATATAAATCACCACAAGCGAGGATTACACTTAGATACTGCATCGTTTAACAATACTGAAACTAGGGCATGATCTGATATGGCTATTTCATGGATCTCAGTCTCTGAGATCATAGGGATTATGTTGTCGGTGCACAAGATGTAGTCAATTCTAGTGAAAACCTTGTGGGGAGTGGAGTAGAAAGTGAATTCTCTGTCCAGTGGCTGGAAGAGATGCCAAAGGTCAGAAAAGTGAAATGATTCCATAGTGGAAGCGAGAAGGGTTTGTTCTGGGTAACCTAATTCTTTGAGTTGTCGTATAGGGGTGGATCTGTCATCTGTCATGTGAAATGTGGAGTTGAACTCCCTGCCTACAAAATGGTGGATAAAAGAGGGAATTTCATAAGTCTCCAAAGAATGTTTTCCAGGGTTATTGGGTGCATAGATGTTTGAGATCACCAGCTCCCTCTTGCCCAGTTGGACATGTACCATGAAAAAATTACCCTGATCGTCCGAGTTAATTGAAATAACTTCACATGGAAGATTTTTATGAATTAGGGTGATCACTCCGGCTTTGCGGCAGACCACATCAGAGCCTAACACAGTACTCACCCATAGTTTTTTCATGCAATGATAATCAGAGTGTGTCAGATGGGTTTCCTATAGCAAAGCAATGTCAGTTTTCAGCCTCTTGAGGTGTCTTAGCATCTTGAGTCTCTTAATAGTGGACCTACGTCCCTTTACATTCCATTAGGTGATTCTCATGAGAGAGATTGTGGAGTATGGAGTGGTGCTAATATTATAAACTTAAGAGTAATTCCCAAGGATGGGGAGATTATTACATTAGGGGTTGGACCAGCATGTTCCCTAGGTGGATCAACTGTTGCCTTAGAAGTATGCAGGTGATCAATAATAGGAGGAGTAGGTGAAAAGAGAGGCAAGAGACATTGAGAAGGGATAACAAAAATAAACCAAATAACAAAGCTTCCATAAGACTTTGCTTTTTCCGCATGGGTTCACAGTAAAAGCCAGCTCCCGGAGACAGACCCTGTGGGAGGTATAAATAGTCACCCGTTTGGAGTAGAAGTGCCTTAAGGCAAACGTAACAACTGCTATTATTGGGACCCAGAGGAAAAAAAGACAATAGTAAGCGAAACTTAATGGGTAACCATATGACATTAGAGTAATAGTGTGCATTGGAATGGTTGTGGCAGGCGATAAAATCACAATATTACCAAAGTAAGAGTAACCTTAATATTACCCAGAAGTACAGTCAGGAAAGTTCCATATCCAAGGAGTCATAGTTACATAGTTAATCAGGTTGAAAAAAGACGAAAGTCTATCTAGTTCAACCATGAAAATAAAAATAAAAATAAAAAAAATATCATGCAACCCCTTATAAACAATCTTATACCCGCAGTTGTTCCAGAGGAAGGCAAAAAACCCCAGCAAAGCATGATCCAATTTTCTACAGCAGGGGAAAAAATTCCTTCCTTGTCCCAGAGTGGCAATCGGATTTTCCCTGAATCAATTTTACCTATAAATGATAGTACCCAGTTATATTATGTACATTTAGGAAAGAATCCAGGCTTTTCTTAAAGCAATCTACTGAGCTGGCCAGAACCACAACTGGAGGCAGCCTATTCCACATTTTCACAGCTCTCACTGTGAACAAACTTTTCCGTATTTGGAGATGAAATCTCTTTTCCTCTAGGCATAAAGAGTGCTCCCTTGTCCTCTGTGTTGACTGTAAAGTGAATAACTCAACACAAGTTCACTATATGGACCCCTTATGTATGTGTACATATTGATCATTTCCCCCCTATTAATCTGCTCTTCTCAAGAGAAAATAAATTCAGTTCCTCTAACCTTTCCTTATAGCTGAGTTCCTCCATGCCTCTTTTCAGTTTGGTTGGCCTTCTCTGCACTTTCTCCAGTTCCCCAATATCCTTTTTGAGAAATGGTGCCCAAAACCAAACTGCATATTCTAGATGAGTTCTTACTAATGATTTGTTCATGGCCAAAATTATATCTCTCTCTCTGGAGTCCATACCTCTCTTAATCCTGGATTGCCCCAGTTGTACCACCTAGTATGTATGAGTCAGCGAGGATTAAAGCGATGCTTGAGCCAGAGAACTTAAGACGTTTTGGTGAGTCCTTGCATGGGCTACTTTGGTCCAGAGATCTAGGAATCAGGGTTGCCCTGGATTGAACGTTGGGAGGTGAATCTGGGTGGAGAGAGTGTATGAAATTCTCTGCATCTGACGGATCCTGAAAAGTAAGCTGGTTCCCGTTAGGTGCTTTGAGGTGGAGTGTAGCAGGGAATGCCTGAATTGAATTTTTTGCTGATGCAGCGCTGTGCGGATGTGCTGAAAGGCTTTCCTTTTCTTGGAAACTTCTATTGAGTAGTTAGCGAAGATCAAAATTTTAATTCCATCGATTTGCAGGGATCTGGCTTTCCTGTATTTTTGCAAGATGGCTGCTTTATCTGCATAATTCAGGCATTTGTCAATAATCGTCGAGGGGTGGTTCGCTCAGAGGAGTATACCCCTATGCGATGAGCCCTTTTGACCATACAGGGTCCGGGCAGGCCTAGGGCTTCAGGAATGCGCCGTATGCAAAATTCTGAAATTGCAGATGATTGCATTGATTTAGGTACTCCAACAAATCACAGGTTGCTTGGTCTCGATCTATTCTCTAAATCTTCAAATTTCTGGAGTACATATTGGTTGGTTTTATCCTGGGCTTGCTCTGAAGCCTGTGCCTGGTACAGTTCTTCCCCCAAGCTGGAGATTCTGTTTTCAGCCTCATTGAGGCGAGATGCATATTCCCCCAGCTCTCTTTTTATCAGCAGCATGACAGCATTAACAGCCTTCTCTACTGAGGCAGATATGGTGGGGGCTAGAATCGCTGCTACAGCTTGGGCAATTGTATCTGTATTGTCAGCCTCTTGCTGTTATGAGGGATGGGAGGGACCGCTGCTCACCTCCCTGTTGGGCGCGTCCACCAGTCTCAATTTGGCTGGGGCTGGCAGTATTCGTGGACCACTTTTATTGAGGGAACGGGCCATTGGAGCAGTGGGGGAGGGTCCGGGAGGCCATCCAGAGGGTTCATCGGGCTATCCGGAGGGTCTGCAGCGATGGTCTGGTCCGGTTTTATAGGCAGTTTATCGGGCCATGAAGCTGAGGTGAAGTACAGCAACTCCATGCAGCACCGGAACCGGAAGTGACTACTTAGTTTTGGTAAATCTGAAGACAAAAATCTGCGGAAAATCTAATAGTGTGGATGGGGTCTTATATTTAGTACAATACACACACCATGAGTTGTATACAAGGTATTTCAATCGTTATAGAAAACATTGCTTGCTACAGAATGCAATGGAATGGTGATTAATAACATTATCTCTAAACTCCGAATGTAAAGCACCAAGGCATTAAACCCCTCATCTGATTTTTAGGGTTAGGTTAGTTAAAGAAAACATCACAATAGGCGAGTGTTTCTCAACATGTTGCCAAACGGGTTTCTCTGGTGTACCGAGAGCATGGGAACCAGTTTACCCTGGATCAGTGTCAGGAATTGCCATGCTGCAGTCAGGATGGCCTCCAGCACAATAACAACCAATGACACTCTAGGGCCAGGATGCACAGAGTCAATTGTTACCTTGGTAATGGGGGCCAGCACTTCCTCACCATGGCAATGTATGACTCTGACCCAGGGCAGGAGATACACAGGGCCTCCTCTTGGCCTTCAGTAGAAGATACAAGTCCACCTCCTTCACCTATTGCACTCTGCGACACTGCTGGAGCCAACAGTTAAGGTTCTGAGGTGAGGAAGGGACTGTGTGATTGGGTGGCTCTGTGATGGAGGGACTCTGATGTTATGGGGGGGGGGCCTCTGGTGTATAGGGGTGACTATGATGTAAAAGGGAGCTTTTATGTATAGGGGGGCCTCCAATGTAATGGGCCTCTGATGTGAGGTTAATTTCATAAAGGCGGTTGTGTGCATTGTCCCAGGCTCAGATTTTCCATTGATAAGTATGAGATTTCTTTAAAAAGTGTCCGCAGTTTATAAACTCTATTAAATATAAAAAAGTGCGGAAACATTTTGAAGACCCCTCATATTATTTACATTTTTAAAGTTTAGATTGGGGTGCCTTGCGATTTTGTATACTTTAAAGGGAGTCACCACTAAATAAAGGTTGAGAAAAGCTGTGTTAGTGAACCATAAGCTATAGATTAACAGAAATTCCTTGAGGCTGGAAAGTTAATTCAAGGATTCCTCCATATAAAAAGGTTGAAATAGGGTGACATAGAGGGGTTTCTTTTTTCTTTGTCAAAATCTGCCTGAAGGGAAAGAGTACTCATGACATTGATGTTAATTTGTTGGTGAGTTAAAACAGCAGATCCATATCACAGTTCATGTTCAGAGTGAAGGATCAAGAGAGGGGAAATTCCTTCCATACTGATCACTTCCCACAGCTATTTTTAACATTATCTGGAATCCACTTAGGGAATGTGAATGGTACATATATTTACATAGCAGTGTTATTCAGCTAGAATTTTAATCCAGCTTTGAATAGCAATTCTCAAATCAAGGGTTCGTGAGTTTTTTATCAGGATTATACACACACACAGGGTGGCATTTAACGCTGGCACTTCCCCAGGCATTGTCTGTGAAGGTCCTCGTTATTTAGGTCATAGTACATCTAGTGGTAGTTGGTCACATTTAACTGGACTGTAGTATTGAAGATGTTTCATAGCTTGTCCAAGTCACCCCTTCATTTTTCTGACACACACTAAAGAAGTGGCTTGGACGAGCACAAAAATGTTTTCAACATCATAGATGTCTAACTGAATGTGATCAACTAATACTGGATATATCCCAGACATTCTGAGTGGAGGCAACCGAAATAAAAAATCTGCCTCCCGCATCTAACTGTATTATTATAGATGGATTCTTCAAAGGCAAACAAGTTTGTTTTTTTCTGCCCTTTGGTCATGAGGGCAGGGGTGACCACAGAGCAGGTATCTCCCCAAGAACAACTTTCAAGATGATAGCTGCACATCCTTGCATGACACCAAGCACCATGGCCTGTTGCGGTATTTATCCAATTTGGACATTGTTGGACGTGCAGTACTTTCCTCTTCACAGATGGTTGAATAGTCTCACTGGGCAATGAGTGCCTGTTGCCCCCTGGCACTGAAGAATACCCCAAAAGTTATGTTTTAAATCAGGAACATTACTTACTTTATATCAATTGTCTACAGGCAACCTAACAGTACTATTCTGTAGGATTGGAGTAACCTCCAGATGAGTTTTGCTCTCAGCCTTTAGTTATTTTTATCTATGTGCAGTGTTGGTGCTCCCATAAATTGGAGTCACTAAGGCACTATGAATGTTGCATGGCATATGTTGGAATAAAACAGGAATGAAAATTTCCATTCCTGAGCTACTAGCTATTAGGTCTAGTTGCTCACCGCCGCTTGCCCCACCTAACCCCTACCCTGCCCTGCCCCCAAATTCCACCCCTAAACACGCCCTCATAAATTATCTAATGAAATTACACTATTAAATGTTTAAAGGCCAGTTCACATCACATGCATTCAGGTGCATTTTTTCTGCATCACAAAAGTTTAAAGTAAGATATACAGTTTCAAATGGCATAGTTCACACCATTGCAAACAGTTCCAGAAAAAAAGTAGAATATTTTTTCCTGCACTGGAATGCAGTAAAACGCATCGGAATGCACAAGAAAACATCAAAAACTCACGAACCCCAGTACAGTGGAAAAAACTATCTGGAAAAAGAGGGAAAAAAAAAGCATCTGGAATGCATCCAGGAATGCATTAAAAACGCACCGGAACGCACCAAAAATGTATTAAAATGTGAAGAAGGGACTATGTGATTGGGCGGCTCTGTGATGGAGGGACTCTGATGTTATGGGGGGCCTCTGGTTTATAGGGGTGACTATGATGTAATAGGGAGCTTTTATGTATAGGGGGGCATCCAATGTGATAGGGCCTCTGATGTGAGGTTCATTTCATAAAGGTGGTTGTGTGCATTGTCCCAGGCTCAGGCAAACAACCAATTACCAGCTTGTTTATAGGAAAAATAAACTGTGGCAGCCCCTGGCCCACCCCCACATCATCTAGTTCTTTGCTGACTTCCGCTATTTGCCAGGCCCACCTAAGAGAATGACATGACAGAATGACAGAGGCTGGGAGGAGAATCGGCTTTAGCTCAACCCCGCCTGCCGGCAGGCCCCCCCTCCAATGGGACTCCACACTCGTCCTCAGCTTATTTCCACTCTCCTAATGCGAGCAGGCGAGTGGAAATTTTGAGGGTTGCAAATAATATTGTCTTAAGGGCCAAGATGTTGGTGCTGTAAAATCTGTAAGGATGTAGGCACTCAGTGTAAATACATTTCAGTATAGATAAGGTAATCATCTGGTTTTAGAAAATGTTAGATGTTAAGTTCTTTTAGAACCCAGCTACCTGTTTAACACGCCACCTTTTGAAAGCATTTTTTTTTTAATGTTTTATTACCTTTTTTCAAACTCTTTAGAATGGTCAGGTGTTGCTGGGTTTTCTTCTTGTAATGTTCTCCTAAAGTTGGGTAGTCCTTGATGGTGCAGGGAGCAGTGCTGACATGATGACATCACTCTCTGCATCATTATAATGTAATTGTGCTATGGTGACCCATAATGCCCTGTGCTGAGAGTACCTCTTCAACCTTGTGGGCTGGGTGACTCAGGGTTTTCATTGAACCGTGAAGACTGTTGACATCTTATGGTGAAAAATAAGTACTGTGTGGGACAGCTTGAGGTGGACAATTTATTTTTTACCTACTGGAGGTCTATTTTAATAAAAAAAAAAAAAAAATTGTCCAAATTCGGGCGTTAAACTCAGTAAGAGGATGGATGATGAATGGATTTGTAGGAAGTGAGGATAACTCTCCCTAGTGTTGACACAGATTGCAACATGTGACAGATTTCATTTGGTAGGGTTTAGTGTATTTTGTACATTGGGCATACATATTTCACATGTCCGCTCCTATGGATTTAGTGCAGCTTCTAGAATCTGTTTTTATATCACTCTATGAAAAATTAAGACCGTTCTCTAGGACTCTAGTTCTCACTGTCGGAGGAGTGACACATGAAATGCTCATCATATTGCCTTTTTAAAAGTGCATTTAGCATATTCTTTGTCAGTCCTCAGATTGCCGTCGCTGCGAAAATGTTCTTATTGAAATTTGTGTCATCCCCTATGAAGGCACAGACGGAATTGCTACTTGTCAAGGAAACTGACATTCTATATTCACATCCCACATTTTGTTTATTTCTCACATGCTAATCACTGTACTATTGAGTTTTTCTTTTTTCTTTTTTTTTTCACAAGTCTACTGACACTGCAGCCTCTTTGTAAATACAAGTAGCAGGATTATGGGGGGACTCTGCCTTAAATCCTTTTCCATGATTCTCCTGCTGCTGGTTCCTAAATCACTTTGCTGCGAGATGCTGATGCTGAGTGATAATGACAAGCAATACTTATAATTCCTGTTAGTTTAAAGTTACCCTGTTAGTTGCTGGTAGAGCTGCCATTTTTTTAAAGTTGCAGCTTCTGGGGTTGATATCCCTGGTGAGTCACTGACCTGGAACAAGTAATGCCGCATACACCCGATCGGAAATTCGGCCAGCTAAAGATCGATGAGAGCTTTTGGTCGGAAAATGCGATCGTGTGTATGCTCCATCGGACTTTTGCTGGCCGAATCTCGACCAGCAAAAGATTGAGAGCATGTTCTCAATTTTTCGGTCGGAAAAAGTTCCTATGTGAAAATGCATTTGTGTGGATGCAATTCTGACGTGCAAAAACTCATACATGCTCAAATTCAACTACGAGACGGAAGCTATTGGCTACTAGGTATTGAACTTCCTTTTTACAATCCCGTCATACGTGTTGTACGTCACCGCGTTCTTGATGGTCGGAATTTGGTGTGACCATGTGTAGGCAAGACAGCTTGAGCGGAATTCCATTGAGATTACTTCGGAAAAACCATCAGAGCTTTTTCCGACCAAAATTATGATTGTGTGTATGCAGCAGTAGTGTATGTAAGGTGCCCCCCGGACTTCACTGCTGTATATTTTGGGTCATTCTAAATTGCTTCATTTGTAAATTCCAAAAGCCCATATAAAGGAATAATAGTGGTAAAAAAAGGCATTTGTGCATTTCACAAATCTTGTTTTTATGTACAATTCTCCTTTAAGGGGGCTTGGCAAGAGGTGTGTCCTATGCCTGCATACTTTTGCTGATAGGTGTCCCCCATTCTCATCTCAAAAATTTGGGAGCTATGCATTACTGCTGCATGTCCAGGATCCATTACTGCGGCATGTCCGGGATCCATTACTGCTGCATGTCCGGGATCCATTACTGCTGCATGTCCAGGATCCATTACTGCTGCATGTCCAGGATCCATTACTGCTGCATGTCCAGGATCCATTACTGCTGCATGTCCAGGATCCATTACTGCTGCATGTTCTTGGGATTAGTTATTGCTGTGTGTTTTTGGATTAGTACCTACTGCGTGTTTGGGGTCAGTTACTGCTGCATGTTCCATCGATTACTGCTGCGTGTTCTTGGTCAGTTACTCATCAGGTTATAAGCTTTAGACTGACAGGGGAACCAACACCTTTAAAAACAAGTAATCAATAACCGCTCCTATATTTCAATTTCCATGAGATCCATTCAGGATCCATTTATACTATTTCATTGCACTGCATGTTTATGTGCATTTTTTCCCCTCTCCAACATGCTTTGTATAGTGTAATTGCAGTATATTAATTTAACATGGACTGGCAACACACTACAATGCATATATGAGTTCAGATCGGTGTAGAACCGTGTGCTAAAATGCGATTTGTGCTTTTCTGCAAGTGCTTGCTTTGGGGGCAGAGCAGAGGAGGATCCTAGATCACTAGGGAAGGGGGGTTTTGGGGCCGCTCTATGCAATACTATTGCACAGAGCAGATAAGTATAACATGTTTGTTATTTTAATAAAAAAAAAAAAAAAACCTTTGGTTTACAATTACTTCTTTAGCGCTGGTTCACACCACAAAAACGCACTCCAGATCCGCTCCATATGCATTTTAACGTGTTTTTGGTACATTGCAGTACATTTTGATGCGTTTTCAGGTGCATTCCACGTGCTTTTTTACCTTTTCACTGTACTGGGGTCCTGTGCATTTTTGATGCATTCCAGTGCATTCCTGTGTGTTTTACTGCATTCCAGTACAGTCCAGTGCAAGAAAAATGCTGTTTAATGTTCTAATGTTCTACTTTCTTCTGGAACTGGAAAGCCCTAGAACTGAATGCACGGGTGTGAACCATGCCATTGGAAACCATGTAACAGTGATGGCGAACCTTGGCACCCCAAATGTTTTGGAACTACATTTCCCATGATGCTCCACTACACTGCAGAGTGCATGAGCATCATGGGAAATGTAGTTCCAAAACATTTGGTGTGCCAAGGTTTTGCCATCACTGCCATATAACCTACTTTCCATGTGTTTTTGATGCAGAAAAAAAAAATCACACTGAACTGCATGTGGTGCGAACTGGCCCTCAATCCATAAAATAACCACCGGTGCAGAATCAAAACCCGATGAAGGGGAGGATTGAAACACCTTTGGCTGCAAAGTTTTGATAGATCCCTTCATTGTGACAAAAAAAAATTATATTTGGGCCAATCCCTACAGGATGATGCTCTTATACTCAACAGTCCTAGAAAAATGTCAGCTGGAATTTAATTGGTTGACAGGCAACAGAATGTTCCCTTTCTTTACATCCTCTAGTGCAAAGACCCAGAATCACATCACCCATGTGCTATGTACATACACACAAACATAGTTAAATCTGCATATAAAGCTCTGACTCCCAAAGGCATATATACTAATATGATCCTCATCTGTTTCCTAGATCAGAGATTAGCAACCCTATTATAGTCTTATTTGTCCCGTCGTTTGTTCTGATGGGAAGTCTTTGATTGAAAAAAATGATTATTCTATTAAATTCAACATGATATTAGAAGATACATTAATAGTAAATTGGTTAGACTCATAATCTCATTATCTGTTATCAGTGATAATGTGCTGCAGGCAGATTTCCCCTGTTTTCATTTTTTTTTTTTTTAAATGGATCTAAATAGAGGTGGAAGATTTTGTAATTGTTGCCTTGCCCTAAAAAGCAAATTACACCTCAAACTTGTATTTAAAGTGGAGTTCCACCCAAAAAAAACAAAATGTCATTAATATGCATAAGAAAAAACAACAAAAAAAACATTTGGAGAAAATGTTTATTTCTACTCGCCTCTTAGGCCGCGTACACACGCGCGGACTGTTGGCCCAACTTTGTCCGTCCAACAGTTTGAGCGAACAGTCCGCTCAAACTTAGCATGGACGGACATGGCCACACACGACGGACGAACAGTTTGCTGAAACCGTGCGCGATGACGTGAACGGCACGTACGACGGGACGAAAAATACGACGTCCTATACACTGCAATGCAACCTTCCGACGTGGAAATCCTTTCTGAGCATGCGCGAGACTTAGTTGGCCGAACAAGCCTACACACGAGCGAACAGTCCGCTGAAACAAGGTTTCAGCGGACAGTTTTTCGGAATTTCCGTAAGACCTTGTTCGGCCAACTGTCCGCTGAAACTGTCCGCTGAAGCCCCACACACGAGCGGACTGTCCGCCCAAACACTGTTCAGCGGACAAGGTTGGGCGAACAGTCCGCGCGTGTGTACGCGGCCTTACAGTGCCTTGCGAAAGTATTCGGCCCCCTTGAACTTTTCAACCTTTTGCCACATTTCAGGCTTCAAACATAAAGATATAAAATTTAAATTTTTTGTGAAGAATCACCAACAAGTAGGACACAATTGTGAAGTGTAACGAAATCTATTGAATATTTTAAACTTTTTTAGCAAATAAAAAACTGAAAAGTGGTGCGTGCAAAATTATTCGGCCCCTTTACTTTCAGTGCAGCAAACTCACTCCAGAAGTTCAGCGAGGATCTCTGAATGATCCAATGTTGTCCTAAATGACTGATGGTGATAAATAGAATCCACCTGTGTGTAATCAAGTCTCTGTATAAATGCACCTGCTCTGTGATAGTCTCAGGGTTCTGTTGAAAGCGCAGAGAGCATCATGAAGACCAAGGAACACACCAGGCACGTCCGTAATCCTGTTGTGGAGAAGTTTAAAACCGGATTTGGATACAAAAAGATTTCCCAAGCTTTAAACATCCCAAGGAGCACTGTGCAAGCGATCATTTTGAAATGGAAGGAGTATCAGACCACTGCAAATCTACCAAGACCTGGCCCGTCCCTCTAAACTTTCAGCTCAGACAAGGAGAAGACTGATCAGAGATGCAGCCAAGAGGCCCATGATCACTCTGGATGAACTGCAGAGAACTACAGCTGAGGTGGGAGAGTCTGTCCATAGGACAACAATCAGTCGTACACTGCACAAATCTGGCCTTAATGGAAGAGTGGCAAGAAGAAAGCCATTTCTCAAAGATATCCATAAAAAGTCTCATCTAATGTTTGCCACAAGCCACCTGGGAGACACACCAAACATGTGGAAGAAGGTGCTCTGGTCAGATGAAACCAAAATCGAACTTTTTGCCCACAATGTAAAACTATATGTTTGGCGTAAAAGCAACACAGCTCATCACCCTCAACACACCATCCCCACTGTCAAACATGGTGGTGGTGGCAGCATCATGGTTTGGGCCTGCTTTTCTTCAGCAGGGACAGGGAAGATGGTTAAAATTGAGGGGAAGATGGATGCAGCCAAATACAGGACCATTCTGGATGAAAACCTGTTGGAGTCTGCAAAAGACCTGAAACTGGGACGGAGATTTATCTTCCAACAAGACAATGATCCCAAACATACAGCAAAATCTACAAAGGAATGGTTCACAAATAAACGTATCCAGGTGTTAGAATGGCCAAGTCAAAGTCCAGACCTGAATCCAATCGAGAATCTGTGGAAAGAGCTGAAAACTGCCGTTCAGAAACGCTCTCCATCCAAACTCACTGAGCTCCAGCTGTTTTGGGAAGGAAGAATGGGCAAGAATTTCAGTCTCTCGATGTGCAAAACTGATAGAGACATACCCCAAGCGACTTGCAGCTGTAATCGCAGCAAAAGGTGGTTCTACAAAGTATTAACGCAAGGGGGCCGAATAATTTTGCACGCCCCACTTTTCATTTTTTTATTAGTTAAAAAAGTTTCAAAAATCCAATAGATTTCATTCCACTTCACAATTGTGTCCCACTTGTTGGTGATTCTTCACAAAAAATAAAAATGTTATATCTTTATGTTTGAAGCCTGAAATGTGGCAAAAGGTTGAAAAGTTCAAGGGGGGCCGAATACTTTCGCAATTCACTGTAATGCCTATTGCTAGGGGGTCCCTCGTGATCTGCCTCCTTCAGTGCCTGGGCTCCTGACGTCACTTCCCTCGGTGCAGGAAGGGAGATCAGCTCTGCCCCCTCCCTCTAGGTCATCATCTGGGACACGTCACAGGTCCCAGATGATTGTGCGGCCAGTCACGGTGCACGGGCGCGGCTCACGCATGCTCAGCCGAGCACCCACATTTACAATGCTGGCGCCGCCGAGCGGAGTGCAAGACGCGTGGGGCTTTGTTCCCCCGCATCGCTGGACCCTGGGACAGGTAAGTGTCCAATTATTAAAAGTCATCAGCTGCAGTATTTGTAGCTGCTGACTTTTACATTTTTTAATTTTTAATTTTTTTAAGTGGAACTCCGCTTTAATGCTATACTTCAGATGGATATAAAAGACCCAAATGAATGCAGCTATGTATTAAAAAAAATATACTATTAAATAAGAACATGAATTGGACTCGGTATCAGCCTCTTCTTGTAAGGCAGAGCACAGACTGGTAAAGGAAACAGCAGTATAAGGAGCCAGTCAGTAACTGTAACATTATCTTTCACAATATAAAAAAAAAATTGGGTTAACTTTACTGGTGTCTTATTTTTTAATTCAAAAAAGTGTATTTTTCCCAAAAAGTGCGCTTGTAAGACTGCTGTGCAAATACGGTGTGAGAGAAAGTATTGCAACAACCGCCATTTTATTCTCTAGGGCAGTGATGGGCAGGGCCGGATTAACATAGGGGCTGATGGAGCTGCAGCTCCAGGCCCCTGCCTTAAAATAGGCCCACCCAGCCAGCAGCATAAGCCCGATTTTTTTTTTTTTTTCCTGTCCATAAACTTCTATGGGACAGGAGAAGTGTGTGTAAATGTAGGGGTGTCTGGCTGCATCTGTGTTTGCTCACTGTGGTTATTACAATGTCACAGTGCACAGTTCCCCCCCTACACAAATGGGAGAGGCTGAGTCGGCTCTGCCTTTCCCCTCCCCCTCTGTGAAGTCTGTGCAGTGAAGGAGCCGTGTGGGTGGGAAACACCGGCAGATAGAAGGTGAACAGGATATCTGTGAGTGATGAGCCTCCAGGGACCGTCCACATGTGAGCTCAGTGACTGGTTTCTTATATCCCTTTCCCTCGTTTTTAACTTTTTTCACCAGCAGTAGCTGTTATAACTGCAGCCAAAGTGTTTAGAATTGTGTCATCAGCCTGTGGCAGTGCTTGGTGGCCCCTTGTGCTTTTAGGTGGGTTCACACTGATTTGCTGTGTTTTGGCCCATTGCTGGTGTATCCACAGTTTTCCTGCGTTTTACCCACAGTCCTATAGATTTCTATTAGGTTGTTTGTATTTTCTGAAAGCGCACCAAAATTCCTGCATGCTGCATCTTTGGCGCACTGTCAGAAAATGCAGCAAAAACCTGCAACCTGATATAAATCAATAGGACTGCAGCTAAAACTGCAGATACATGAGCAGTGCAGCCAACTGCAGCACACCAGTGTGAGCCCAAAAGCTTGCACACACAACCCTGTACAACTTGGTCTAAACTAAACTCCTGGCATACATACATACAGCCATACCATCCCAGCTCAGGAGGGGTGGGGGCTCCAGGGATTTGATTGACTATGCAGTCCCTGTCTCTTCTATCCATCTGGGCAGAGTCTTGGAGGCAGTGGCAGGCTGCTGGTGGTAAGTGGCACACTGTATCTGGTGACAGGCTGTGGGTGGCGAGTGGCACACTGTATCTGGTTGCATGCTGGTGGCAAGTGGCACACTGTATCTGGTGGCAGGCTGCTGATGGCAAGTAGCACACTATCTTGTGGAAGGCTGCTGGTGGCACACTGCTGCTGGTGGCAAGTAGCACACTATCTGGTGGAAGGCTGCTGATGGCACACTGCTGGTGGCAAGTGGCACACTGTATCTGGTGGCACACTGCTGGTGGCAAGTGGCACACTGTATCTGGTGACAGGCTGCTGGTGGTAAGTGGCACACTGTATCTGGTGACATTCTGCTGGTGGCAAGTGGCACATTGTATCTGGCATGCTGCTTGTGGCAAGTGGCACACTGTATCTGATGGCAGGCTGCTTGTGGCAAATGGCACACTGTATCTGGTGGCATGTTGCTTGTGTCAAGTGGTACACTGTATCTGGCATGCTGCTTGTGGCAAGTGGCACACTGTATCTGGTTGCATGCTGGTGGCAAGTGGCACACTGTATCTGGTGGCAGGCTGCTGATGGCAAGTAGCACACTATCTTGTGGAAGGCTGCTGGTGGCACACTGCTGCTGGTGGCAAGTAGCACACTATCTGATGGAAGGCTGCTGATGGCACACTGCTGGTGGCAAGTGGCACACTGTATCTGGTGGCACACTGCTGGTGGCAAGTGGCACACTGTATCTGATGGCAGGCTGCTTGTGGCAAATGGCACACTGTATCTGGTGGCATGTTGCTTGTGTCAAGTGGTACACTGTATCTGGCATGCTGCTTGTGGCAAGTGGCACACTGTATCTGGTGGTACACTGCTGCTGGTGGCAGGCTGCTGATGGCAAGTAGCACACTGTATCTGGTGGCAGGCTGCTTGTGGCAAGTGGCACACTGTATCTGGTGGAAGGCGGCTTGTGGCAAGTGGCACACTGTATCTGGTGGAAGGCGGCTTGTGGCAAGTGGCACACTGTATCTGGTGACATGCTGCTGGTGGCAAGTGTCACACTGTATCTGGCATGCTGCTTGTGGCAAGTGGCACACTATATCTGGCATGCTGCTTGTGGCAAGTGGCACACTGTAACTGGTGGCAGGCTGCTTGTGGCAAGTGGCACACTGTAACTGGTGGCAGGCTGCTTGTGGCAAGTGGCACACTGTAACTGGTGGCATGCTGCTGTTGGCAAGTGGCACACTGTATCTGGTGGCATGCTGCTGGTAGCAAGTGGCACACTATCTGGCATGCTGCTTGTGACAAGTGGCACACCGTATCTGGTGGCAGGTTGCTGGTGGCAAGTGGCATGCTGCTGGTGGCAGGCTGCTGGTGGCAAGTGGCACACTATCTGGTGGCAGGCTGCTTGTGACAAGTGGTACACTGTATCTGGTGGCAGACTGCTGGTGGCAAGTGGCACACTTAAAGAGGGATTCCGCCCCCAAAAAAATATTAAAAGCCAGCAGCTATAAATACTACAGCTGCTGACTTTTAATAAATGGACACTCACCTGTCCCGGGTTCCAGCGATGCCGAGGCCGATCGACCGCTCGTGCCTCGGCTGCTGCCGCCGCCATTCGAGGTGAGGGAATCAGGAAGTAAAGCGAATCGGCTTCACTTCCCGGTTCCCTACTGCGCATGCGCGAGCTGCGCCGCGCAATAGGAAATCTCCGCGCTGTCACTGGGACCCGTGTGTGTCCCAGCAGACAGCACGGCAGGGCAGGAAATGGCATAGACTCCCGTGGGAGTCTATGCCCGGAAGTGGGTGAAAATACCTGTCTTTGACAGGTATCTCCACCCCCCTCCCCCCTGAAAGGTGTCAATTGTGACACCGGAGGGGGGGGGGGGGTTCCGATCAGCGGAGGTTCCACTTTAGGGTGGAATCCCGCTTTAATCTGGTGGCATGCTGCTGGTAGCAAGTGGCACACTATCTGGCATGCTGCTTGTGACAAGTGGCACACCGTATCTGGTGTCAGGTTGCTGGTGGCAAGTGGCACACTGTATCTGGTGGCAAGTGGCACACTGTATCTGGTGGCAAGTGGCACACTGTATCTGGTGGCAGGCTGCTAGTGGCACTGTATCTGGTGGCACACTGTATCTGGTGGCAAGTGGCACACTGTATCTGGTGGCAGGCTGCCAGTGGCACACTGTATCTGGTGACAGGCTGCTGGTGGCAAGTGGCACACTGTATCTGGTGGCATGCTGATGGCAAGTGGCACATTGTATCTGGTGGCAAGTGGCACACTGTATCTGGTGGCAGGCTGCGGGTGGCATCTGGCAGCAGGCAATGGTGGCAAGCGACACACTGCATCTGGTGGGAAGTGACAAGCTCAGGTTCCCACTGATAATGCATCATGGTGAGTTGAACTATTTCACTATATATTACAATGTAGTAATAGAAATAATGGAATTTGATCATCCCGACGCCATATCAAGCATAGCGTCAGGATGATTTTAAGTGCCAAGTGCCATTTGCCTGAAAAATCGCCCCCCGCCACCTATTTCCCCATCAACCCGAGACTACATCCCCCCTCTTTTTTTTTTGGGAAGGGGGGGATCTCCCTGAATGGCAGTTTGGAAATGTGGTCTCCTATGTTGCTGCTGTTGAGAGACCGCATAGCAGGTGGTATTGGGGGTGTTGTTGCTGCTCAAAGGCTGCACGGCTGATATTACTGTTGAGAGTATATTTAATTTGTTTTAGCAAAACATTTTAGCATTTTCATTTTGTTTCCGTAAAAAGGCCCACCAAAATCCTCAGCACCAGGCCCATGATGCTGTTAATCTGGCCCTGGTGATGGGGAACCTTGGCACTCCAGATGTTTTGAAACTACATTTCCCATGATGCTCATGCACTCTGCAGTGTAGAGGAGCATCATGGGAAATGTAGTTCCAAAACATCTGGGGTGCCAAGGTTCCCCATCACTGCTCTAGGGTGTTAGAAAAAAAATGTTTGTAAATGTTTGGGGGTTCTAAGTAATTTTCTAGCAAAAAAAAAATTTTTTTTAACTTGTAAACAACAAATCTCAGAAAGAGGCTCGGCCCTTAAGTGGATAATGTTTGGGGGTTCAATGTAATTTTCTAGGAAAAAAATGATGATTTTTACATGTAGGAGAGAAATGTCAGAATTGGCCTGGTAGGCAAGTGGTGAATATATAGTCCATTTATTTTGCTTTACAAAGTACTTTGAACCAGTATTATGAACAATGGTGGAAATATGCGGTATCATCTTTTTTTTTAATTTTATTATTATTATCTTTTTTTTTTATACAACATATTTCTTACTGGCTAAAATAAGTTTGTTTTGCCTGTCCACAGAGTTTACATTGATGGTCCCTTTGGAAGCCCTTCGGAAGAAGCCTTGAACTATGAGGTCAGCCTCTGTGTCGCTGGAGGCATCGGTGTCACTCCATTCGCATCAATACTTAACCATTTACTGTACGTATACCACCTCTACATATTTCATTGTAATGCAGGGTTAAAGTTATGGTTCTGCTGCCTGGACAGCTGCCGTGGGCACATTTTGTCCATGTCAAAAACAATAAATGAGGAAGTTTGTGCAGTTATAAATAAGGAGATGTGTTATTTGACTATAATATCAATGCATATTAACGACGGAGCAGAAAAAAGGTTTTATCAGGACTGTGGGAAGGGTCAGCGGTTGTTCTGCTACATTATTATTATTATTATTGTGTTGCAAGAACTTCTCAAGATAATTCATTCTGGATGTGTTGGATGCCATTGGCTCAGAGTGTTGCTCAGGAGACAGTCAGCTGCATGGTTTCCAGCATGTTTGTCTCGCAGAAGCCAGCCAAAACAGTCAGTCATACACACAGACTGACTGTCGGACGGTTTTTATTGAACTGGCCGATGTCGCCCGTCATTTGGCCCGTGTATATAAGGCTTAAGGCACCTGCCTCACTCAAAAGGGTTGGATGCTTAACTACTTCTGGACTGCCCACCGCACAGATACTGTGGCAGGGTGGCCCAGCTGTGCGAAACAACGTACCTGTAGGTTGTCCGTGCTTCCTAGTCTCGGGCATGCAGGAGCCACCGGCGGCCCGCTTCCGCTGTGATTAGACATGCTCGGGGGGGGGGGGGGAATAACAGAACGGCGGTCTGTCTATGTAAACAAGGCAGACTGTCGTCCTGTCACAGAGTAAGAGAGAGATCTGTGATTCTTACTAATCAGGAACACAGATCTCTCTCTTCATCTAGTGTCAGCATCCCCCCACACAGTTAGAAAGCACACATAGGGGACACATTTAACCCTTTGATTGCCCCATATGTCAACCCCTTCCCTGCCAGTGTCATTTATACAGTGTCAGTGCATTTTTTTTTTTTATAGCACTGATTACTGCACTGGTGTCACGGGTCCCCAAAAAGTGTTACTTAGTGTCCAATTTGTCCACTGCAAGGCCACAGTCCCGCTAAAACTCGCTGATCGCTGCCATTACTAGTAAAAAATAAAAAAAGTGCCTAAATCTAGCCAATAGTTTGTAGACGCGATAACTTTTGCGCAAACCAATCAATATACGCTAATTGAGATATTTTTTTTTTTTACCAAAAATATGAAGCAGAATACAAATTGCCCTAAACTGATGAAGAAACTAGATTTTTTACATATTTTTATTGGTTTTATAGCAGAAAGTAAAACATAATATAAATATAAATATATATATATATATATATATATATATATATATATATATATACTTTTTTTATTTAATTGTTGCTCTCTTAAAGTGGTTGTAACCCTAAAAAAAATAATCTTGTTCCTTTAAAGCATAAATAACAGCACAGTGCTTGTGCTGTGTAATTTGTCACTTTCTATCATCTAAAATACCTGGTTGATCCTGCCTGGTGCTGCCCTCCCCTCTGTAAACTGACCACAATTATCATGGCCATCGAGGCAGAGTTTTTCCGTTATTTTTATTAGTCCATCAGTGCTGTGATCAAAGATGGATTTACATTGCAGGACTTTTTTTTTTTTTATAAAGGACTAGTCCCAAACTGTCTCCTGTCATTTTTACTTTTTTGACAATTTTTGGGTGAATGAGTAGGGGTACAATATAGCCGATACCCATTTCCATAGGGGCCTGGTACGGTTGGGGGGGTGGGCGCTCTCCTCCCCCCCCCCCTTTTCCTGCGGCCTGCCAGGTTGTGTGTTCGGATAAGGGTCTAGTATGGATTTTGGGGGGGGACCCACACCATTTTTTTTTATTTGGCGCAGGGTTCCCCTTAATATCAGGCATGGTATGGATTTTGGGGGGACCCCCACGCGATTTGTATGCATATTGCCGGCATCCGGCAATACATTAGTCGAGAGCAGTTTTAAATTACATTTTTTTCCTCTACAAATGTAAATTTGCTGCTCTCATTCAAAAAAAATATGTACGGCCGCTATGTAAGCAGCCTTAGTGTGGGGTGTGGACTGGGCCATGATTGGCCAAAGGCACCCTGCCTTTGGCCAATCATGGCTCTCACAGCAGAGCGTGCTGTGATTGGCCAAAGCATGCAGGTCAGGTGCATGCTTTGGCCAATCAGGAGCCGTCAATGCACTGCAAGAGTGTCTGACGTTCATTATGTGGCGTTCCGGATTTTCCGATGAGAAGTGTGTGAGGACAGGCTGTTGGCAGTAAATATGAAATTTTCCGCGGACTAATGTTTGTTGTCGGATTTTCTGAGAGTGTGTACACAAGTCCCTCAGACAAAAGTCCAAAGTACAAACACGCATGCTCGGAAGCAAGGATGAGACAGAAGCGGTCGGTCTTGTAAACTAGCGTTCGTAATGGAGAATTAACATTTGTGATGTGGCAAATTACAAAATCTCGAAATGCAGCGCACAATTCTCTTCTTCTTTAATGGGATAAAAATTAAGCTGCTTTGCTGGTGATACTGATGGAGTTATTGCAAACACATTTTCAAAAGGCTTTTCTAGTGATATAAAGAATAATATTATTATGATTTTTTATTTTTTTATTTGGGCAAGTTACCACAACACCATTATGCCGTAGTTTTTAAAATCAAAGATTACAACTATGTTGATGTCCTTTGTCAATTTTACATTGTATTTTCTTAAATGTAACTGCCTACTCCCAAACTGTCATTTGAAGTAAAACAAATAGGCAAGTATTATTGTCCACAATTTTTTTAATGTGCATTAAAAAAAGAAAACAGATAAAATTAGACATGCTATCTGCCACTAGAACTTAACCAAAAAGTGCATTCTGTGCATCCAAAAATATAGAAAATATACCAAATCAAATCATTATTATTCAACCAAAAAAATAATGTCAAAGCAATAACTCCAAGGCCAATAATAAATAACACGTTATCTGCTCCGATTCCGCAACATGGCTGATTGACGAACGGCCGTTCAGAAAGCGTGAAACGAAACGCGCAAAATGAAAAGCACGAATCAACACTCGCCAAACTTCTACTAACAGAAAATGAGCAGAAGGAGCCCAAAGGGTGGCGCTAAAGAGCTGAAAAACAACGTAGTACGTCAGTATGTTCGTATTTGTTGGCCAACAATTCCTTGCCGTTTATATGCAAGACAAGTTTGGGGCAACGTCCTTCGGACAAAAGTTCATGGTTTTGTTGGTCAACAATCCGATCGTGTGTACGAGGTTTAACAGTTCTCCAAGCATGCCTCAGTGGGCCCCCTGATTTGCCAAGCTATCAAACATCCATAACATAGAATAATATCTCTCTTGCACACTCTGCTGGAACAAACCTAAACAACGTGGCAGAGAAAAAATACACTACATTGGAGAGACACACACCTGTTGGGATACAGTTAGACTGACTTCAAAATTCACAAAAATGCAGAAAGGGATTAAGTAAAAAGGACTACATCCCTACACATTTTATTCTGAATCCCAGGAAAGAAAGCGACTGGTTACTTATCAGCCAGGGCTTCCTGTACTTCCTGCACGCACACTCGTGTGTGTTACATGTGTGTTAGCATGCGTACATTTTTCCAGTAATTATTTTGTCAGAAAACATCACAGCATGGCTCCATAGACAGGCAGCTTTTGTGTTATGTGCCTATCAATGCCTGTTTCTCATATCCCTTCCAGAAAATTACTTGTGACATATTTCGAGTCACCTTCCCAGCAGGATCTGTGCTCAGACCCCGCTAGCTATGCACATCTTATGGAAAATAAAGACAATCCTCCCAACACAGCTATTACTAGTCCTTGTTTTGTAGTTATAGGAAACTCATGTTTCTGCCACATTTACCTTCTGCTTGGATTGCTGTGATTCCATCATGTACTGTATATTTCCATTAAAAAAAAATTTCCTATATCAGCAGCACACTTTTTCCCATGCAAGTGCTAATCCTAACACATTTCTGAGAGTTTGATATGGAAGCAGAGAGATGGAGGGAACTGACATCGCTGTGTGTCTGGGCTCGCTTCATTATCTCTTCTATCGGGTGTCATGGATCAGGGTAGTCTGCAGACAGAATTTCTGATGAACCGTCTGGGTGACTCTCTTAGCCTTCCCTCCACTTTATAAAGAAGATTCCTCGGAGATCAGCCTTTAGCGGCTTATACAGGTTATTTGGGGTCAGGCAGAATAGGTGAACGGGTTCACTGTTCTTAAAGATCTGCTATATTTACTTATTTTATTGATAAAGCAGAAGTAAAAAAAATGACTTCAGCTGCATTAATTTTTATGATCAGCATATATTATATTTAAACATTCATACTAAATAGAACAGGTAAAATAAAATACAGTCTTTGACTTGAAAGTGAACCTGTGCATTATCCAGCTCTTTCGCTGCCAGGGCCATTTTTCCGTTTTTTTCTACACGTTTAAAAAAAATTTTAGGCCTGAAGATTACTTAAAATCCCCAAAATATTAGATTCATATATAATACTGGATAAATATATACTGTATGATAATTATACGATGTATTGCAGGGGCGGACTGACCATTCGGCCACTCGGGCACTGCCCGAGGGCCCCGGGCCACTAGGAGGCCCCATCAGGGTTGCCAGCCTCAGTAAAACCAGGGACAGTATGTAAAAATCTGTGTTTTTTTTACATCTGTCTCTGAAATGTCCCTTACCGACATCCCTTTGGTCTAAAAATTCAGAGATTATAGCTGCCCCACCTCTCCAGTACCTTCTCAGCCAATTGAAACATATCTGTGTATACTGTGTGATTGTATACTGTGTGTGTGTATACTGTGTGGCCCCATAATCTCTGATTGCCTGGGGGCACCATAATCTCCTATTGTCCGGGGACCCCATGAGTTGTCAGTCCGCCCCTGATGTATTGTATATATAATGTATATGATATGTGTATAAATCTAAATCTCGGCACTGATCTGAAAAGGATGCAACAGCAGCTAAGCAAGACCAGGAAGGAATCAAAATAAGCAATAATATAAATGGTGTGCTATTCCTTGTGTTGAAGTGTATGACACAAAAAGTGGAACAAACTAAAATTAACTGGTATAACAACAATATGTTGTATGAGTTGCATAGCCTCAATCCCTCGAGACTAATGCTAAATAAATAAGTGCATAAGTGACATTATATAATGCTCAAACAATGTGTGAAGATGAGCAATCATAAAAACTGTATATAAAAGAAATATATGTAACTTATGTGATAATCAATTGCATCACACACAGTTCATATACATGAGCAAAAAATGCAATTAATGGAACACTTTCAGACAATTATCTGCATGCTAAATCTTCCCAGGCTAAAAAGTGCCAGACTATAGCAAAAAAAAGTCTTAATTGGATTCCACTTGTGTGTATTTTACAATGCTTTGAAATATAATGTTTCATAAAGTAAAGTTTTCCTCTTACCAGATGTGATGGATCCCTGTTACGGAGATCAGACTCGCTTGTGAAATATGACTGCCTGTGTGGATTTCACTCTCCTCGGTTCTCTTATGCCGCGTACACACGATCAAACAATCGGTTGGAAAAGTCCGGCAAACTCAAGTCCGCCGGACAATCCCCCCGTGTGTAGCCTCCGGCAGACTTTTTTTACCGGAAAGTACGGTGGACTTAGAAAGTAGTTTTGCACTCCAATCTTCCCGCCGGACTTGCAATTCGGCATGACAATCCGGCCGTACTTTTGAAATGAACGGACTTTTCCCGCCCGGAGAAAAGTCCGCTAATTTTGAGCGGGTCTCCAGGTAGGCGGGGCCCACGAAGGAGACGTTGCTGACTCCGCCACCTGGTATGGACTTAAAGGGGAACCCCAACGCAGAAAAAAATCGGCGTGGGGGTCCCCCCAGGTCCACATCAGACCCTTGTCCGAGCACGCTACCCGGCCGGCCAGGAAAGGGGGAGACGAGCGAGCGCCCCCCCTCCTGAGCCGTACCAGGCCGCGTGCCCTCCATATGGGGGGTGCCATGGCGGCCCCCCCACCTCAAAGCACCTTGTCCCCATGTTGATGAGGACAAGGGCCTGTTCTCGTCAACCCTGGCTGTTGATTGTCCGGGTCTGCGGGCGGGGAGCTTATCGGTATCCGGGGGCAGACCCCGACAACCAATGGCCAGGGTTGTCGGGAAGAGGCCCTTGTCCTCATCAACATGGGGACAAGGTGCTTTGAGGTGGGGGGGCGCGTGGCCCCCCTTCCCCAAGGCACCCCCCATGTTGAGGGCTTGTGGCCTGGTATGGCTCAGGAGGGGGGGGGGCTCGCTCGTCCCCCCCCTTTCCTGGCCGGCCAGGTAGCGAGCTCGGACAAGGGTCTGATGTGGACCTGGGGGGACCCCCACGCCGATTTTTTTTTTTCCGTCCATACCAGGTGGCGGGGTCAGTGACATCTCCTTCGCGGGCCCCGCCTACCTGGAGACGCGCTCAAAATGAGTGGACCTTTCTCCGCGTGTGTGGGCGAGTCCGTTCATTTCAAAGTACGGCGGATAGTACGGCAGACTTAGTATGCCTTATTAGTCCGCTGAAAAAGTGCCGTGTGTGGGCAAGTAGCCCGTTTGGAAAGTCGGACGGACAGTCCGGCGGGAAGTCCGCCAGACTAAGTCCGCCGGATAGTCGGCTACGTGTGTACGCGGCATTACAGTCAAACACCTCCAGAGATTAAACTCAGGTGATTCAAAGACAAAGGAACTGACCCACTTATATAGGTGTTCAGCTCATCCACATCACAGCAATTAGCCAGTATGAACTTCTCAGGTGCAATGATATATGAACTGTTGCATCCTTTTAAATGTAGATGGAACTATAAGATTTAGGAAATCATATATAAGGAAAGAAAAAGCCTCATAGTGTAAAACTACATAAATGTATTAAAAATGCCAGCAAGGCAGAAAATTCAAGCATGAAAAATATATTCTGGTGGCAATGTCATTTGTCCAATCAGCTGAGTAGCGCTACAAGGCTTTGTCTACTGGGAATGTATATGATACAAGCTACAAACATGTTTTTGGCAGTGGTTCTCTTCTAACCTAGTGGTAACAGTTTGCAGAAGGCCCTTTTCCTTTCCTGCCTCATGTACAAAAACTGATCCATAAAGACATGGTTTGATGAGTTTGTTGTGGAGGAACTCGAGTTGCCTGCACAAAGCCCTGAGCTAACCTTACCGAGGATCTGTAGAATGAACTGCAACACTAATTGTGAGACAGACAGTATAATGGCCATGCATTTACACAGACACACTCCAAATTCTTTTGAACTGTGAAGACTGTTATTGTCTTAGAACTGGATGTCCAACAAGCTCATATAGGTGTTAGGGTCAGGTGTCCAAAAACTTTTGGCAATATAGTGTAGCTCTACCCCGTAGGTGGTGAAGTAAGTAAATTGCATCGGATCCCTTTCCCAGTAGTTTCCTCGCAGCCAATCACAGTTTCAGACACTCTTCAGGCCCATTGACCAGTCTAAGGGTATGCTTTTTAGGATGCTTTGATAAGAACTTGGATAAGTAGTGGGTAATGGTAGGATACCTTTAGCAATGATTTGAGAACACTGAACTTTCTCTTCTAGAACCATGAGCTGCAGTATGTCCTTGTACAAATAAACAATAGGCTGAGCTTTGTAGCAGCAACTTGAGAAGATACATTTTACTCGGCAAGCAAAATCATTTCACTAAGAATTAAACAGACTGAGTTCTTCAGGACACAATGTCCTCTTTAAACATGCTGACTCTAGAACAAGAGGCATGGCAACTGCACAGAGTCTGTAGGATGACTCTCACCAATCTGTACTCACAAATATCTTTGGAAAAATTGGTTGCCTCCGTCCAACATCCTTGAGACACTTTCACCCTGTGGTACCAGACTAGATCCTCAGACTACAGTCCCTCATCAGCTTCAGCAACTCTCTGTAGCATAGGCCTTCAGTTAGACTTACTGAGGCCTTGACACTCTGAAGGCACATGGCAGCAAGCTCTAGAGCAGGGATATGCAATTAACGGACCTCCAGCTGTTGCAGAACAACAAGTCCCATGAGGCATAGCGAGACTCCGACAGCCACAAGCATGACACTCAGAGGCAGAGGCATGATGGGACTTGTAGTTTTTCAACAGCTGGAGGTCCACTAATTGCATATCCCTGCTCTAGAGGGTTAGTAGCTACCCAGGCTGTGATCACCTCCTCAGGGAAATAGATACCAGGCTGCTCTCAGTTTTAAGTATTTATACAGACTCCCAGTTACCATCTGGGCACTTTTCCACAGGGATTGGCCAGGGCTGTATAAATATCCAGCTGCTGATTAGATTCTTCTTGTCTTCTTGGCCACTAACTCCCAAAAGACTTCTGGACCAGCCAGAGGAAAGCAGGCAGCTCTGAAGCCACTGAAACATATAACAGGAGAGAATAATCAACACAGCCACACTGCAGTGAGCCAGAACTAAATTTACCTAATCCTAGCACCTGCCTAGTAGGGTGCTACGATAGTATATGTAACTGAAGAACTGAACTGAAGAAGTGGCTTAGAGAAGCTACAAAATGTCTTTCATTCCAGACCATGTCCAGCTGAATGTGACTCATTACTACTAAATGCTGTATATACCGTCACATTTATATAAATTAGTTTCTTAAAGTCAACAAAATGCTTGGAACCAGGGTGATCTTTCATCAAGTCCAGACATTTCTACTTGGGATATATAGGAACAAAAACAGGCCAAATTGACATCAAATAAATACAAGTTTCAGGTACATTAAGTACCTATGCATGAGATTAAACAATACATTTTTATACAAGGAAATATGATGGTATTTAGAGCAGAAACCCTATTTCAAAAATAATTGGTAAAGGTCAAGTAAGTTGAAAATAAAATAGGTCAATAGGTTTTTAGATCTGTATTTTAGACTAGTTCCATATAATAGGAGTAAGACTGAAAAGGAATGAGAAACAAAACGAGACAAAAAAAAAAGTGTTGGGGGGAGGGAAGTCAACTTCCCTCTGTGGCAAATCCTGATCAAAGTTGTCAGGTATTAGAGTGATTTCCTGTATAGTAACTATGGTGTACAATTTTTAAAATGTTTGTCAGACTTGTTCTTAATAAATGCTGTAAGTTGTTCCATTAGTTGAATTTCAGAAACTCTTGCATGCCAATGTGCTAAGACTGGTGGGTCTGTTTTTTTTGCAAAGAGCAGATATGCAAGCCTTTGCTGCCTTCAGGAGGTGTTTGAGAAGTGTGTTTTTATAACGTTTGAATGATAGTTGCGTGTCATGCAAAAGGTAAGGGGCTGGCATATTCGGAGGAGACCAGCTTATCAAATCTTTAATGGAAGTCTTGACACTAGACCAGAAGTAGGCCAACACTGGGCAGTCCCAGAAAATATGTAGGAGAGATCCCTACACATGTCAATTTGACCCCACTAAGCCCTTGTACACACGATCGGACATTCCGATGGACAATGTCCGATAGGACTGCGTTGTCGGATAATCTGACAGTGTGTGGGCTCCATCGGACTGTTTCCGTCAGGAGGATCCGACGGACCAAGTTTTCCAGCTGGGCTATAAAATTTTCCGACAACATGATCCGATCGGACTTTGTCCGATCATGTGTAGAGAATTCCGAGCAGACAAAGTGCCACGCATGCTCAGATCAAATTCCTAGACCAAAGCTATTGGCTACTAGCCTGAACGTAGTCCCGTCCTAACAAAATAACGTCATCACGTTAAGTACAATTGGATTTTCTGACAACTTTGTCTGACTGTGTGTATGCAACAGTTTCGGACAAAATCCGTCGGACAAAATCCGATGGATTTGGTTGTCGGAATGTCCGACCGTGTGTACAAGGGTTTAGGATTGTACATGTAGCGCCCTCTAATTTTAGGTAGGTGCTTAGTTATGTTTTTCTGACAGTATAGGATATAGAGACAGGTACATTTAGCCAGGGTCCTGCTCTTTACTAGGCCTGGTTGTTTATTCAGGGTTGGGAGTGTCAGAGTAGAAGGTTGTTTGGCCGCCTACACTTGGGCTCAGGGATACCTCCTCTGCTTGACAGTGGATTTTGCTGGAAGGAGAATATGGGCTGAGACCTGAGCGGCAGGAAACCCATGTGAGATAATTGACTAATGGTTAATTTATATGGTCAAGGGAGGTCTCTCATAAAAATGGGGGTCACATGCTCTGGGGAGGAGAAGTTTGAGGCTTAAGACACGGGGGTTCAGAGATCCTGGAGCCGGATAGCCGGAGGCAAATCCAGGGAGGCTGAAGTCTGGCCCCTAGAGGAGAAGTCAGCATGCAGCGCTGTATGAATACTGGACGTCCCATGTGGGGATGTGCCGGACCGCGTGGGAGGAGGAGGAGGAAGTAGGAGCTAAGCGGAAGAAGACGACTGGGGAATTGACTTTCTGTGAGTAGAAAATGGACTGTTGATTGGGAGAGAGCAACGGGAGTGTAAACCCAGTAGAGCTATTCAGGAACTTCATACTGTGTATCCAAGGACCACAGTATCAAGCACTTTTCAGGATTGAGGGAAGTTTGACAACACAAGTCATGGAAATAGGCAGTGTGGCCTGTGACTTTGAGGTCAATACCCACAGCATTATTCAGAGTGATGTTTATCTGTCCATATAGGGAGTGCTACCTAAGAGAGAATTGGAACCAGGAAAGGATCGCTATAATGGACACGGCTACGGATTAATACCCTTTTGACCTGAAAATGGGGTTGGGTGAGGCATCTCATATACCCTATTGAACAGCCTACCGATTTATACCCCAAATAAAGAATTCTAAAATCCGCAATCATGACTGTTTGGTGTTTATGTAATTGCATGGGGGATCGGAAGCAAAACAATTTTTACAAAAGGTAAATGAACAAAATCAACAGCCCCCATGGGGGTACCGCTACATACAATTGAATGAATGTTCTTGAATTAAATTCTATTTTTGTATGGCCAGCTCACGGCCTGTGGCATTAAAGCAAACCTAGACTCTGGAAGCCTTTTCTTTCAAACCGAGTGAGACAAGTCAGTTTTGGATAATACAGCACAAACACTATATTTGCTAAATGCCTTTATTACAATGAAAAGTCTCTGATTTTGAAAATTTGCCTTCAAAGGGTATAGCAAAACACGCACAGGGCATTACTTCAAATCACTGGACCCCATCGTAAAATTTTGTAAATACCCCTTTCTGCTCATATCACCCTCCCTAACACGTTTGTCTACCACGTCTGAGGTGGCTCGCCTTCCACTCAGCATTTAAGGAAATTGTTGGTACGCATGGGTTTGTTTTAAAGGGTCGATCCACATACTGTATGATTGGTATTTCAGTGTTTGGTAGATGCTAGAGGATGCAGACCTGACAGTTTCACCTATCTAGAGATTGGTGAAATATCTGTGCTGGGTTCTTGGTTCTGCATACCTACTGTGGCCATTATAAGAAGCTCCTACCATCTCTGCTGAATTTTTAAAATATATTTTTATGTGTTATATTTTATGAAATGTCTACAGGATGAGCTGGAACACAATGAGGAGGGCAGGAATACCCACATCTTCCACAGGGAACAAGACCACAAGGACATTATGGCCAGGAGACCTTGCTGATAGATCATTCAAGACAATTTCAAATAAGAAGTTAGGGACTGACTCTGCCCAGTAGGCCCTCACAATCATATTTAAATCACTAGTAAAAAGGCTTGAGTTAAATCAACTCAATTTAAATCATATTTTTTAAAGAGCAACTGTCATCTCTGCTCCACAGCGGCTCCTCCTCTGACCCGCTGTTGACTCACCGACAGTCCCATTCACTTTAATGGGACGGCTGGTGATGTGGCAGTGACACAACAAGGTGAGGGACGTGGCGGCAGCAGGTGAGTGGATGCCCGCTAACAGGCGCTGCCATGATGGATCTGAAATGACAGGTGCTCTTTAAATATAAGGACTTATTCTTGCTGGTAGTTAGAATCTTTAATACTTGCAAACAAAATGAAGGTTTCCTATTTAGAATAATAAGCTGTCAGGTTAGTAAAACAGCGATATCAGAACCGATTCAATCGTACAGTTTGTAGTGTACATAGATTTGCAAAACAATGGGATAAAGGCATATTCCTGAACTTTGTTTTATCTCATGATTACTGTGCCATTGTATGAATGCATCAGTATAATGTTATCTCAGCTTGCAGAGCTTGGATTCATTGAATGAGTTGAATGAAAAATGTAAATATTGGAATATACAGCCTCATGCTACATAACTAAGCTCCATTTCATGCTGAATAAACTAAATTATTAATGTATCTTAAATAGAAAACTATCTTTAGATCTTTTAAGTTTTTACTGAAAAAGCATTTTATTAAAATAAATATGATAAATATCAAAAAAATTGATTTAAATAAAAAAAATCAGTTTTTTTTTTTTTTTTTAGATTTTTTTCAAAAAAAATCATTGATTTATATCCACTCTGCTTATAACTAAAATATCCTAACAGTACAAGACACAGGCTGAGTATTCATAGACCCTGGGTTATAGCCTCAGTACCTTCAGGTGAATGGACACAATTTTTGAGGACATGCCACCTAAGCGTTTTCCCTATAACCCTACCACACGCTATGAGTCCTCAATTTTGTGCTAGTGTCCTAAGGTAATGGAGCTCCTCTTCCACACTGACAAATCACACTTAGCCTACCTAGTTTATTATTTTATCTTTGGACTCTTCAATCAACTGTTCACTGTTTTCTAATACCACAAATGAAGCAGTGCATCCGGATTGGTGCAATCTTGGGGAAACATTGGGAGCTGTACTAAGATGTCGTGCATTGGGCATAGCTCCCAACTGTCCCTGATTTTGAGGGACTGTCCCTGATTTGGTCCCTCTATCCTCCTCATTTGTCCCTTATTTTCATCTGATCTATATAGTTGTATATAAAGGCCCGTACACACGATACGAAAATCGGATGAAAAAATGTGTACGACGAGCTGTCTGACGATTTTTGGAACGTTTGTACGGTGCTTTCGACAGACGATTTCCCCTTTTCGTCAGACAGAAGCTGAATGTGCAGACTATAAAATTTTTGTCGGATGTGAACTCAACGTCCCGATTTTCTTTTCATTAGTACGGTTTTCGTATAAAAAAAAATTATAAGAGCAAGACTACACATGCTCAGAAACAAAAAAATACATAAAACTATCCAACACATTACGTCACTTCTGACGTTATATTCTGTTGTACGAAAATTTTCATATTGTGAGTAACCTCTTCACTTTCAACATGTAGCATGCCACAAAAAAACGGACGTTCGGTCATCCGAAAATCTAAGCGTGTGTATGAGGCTTAAAATGTTCGTTTTATCTTCAAAAAGTGTTTCCCAGTGCTAAACCTTTCATTTGCATTTGTACATTTTCAAAAGCCAGTATAAAGTAATAGTAGTGGTAAAAAAAAAAAAAGGACTCATGGGTTCAACTAATAATTTTTTTGGTATAATACATCTTTAACCACTTCAGCCCCGGAAGATTTGGCTGCTCAAGGACCAGGCCTTTTTTGCGACACGGCACTGCGTCGCTTTAACTGACAATTGTGCGGTCATGCGACGCTGTAACCAAACAAAATTGATGTCCTTTTCTTCCCACAAATAGTTTTATTTTGGTGGTATTTGATCATGTCTGCGGTTTTTAATTTTTGCACTATAAACAAAAAAAGAGCGTCAATTTTGAAAAAAAAAAAAAACAATATTTTGTACTTTTTGCTATAATAAATATCCCCATTTTTTTTTTTTAAAAAAGCACATTTTTTTCCTCAGTTTAGGCCAATATGTATTCTTCTACATATTTTTGGTAATAAAAAATCCCAATAAGCGTATATTGATTGGTTTGCGCAAAAGTTATCACGTCTACAAAATAGGGGATAGATTTATGGCATTTTTATTATTATTATTTTTACTAGTAATGGCGGCAATCTGCGATTTTTATTGGGACTGTGACATTATGGCGGACAGATCAGACACTTTTGACACATTTTTGTGACCATTGACAATTATAGAGCGATCAGTGCTTTAAAAATGCACTGATTACTGTGTAAATATCCCTGGCAAGGAAGGGGTTAACACTAGGGGGCAATCAGGGGATTAACTGTTTTCCCTAATTGTATTCTTCTAACTGTAGGGGGAGGGGACTGAGTAGAGAAGATGACAGATTGCTGTTCTTAGCTAGTAGGAACTCACGATCTGCCTATTCGCTCCTCACAGAACAGGGATTTGTGTGTTTACACACACATGTCCCTGTTCTGGCTCTCGTGCCTGCGATCGCGTGTGGCCGGTGGTCATCGCGACTGCCGGTCACGAGCATCGGCAGCCCCACAGTAAAGGTGGAGTGCGCACCTGCTATCCCGCTTAAAGGAGCCGACGTACAGCTACGTCAGCTCATGGGATCATGCCGACCTGCCGCAGTATAATGACGGCGGCTAGCCAACAAGTACTTAACCACTTCAGCATCGGAAGATTTACCCCCCCCCCCTTCTGACCAAGCCATTTTTTGCGATACGGCACTGGATTACTTTGACTGACAATCCCGCGGTCATGCGACACTGTGCCAAAATAAAATGTTTGTCCTTTTTTTCCCACAAATAGAGCTTTCTTTTGGTGTTATTTGATCAACTCTGTGTTTTAATTTGTTTGCACTATAAAGAAAAAACCCTGACAATTTAGAGATAAAAAACCTTTCGGCTATAAAACATATCCAGTAAAAAATCTAATTTCTTCATCGATTTAGGCCAATATCTATTTTGCTGCATGCTTTTGGTAAAAATTAAATCCCAATAAGCCTATATTGATTAGTTTGCACAAAATTTATAGCGTCTTCAATCTATGGGATATATTTATGGAATTATTATTGTTTTTTTACTAGCAATGGCAGTGATCAGCGACTTATAGCGGGACTGCGATATTGCGGCAGACAAATTGGGCACTAACTTACACTTTTTTGGGGACCAGTGACCCTAATACAGTGATCAGTGCTAAACATATGCACTGTCACTGTACTAATAACACTGGCTGGGAAGGGATTATTATGGGCATTTAAAGGATTACTATGAGCCTAGCTGGTGTTTTACTGTAGCTGGGGGGGTGCTTTTACTAGGGGAAGGCATGGATCTATTTCCCTGCTTTGCAGGAACACAGGATCCATGCCTTCCTTACTGACAGAATGGCCACCTGCCTTGTTTACATAGGCAGACTGCCATTCTGCCTGTGTACTGAACGATCAGTGGGTGCCGGTGGACATCGATCAGCTCCCACTGTGTAGAATCACAGAGCTACTGGCACACACTATAACACTATATATATATATATATATATATATATATATATATATATATATATATATATATATATGATCCTGCCCATCACAGGCGCCCAGTAGCAGTAAAACTGCTATAGGGCAGTCGGAAATTAGTTAAAGGGGCATGGCAGAGGGTGTGTCCTACATACCTTTGCTAATAGGTGTCCCTTATTCTCATAAGGAAGAAGGTATTATTAGGGATGGCCTGTAATGTCGCTTTGGGCACTGGATCCTGCATGGGCACTCACCTTGGCATTTGGCAACGTGTGTAGTCAGACTTGTGCCCCGTACACACAATCAGATTTTCTGACAACAAATGTTGGATGTGAGCTTGTTGGCCGAAAGTCTGACCGTGTGTATGCTCCATCGAACATTTGTTGTCGGACTTTCCGCCAACAAATGCTGGCTAGCAGGTTCTCAAATTTTCCGCCAACAAAACTTTTCCAATCATGCGTACACAAGTCCGACACACAAAAGTTTGCCCATGCTCAGAATCAAGCAGAAGGAGCCACACTGGCTATTGAACTTCCTTTTCCTTGGCTCGTTGTACGTCTTGTACGTCACCAAGTTCCCACGTACGTAATTTTTGGCCAACATTTGTGAGACCGTGTGTATGCAAGACAACTTGGAGCCAACACCCTTCGAACAAAAATCCACGGTTTTGTTGTCGGAAAGTCCGATCGTGTGTACGGGGCATTAGAGTGCTTTACAGGTCCATGGCCTTGGTCCTTCCCTATGGAACCCAGACCCTGAAGACCCCTCTTCGGGGGTATGCTCACTGGGACAAACAAAGCCTGGACCATACATAGGGACTGGCATCATAGAAAGGTAAGTCAGGGTTACCCTGTATCTCTAACAGTAGGGTTCCTCCAGAGGTTGCTCCAACTAGGGTTCCTCCAGAGGTTGCTAGGGGTTCCATGAGCAATGAGAAATTTCTGCCTCTCAGATAAGTTCCCACTGCCACCAGTGATCTTTTTAGCTTTCTGTAAGGAGGTAAGTCTTCCCAATGACCACAAGTGTAAGGACCATTCTTCCCACTGACCATCACACTAATGTACAATGAGTTGTAGATATAGTAATTTTTAGCAGGGGTTCCCTGAGACCAGTACATTATTTCAAGAGTTCGTCTGTGTTGACAGGGTTGAGAAAGGCTGCTCTAACCATTACTGTTAAAACACGAGTCTGTGACTGTAATGTATTCACCTTACCCTATTACAGTGCAAAATCTATAAAGTATAACATTTATGCTGCTGGTTAATCATGTGAATATGAGTTACTTTAATAATACTTTAATCAATGTATTTCAATAGGCACAGCTGGAGGGAATACAAGTTGCAAAGACTTTATTTTATCTGGATATGCAGAGACGTCCAGGCTTTCCTCTGGTTTGCCGATTTACTGTGTGCGCTACACAAAAAGGTAAAGAAAGCAATTTAATGCTTGTCAGTAGAGCTGCTTTCTTTTATTCTCTTCTTATGTGAACGCTGGGTTTAATGGATCCAATTACTTTACCTTGCCTTTCCATAGCAGCCACTATATATTTTTCTGGGGCTCTTTCCGTTCTTTGCTCTGTTACACACTCTCATTGTGTTTGCCCCACTGTATACAGCGATCTTTGAAATTCTATTCTTGTTTACACTTCCCAACAATGTTCGGTTGTTATTATCACAAGACTATTGTATGCTTCTGTGACAGGCCAATCCAGTTCAATCAAACAAAGGTGTTCAATAGTTTCTGTATTGTACATAAAAGAGCTACCGTGTGTGTTGCAGGAGTTGGATAAGTCACTCCAAAGGAGAACTTCATTTAGAGCATGAATAGACCGTGAATGTACTTTATATAGCATAATGTGCATTCATTTTATATTGTAACCAGAGTTCTGTTACTGATTTCCATGTATTGTGTTGGAATTTAAAGCTGAACTCCAGGCAAACAGCTGAATGCACAGATGAAATAGTAGACAATTCCACGTAGGACCTTAAGTAGATCACCAGGAAAGTGATATCCACCACCAAGAAACATATATGCGCTTACTGGAAAGCGTGGCCTCAGAAACCTGAGCCAAACATAAATACATCTCCACAAGAGTAATCCATTTAGTGGCTCCCGAGGTTTCACACTGCCAGGGCTGTAGCTGAGATTCCATTTGTTCGGTAATATCATACGGTCCAAACATCCAAAAAAAGAAAATGTCTCCATATAGGGTAAAACCGTACGTTAGTAAAATGTATTTAAGAAGCACAGAACACTTACATTTCATCAGTAGGTTTAGTGCTCAAACAATAAAATCCATCGATCTATCAGACATGTGGTTCGCAACGGCCTGACTGGGACGCTACCGGACGCGTTTTGTCTATTAAGACATCATCTCTGAGTTTTCTCTGATGCAGTTAATTAACATTTACAGGTCCCCCCACCCCAGCCTGTGACTGGACAACAGGCTGGTGAATTCATCCATCTGTCAATCTGCTGTCCCCTCCTTTCAGCCTGTTCCTCACTGCAGTGCACGTGATTGGCATATTGTGCTGATTCTCCCAGTTTAACCTCTGCTGCACAGTGACTGTAAAAGACTGATATCAAGTCAAATTAAGATACTTGCACTGATTGCATTTAACACTAATATATTTAAAGTGGTTGTAAACCGTTGGATATTTTTTTTTTGTACCTGCAAGGTAAAGGCATAATGTGCTAGAATGCATTGCATACTAGCACATTAGGTTAAACTTTCCTTAAAACTAAGCTCTTCCAGTGACAAGATGTCAGCGCTGCAGGTGCTCTCAGCTTCACCCGTCTTGCTTCTGGGTTTGCGAACTCTGGCTCTGTGACTGGCTGGAGCCTCAATGACGTCACTGCATGTGAAATCCCCTGTTCACGGCACAGCACTCTAAAGAAACGTCACGGGTGGCCGTTCCTTCAGAGTGCATGAGCCAGTGGTTTCACTTGCTGCATGTAAACTAAATATCTCCTAAACAATGCACATTTAGGAGATATTTACACTACCTATAGGTAAATCTTTTTATAGGCTTTCCTATAGTGTAAAAGCAAAAGATGGACATTTACTTCCACTTTAAAGCAAAACAACAGGTTTTCCCCCTTCCCATTACCTATTGAATAGTCTTTACCATAACCACTGATGGTGGGGATGGTTGAGAACTGCAGTGGTCCCAGTTTTCTTTGTTATTATTATTATTATACAGGATTTATATAGCGCCAACAGTTTGCGCAGCGCTTTTCAATATGAGGGCAGACAGTACAGTTACAATACAAATCAATACAGGAGGGATCAGAGGTCCCTGCTCGTTAGAGCTAACATTCTAGAATGGAAAGTCAAGTTGAAACAAAAGGTAATAACTGTGGGGGATGAGCTGATGGAGAAAATGAAAATACAGTTGTTAGGTGTGGGTAGGGTAGGCTTCTCTGAAGAGAAGGGTTTTCAGAGATCGTCTAAAAGCTAATAAAGTAGGAGATAGGCGGACAGATTGGGGTAGGACATTCCATAGGATTGGAGAGGCTTTGGAAAAGTCCTGGAGGCGAGCATGGGAGATGGTGATGAGAGAGCTAGAGAGCAGGAGGTCTTGAGAGGAACGAAGAGAACGAGTGGGTTGGTATTTAGAGACTAAGCTAGTGATGTAGCTGGGGGCAGAGTTGTGGATGGCTTTGTATGTAGTTGTTAGTATTTTGAATTTAATTCTTTGGCTGAGCGGAAGCCAGTGGAGGGATTGACAGAGAGGAGTAGCAGACACAGAGCGATTGGTAAGGTGGATGAGTCTGGCAGCAGCATTCATGATGGATTGAAGAGGTGACAGACTATGTTAGAGGTAAGCCAATGAGAAGGGAGTTGCAGTAGTCTAGTTGAGAGATGACCAGCGAGTGAATTAAGAGCTTTGTTGTGTCATTGGTTAGAAAGGGGCATATTTTGGAGATGTTGCGGAGGTTGAGGCGGCAAGATTTGGACAGTGATTGGATGTGTTGCTTGAAGGAGAGTTCAGAGTAAAGGACTATACCTATAACCTTGGTGTGTGGGGATGAGCTTATGGCTGTGCCATCAATTTTGACAGTGAGGTCAGGGGAAGGGGCATATGGGGGAGGAAAAATTATAAGTTCGGTTTTGAATAGATTGAGTTTGAAGAAGTGGTGTGACATCCAGACTGATATTGTTGCAACTGTAACCAGGTTGTGGCCATCAGGATCATCCCTCCAGGGGGATGACTGAAACAGAAAGTCTATGATGCTGAGAATGTTCATAGGGCTGTAGACAAGAGAGTGTTTAAGTCAGGCAAAGGTCTTGTCAGGCGAGAGGCAAGAGAGTAGTCAGATTCAGACAAGGGCTGAGGCAGGTGGCAGGCAAGAGAGTAGTCACTTCCTGAAGGCGATATTCACAGCGAAACAAACGTCGAAGTGGAGGATTTGTCACTTCTGGGTCCTGATTTGTCACCCCACACCAGGCGTTTGTCACCCCACCCCCATAGGAGCGGGAAGAAGAATGCATGCTACTGCGATAGGAACTAGCCAGATCTGCACACACTGTTTTACCTAGTGTCAGGCAGGCACTTTTACATGTGAGTGCAATCTACTATCTTGTCATTGCATTTAAATTTTATTAAATATACTACACTATGAGACTTTCTTTCTCCTCTCCCGTGGAGTCAATTTTGATGCCCAGGCTTCATCCGGAGGGTCCATTGGAGTAGAGCGGTGTTGGCAGTAGGAATCAATTTGGTATTCCAAATGCGCATTTTGACCTATCCTAAAAAGTGATCAAACACCATTGAGCACCTGTGATGGAAGAATTAAAAGCTTCATTTAAAATAATTTTTTGGTGTTGGGAACACTATCACTAATGGACTTTTTATCTTGCTATATGTTCAACAATATATGTGTTTCTTGCGGTGATATATGTTCAGAATTTTGGTTCATTTTATATACCGTATATTCACTTGTATGTGCTTAGCTCCACCTTTTATATATTTTTTTCAAGAGAGTAGTCAGGTCAAGGTAGGAGTCAAGACAGGTGGCAGACAAGAAGTCAGGTCCAGACAGGGGTTGAGGCAGGCAGCAGGTGAAAGTTCTCAGCTAAGGCAGAGGGAGTCCAGGCAGGCAAGAGATGACTGGTTGGGAACAAAAAGGGCAATGTTATAAGGAAAACCTATAGGTACTTGCCAGGTGGCAATGCAAGGACCCAGAAAAAATATTAAATCTCCCACTATTAAGCACAAATATTTGACAAATTCCATGGACTTTATAGGCACAGGTTTACAAATATGTAAAATTAAATTCCACCTTTATTGACACACATTTAAGAACACTGAAGTAACAGTAAAAATGCATAAAAAAGCACCCATATTAGGACAGTGTAAATACTGTTGCATTGCTAACAAACAATTTGCACATACTGAAACATCAGATGCACCTGTGGGTTGGAAAACTATGGCAGGGCAAATATGGGGGGGTCCACCCATAAGACACAGTACCCAAACGAATAGAGTGCTGCTTGTAGAAGTATTTATAAGCACCTGGGTGAAGCTATAATTATAAAGAAAAGGGAGGGGGGGGGGGCAGGAAAAGGAAGGTAATTCCAATGTGGCCCCTATTCATTTCACAAAGATTAAAAATTTATCAGCATACAGCCTTATCTAGGATTTGAATCTCAAGGCTCAATTGGTGAGTACATATCCAAGTATTAATGGTAAGAATGTTGGTCATGGCATTATATTATTTCATAACGGGTTAATAAAGATCTTACTAATAAATATGATATAAGCACATGCCGCATAAAAGAACATGAATCCATACTACATCCAAACAATGAATGAACACTGCAATCAATACCAATAGTCCATCTCCTGGAAACCACATACAACTCACATCCAAAGCCTACCGTAATTTATCTTATGTTAATCCACCACTAGAAAGGCCCCTAGATCATCCTCAATACCCATTTTCTATTGTTGGTCACTACAAAATAACAATATTTACACAGAGTGTATAGGTAAGTTCTACACACATGATACGGCAGCATTTGCGAATGGTTTCCAGTGGTTACAGCATACTGCTTAACCTCCCTGGCGGTATGATTATTTCGGATTTTAGGTGCTGAAAGCGGTACCATTTTTTTGAATGGAAATTTGGCGTTTTATATTGTAAGCCTGCAATTCTTAGGAATAACTCACTGAAATCTGTTTAAACCAAAGTCTAGTAGACATCCCGGGTAGGATAAAGTTTGAAACACAAAATCATAAATTATAATATAATAAATAACTGTAAATAATAACAAATAACAATATAATAATAATCATACTGTTTATTCAATACATTTTAGTAAATAATATAATCAAAAACACTGACATTTTTTTTTTGTCAAACAAGGGTGCAATATTGGTAGTCATATTGCTTCAGTAAACATCTCTGGTATGGAAAATTTTAAAACATGGTACAGCACAAAGTCCAACATCACAGTCAGGACAGTAGAACGTTGTTTCTTTTCTAATTTTCCTTCCAGGGTCGTCACACTTAGAGCAGCAAATGACACACATCCTTGTGGGTGCTGCCTTCTTTTCTGTTGGTGGAACGTGGTCCATCAAGTGCCGACCAGTCAGGCGTTCCGGGTTCACAATGCCAGCAGCACGACGGCCAGATCTGTTTACAGACGTTGGTGTTTGGTGCCTGAGGAAAATAAGTTTGGCAACTTTCCAAACAAAGTCCGCATGAACAACAGGCTTGTCACTATTTTTTTTTAGAAGAATGAAAGCATTCCACAGGCACTGCTCCAGAAGGTGCCTGAAGATTTTTTTATAATATTTTTTCTGTTGCTTCCTCATGGCTGGGTAAAAAGTCATGGCCTGGTCAGCACGGTCAACACCTCCCATAGTATGGTTGTAGTCCATCACGACTTGGGGCTTCATGATGTCTTTTCCACCTTTTGTTTGTACCATGACAGTAGAGGTGTTGTGAATGGTACTCATTAGGCACACGTCTTTTTTGTCGCGCCATCTCAGTGCCATCATTTTTCCTTTTTGCCAGGCAACTATTTCTCCTGCCTTGAGCTTTTTATTGACAAAGGTTGGTGGCAAGTCACGCCGGTTAGCTCTAACGGTCCCGTATGCATCTGTTTTATTCTGCAAAAGGAACTCATAGAGTTCTGGAGAACTGTAAAAATTGTCTGTGGTTACACAGTAGCCCTGATTCAGCAGCGGTTCAATCAGAGTAAGCATGGAAGCGGTTGCCAGTCCATAGTTACCGAATCTCTCATTGAACTTGGTTCCTTTCCCGGTGTAAAGTATGGAATTCCATATGTACCCAGTGCTGGATTCACAGAGCATGAATGATTTTATTCCAAAACGTGCCCTCTTGGACGCAATAAACTGTATCCAGATGAGTCTTCCTTTGTAGGCCATCAGACTTTCGTCGATACTGATGTCTCTGTCGGGTACATAGGTCTTCTGGAAATTTTGCTGAATCATTTGGTAAAGCCCCCAAATCTTTTTTAGTTTTGGTGCTGGATGAGAAGTCTCATCGAATTCCTCATTATTTTCAAAGTGCAGATACTTCATAATAAGGGAAAATCTGTACTCCGACATGACGGTGCCAAAAAAAGGAGTTGCTAGCAATTTGTTAGTGGTCCAGTACCACTTCTGCAGGGGTTTACCAACCACTCCCTGTAGAATTATGAGGCCCAGAAACTTCCAGATGTCCTCCTTGGTTACTGGTTCCCACTTTCTGCTCCTTGCAAACCTCTGATGCGTAGCAGCTTGTTGTTCGTGGTACCGATTTGTCTCCATAACAATTTTTTCTATAACCTCATTGGTCAAAAAGAGTTGGAGATATGCCAATGGGTTGTCATCCACATCCACTTTGATACCAGGTGTTCCAGTAAATGGAAATCTTGGGGGCGCTGCATGCTCCGTACCGCAATCAATTGAGCACCAAGTCCGCACATCACTGGGCAAAGTCGCAGCATCATCGCTAAAATCGCTTTCCGTGCCTGACGACGAACTTCCCCACGAATCGCTATCACTCACTTCTGAAAGGGATTCTGCATCGCTGTCGCTGTTTTCAAACAGGTCATATGCCACTTTTGAGGTAGAGGCGCGCTTTTTTGATGCCATGGTCGCTCTGCAGTTTCCAGACACAAAGTACAGTAAAACTGCAGGCAGGGGCACTGGATAAAGCAATGGGGGCAAGCTAAGGTCAGTTTTATTTTATTTAGTAATGTAATCCAATAGGATTACAATGTATCAGTGTGTTTGTGCTTTTAACTTTTTGAATTTGGCGCTGGTTCCACCTCCCTGCGTCGCTACGCTCGCAGGGAACGGAAGCCAGGGCACACAGTGCATCGGGCGGAAGGTCCGGCCGCCGTACACAGCGGGGATACATCAGGGGATCCCGGAGATAAGGTAAGTTATCTCTTTCTGGATCCAGTGATGCAAGAGTGTGGCTCGGGGTTACCACTAATGGTACAAAAATCTCACCCCGAGCCACACTCGGGAATATCGTCAGGGGGGTTAATGACTGGTTGCTGGAGGTTACAGCACACATTACGGCTCACTGATTAGTTGCTAGAGGTTACAGAAAATAATTTCTGCTTGTTAATCGGTAGCTAGAAATTACTGTACAGTAATACTGCTCACTGATTGGTTGCTAGAAGTTACAGTGCATCATCTCCTCACTGCAGGGGGAAAGATATAAATATGAATGCCACCTTTATTTACATATCAATGCTGCCGGACTGAGCTATTTACTTAGTAATGTTGCCACTATTTACATATGAATGCCGGTTATTGACATGTAAACACAGGGTGTGCAGATGAGTCATCTGTACACAACAATAGGGCAGAGCTGGTCAGCATTAGTACCAGCACTTCACACTGAGATATCAGGATACAGCACAGGACTAAATCTTCAAGGGACGAGGGAATTTAAACTGGAATAGTTGGCAAGTATGAGGCAGCTGCTTTGGGCCCCACAACAATGACAGGGCCCAGGGCAGCTGCCCCTTTTTCCCTGCCTTAAAGACAGCCCTGACCACAGGCAACAAACACAACTCATCAGCACAAGAACAGAGAAAAGGGGGGAATGCAGAAACACCCACAATAAGCCAGGGACCTCCTGTGAGGGGGCCACGACCACAAGCATCCCAGACGAAAACAAACACAGATAAAAGACCAGAAATAGCAGGAAGGAAACCAAAAAAGATTTTTTAGCACTTTTAGCTCTCAGGTAGCTGCAGATAAGACACGGCACCAGCCACTTGAAAGGCTACTGCTCAAACACCCTCTGATAAGAGGATATGCCCAGGGCTGTTACTGGGAATTCTGGAAGTCCTAGAGGTAGGGGAGGCCCCAGGAACCCTGGAAAACCCAACAGGAATCGTGGAAGATTCGGCAGGGGTCCTGCAAGTCTGTAACAAAGCGGCAGAATCTCTTGAAAGCCTAGTCTCATTCCCCTTACACCCACCTTCCCCTGCCCTCCCCTGCTACTATGTTGAAGCCTATGGTAAATGATCAATACTTCCAGGTATAGAGGAACATGTGACCTTCTCCCAGGATCCAGTGCTCAGACCTGAGAGTCTAGTTGCCCTGTCAAAACACTTGATGGATGGCTGACACTTAATACTCTGTAATCTCTGACACGCACCGAAACAGAGGGCATGACTGCAGGCTCCAACACAGGAATGGAGCTGCAGGATAGTGTGGTGAAGATGACTATTGGTGGGTCGAGGAGACTCTCAAAACAGAGTCTCGTTAAGCTTTTTCCTTTAATGCCTTAAAATGGTTTATGGTATGCTTTCACGTGAGGCTATAGGCCAGTGATGGCGAACCTTGGCACCCCAGATGTTTTGGAACTACATTTCCCATGATGCTCCACTACATTGCAGAGTGCTAGAGCATCATGGGAAATGTAGTTCCAAAACATCTGGGGTGCCAAGGTTCGCCATCACTGCTATAGGCAATAAAAAATAATACCTATGATGCAGATTGTCACCAGCATTAAAACATCAGTTTTGCTTTAAATCCTCCCCCGTAACATAGTTTTATTACACGTTGATCCTGACAGTAGATCCGTAGATTTTCTGCTTTGTTTAACTGAGTGACAACGCTGTTCATTCTGCAGTGAAATGCATAGCAGTGCTGTCATCCTGTGGACGGGGTAGTCCTAAATTAACTTTAAATAAGTGACAAATAAATGAAAGCCAAACTCCAGAAAAACATTTTAACCACTTGACCACTGGGCACTTAAACCCCCTTCCTAACCAGAAAAGTTTTCAGCTTTGAGTGCTCTCACACTTTGAATGACAATTACTCAGTCATGCAACACTGTACCCATATGAAATTGTTGTCCTTTTTTTCACACAAATGGAGCTTTTTTGGGGTTTTTTATTTTTTGCGCTATAAATCAAAAAAGACTTAAAATTCGTAAAAAAAAAAAAAAAAAAAAAAAAAATCTTTGTTTCAGTTAAAATTTATTGCAGAGCATTGGCAAGTATTGGCAGGGTATTGGCGAGTATTGGCAGAGTATTGGCAGAGTATTGGTGAGTATTGGCATAGTGCTGCAGAGTGTTGGCACTGAGCAGCGCTGTGGGCACTACAGATCCAGCCCACAGCACTGCTACAAACGATCTCTCCCCCTCTCCCCTCGCACTGTACAGATCAGTACAGAGAGGGGAGGGAGGAACTGATGTCATGACACGCCAGTTTGTTTACAAGCGATCACATGGTAAACAGCTGCTACCAGTGGCCATTTACCGTTATCCGTGATGTGCCAAGTCTTCCGGACCTGGCAATCATGGATATTTCTGGGAGCTCCCCAGGGGGGGCGCGCGAAAGCAACATTCTGGGAGGATGTCCATGGACGCCCTTCCGGAATAAGCCGACCGCGCTGTAGCTGCAGCTATGGCCCGGTCGGCAAGTGGTTAAAGTGTTACTAAACCCACAACAGTAAAATGTTTGTTATACTCACTGCGGAACCTAAGGGGTTAATCCTCTGCATTGTGTAAAGGCTGTTTGATCTTGTTTCCTCTGATCCTCCCCTTCTTCCACTGCCCCCAATATAATTCCTGATAGTACAGAACCAGGAGAAGGGCTGCACATGCTCAGTTTGGTATGTATTGCTAGAAAGGTTTTTTTCTCTTTCTTGGTGCATGTGATCCACACAAGATCAGTCGGCACTGTCCAGACAGAGGGTCAGGGGTCCTGCAGCCTCATAGGATAGTGAGTGCAGAATGAAATCTCCTCCTACAAGCTTTAACCAGACACTGATACAAGTCACAAGACTGCTCTAACTGCTGATAAGATAAGGTATTTAGCAATTTATATTTACTAAAATAATTGCATCTCTGTGTTCTGTGTACTGTGGGAGACCAGATATAGTGAATGCAGGCTCCTGTATATATACGGCGGCAGGTTGGCTCAAACGCAAACCTACGTACTGGCTGGTGCACGGCCGCGGGTCCAACAGACTTGATGTCTGCTGGCGACCCAAGATCGATGTACACAGAGGCAGAACGGGGATCTGCCTATGTAAATAAGGCAGATCCCCGTTCTGACAGGAGACATCATGAAGATCTGCTGTTCCCAGTAATCGGGAACAGCGATCTCTGTGTTGTTCCATCCCCCAACAGTTAGAACACACCCAGGGAACACAGTTGACCCCTTGATCACCCCCTAGTCTTAAATTATTCCCTGCCTGTTATTTATACATCGATCAGTGCATTATTTTATCACTGATCAATGTAAAAATGTCACTGGTCTCCAAAAAGTGTCACTTAGGGTCAGATTTGTCTGCTTCAATGTCGCAGCCCCACTAAAAATCACAGACCGCCACCATTACCAGCAAAAACATATAAATAAAAGTCCATAAATCTTTCCCATAGTTTTTATACGCAATCATTTTTGCGCAAACCAATCAATATACACATATTTACCAAAAATGTGTACAAGAATATATAGTGACCTAAACTGATGAATACATTTTTTTCTTTTTTTGTGGATATGTATTATAGCAGAAAGTAAAAAATATTGTTGTTTTTTTCAACATTTTTTTGTTATTTTTTTTGTTTATAGAGCAAAGATTAATAACCGCAGAGGTGATCAAATACCACCAAAAGAAATCTCTATTTGTGGGGAAAAAAGGATGTAAAAGGATTTTGTTGTGTTTATCGCAAACAATGGCCTGGTCATTAAGGCCTCGTTCACACCTACGCAGGTTGCAGTTTGCATATTCCAGGTGCATTTTGCGTTTTTGAATACACGCTTTTGATCCATTGAAGTCTATGGAACCAAAAACCAGAAAAAAAGTCCCTGGCCCTCTCCATAACATGTAGAGATGGGAACGTGACCCATAGGAAACCATGTTAAATGGACTGTAGTGTGTTCCTGCAAAACTGAAAACGCACTAAAAAATGCATAGGTGTAAATCAGGCCTAAGGCTGGATTCACACCTATGCAGTTTTAATGCTTTTTGCATTTTGCAGATTTGCACTACAGTCCATTTAACATGATTTCCTATGGAACATGATCTGTAGTGCAAATCTGCAAAAAGCACAAAAAATGCATAGGTGTGAATCCAGCCTAAGGCTCGATTCACATCTATGCATGTTGCTTTTGAGCGTTTTTGCAGTACTTTTTGCGGTGCTTGTCGCATTTTTGGACACGCGATTTTTTGCTGTGTATTGCAGGGTTTTTTTTACACTGTGGTTGCTTAGCAACCAGCTATATACAGTGAAAAAAAAGAAAAAAAAAACGCAAAATGCAAATCGTGGCAAAATCACGGTAAAAAAGCGGTATTTGCGTTTTTGATGCAGGTCCATTGACTTCTATTACATGCAAAATGCTGCATTTTGCATGATAAAGGTCCCCGACCCTTTCCAAAAATGCAGAGGCACAAAAATGCATTTATGTGAACGTGTTCCATAGGAACCCATGTTAAAAAATGTTCCTGCATTTCTGCAAATTGCATCAAAAAATGCATTAGTGTGAATCAAGCCTAAAGCCTCGTACACTCAATCGAATTGTTGGCAGACAAAGCCTCAGACTTTTGTCTGAAGGGCGTTGGCTAGGATTTTGTCTTGCATACAAACGGCACACAATTTTCTGCCAACAAACACAAACATAGTGACGTACTATGATGAATTTCAGCTCTTGAAAGCCACCCTTTGGGCACCTTCTGCTACCCTGCTTCTCCGAAAATAAGACCTATCGTGATTGTCAATGATGGCTGCAATATAAGCCCTACCCCCCAAATAAGCCCTAGTTAAAGTCCTTGTAGGTCTTCTTTTCAGGGTAGGGCATATTTTCGGGGAAACAGGGTAGGGCTTATTTGGGGGGTTGGGCTTATATTGCAGCCATCACCGACAGTCACGATAGGTCTTATTTTTGGGGAAACAGGGTAATGTCGTGTTTGGTGAGCATTGATTTTGTGTTTGTACTTTCAAATTTTATGTGACAGACTTGTGTACACACGATAGGAAAATCTGACAACAGACCGTTGTCCGCCAAAAATTTACTAGCCTGCCATTCAACATTTGTTGGTGGAAAGTTGGCCAACGATTGTCTGATGGAGCGTACAAAAGATGGGATTTTAGGCAAACAGTCTGTCATCACACAATTGCCAGACAAAAATCTGATCGCGTGTACGAGGCTTTAGGGCAGTGATGGTGAACCTTGGCACCCCAAATGTTTTGGAACTACATTTCCCATGATGCACATGCACTGTACACTGTAAGGCTGGATTCACACCTATGGCATTTTCAGTGCTTTTTGCATTTTGCAGGTTTGCACTACAGAACGTATTCCATAGGAAACCATATTAAATGGCCTGTAGTGCAAATCTTCAAAATGTAAAAAGCACTAAAAATGCAAAGGCGTGAATCCAGCCTAAGTGAGCATCATGGGAAATGTAGTTCCAAAACATCTGGAGTGCCAACGTTAGCCATCACTGCTTTAGGGGGTAAAACCTTCTGGGCTGAATTGGTTAAGGAGTTACATTAACTTTTTTTTCTTTGGGAAAACATGTGAAATAAAACAGGAATTCATAAACTAAATAATATCATTACAGGGAGTAACAGCTACCAAAATACAACATTTTACTTGCCATCAGCCGTCCACATAAATGTGGCAACACAACATTGGGCTTTAACAGGTTGATGCCACATATTCACCTACAGATGGCGTCCCTGTTCTGTGCTGGTAATATACCCCCAAAACCGTGACTATGCTGTCACCAACAGCTCCTCATTACTGTTTATGATTACATACCTCGCAACTTTTTGAGATGGAAATGAGGAACACCTATCAGCAAAAGTATACAGGCATAGGACACACCCCTTGCCACACCCCTTTAACCACTTGCTTACTGGGCGCTTAAACCCCCCTCCTATCCAGACCAATTTTCAGCACTGATGCACTTTGAATGACAATTGCGCGGTCATGCAACACTGTGCCCACATGACATTTTTATAATTTTTTCCCACAAATAGAGCTTTCTTTTGGTGATATTTAATCACCTGTGCGATTTTTTTTTTTTTGTTAAAAAAATGTAAAAAGAGCAAATATTTTTGAAAAACTTTTTTTTTAATGTTATTAAATTTAAAAATGCGTAACTTTTGTCCGTCATTGATGTACGCTGATGAGCCAGCAGTGATGGGCACCAATGGGTGGCAGTGATGGGCACTGATCGGTTACAATGATAGGCAGCACTTCTAGGTGGCACTGATTGGCACCACTGGTGGGCATTGATAGGTGGCACGTGTGGGCATAGATAGGTGGCACTTGTGGGCATTGATAGGGGGCACTTGTGGGCACTTTCAGGTTGCAATGATGAGGCATAATTGCCTCTTCCGTTTCGGGACCGATGTCCCTTTAAGATGAGCCGGTGATCGGCTTTTTTTTTTCTCCTCCGCAGTCAGTGTGAGTAGAAAAAAAAATGATCACTGAGCTTTTGTTTTGATCATGTGATCAGCTGTCATTGGCTGACAGCTGATCACATGGTAAGGGGCCGGGATCGGTCATATGACAGCCTCCCGGGAATTCACATCGGTGCTGTGGCCGTCATTCGGCCTTAGCGCGGATGTCAGGTGGTTAATGGAGAATAATACACAAAAACAAGATTGGGTAAACCCACACGTGATTTTTTTTTATCACTACTATTCCCTTATATTGGCTTTTGGAATTTACAAATGCAGCAATTTAGAAATCAGATGAAAGGTTTAGCTCTGGGAAACACGTTTTGATGGATAAAAAGTGGATTTTATATACATCTATACAGATCAGACCAAAAAGAGGGACAGAGGGACATTGCTCCAAATCAGGGACAGTCCCTTGAAATCAGGGACAGTTTGGAGCTATGTGATTGGGTTGCATTGCCACTGTGACAGCCAATCTTAGTGATCATGTGATTGGGAATGGCAAGAAACATCTCTGGCGTTAAGAACCTATTAAAGGGCCAGCAAGAGGCAGCAGCAAGGGGTTAAATAATCTATTGCTTTCTGAATGCAATGTGTCAGTTCCATTACCAGCTGTGGATATGAAAATTCCCCACTGGGTTGAACAGCATGTACAGGTATGATAGAACACAACACACAGTGAATGGGGCTTAGATAGTTTATTAGTGGTGTGCGTACAGCACCTTATAGTGTGAGTATAATGTGGAGAATAATGGGCATGCATTGTGCTCTCTAGGGAAGTACTTGAGAAGCAAGGACATTTCACAATACAGTATATGCTATCCTACAGATTCTACTGCCGGTTCCCCTATGGTGGACAGCCTGTGCATGCAAATGGCATCATCTGTTCAGGGGATGAGAGTCAATGCTCATGAGGATTGACTGTATTCAGCCCTAGAACACAACAATGCATTTATGACGACAATTATTCAGTAATAATTCTTTCAGTTTTAGAATAAATCCAACAGACATCATGCATGAAACATATCAGGTTTCCTACACATGGTATTTTTGTCTGTATCTGCCCTGAATCTTATAACTCAACCTCCAGAAGCTGAGGTTGCCTGGTACACTACTGGGTTGAACAAAAAAAAAAAACCGACAGCTTCAGTCGGAGCAACTGCACTAACGATCCAATGTTAGTACAGCGATCTCTCCCCTGCTGAGCTGTGTTCTGACAGGGGGAAATCCCCCCCCCCCCCCCCGCTAGAATGCTATGGCCAGCGCTCTTTCCACCATTGGCTGAGAGCGTTGGTCAGCTGATGGTTTTCCAGCATTCTTGTCCGATAGAAGATTGCCAAACAGTCGGCTTCTGTCGGGCCATGTGCCATACACATGGGCCAAATGTTGGCCCATGTGTACTAGGCTTTTATTTATATTTATATATATATATATATATATATATATATATATATATATATATATATATATATATATATTATTTATTGAGTTTTAATGAATACAAAGTAAAACACCAAGTGGTACTAGGCAGCCTTTACAAAGGTATAAAGTGGATAAAGGACATAATAAAGAAAATAGATAAATAAAAGCCATAGGAGCCCTCCCTTCTAGATTGTAAGCTCTAACGAGCAGGGCCCTCTGATCCCTCCTGTATTGATTTGTATTGTAAGTGTACTGTCTGCCCTCATATTGTAAAGCGCTGCGCAAACTGTTGGCGCTATATAAATCCTGAATAATAATAATATTAGGAAGGTGGGAAAGGGGAGGGAGGCATGTTTAACCAAGACATTGCAAATATAAGCTTAATACTCCATAGCTCCCAACTGTCCCTGATTTGGAGCAATGTCCCTCTGTCCCTCATCCCTCCTCCTTTGTCCCTCATTTTGGTCTGATCTATATAGTATATAAAATGCGCTTTTTCTCTTTCAAAACGTGTTTCCCAGTGCTAAACCTCTCATCTAATTTCTAAATTGCTGCATTTGTACGTTTTAAAAGCCAATATAAAGGTGGTGGTAGAAAATTCCCTTGTGAATTTAATTAACCTTTTTTTTTTGGTTAATACTCCTTTAAGGGGGTGTGGCAGGGGGCGTGTCCTATGCCTACATACATTTGCTAGTAGGTGTCCCTCATTCCCATTTCGAAATGTTGGGAGGTATGATACTCCATGAGAACACCTTCAGGAGTGGAAGCATTAATAACTATAGTCAAGTGAGGAACACACAATGACATATAACAGTTTGAACACAATCAGACCTTAGACTCCTAGCATAGTCCACCATGGAGGTCTAGCTAGAGCAGAAGTTCTGTACGATGGTGTCCAATTACTCCAAGTTGAAAAGTAAAAATGAAGCCATAAGACGAGACGGTGAGGAATGGCTCCAATGGCACATAATTGATCTGCGAGCTACCAATAAACAGATATGGGCCCAATGTGGGAGGGCCGGCAGAGCTGAAGACTGAAGTGAAGTATTCGCCACTGCGCCAGGCTTAAAGGGATTGTAAACCCTCATGTTTATAGATTGCATTAAGATGAAAACATTTCTTTCACTGACTGTCCCCCAGCCCCCCATTTTACTCACCTGAGTCGTGTATACCCCTGCCAGAGACGCTCTCTTCCTCTCTGCCTGTGGTTCTCGTCGGCTTTTGATTGGATAGATTGATAGCAGTGCAGGAATTAGCTCCCGCTGCTGTCAATCAAATCCAATGACGCGGGCATCGGGCCGAGTCCTGCATGTGGCATCTAAGGATGCCGAATGCTGGACTCGGAAGTGCGCCAGCAAGGTAAACCCCCCCCCCCCCCCGGAGAACGCTTCTTCTAGGAGGGTTATACGATGTGGGGAGGAGCCGCGAGAGCTGCCCGAGATACCCCAGAAGTCGAGGATCGGGGGTCACTCTGTGCAAAACAAACTGCACAGTGGAGGTAAGTATGACATGTTTTGTTATTTAAAAAATAAAATAAAAAAACAAAGCCTTATAATCACTTTAAGTTTTAGTCATTTTGTGGAGGGAGGGGGGGGGGACAATGGTGCATTAAATTGTTTGTAACATAAGCTTATAGGGGGAAATTTAGTAAAACTGGAGCACACAGAATCTGGCGCAGCTGTGCATTGTAACCAATCAGCTTCTAACTGTAGTTTGTTCAATTGAGCATTGACAATAAAACCTAAAAGCTGATTGGTTGCTACGCACAGCTGCACCAGATTCTGTGTGCACCACTTTTAGTAAATCTCCCCCATAGAGCCTATGTATGAAATGTGTCCTTGCACTACAGAAATGACAGTTGGAAGCAGATTTGTCTTTATGGCAGCAAATAATTTCCTTACTGCCAAACTTTTCACAAGCCCTGTAGTGTCCAGGACTCAGAGGAGCAGGATGTTATCCCTGCTACAACCTTAAAACTTGCACGGCACCCAGGAACATAAATTAGACCTTGGCAAATAGCTTTTCACCTTAAATATACAGTAGATCCCCTTTAACTGCTTCCCACCCAGACCCAGTGGTCCTTTTAATGCCACGTACAAATGACCGGACTTTTCGGCAGACTTGGTCCAGCGGACAATCCGACGGACTTTGCAGCTGAGGTCCGCCGGACTTTCAAATGAACGGACTGGGCCACACACGATCACTCCAAAAGTCTGACGGATTCGAACGTGATGACGTAGAATAAGGAAGTTCATAGCCAGTAGCCAGGGCAGGACTTAGGGTGGTGGGGGCCCCTGGGCTTGAGACACTTTTGGGCCCTATCTTCTATACATTATTGGATTTATCAGCGTATAACACGCACCCGAAGTTTAGGAGGGTATTTTAACCACTTCAATACAGGGCACTTTCACCCCCTTCCTTCCCAGCCCAATTTTCAGCTTTCAGCCCTCTAGCGCTTTCAGTGACAATTGCGCGGTCATGCTACACTGTACCCAAATGAAATTGTTATCATTTTGTTCGCACAAATAGAGATTTATTTTGGTGTTATTTATTTACGACTCCGTTTTTTTTTTTTTGCGATATAAGCGCAAAAAAAGCGGAAATTTGGGAAAAAAACAATATTTTCTTTTTTCTATTTGAAAAGAAATCCAATAAAATCAAATTTTGTCATAAATTTAAGCCAAAATGTATTCTGCTACATGTTTTTGGTAAAAAAAATTCCGTTAAGTGTATAATAATTGGTTTGTGTGATCACGGACATATGTACGCAAATGATCATGTACATATGTGTGCAGGTGATCACGTACATATGTGTGCAGATAATCATTGGGACATGTGATTTTAGTGGGACATATGTGGGGGACAAGTTTTTATTATTAGGGACATGTGTTTTTATTATTTGGGGACATGTATGTTTTGGGGACATGTGTGTTTTGGGGACATATGTGGGGACTGTGTTTTCACTGTGTGGTGTGTTGTGTGTTTACACTACACTGATGATCAGTGAGTAAAAAGCTGTGAAAAGCAGCCCATACTCACTGATCATCAGCCGGCTGCAGCGATCTGCTCTCCTCTCCTCAGCGGTGACTTCCGTGTGAGGAGAGGAGAGCCGATTGCCTAGCAACCGGCTGTTTGTTTACATCACATGACGGCCGTGATTGGACACGGCCGTCATGTGATCAGGAGGGCCAATCACAGAGCCCTCCTGCCGATCTGAGATGTGCCGTGTCCGGGTGACACGAGCACATCGGGATCGCGCCGCTGCGCGGGCGCGCGCGCGCGCGATCCCGCTACTCCTGAAGGACGTTCCTGAACGTCCTATCAGGAGCAGGCGGCTCCCACCCGGCCGTATATATACATTGGCCGGGTGGGAAGTGGTTAAGGAAAAAAACTTTTAAGAGTGAAGTTTAAGGAAAAAAAACTTACATTTAAATGCCCATCAATGCACCCTTATCAGTGTCCATCTGCAGCCTTGTCCAGTGTCATTGCAGCCTTGTCAGTGTAGCCTTGTCATTTGCAGCCTTGCCCCAGTGTCATTTGCAGCCTTGTCATTTGTAGCCTTGTCATTGCAGTCTTGAAGTTTAAAAATGGCTCCACCGAGATACAGAGTCCTGTGTATCTCGGAGGCTCTCGGGTCCTCTCAGCGGCTCTCGGGTCCTGACGTAGTCCCGAGCGGAGCAGAGAGTAGCCGAGTGTACTCAGCTTGGCTCACGGTTACGCCCAGTCCCTGTGTTATGTCCATCATAGGGCGGGACTGGGTGTGACTGTGAGCCGAGCCGAGTACACTCGGCTATGTATCTCGGCGGGGCCCCCTATTTGGCGGGGCCCATGGGCTTGAGCCCAGTCAAGCCCAATGGTAAGTCCTGCCCTGCCAGTAGCCAATAGCTGCCCTAGCGTCGGTTTTAGTCCGTCGGACTAGAACACAGACAAACTGATTTTTCAACCGGACTCGAGTCCGTCAGAAAGATTTGAAGACAATTTTATTTCTAGGTCTGTCTGACTTTTGGGAAGAAAAAGTCCGCTGGAGCCCACACACAATTGAATTGTCCGATGGAATCCAGTCCGCGGGACCGAGTCCGTCGAAAAGGCCGGTGGTGTGTACGCGGCATAACTGGGTTATTATGCCCAGGGAGTTGGAAGGTCTTTCTGATCACATAACCACTGTGATTGGCTGTCCCACTGGCAATTGTGGTTAAGGCCCCATTCACACTTGGGAATGGGCCATTAGCGATTACATGTGGGAGACCCAGTGGGGAGAAACCCCTTTGAAAGCAATTGCAGCTTCCGCAGATCATTTCTGCATGTAATCAGCTATGCAGCACATACATGCAGACAATTGGCCTGGATGCAAACTGTTGCACCCAGGGCCAATCATCCTCAGGTAATCATTTTATGGGTGATTACTGTATTTATTGGCATATAACACGCACCTTTTCACCCTGAAGATCGGGTGCAAATAGCTTGTGCGTGTTATACTCCAATACTTCAATTTTAGCTGCCTTGGAGGGGACAGGGAGGGGGGCGGAGCGATCGCCATCAGATTACATACAATGAGAATCTCCTGTTTACTTGGTGGCCTTTGTAATAGGAAGTCCTATCTCATGGGCCACCATTGGACCACTGTTCTGTCTATCATAGGAGATTCTCACTGTATGTAGACTGTTGGCACCTGTCCCGAATTAATGTGCATGTTATAAATTTCGGCTGATAAATCGATCAACTTACTACCCCCTGTTGGATTTTTCACACGATTTTTGCCAGCGGCCAACCCTAGCAGTAATTATTACTGCGTTCTCCTGGTGGGGGTGGCTTTCCTGGTCCATCCTAAACCCCCCTCTGTGGTTGCAGCAAGGAAAAATGCTGCTTCTATGGCCGGCTTAAGGGTAAAGATCTGCTGTAAGGATTTCTCTGTGTTGCCCATAGCAAGTAATCAGTGTCTTTCCTTTTCTAGAAAATGAATTTGAGCTGATTGAGGTTGATTTGTGTAACACTAACATTTCTTTCAGACTTCTTCCAATAATCAGACCTTGCGTTTTTGAATTGTTTCTATGATTTGCACCTCTCACTAGACATTTCATTTAGTTCTGAATTTGACAAATTCGTTAATTCCGAGATTTCAGAATTTCCCAATTTTTCAATTTCCAAAATTACATATTTCAGAATTTTCTCATTTCTGAATTTCAAATTTCAGAATTTTGATTTTTCAAATTTCCGAAATTCAAAAATCAGAAAATGCTAAAATCTGTAAAAAAGAAAGAAAATCAGTAAACGCTGAAATAATAACTAACTATTAAATTATAGGAATTGGAATTTCCTGTCAAATTTGGCTGTTTGTGAACGTAACGAATACGAAATTATCTGAAATAACGAATGTCGTATCCAAACGAATGGAATGTAACGATCTAATAATAATAAATAACAATAATAATAATAAATCCTTTTTTATTATTATTATTTATTATTAATTTGTTCCATTCCATTTGTTTAGATGCGGCATTCTTTATTTCAGATAATTTGTAACTTCAGATAAATTTTCGTTACGCTCGCAAGCAGCCGAATTTGAAAGGAAATTCCAACACCAATAATTTAATAGTTAGTTATTATTTCAAATTTTACAGATTTTCTTTCTTTTTTTCAGATTTTCGAATTTTTGAATTTTTGAATTTCATGTGCAATAGACAAAAAAATAGACAAAAAATTTCAATGTGTGAATAGACTTTTCGAATTTCCAAAAAAAGCAAAAAGAATGATATGAAAACAAACAAAATTTTTGTCAGTGCACTTGTCTACCTCTCACGTTAGTTATAAATTGACAAGCTGCTTGGCATATATTTTTATTTATGGCAGTGCTCCATGCATATAGTAGGAAATTCAGGACGAGTCTGCAAAATACAACTTATTCCCCCCCTCGGCATCATAATTCACTTTTTTTACTCCATTTATCTGTTTCCACCAGCTTTGGCAAGAAAACCGTCCTGACTACATGAACATCCGGCTGTACCTCAGCGAGAAAGAAGGGATGCAGGTAATTGTAGAATGAATGAATGGGATAGGGATTGAACCCCTGTAAGGTTTTTACAGTAGACTGTGACCCCCCTTTGGAGAAATGACTCCCTATTTCCTGTATGTACAGCAAGTGACAGGAAATAATCGGGACACCGACTGCAGCAAAACAACTTTTTATTTTTATTTTATTTTTTATGAGAAGGTATAGAAACTCTGCCAGGTTATTATTATTTCCTTTGTATTTTTGTCCCAGTGACAACTTCTACCTATAGAGTATTCTTCTGGGGTCACAGACTATCAGAGAAACAGGAAAAGAGATGAAATACAGTTGTACGTAGTTGAATGATAACCCAAAAACTTTTCTTTCACTCATGGTTAGTGTTTGGCTGAAGTCATTTATTATCAATCAACTGTGTTTACTCTTTTTAAATCATAATGGCAACAGAAACTACCCAAATGCCCCTGATCAAAATTGTACTTACCCTGGTGATTTTGGCCTGATAGCATGCACACAAGTTGACACAAAGGGGTTTGAATGGCTATTAAAGGTAAACCATCCTCACCTGTGATCTGTTTGCTTGTAATTAGTGTGTGTGTATAAAAGGTCAATGAGTTTCTGGACTCCTGACAGACCCTTGCATCTTTCATCCAGTGCTGCACTGACGTTTCTGGATTCTGAGTCATTGAGAAAGCAAAAGAATTGTCAAAGGACCTGTGGGAAAAGGTATTTGAACTGTATAAAACAGGAAAGGGATATAAAAAGAAATCCAAGGAATTGAGAATGCTAATCAGCGGTGTTCAAACTCTAACCAAGAAGTGGAAAATTAGGGGTTCTGTTGAAACAAAATCACGGTCAGGTAGACCAACTATAATTTCAGCCACAACTGCCAGGAAAATTGTTTGGGATGCCGAACCCACAAATAACTTCAGGTGAAATACAGGACTCTCTGAAAACATGTGGTGTCGCTGTTTCAAGATGCACAATAAGGAGGCACTTGAAGAAAGATGGGCTGCATGGTCGAGTCGCCAGAAGAAAGCCATTACTACACAAATGCCACAGAGTATCCCGCTTACAATATGCCAAACCGCACAGAGACAAGCCTCAAACCTTCTGGCACAAAGTAATTTGGAGCGATGAAACCAAAATTTAGCTTTTTGGCCACAACCATAATCACTACATTTGGAGAGGAGTCAACAAGGCCTATGGTGAAAGGTCCACCATTCCTACTGTGAAACATGGAGGTGGATCACTGATGTTTTGGGGATGTGTGAGCTACAAAGGCACAGAAAATTTGGTCAAAATTGATGGCAAGATGAATGCAGTATGTTATCAAAGAATACCAGAGGAACATTTGCATTCATTAGCAAGGAATCTGCGCAAGGGACGTACTTGGACATTCCATCATGACAATGACCCAAAACACAAGGCCAAGTCGACCTGTCATTGGCTACAGCAGAATAAAGTGAAGGTTCTGGAGTGGCCTTCTCAGTCTCCTGACCTCAATATCATTGAGCCACTCTGGGGAGATTTGGGGAGATCCCAAACGTGCAGTTCTGGCAAAACAGCCCAATAATTTACAGGAACTGGAGGCTTTTTGAAGAAGAATGGGCAGCTTTACCATCTGAGAAGATAAAGAGCCTCATCCACAAATTCCACAAGCTGTCATTGATGTTACACGGTATTAAGAACTGGGGTATGTAAACTTTTGATCAGGGTCATTTGGGTAGTTTCTGTTGCCATTATGACTTAAAAAGAGTAAACACAGTTGATTGATAATAAATGGCTTTGACCAAACACTAACTATGAGTGAAAGAAAAGTTGTGTTATCATTCATATTCTCTGAAAAAATGTTGAGAAATCATAAATTCTGCCAGTGTATGTAAACTTATGAGCACCATTGCATTCCTTACAGGGACAAAGACAACAATAAAGACACGACAGAAGTATTTACTGTCCTAGGTCTATCCAAAAAGCCTTGGCTGGAGTTGGTGTTTAAGGGGCATATTTATCAAGCATTGAATGTGACTATCACCAGACATTCACTGTTGGTGAATTAATCACTGGGATTTAAAGAAATCCATTTATGGATAATTTATACATAATTACATTGGTCCAGCTTGGACTAGTGTACCTGTGTATATACCATACTTGACCGATGACCCTGGCAGCTGGAAGTCACTGAAGTAGACACCGCTCGCTCCATGTGCTGAGTGGCTGGCCTGATGCTTTCTGAACACAGGAGGTCTGAATGTGTGCCATATAGAGAATGCTTTGCATTTTTTGAATGAATGCAAAGCATTCTCTGATTGGATGAGGTGGTGAGTGTGACATCACTGCTCCATCTCATCAAATTACAGAAGGCTAGGTTCACATCTCTGCGTGTGCAGGATTTGCATCGATTCCCACACCCGCAACCACTCGCAGTGAAAACACACCACTCCATGGAATCATGTACAGCTGCCATTCAATGTGAATGGCACCCCCACACATGTAAAATCGTGGTACGTGTGCAGAAACTGCATGGTCAAAAATGACCATGCGATTTCCCTGCAGGAAGCATTTTTGAAAAGGTGCATGCACCTTTTCTTTGTGGAAAAGCAGAATTGAATGGGGTGCCGTGCCCACGCAAATGTGGCACGCAGGTCTGAACCTAGTGTAAAAGTTGATCAGTAGATTGCACAGATCAGGTAACTATAGCATGTTTGTTATTTTAAGAGGCCAAACAACAAAAAAAAAACACCTTTACCCTTGGTTCACACTGGGACGACTTTTATAGGTGACTTAGCCGCCTGGCAAGTCACGTCCTATTCTGTACAATGGAACCGTTCTAATCAGAGCGACACAAGTCGCTCCGACTTAGAAAAAGGTTCCTGTACGACTTTGGGGGCGACTTGAGGTGACTTGCATTGACTTCTACAGAGAAGTCGTTTTGCAAGTTGTCGCATCGGTCGTGTCCAGTTTGCCTGAGGCAGTCGCGCTGCAAGTCGTGCAGCCTCAGTGTGAACCAACACTAACAATCATTTTAATATTTTTGTAATACATTTATGAAAATATTTTAAATATGATGTGATTCTGACTCAGAATAGTACCTTCAAAAGTCCCACATTTCAGCCTCTTGTCCTTGTTTACATGGGCGGCTGTTTTTTTTAACAGCTCTGATCCTCGATTTACCTTCTTTAAGAGCTGGGTGGCAGACCACCCAGTGGTGATATGCTGCATCCTGGATGCCTGATTTTCTTTCTTGGGGATGTCCACTGTGCCTTAACCACGTGCAATAGGCACGGTTGCATCGTGATGCTAGTGCAGTCCCATTCCCTTGAAGGTTAAGCATTTGGTGGTGGCAATAGCTTCCAAAAGCAACATGGCATAAAAAGTTGCCGTAATGCAACCAGGGCAATTAACTAGGGGTGGTAAAAATATGAATCAACCATATATGATCACCATCCTCTGCCGCTCATGTGAACGAGGCCTTTGGGTATATTTAAAGCATTTGTAAACCCTCATATATACCCAGAGAAATGACTGGCCTCAGGTGATACACAGATGAAACAAATCTCCCTACATAAGTTGTTTATCTGCAGTCTTCTCTCCTCTTCATCTGTTCAAAGTCCAGAATTGATACTGCTGGTTTGAGCAGGGTAGAGAGCTGAAGCTACACTCTGCAGAGCTCAGTGAGAAAAGCTCTGGGAGTTGATTGGCAGGAAGGGACACACCTCCCTTCACACAGCACACAGGGACAGAGCTGAGGTTGTCAATAACAGGCTGTGTGCTGGAGCAACCTTCCCTGTCACCTTTTTTTCTCTTGGGCCCCATTCACACCTGAGCGTTTTGTAGCTTGAAGCCTGAAACTACAAAACGCTGGAGGGGGAAAAAAAATCAATTATTCTTTATGGACATGGTTCACATCTCCACTCTAAAACACCTGAAGCCAGAAGTCCCAAAACCCCTGAAGCTCAAACAAGTTCTGGAACTTTTTTTTTAGGCAGATTTGGGCGTTTTTTCTGCTTTTTACATTGGTGACCTTTTGACCTGTACAAAATCGCGGCAAAATCGCGCAACTTTCTGCCTGAAAACGCTACGCTCAGGTGTGAATGGGGCCTAAGTGTCAGAAAAACTTGTCAGAAGTGACTCAGATAGCAGAGGAATGAGGCAGCGGACACAAATGACAATTGGTGATCTGGATTTAGACAAGTACACAGTATAGAGGGATATACTTTGTTCATATTTCATGTCTGAGGTTTACAACCACTTTAAATAGTTTTGAAATGCAGAAAAACTTCTATTGGCCATCCGGTTGTAAGAAAACCATGAAAGGATGATTGAACTAATTGGCACTTTTTTTTTAAACACGCCCCTGTATATTGGCGATCGGCAGTGTGCCTCTGTATTAAGGAAAGAAGATGACTTCTCGTAGGCCAAGTTCAGGATTTTTTATTAACTCATCTTTTAGTTCACATCAGTAATGCTGAGCTCTGGCCCGGCACACTACCAAAGTCATTATTAGCTGTTGACTTCCCCACTGCGCTTACACTTTGTAAAGACAGAAGCATGCGCCCGACAGTGATACAATAGACAATGTTATCAAAGCATTACACAACGTGTAATCCCTTCGTTCACAAATTCTTACGGAAACCCACTGTGCCATTTCTTGCAGAAAATAATTGGTGAAAAATACCAGGCTTTGAACTCCCGTCTTATTACCGGACGCCCGCGCTGGAAACTTTTGTTTGATGAGATAGCCAAATCTAACAGACAGTAAGTACCGTCTGGAGGTATTGCCGAGTAATCAGGAGAGATGGGAATTGTCACGTGTTTTAGGCCTTCTTAATAGCTATTTGTTTGCAGCCTCGCAAAAAAGCTTTATCTAATAAACCAAAAGCCGAGGCTGGTAATGTCACATGTAATACCCTATGTAATGTTTTCCCAGCTTTCAGAAGAACACAGCCGTCACAAATCCTTTTTCAGTTTGTGAAGCCGAAGGGGCTCATTTTCCAGAATATAAAAAAAAAAGCTTACGTCTGGATTAAAATGTGAAATATTATGCTGAATGCGGTTGTATAAATAAGTGAAGCATAAAGCATTTCTTGCAGCGGAATCACTTGATCATTGCTTTGGTTAAAGGGGACTCCATTTTTCCTTATAGCCAGTCCAGCTGTTTTTATATATTTTTCAGACAGATGAAGCATAAAATTAACAAAGGCTAATATTTCACAGACAAAATTAAAAGTAAAAAAGCCTCATAGCGTAAAACAGTTAACCAATTTATTAAAATTCCTTTAAAATTTACACCAAGACTGAAAATTCAAGCATAAGAAGTTAAATCTGGAGGCGACATTACTCATTCAGCCAGTTGGGGGGCATTACAGGAACTCTCTGACCTGACGTGTTTCCAAAAAATGTCGTCTGCTGGGAATGGAGGATCCTCCAACGCATCGGGTCAGACAGTTCCTGTAACTTCACCCAACTGGCTGTACGAGGATTTGATAAAATAATTGTTTCTCTACATAAAGATGTCCTAGGCTATAAGAAGATTGCCAAGGCCCTATAACTGAGTTGCAGCACGGTGGCCAAGACCATACAGCGGTTTAACAGCACAGGTTCCACTCAGAACAGGCCTCACCATGGTCGACCAAAGAAGATGAGTGCACATGCTCAGCGTCATATCCAGAGGTTGTCTTTGGGAAATAGATGTATGAGTGCTGCCAGCATTGCTGCAGAGATTGAAGGGGTGGGGGGGTCAGCCTGTCAGTGCTCAGACCATACACCGCACACTGCATCAAATTGGTCTGCATTACTGTCATCCCAGAGGGAATCCTCTTCTAAAGATGATGCTCAAGAAAGCCTGCAAACAGTTTGCTGAAGACAAGCAGACTAAGGACATGGATCACTGGAACCATGTCCTGTGGTCTGATGAGACTAAGATAAACGTATTTGGTTCAGAGGGTGTCAAGCGTGTGTGGCGACAACCAGGTGAGGAGTACAAAGACAAGTGTGTCTTGCCTACAGTCAAGCATGGTGGTGGGAGTGTCATGGTCTGGGGCTGCATGAGTGCTGCTGACACTGGGGAGCTACAGATCATTGAGGGAACCATGAATGCCAACATGTACTGTGACATACTGAAGCAGAGCATGATCCCCTACCTTCGGAGACTGGGCCGCAGGGCAGTAATCCAACATAACGACCCCAAACACACCTCCAAGATGACCACTGCCTTGCTAAAGAAGCTGAGGGTAAAGGTAATTAACTGGCCAAGCATGTCTACAGACCTAAACCCTATTGAGCATCTGTGGGGCATCCTCAAACAGAAGGTGGATGAGCGCAAGGTCTCCAACATCCACCAGCTCTGTGATGTCGTCATGGAGGAGTGGAAGAGGACTCCAGTGGCAACCTGTGAAGCTCTGGTAAACTCCATGCCCAAGAGAGTTAAGGCAGTGCTGGAAAATAATGGTGGCCACACAAAATATTTACACTTTGGGCCCAATTTGGACATTTTCACTTAGGGGTGTTCTCACATTTGTTGCCAGCGGTTTAGACATTAATGGCTGTGTGTTGAATTATTTTGAGGGAACAGCAAATTTACACTGTTATACAAGCTGTACACTCACTTCTTTACATTGTAGCAAAGTGTCATTTCTTCAGTGTCGTCACATGAAAAAATTGAATAAAATATTTACAAAAATGTGAATCTTTTTACAAGATTTTTAAAATTTACTTTCACCTGGTGATCCTGCCAATAACACACTTCCTGTCCTAGGATGACAGCACTCACTCTTCTTTAGCAAGGCAACAGAAGTGAGATATGGTTATGGAACCCCTCCCCTCTCCTGTTGTCCTAAATAGAGATGGGCTCAGGCATGTTCAGGATCCTAGTCCCAACGCATCTGCTCGATCCCACCAGGAAGCGGACACTGCACAGTGGACAATTAGATTTTTGTTTATTTAGTGATAGGTAGGTACACTCAAGATGAAGGCTAGCTAAATGGAAGGGATAAGCAAAAGGAATGTGGGTGGGAAATAGAAAAAACAAGGAAACTATGCCGATATATTCACTTTTAATTTATCCTCAAACATGGGCTTTGTTGTTTCTAAACTGCTTCCACTGGCATGCCCAGTGGCTATATAAAAACTGGCAGACATCGGAGACGACACAACGCCGGTAGCCAGTGTCAAAGGAGGACTGAGTCGGTGGCTGAGAAGACAGCAATAAAGGAGAAGACAGCAGTGGAGGGAGAAAACCAGAGGAAGCAAACAGCAGGGAAAGCAGAAGTCAGCAACGGAGGGGGAAAACTGAAGGGAGAACACATTGGTGGTAGAACTGGAGAAAGCAGACACGTTGGACCTATGACGGGGGACATTCATCACTTTTAATAAAAGACTTGTCAAAAACCGTCTTTTTTTTTTTTTTTTACACTACACTGCTTTTTTGGGGGGTGAATGAGTAAGGGCACAATGTACCCTATACTCATTCACATGGGGGGGGGGGATCTGGGGGCCTCCTTGTTAAATGGGGCTTCCAGACTCTGATAAGCCCCCTGCCTACAGACCCCCACAATCACTGCCCAGGGTTGTCGGGAAGAGGCTCTTGTCCCCATAAACAAGCACCCCCCCCCCCCCCAATGTTGAGGGCATGTGGTCTGGTATGGTCTTGGCAGAGGGAGCCCATGCCGTTCTTCCCCCCCCCCCCCCCCCAAAGATTCATACCAGACTCAAAGGGCCTTGTATGGTCGGATCAAAGTCAGATCCCATTCATTGACATTGCATGGAAGTCGGACATGAAGTCATAGGGCAAAGTCGGATCGGACGTTGTCCGACTTCCATGTCAGAGCAATGTGATCCCGGCCTTAAGACACTGCCATAGAAACACATTAGATGCTACTTCAGGTATGATTTGTAAATCACATGCCATACCTAAAGTCGTACCAGTGTGACCAGAGGCTTATACAAGCTGAAGACCATGTGAAAGGCCTTAAGCTTTCAGTACAATTTTGTGAACCCAGTGAATCCTGGGGTTTTGTCAGTAACACGTGGTAGCGGCAAACCTGAACTTCATGCCTTTGTAAAAGTTCCCTTTTTCAATTTTAATGCATCCAGCTCAGATATATAGACAGCTATGTAGGTTTTATGATCTGCGTGTCTCCAGGACCTGGAGGTAACATTTTAAAGAATAATCCCTTTTTGTAAATCAGACTAGGCGAATGTGCATTAGCTCCCGGTGTCTTCCTGCCCGTACATTAACCATGCCAATATTCACAGAAAGCATAATTAGTTTACTGCATGTTGCTGTGGAGTTCCATGATGTTATCAAGGCATCTCAGCAGGCCGCCGGTGCCCCTTCCCAGAATATCCTCCCTTACTGATTGCAGGCTGTAGGAAATGCATTATATCCCCATGTATAGGCTTATATACCGCTGTGTAGTGATTTGTCAACTGCTGCTAAACCCCAAATGTATGCCACATCAGGCACATCCAAGCGTTATATACATTTATTTATATACTCTATAAGTGCTGGTATACGTGTATTACGGTATATGAGTAAAAATCATGTATACCTAATCTAAGTTATCTACTGATGTGGCATAATTATCACAATTACAGATCTTTGTATTTAAAATGATGTTAAAATGGTTTCTATTTTTATAGTAAATGTTTGCAATCACTTCCTAAGCTCCTGATAATAAAAGGTAAGTATAAAGTACTGCAGGGGACTGATATTCATGGTGTCACGGTGTCGCTTATTGTAGCTGAGCCCATTCCCATGTTTTTTTTTTTTTTTTTGCACTATGACGACTGGGCAGCTCAAACAGCTCACTGGTGATTATTTTATACCTTATACTGTACAGTCAGTGAATTAGTACTCTTCATGTTAGCGAGCTAAGAATGTATGGCTTCAAGGCTCCTGACAACAATAACAAGTTTGAGGGTGATACATCTTATATTTTAACTTGCATAACACAGGTAAAGCGTATAACATTGATTATCTCATTACAATGGCATCTGAAAAGGGGTGGGATATATTCGGCAACAAGTAAACATGTTGTCCCTGAAGTCGATGTGTTGAAAGCAGAAGAAAACGGGCAAGTGTAAGGATTTGATCGACTTTGACAAGGACCAAATTGCAATGGCAGGACAACTGGGTCAGAGCAACTCCAAACCTACTCAAAGTGGTCCAACGATGGAAACCAGTGACAGGGTTATGGGCGGCCAAGGCTGATTAATGCATATGGAAGGCTGGCCGATGTAGTCAAATCCAATAGAAAAGCTACTGTAGCGCAAATTGCCTGAAAAGGGTAATGATTTTGCTAGAAATGTGTCAGAACACACAGTGCATTGCAGTTTGTTGTGTATGGGGCTGACCCAGATCCACAGCTAAAAGTGCCCACAATGAGCACTTGAGCATCAGAATTGGACCACAAAGCAGTGGAAGGAGGTGGCCTGATCTGATGAATCATGATGTCTTTTACATCATGTGGATGGCCAGGCACCTGTATCGCTTACCAGGGGAAGAGATGGCACCAGGATGTGAACAAGGCAAACCACTGGAGGCAGTGATCTGCTACACACTGCTTGGTGCCAGATACCACAGCATGCCTTCAGAGGTCTGACCCATTGAAGCATCCAGGGCCAATTCCTAAAATCCAAATTACAAGCTAAAGTTTAGAAATGTCAATTTTTACATAAATACAGTACCTCACATTTTTGTAAATATTTTACTATATCTTTTCATGTGACAACACTAAAGAAATGACACTTTGCTACCATGTAAAGTAGTGAGTGTACAGCTTGTATAACAGTGTAAATTTGATGTCCTTTCAAAATAACTCAACACACAGCCATTAATGTCTAAACTGCTGGCAACAAAAGTGAGTACACCCCTAAGTGAAAATGTCCAAAATTGAGCCAAATTATCCAACCCTGCCCCCCCCCCCTCCATGTCATGTGACTCATTACAAGCTCTCAGATGTGAATGGGGAGCAAGTGTGTTAAATTTGGTGTTATGGCTCTCACTCTCTCATACTGGTCACTGGAAGTTCAACATGGCACCTTATGTCAAAGAACTCTCTGAGGATCTGAAAAAAAGAATGGTTGCTCTACATAAAGATGGCCTAGGCTATAAGAAGATTGCCAAGACCCTGAAACTGAGCTGCAGCACGGTGACCAAGACCATACAGTGGTTTAACAGGACAGGTTCCACTCAGAACAGGCCTCACCATGGTGGACCAAAGAAGTCGAGTGCACATGCTCAGCGTCATATCCAGAGGTTGCCTTTGGGAAATAGACGTATGAGTGCTGCCAGCATTGTTGCAAAGGTTGAAGGGGTGGGGGGGTCAGCTTTTCAGTGCTCAGACCATACATCACACACTGCATCAAATTGGTCTGCATGGCTGTCATCCCAGAAGGAAGCCTCATCTAAAGATGATGCACAAAAAAGCCTGCAAACAGTTTGCTGAAGACAAGCAGATTAAGGACATTGATTACTGGAACCATGTCCTATGTTCTGATGAGACCAAGGTAGAGGTATTTAGTTCAGATGGTGTCAATCGTGTGTGCCGGCAATCAGATGAGGAGTACAAAGACAAGTGTGTCTTGCCTACAGTCAAGCATGGTGTTGGGACTGTCATGGTCTGGGGTTGTATGAGTGCTGTCAGCACTGGGGAGCTACAGTTCATTGAGTGAACCAATGAATGCCAACATGTACTATGACATACTGAAGCAGAGGATGGTCCCCTCCCTTCGGAGACTGGGCTGCAGGGCAATATTCCAACATAAGGACCCCAAACACACCTCCAAAATGACCACTGCCTTGCTAAAGAACCTGAGGGTAAAGGTCATGGACTGGCCAAGCATGTCTTCAGACCTAAACCCCATTGAGCATCTGTGGGGCTTCCTCAAATGGAAGGTGGAGGAGTGCAAGGTCTCAAACATCCACCAGCTCTGTGATATCGTCATGGAGGAGTGGAAGAGGACATCAGTGGCAACCTGTGAAGCTCTGGTGAACTCCATTCCTATGAGGATTAAGGCAGTGCTGGAAAATAATGGTGGCCACACAAAATATTGACACTTTGGGCCCAGTTTGGACATTTTCACTTAGGGGTGTACTCACTTTTGTTGCCAGCGGTTTAGACATTAATGGCTGTGTGTTGAGTTATTTTGAGGGAACAGCTAATTTACACTGTTATACAAGCTGTACACTCACTACTTTACATTGTAGCAAAGTGTCATTTCTTCAGTGTTGTCACATGAAAAGATATAATAAAATATTTACAAAAATGTGAGGGGTGTACTCACTTTTGTGAATACTGTATGTTTGCCCAGTTTGGACCAATTTAAATATATATGTGCCATACCTGTGGGATCCTCATGAAAGCTAGAAATTGCTGTAGTAAGCACCGCTACTACACTGATCTTTGCTAGCTTCCGGGTCCCATGCCAAGTAGCTACCCTGCTGCATTGTGAGCACTGGGGGCTGTTCGCTCCACATGGTCAGTCAGATGGTTCCAGAGCCTGGAGTGACTCTGCCCCATCAACTGGTAGCTGGCCAATAGCCTGAAATCAGCTGACTATCGGGCACAGGATTACAAAAGTAATTGTACTTCTGTGACCCACAAGCAGTGTTAATTTTGATCAATGAAAATATTTTCATCATAGTTTTCATCAGCTGCATGTTTTCAGTAGAATTAAGTCAATTGATGAAAATCAATTCCAATTTTCATTTAGTTTACTAAAATCTCCAGTACATTATAGTCGACTAAAATCGAATGGGTTTAGTTAAATTGTAATGCATTATTTCAGCATTTCCCTAGAATTTCCAAGCTCATTATATACTCCTGGAGTAAAAATCGAATAACAATATTATTTATGGTTTGAATGGATCCTAAAAGAATTGAGCTCTGTCATTTTAAAGCCATTGTTTCAAATATTTAGGGACTCGTTAATGACTGGCATAGAACCACTGGATTGGTGTAGGGCCAATGTGGTGCCTATATTTAAAATGGGATCAAAGTCTTTACATAGTAACTATAGACCTGTTAGTTGGGAAAATACTGGAGAGTTTAATAAAAGACCACATAGACGAGTTCTTGCTGGAAAAAGTTTTTTAAGCAACAGAAAGCATGGGTTCATGAAAGACAGAAATTGTCAAACAAACATGATTTATTTTTATGAGGAGGTAAGTAAAGCCTTGGACAGAGGGGTGGCGGTGGACGTGGTATACTTGGATTTTGCAAGTGTTTGACACAGTTCCCCACACACGGCTCATGTGTAAGGTAAAATCTATAGGCCTGGAAAAATCAGTTTGTAATGATAGAAAACTGGCTAAAAGACAGAATTCAGAGTAGTGGTTAATGTCTCTTATGCCTCGTACACACGATCAAACAATCCCCCCTGTGTGTAGGCTCCGGCGGACTTTTTTTTACCCAAAAGTCCGGTGGACTAAAAGTATTTTTGCGCTCCAATCTGTCCGCCGGACTCGCATTTCGGCGGACAATCCGGCCGTGTGTGTGCTAGTCCGTACTTTTTAAATGAACGGACTTTTCCCACCCGGAGAAAAGTCCGCTCATTTTTAGCACGTCTCCAGGTAGCCGGGCCAGCGAAGGAGGCGTCGCTGGCCCTGACACCTGGTATGGACTTAAAGGGGAAACCCTACGCCAAAAAATCAGCGTGGGGGCCCCCCCCAAGGTCCATATCAGACCCTTGTCCGAGCACGCTACCCGGCTAGCCAGGAAAGGGGGTGGGGACGAGCGAGCGCCCCCCCCCCTGAGCCATACCAGACCGCGTGCCCTCAACATGGGGGGTGCCTTGGGGAAGGGGGGCCGCTCGGCCCCCACACCCCAAAGCACCTTGTCCCCATGTTGATGAGGACAAGGGCCTCTTCCCAACAACCCTGGCCGCTGGTTGTCGGGGTCTGCGGGCGGGGGGCTTATCAGAATCCGGGAGCCCCCTTTAAAGTCCGCCAGACTAAGTCCGCCGGGTAGTCTGCTACGTGTGTACGCAGGATTACTCTGAATGGTCTAAGGTTATCAGTGGTGTACCATAAGGTTCAGTGTTGGGCCCCCTACTTTCTATATTTATAAATGATATTGGGTCTGGGATTAAAGGTAGCATTTCAGTCTTTGCAGGTGACACCAAGCTATGCAGTGGATTACCGTCCTTACAAGATGTCCCCAACTTACAAGCCAACCTCAATGTACTGTTTAATTGGGAAACTATGTGGCAAAGTTTAATGTTGATAAATGTAAAGTTATGCACTTGGGGGCTAAAGCCCCATAAACACTATCAGATTTTCTGCTGTTTTTCTTCCTCGGATTTACCAAAACCATGTAGTGCAAGGGCCTGCCTGATTGCATACAAATTGAAACGCCTAAGGTTTGACCTCATATTATATGGTTTTGGTAAATCTGAAGACAAAAATCAGCAGAAAATCTGATAGTGTGTATGGGGCTTAAGAATATGCATGCATCATACATACTAGGGGGAGTAAAACTGGGGGAGTCAATGGCGGAGAAGGATCTGGGGGTTCTGGTAGATCATAATTAGGGATGAGCCGAACACCCCCCTGTTCGGTTCGCACCAGAACCTGCGAACAGACCTAAACTTCGTGTGAACTTTAGAACCCTATTAAAGTCTATGGGACTCGAACGTTCACAATCTAAAGTGCTCATTTTAAAGGGTAATATGCAAGTTACTGTCCTAAAAAGTGTTTGGGGACCCGGGTCCTGCCCCAGGGGACATGGATCAATGCAAAAGGAGCGGTGATTTTAATAATGATTAAAGTGAAACAATAAAAGTGTAATATTCCTTTCAATTTCGTAGCTGGGGGGTATCTATAGTATGCCTGTGAAGGGGCGCATGTTTCTGGTGCTTAGAACTGTCCCTGCACAAAGTGTCATTTGTGCAGGAAAAAAAGTCTTTTAAAATCACTTGCGGCTATATTGTCAGGTCCCGTAATACAGAGAACACTCAATGAGTGTTCTCTGTATTAGCCGACAATTCATTCATTCATTGATGAAAAAAAAAAGCGTGGGGGTTCCCCTAAATTCAATTACCAGGCCCTTCAAGTCTGACATGGATATTAAGGGGAACCCCGTGTCAAATAAAAAAAAATTGACGTGGGGGTCCCCCTGAAAATCCATATCAGACCCTTTATCCGAGCACGCAACCTGGCAGGCCGCAGGAAAAGAGGGGGGGGCGAGAGAGCGGCCCCCCCTCCCTCCTGAGCCGTACCAGGCCACATACCCTCAACATTGTGAGGATGCTTTGGGGGTCTGTGACCCCTCAAAGTACCTTGTCCCCATGTTGATGAGGACAAGGGCCTCATCCTCACAACCCTGGCCGGTGGTTGTGAGGGTCTGCGGGCGGGGGGCTTATCAGAATCTGGAAGCCCCCTTTAACAAGGGGACCCCCAGATCCCGCCCCCCCCTGTTTGAAATGGTAAGGGGGTACAAAAGTACCTGAGGAAACCCCTGGCTTCCCTCTCCAGCATCAGAGGGGCGGGGTCAGGAGATGGGTGGCCCCGCCCTCCTAATATAAGAAACATCAGCGCTGGGATCTCCGCAGTGTCTCCGCAATGGAGACAGAAGAAGGATGTATGGACAGCGCTGGACTGAGAGATCCCCCGTCGCTGGATATGATCATCCATCGCTGGACCCCGGAGATTCGTCGCTGGATAGCAAGAGTGGATTAGCACCGCTGGAATCTTTTTTTTTATTTTTTTTTATTTTTAATAAAGGAATTTTTCAAAAGTGTGTTTGTCTTATTTAACCATTTTTACACTTTCTTTGTGAAATGGTAGGGGTACTTTTGTACCCCCTTACCATTTCAAACAGGGGGGGGCGGGATCTGGGGGTCCCCTTGTTAAAGGGGGCTTCCAGATTCTGATAAGCCCCCCGCCCGCAGACCCTCACAACCACCGGCCAGGGTTGTGAGGATGAGGCCCTTGTCCTCATCAACATGGGGACAAGGTGCTTTGAGGGGTCACAGACCCCCAAAGCATCCTCCCAATGTTGAGGGTATGTGGCCTGGTACGGTTCAGGAGGGAGGGGGGGCCGCTCTCTTGTCCCCCCCTCTTTTCCTGCGGCCTGCCAGGTTGCGTGCTCGGATAAAGGGTCTGATATGGATTTTTAGGGGGACCCCCACGTCAATTTTTTTTTTTATTTGATGCGGGGTTCCCCTTAATATCCATATCAGACCTGAAGGGTCTGGTATGGATATTTAGGGGGACCCCCACGTCAATTTTTTTTTTTTAACTTGACACGGGGTTCCCCTTAATATCCATGTCAGACCTGAAGGGCCTGGTAATTGAATTTAGGGGAACCCCCACGCTTTTTATTTTTTTTTATTTTTTTTTATCAATGAATGAATGAAGTGTCGGCTAATACAGAGAACACTCATTGAGTGTTCTCTGTATTACGGGAGCCGACAATAGAGCCGCAAGTGATTTTAAAATACTTTTTTTCCTGCACAAATGACACTTTGTGCAGGGACAATTCTAAGCACGGGAAACATGCGCCCCTTCACAGGCAGACTATAGATACCCCCCAGCTACAAAATTTAAAGGAATATTACACTTCTATTGTTTCACTTTAATCATTATTAAAATCACTGCTCCTGAAAAAACGGCCGTTTTTAAAACTTTTTTTGCATTGATCCATGTCCCCTGGGGCAGGACCCGGGTCCCCAAACACTTTTTAGGACAGTAACCTGCATATTACCCTTTAAAATGAGCACTTTAGATTTCTGCCATAGACTTGTATAGGGTTTTTCCGGCTTTTCGAATTTGCTGCGAACAGCCCAAATTGTTCACTGTTCGCTGAACAGGCAAACAGGCAATGTTCAAGTCGAACATGAGTTTGACTCAAACTCGAAGCTCATCCCTAATCATAATCTTAGTAATAGCATGCAATGCCAAGCTCCAGTTTCCAAAACAAGCAAAATCATTTCTTGTATTAAGAGAGGTATAAATGCCAGAGAGAGAGATATAATTTTGCCCTTGTACAAATCATTAGTAAGACCTCATCTGGAATATGCACTTCAGTTTTGGGCAAAAGTTCTCAAAAAGGATATCGGGGAACTGGAGAGTGCAGAGAAGGGCAACCAAACTGATAAGAGACATGGAGGAGCTCAGCTATGGGGAAAGATTACAGGAACTGAATCTATTCTCTCTTGAGAAGAGGAGATTATGGGAGGATATGATCAACATGTACAAATATATAAGGGGTCCATATAGTGAACTTGATGTTGAGTTATTCATTCTAAGGTCACCAAGAAGACAAGGGAGCACTCTTTACATTTGGAGGAAAAGAGATCTCCATTCACACCTGAGAGTATCGCTTTACTGGCGTTTTTCAGGCGTTTTTTTTTTTTTGGCTTTTTACAGGCTTCTTTTAAAGCGTTTTAGAAGTGTATTGCAAGCATTTACAGCTTCAGCCATTTTTGTTTAGCCAATAGCAAGCACAAGGGGGGGGGGAGAGGGAGGGGAAATTAGGGGGGGGAGAGCTGCTATTTGAGCGTTTTACAAGCATTTTTCTGCTCAAGTCAGGCGTTTCTATTGAAGTCTATGGGGCCAAAATCTGCCAAAAAGAAGCTCAGGGGTTTTGCTTCAAGCACCAGAAAGCTCAGATGTGAACAGGGGCCATTGAAATGAATGGCATTTTGCTTGTTGAGCGTTTTGGGACTTCAGAGCTTAAACTGCATCTCCAATTGCCAATTCTTCTACTGGAGATTTTAGTCGACTAGAATACGACTAAAGCTAAAACAATTCAAATGACTAAAATACAACCAAAACTAAATTGGCATGACTTAAACTAAATGGAAATGTTACATCAAAATTAACAATGCCCATAAGATAAGTATGGCCAGGAAAGGTTTAACTATACTTATCTTTTAACAACTTATGACCTGGACCATTTTGTTGGCCATAGACCAGAGCACTTTTTGCGTTTCGGCACTGCGTCGCTTTAACTGACAATTGCGCGGCCATGTAACATGGCTCCCAAACAAAATTGACGTCTTTTTTTAAATAGAGCTTTCTTTTGGTGGTATTTGATCGCCTCTGCAGTTTTTATTCTTTGCGCTATAACAAAAAAAATAGAGACAATTTTGAAAAAAAACACATTTTTTTTTGCTTTTTGCTATAATAAATATCCCCCAAAAATATATAAAAACATTTTTTTTCCTCAGTTTAGGCTGATACGTATTCTTCTACATATTTTTGGTAGAAAAAAATCGCAATAAGCGTTTATGGATCGGTTTGCGCAAAAGTTATAGCGTCTACAAAATAGGGGATAGTTTTATGGCATTTCTATCATGACTGCGACATTATAGTGGACACGTTGGACAATTTTGGCACGATTTTGGGACCATTCACATTTATACAGCGATCAGGGCGATTAAAATTGCATTGATTACTGTGTAAAAGTGACTGGCAGTGAAGAAGTTACCACTAGATGGCGCTGTAGCTGTTAAGTGTGTTCTAGGGATGTGTTCTAACTGTAGGGGGGATGGGCTGACTGGGACACATCACTGATCATAGCTCCCGATCACAGGGAGCTATGATCAGTGACACTGTCACTAGGCAGAACAGGGAGATTTATTGTCTACATCAGCATGTCCCTGTTCTTCCTCTCCGTGTGATGGTCGTGGGTATCCCCACGGACATCAAGGACCCGCGATCCTACTCACGGAGCTCCCGGGCAGGCGCGCACGCAACGGCACAGCAGCAAATTCAAAGGGACGTAAAGGTACACCCATTTGCCTAGCCGTGCCATTTCACCGACGTACATCAGCGTGCGCTGGTCGGGAACCGGTTAGGAAACACTGAGCTGCATTTGTTTGTGTTTTTTTTTATATGTGGCTGGGGTTCAGCTTTATACTAAAGACCCTAGCTCTAGCCAAAGTCCAAACCCTAGGCCAAATCACAGAGTAAACAATTGCCCCAACACTAACCTAACAACTTATGTGAAGGTGGTAGTTGGCCAATCTTCTCCTTCACAAAATTGGTTGCTGATGATGACAAAGGCTGTACCAGGTAACAAACATGCGTGCATTGGATACAGATTAAAAGCTCTCAGGTTTTTCTGAAGAGAGGTAGTGATCGACACATACAACCATATCGGACTCATCATTTATTTTGTTCATTTCCAGGAAATCGGTGGGAGTGTTTTGCTGCGGGCCAAAGGGACTCTCCAAGGATCTTCACAAAATGTGCAATCGTCCTAACCGTTATGGAACGCGGTTTGAATACAACAAAGAGTCCTTCAGTTGAGATTAAATACACGGCAGGGAAGACCAAGTGCAATTAACACGAACCAAAGAACCTTAATCAATAGAGGGACGCAAATCACTACGATTGACTCTTATCCACGTCGCAGCTATTTAATTAATGAAGGGATTACTGCTTACAAAACAAGGTTAATTGTGGCTTGTTCTATGCACTGTATTTTTGTAACAAAATACTTGACATCCATTGAGAAAAAGACCCAATTTTACTGAAATATCTAATGAAAATGCGGTCAACCGAAAGGGCATTTTGTAGATTTCAATGGCACTTTTTATGTATGCTTTCTATTGATAGGAAAACGAGAAGGGAGATTTACTAATTACCTTTCTATGCAAACCTATTTAAATATTTACTTTTATTCTATGCAGTTACTTCAGTATTTTTGCAGTGGTGCTTATAATGTGACTAAATGGTCATTTGAAGTTTTGACCAACAGATTTTTATTTGGCGTTGACCTGCTCTGGTGGGCAGCATGATTCACACCCTCATTGTTGTATTCTACACAGATGGAGTATAGAGGAAATAATTGTATGAAAAGCCATTTTGTCAGACAACTAAGACTTGTAAGTGCTAAGGACACTAAATAAATTAATATCTATCGGTGAATTACAACTTGTTTTAATACATTTGGTATGAGATCTAAATTATTTCCTTATGATTGACTAAAATGATCCTGCACGCATCATTCAGATACCTTAGGTACCACTCTTATCTTGGATACAGTTAAACAGACTGGTTATGTTAAAGGGGTTGTGCCAATCTGAATGCACAATTTAGCTAGCTTGTGATCTTTAAAGCCTTAAAACTCCATGTTTACTATCCCTTTCAATAGTTCTTTTTGGCCCAAGCTGGCCCAAACAATCTCACTAGCAGGTGTGTTTGCTGAGAATGCTATATAAACTGTTGTTGAAGAAACACCATCAGAATAATCAAGCCATTCTCGGCCAAGGTTCCTTCAGAGGTTGCTAGAGGTTTCTTGAGCTGCAGCTAATTAAATTCCCATCAGATGGTGTCTGCGTGGTTATGGGTCCAATACCACTTGGCAGAAACAGTAGCATGACAGCAATGGTCTTTTTAGCAGTCTGTAAGCGTGGCTTTCTGACTACCACTCTAACAGGGGCATTCTTCCTACAGGACACCAGAGTGTGTCCCATTTACCACCAATGTAAGGTGCATTCTTCCCATGGATCACCACTGTAAGGGGGTCATTCTTCTCACTGACCACCAATGTAAGGGGCATTTTCCCACCAACCACCAGTGTAAGGGGCATTCTTCCCACTGAGCACTACTTCAACCACTTCAATATCAGACACTTTGACCCCCTTCATACCCAGGCAAATTTTCAGATTTCAACACTGTCACATTTTGAATAATTACTCAGACATGCAACTCTGTACCCAAATTAGATTTTTTTTTCTTTTGAGACAGATAAAGCTTTCTTTTGGAGGTATTGAATCACCTCTGGGGCTTTTATTTTTTGCTAGATAAACAAATAAAAATGACAATCTTGAAAAATCGATTTTTCTAGTTTCTGTTATAAAATTTATCAAATAAGTATTTTTTTTTGTAATGATGTGCACCAATGAGGTTGCACTGATGGCTACTGATGAAGAGGCACTGATAAGACTGCACTGATGAGGAGGCACTGATACACTTCACTAATGGCCACTGATGAGGAGGCACTGATAAGGCTGCATTGATGGGCACTGATAAGCTGCACTGATGGGGCTGCACTGATAATAAAGGCACTGATGATCAGGGCACTGTGCCTCAGTATAAAATACTGTACTCTCTGATCAGGGCACTGTGCCTCAGTATAAAATACTGTACTCTCTGTGCCCCTTACAGATTCAGTTCTCCTTCCCTCACAGGCAGTCTTTGTGTGAGAAAGAGATTTAGTCTGTTTACACTGTGACAGCAGTGATTGGACACAGATGATCACATGGTAAAGGGCCGATGTGATTGTCCCTTTACCTTGATCTGTGATCTGCTGTGTCCAAGGCGCACAATGGTCACAGAGCTCTACCGATGCGGGCACATGAGAGGATGTCCAGGTCATTGTTATGGTTGATATACACTTTCAATGCTCTTAACAAGCAAGGGAGTCTGGCTCACCTCTACACTGCCACTGGTGTTTGGTCACCAAAATGCCTTTTCTTCACTTGGCACTTCAGAAGTAGTGATCGGCCGAACACCCCCCAGTTCGGTTCACACCAGAACTCCCGAACAGAAAAAAAGTTCAGGCCCGAGCAACAAACTTTATTAAAGGTTATGGGGCATGAACATGAAAAATCAAAAGTCCCCATTTTTAAGGCTTATATGCAAGTTATTAAAAAGTGGTATGGGGGCCGTGCCCTGCGGGACATTTATCAATGCAAAAACGTTTTTTTTAAATATTGTTTTTAAAGGAGCAGTGATTTTAATGATGCTTAAAAATTGAAACAATAAAAATGAAAAATCCTTTAAATATAGTGCCTGGGGGGTACAGTGGCTCATCTGTACTGTGTATGGAACCTGCTGCAGCAAAACTGACATTTGTCATTGCCGACAATACAAAAAAAATGAAAAAGGGCATAATGCCAAAACATCCATACCAGACCCTTATCCAAACACGCAGCCTGGCAGGCCAGGAAAGGGGGTGAGTGCCCCCCTCCTGAACCATACCAGATTACATGCCCTCAACATGGGGGGGTACTTTGGGGCAGGGGGGCTCTCCCATGTTGATGGGGATAAGGGTCTCTTCACAACAACCCTGGGCAGTGGTTGTGGGGGTCTGTGGGCAGGGGGCTTATCGGAATCTGGAAGCCTCCTTTAACAAGGGGGCCCCCAGATCCCGCCCCCCCCCATGTGAATGAGTAGGTATACATTGTACCCCTACTCATTCACCAAAAAATTATTTATGTCAAAAGTAAATAAAGACACACTTCCTTTATTTAAAAAAAAATTAAAAACCAGTGCAGATCCATCATTAATCATGATGCCCGCTGCACCGCCAGACCCCGTAAAAAACAAAACAAAAATGCTCCACCCGTGGCCAAGGCTAATTGTCGAATGCCTGCTCCTCCATCTGACAATTCTTAAATAGGAAAGGAGCGGGGCCACCTGGTGGCATCACCTGGTGGCGCCACCCTCTTGTGACAACACCCACAGGAGCATGCTGGGTCGGTGATGTCACATGGGGCGGTGCAACTAAGTGGGGGTCTCTATCTATGGTGTTGAGTTTCATTAAAATGGCGTCAAACATACTTCCTGTCCACATGATATAAATAGAATTAAACAATAGCCAATCTGGTCCCCTGCAGAAGTCACATGATGTGACGTAATGCATAGGGCGTGGCTGGAGTATACCACGGACTGAAAGTGACGTGCGAGGTGGCGTGAACGCCAAATGTTTCTTTCTTTCTCTTTCATGTAAGCAGGTATTTTTAATCTTAATAAACTCCTTTTTAATGGTAATACGCTATTGGAGGTTTATTTACCTTACATGTGGAACGGAACATTGTATATGTGGGGTGGAATTTTCTGATATATAAAGGCACACTGATGACCCTGGATCCTGGAAGGAGAATTTGTTGTTTCTATTGGATCATGTTCCAAGGCATATGACTTATGCCTACGAGGTGAGAGTTCTGTGAGCACAGTGGTGTGGTGTCCGCAGTTTCACTTATTGGAAAAATCACCAAGTTATTTCCTTTGATGCTCTTTCTTCACTACTTTGAGCAATTGGACTACTTTTTCTATGGACTTCACTGCACATATTTAATTCATTGTGTCACTATTGTTTGGATGAACATCAAATGTAATTTATTTCACATTATTGCATTAATTCGTAATTTTTGTTGATTCACTTTATATATGGAAGTTTGTAGGATATGCGCAAGATCACTGTAAATTGTCATTTGATGTTCGGGACGGACTTGTGCTTGGCCTGAACCTCTCGTCCATCCCTATTCAGAAGTAACAGAGCGTATACAGCAAATCCAGGCTTGGAGGTACTTAATTGAACTGTAAAGAATGGTATGACGTGGAGCACCTTGCCAAGCTGTGCTTAGTAAATTGAATCATAAGGCAGTGTGTAGGCAGGGCCAGGAAAACTCTGGCATAATGTTTTATTCCCAGGTACCACTAACAGGCCTCTTGCCCTAGTTTCTGTGTTAGCACAAGTCCGTGCTCCCAGAGGGAGCAATTAAAGTGTAAAGTCACCCCCATATGTACATTACCATGCCCCAACACTTCGCCTCAGCTGAGCCAAGTAACAGATCAGAATAGGCCAATCACAAGAAAGACATGAGTCCAGTTGATTTTCAATGCTTTACTTCAAAACTGGTAAGGCAGGCACGTTCTCATAATTCGGGCAGTGGCAGGCTGTACCTTCCCCAGGGTGAGCATACGTGGCTCTGTTCCTATTACTACTTCAACCTCGGGTACTATGACCTCTCCAGGCACTCACTGGCCAAGGAGTATCCCTTGCTTCCAGGGCTACATACACTATATTGTCAAAAATATTGGGCCACCTGCATTCACACACACACACATAAACTTGTGTGTCTAAGGGAATGTTTGACCATTCTTCCGGAAGAGCATTTGTGAAGTCAGGCACTGATGTTGGACAAGAAGGCCTGGCTTGCAGTCTCCACTCTAATTTATCCTAAAGGTGTTCTATCGGGTTAAAATAGCAAAGAAAGGTTCATTTTCTACATTTGTGGCTTTTTAAATAACAGTTAGTGCCTGTGTATAAATAGTCAATGCATTTGTTAGTTCTCACATGGATGCACTAAGCGGGCTAGAAACTGAGCAATGGGGAGGTAGAAAAGAATAGTCAAAAGACCTGCGTAATAAGGTAATGAAACTTTACAAAGATGGAAAGGATATAACTATCATTGTTTAAATGTTACAAAGAATATAACATAATATGTAAAAAGGAAATCAAGGATGCAAAAAATCAAAACAAATGACAGATTGCAAAAGATAGTAAGACAAATCCCCAAAAATTCTTCAAATATATTAATAGTAGAAATGTCAGATCTGAGCATGTATGCCCTTTACAAAATAATCTGGAATGGGTGACTGGGGACAAAGAGAAGGCACATTTTTTTAAATACATTCTTCAGTTCTGTGTATACAAAAGAGCATGGGGGAGCTCATGTCCATAATGGGGGTGGTAGTGACACAGCCCCAAATGTTCCACAATGGCTCAAAAGTGATATTAACAGAATAAATGTGGATAAAGCAGCAGGACCAGATGGCATCCACCCACGGATCCTAAAAGAATTGAGCTCTGTCATTTCAAAGCCATTGTTTCTCATTTTTAGGGACTCATTAATGACTGGAATGGTACCACTGGATGGACATAGGCTCAATGTGGTGCCTATATTTAAAAAGGGATCAAAGCCTTTACCAAGTAACTATAGCCGTGTTAGTTTAACTTCCATAGTTTGTATGATACTGGAGAGTTTAATAAAAGATAATATAGATGAATTCTTGCTGGAAAAAAAAATATTTTAAGCAACAGACAGCATGGGTTCATGAAAGACAGAAGTCAAACAAACGTGATTTCTTTTTATGAAGAGGTAAGTAAACCTTGGACAGAGGGGTGGCTGTGGACGTGGTATACTTGGATTTTGCAAAAGCATTGACATAGTTCCCCACACACGGCTCATGTGTAAGGTAAAGTCTACAAGCTTAGAATGATCAGTTTGTAAATGGATAGAAAACTGGCTAAAAGACCGAATTCAGAGTAGTGGTTAATGTTTCTTACTCTGAATGGTCTAAAGCCGTGTACACACAATCAAACAATCCGGTGGAAAAGTCCGGCGGACTACAATCCGCCCGTTTGTGGGCTCCGGTGGACTTTTTTTACCCAAAAGTCCGGTGGACTAAGAAAGTAGTTTTGCACCTAAATAAGCAGTGGCCTGGTCTTCTGTCACCGCCTTCTGTTCTTCTCTTCTTAGCTGTTGCCTCGTTGCTGTCTCTGGCCACAATGACAGGCACGCGGCATGCGGCGACTTATATAGGGACATCGCCGGATGATGTCCCCGCCCTTTATGATGTCACAGTCCCAGCAGAAAAACAGAAGAGAAGAACAGAAGGCAGCAACAGAAGACCAGGCCACTGCTTGTAAAAGAGCTAGAAGAAGGCAAGAAGAACCGAAGAGGGGAACAAGACCCCCGAAGTCGGAAGAAGAGGGCGGCAGCGAAGAAGAAAGCCGGGCTCCTCCGCTAATAAAAGAGCTAGCAGAAGATAGCGGAGGAGTTCGGCGAGAAGACCCCCGAAGACGGAAGAAGACCCCCGGAGCTGTGCAATAAACTATTTTAACCCTTGTGTGTTTTAAAAAAAAAAAAAATTCACAGGTGAATGGGTAGGGGCACATTGTACCCCATATTCATTCACATAGGGTGGGGGGTCGGGATCCGGTGAACCCCCCTCCCGCAGACCCCGTCAACCAACGGCCAGGGTTGTCTGGAAGATGCCCTTGTCCTCATCAACATAGGGACAAGGTGCTTTGGGGTGGGGGGGCCGCGCGGCCCCCCCTTCCCCAAAGCACCCCCCCATGTTGAGGGCACGCGGCCTGGTACGGCTCAGGAGGGGGGGGTGCTTGCTCATCCCCACCCCCTTTCCTGACCAGCCAGGTAGCGTGCTCGGATAAGGGTCTGATATGGACCTAGAGGGGGACCCCCACACTGTTTTTTCGGTGTAGGGCTTCCCCTTTAACTCCATACCTTCGCTGGTCCCTGCTACCTGGAGACGCGTTCAAAATGAATGAACTTTCCTCCGTGTGTGTGGGCGAGTCCGTTCATTTCATAAGTACGGCGGATAATCTGGCAGACTGAGTCCGCCGGGCCCAGTCTGCCGCAAAAGTACCGTGTGTGGGCAGGTAGCTCGTTCAGAAGGTCTGGCGGACAGTCCGGCGGTTTGTCCGCCAGACTAAATCTGCCGGATAGTCTGATACGTGTGTACGCGGCATAAGGTTATCATTGGTGTACTCCAAGGTTCAGTGCTGGGACCCTTACTTTGTAACATATTTAAAATGATATAGGGTCTGGGATTAAAGGTACCATTTCAGTGTTTGCAGATGACACCAAGCTATGCAGTGGAATAACAGCCTTACAGGATGTCTCCAACTTGCAAGCCAACCTCAATGTAATGTTTCATTGGGTAACTATGTGGCAAATGAGGTTTAATGTTGATAAACGTAAAGTTATGCACTTGGGGGCTAAGAATATGCATGCATCATATATACTAGGGGGAGTACAACTGGGAGAATCCATGGTAGAGGAGGATCTGGGGGTTTTGGTAGATCATAAGCTCAATAATAGCATGCAATGCCAAGCTGCTGTTTGCAAAGTGAGCAAAGTCCTTTCTTGTATTAAGAGAGGTATGGACTCCAGAGAGAGAGATATCATTTTGCCCCTGTACAAATCATTATTAAGACCTCATCTGGAATATGCAGTTCAGTTTTGGGCACCATTTCTCAAAAGGATATCGGGGAACTGTAGAAAGTGCAGAGAAGGGCAACCAAACTGATAAGAGGCATGGAGGAGCTCAGCTGTGAGGAAAGATTAGAGGAACTGGATTTATTCTCTCTTTAGAAGATATTAAGGGGGGATATTATCAACATGTATAAATACATAAGGGGTCCATATAATGAACTTGCTGTTGAATTATTAACTTTAAGGTTATCACAGAGGACAAGGGGGCACTCTTCACGTCTAGAAGAAAAGAGATTTCATCTCCAAATACTAAAAGGTTTCTTCACAGTAAGAGCTGTGAAAATATGTAATAGACTCACTCCAGAGGTGGCTCTGACCAGCTCAGTAGATTGCTTTAAAAAGGGCCTGGATTCTTTCCTGGTGTAAATAATATAACTGGGTACTACTAACATGTATCTCACAAAAGTGAGTACACCCCTCCCTCACATTTTTGTAAACATGGTTCCAGTAATCCATGTCCTTAATCTGCTTGTCTTCAGCAAACTGTTTGCAGGCTTTCTTGTGCGCCATCTTTAGAAGAGGCTTCCTTCTGGGACGACACCCATGCAGACCAATTTGATGCAATGTGTGGCGTATGGTCTGAGCACTGACAGGTTGAAACCCCACCCCTTCAACCTCTGCAGCAATGCTAGAAGCACTCTTATGTCTATATCCTAAAGACAACCTCTGTATATGACGCTGAATACGTGCACTCGACTTCATGTCATTTCTTCAGTTTTGTCACATGAAAGGATATAATAAAATATTTACAAAAATGTGAGGGATATACTCACTATTGTGAGATACTGTGAGTAAAGTTGATCCAGGGAATATCTGATTGTCTCTCAGGGAATCAGGAAGGATTTTTTCCTCCCGTTGTAGCATGCTTTGCTGGAGTTTTTTTGCCTTCCTCTGTATCAACTGTGGGTATATGATTGTTTATATGGGATTGTATGGTTGTGGTTTTCATTTTTTATTGGTTGAGCTAGATGGTCTTTAATCAACCTGACTAACTATGTAACCTGATAGAACACCTTTGGGATTAATTGGAGCGGAGACTGCAAACCAGGCCTTCTTGTCCACATCAGTGCCTGACCTCACAAATGCTCTTCTGGAAGAATGGTCAAAAATTCCCATAGACACACTTCTAAGGCCGCGTACACACGGGCGGACTGTTCGCCCAACCTTGTCCGCTGAACAGTGTTTGGGCGGACAGTCCGCTCGTGTGTGGGCTTTCAGCGGACAGTTTCAGCGGACAGTTTGACGGACAAAGTCTTTCGGAAATTCCGAAAAACTGTCCGCTGAAACTGTGTTTGAGTGAACAGTCCGCCCGTGTGTAGGCTACTTTCGAAATGAGCAAACTGTTCCCGCTCGGAGGGAAGTCTGCTCATTTCGAGCGCGTGTGAAGGTAGGCGGGGCCCGCGACGGAGACGTCGCGGGCTCCGCCGCCTGGAATGGGCTTAAAGGGGAACCCCAACGCCCCATGTGACATATACCATGTGACACCGCCCCATTGTCACTATATAAGTGACCGCACAGCGCGGCTCTGGCATTCCGGCCGGAGAGAGCGACGTGTCAACATCTCCTGGGGAAGAAGAAGAAGAACAAGAAGAAGAACAAGAACGGAAGGCGGCGACGGCGACAGCGGCGACAGAAGACCGGGCCACCGCCTGTAAAAGAGCTACAAGAAGGCGCGGTGGCCCGGCAGAAGAACCGAAGAGGGGGACAAGACCCCCGAAGTCGGGAGAAGAGGCCGGCGGCGGGGAGGAAGAAAGCCGGGCTCCTCCGCTAGTAAAAGAGCTACACGAAGATAGCGGAGGAGTCCGGCGAGAAGACCCCCGAAGACGGAAGACCCCCGGAGCTGTGCAATAAAATATTTTTTCTCTGTGTTGTGTTTTTTTTTGTACTTTATTTCACAGGTGAATGGGTAGGGGTACATTGTACCCCATACTCATTCACATAGGGTGGGGGGCCGGTATCCGGGGGCCCCCTTCTTAAAGGGGGCTCCCGGATTCCGATAAGCCCCCCGCCCGCAGACCCCGACAACCAACGGCCAGGGTTGTCGGGAAGAGGTCCTTGTCCTCATCAACATGGGGACAAGGTGCTTTGGGGTGGGGGGGGCGCGCGCCCCCCCCCTTCCCCAAGGCACCCCCCCATGTTGAGGGCACGCGGCCTGGTACGGCTCAGGAGGTGGGGCGCGCTCGCTCGCCCCCCTTTCCTGGCCGGCCGGGTAGCGTGCTCGGACAAGGGTCTGTTGTGGACTTTGGGGGGACCCCACGCCGATTTTTTTCGGCGTTGGGGTTTCCCTTTAAGTCCATTCCAGGCGGCGGAGCCCGCGACGTCTCCTTCGCGGGCCCCGCCTACCTGTACACGCGCTCGAAATGGGCGGATTTGCCTCCGCCTTACGTGGGCGAGTCCGTTCATTTCAAAAGTTGAGCGAACTGTTTGGCAAACAGTTCGCTGAAACAGTCCGCTCAAAAAGTGCCGTGTGTGGCCATGTCCGTCCATGCTAATTTTGAGCGGACTGTTTGCCGAAACTGTTTGACAAACAAAGTTGGGCAAACATTCCGCCCGTGTGTACGCGGCCTAAGCCTTATGGACAGCCTTCCCAGAAGAGTTGAAGCTGTTATATAGCTGCAAAGGGTGGACCAAACTCAATATTGAACCCTACGGACCAAGATTGGATGCCATTAAAGTTCATGTGCGTGTAAAGGCAGGCGTCACAATATTTTGACAATACAGTGTTATGTGAATAGGCCCCCCCAACCAGTCTCATGAGGGGGGATGCAGCCTGCACAGGGGACAGCGATGGATTCATTTGCATGGAAGTGGCACATAATGGGCTAGTATGCGATGCATACTAGCCCATTATGCTTTTCATTTGCAGGCTTTACAGGGAGCAAAAGAATAAGTAAAACCCATCAGAGTTTACTTCCTCTTTCAGTTGAACATTTGCTGATCAGGTAAAATTATTGTTGTTTAAGAAGCGAGCATGTGAACTTGCGTGTTTGTCATGACTCATGAGATGGTCCTGTCTGGAGTTTTTAGGTGACTTAATGTGAAATTATGACTTTGCCTAGATACAAAGATGTAATTATCTGACATTATAATTGGTTGAATGCATGTTATAGAAAATATGTAATTTGAACATGTACCCCTTATTGGTGGAAAACGGTTGGTAACGCCCATCTTTCATTCATACTTAACACCCTACCTGAGCCATAATAAAGCGGAATGGTGTATTGTAGATCAACCTGTGTTGTGTCAATCATTTATATTTGCTGTCCCCTATGCATAGAGATATTTGAGTAACTATGAGAGCAACGAAATTGGCCGATGAGGTAATTATAATTTGATAATTAAGATAATAGTCGGGACTAGAGGTTAAAGGTGAAGGCGCACCCAGGGGTGGACTGACAACTCATGGGGCCCCCAGGCAATAGGAAATTATGGGGTCCCCAGGCAATCCGAGATTATGGGGCCACACAGTATATACACACACAGTATACAATCACACAGTATACACAGACATGTTTCTATTGGCTGAGAAGGTACTGGAGAGGTGGGGCAGCTATAATCTTGGGATTTTTACACCAAAAGGATGTCGGTAAGGGACATTTCAGAGACAGATGTAAAAAAACACAGATTTTTACATACTGTCCCTGGTTTTACTGAGGCTGACAACCCTGATGGGGCCCCCTAGTGGCTCGGGGCCCTTGGGTGCACATTTCAGGTACTATGTAGTAATTCATTCACAAAGGTTACAGCAGAAGCAATGATATCAATCAATTCCTTCTCTCAAGAACTCTGCTTCCCCTCCAAGAGCCTAGACATCATCTCCCCGCCTGCTATCAATAACTGTTGCCACAAGAAACTGTGCAACTAAGACAGAATGCAATCTATAGGCAGTCCATAATCCCTTAGTTAGTCCATAAAGGAGGATGGTGAGGTATAATAGGCAGCTGCTGTCCTTCAGAGAGAGCCAACTCTGTATGCAGACAATGAAAGGAGAGAAAACCCAGGAAGCCCCACCTAAGTGCAGTATTAAGACTAATATTTAATGACAAGGTACTTACAATCACTCACAAGAGAGGAGTAAAGAATAGGCTCATCTGTTCCCGGTAATCCAGGGAGCTCCCAGTGTCCGGAATCGGCTCAATGTGTGGCTGTAGAATCCTCAGCACGTCTTGTGCCCACCAAGAAGGCATCTAGAACCAGTGTGGAACGCATGGAAATGATGTTACGGGCAGCGGGGATACATCCGGAGGATGTTCCCCGGGATGTATGCCCGCTGTCCGCGACTTCATATCCATGCGTTCCACGATGGTTCCGGATGCCTTCCTGGTGGCCACAAGACGTGCTGAGGATGCTACAGCCACACATTGAGCCGATTCCGGACACTGGGAGTTCCCTGGATTACCGGGAACAGATGAGCCTATTCTTTACTTCTCTCTTGTGAGTGATTTTAACCACTTTAGCCCCGGAAGGATTTACCCCCTTCTTGACCAGAGCACTTTTTGCGATTCGGCATTGCGTCGCTTTAACTGACAATTGTGCGGTCATGCGATGTTGCCCCCAAACAAAATTGACGTCCCTTTTTTCCTACAAATAGAGCTTTCTTTTGGTGGCATTTGATAGTTATAGTGTCTACAAAATAGGGGATAGTTTTATGGCATTTTTATTATAATTTTTTTTTTATTAGTAATGCGAATTTTATCGGGACTGCGACATTATGGCAGACACATCAGACACTTTTGACACCATTTTGGGACCATTGTCATTTATACAGTGATCAGTGCTATAAAAACACACCGATTACTGTGTAAATGACACTGGCAGGGAAGGGGTTAAACACTAGGGGGCGATTAGGGGGTTAAATGTGTCCTAGGGAGTGATTATAACTGGGGGGGTGGGCTACTACTCACATGACAGCGATCACTGCTCCCGATGACACTGCCACTAGGCAGTATACAAAGGGGTCTCCCCGTTCTTCTGCTCCGTGACACGATCGTGGGCACCCGGGGGACATCGAGTCCGCGGGACCCGTGGTCATGGAGTATGCAGCGGGCGCGCTCCCTCAATGCCGCATCTTAAAGGGGGTGTACCTGTAAGCCCTTTTGCCCATCCGTGCCTTTCTGCCAACGTATATCTGCGTGCAATGGTCAGGAAGGGTTAAGTACCTTGCCATTAAATATTAATCTTAATACTGCACTTAGGTGGCGCTTCCTGGTTTTTCTCTCCTATTACCGCCCCACCTCTCCACCTCATCCAATCAGAGAACAATTTGTATTCAATGAGAGAATGCAAAGTGTTCTCTAAATGGCGCCTGTGACACTAGTGTGAACCTAGGCTGAAGGGGAAGTAGTAGAATGATGAGATCATCCCTCTGCCACTGTGCTTTTAATTCCTATCAGCATGTTCCTTGTCAACACATGAACTGATTGTGCTGCTTCTCCATCCCCAGGTCTGAGTTCTGCTGTCCGGGGACTGCAAGTGGTTGACAACAATTAAGACTCCATACACACTATTAGATTTCTTCAGATTTACCAAAACCATATAATATGAGGTCAAACCAATTGGCATGCAATCAGGCAGGCCCTTGCACTACATACATGGTTTTGGTAAATCTGAAGACAACAATCTGCAGAAAATCTAATAGTGTGTGTGGGGCCTAAAATCCAGGTAGTTATGTCTACTCAGGTCTCAGATTACACTCAGCTCCCTGCTCTATGCTGTGCAGTGTTTGACGTCAGATTTCCACCCCCTGCCTTCTGGAGCTCTGTAAAAATGTGTGCTTCAGAAGGCTGCAGATGAGAGAGGGCCGCTTATGTGGGAGGATTTGTTTCATTTCTATGAGGCTAGAAAGGGTATATGTATAGTTTTGCAAGCACTTTAGGTACATAAACAGAGGGGCAAAATCAGTGTGCTTTTATGTGCATTTAACTTGCATTAAAATCAGTTTGAGATGCTTCTTAGATTTTTCTGAGTTTCTTCACAAGTTGTGACCTTCATCTAAGCTGCCTTTGCACTTTCATTGAGTTTTATGGGAAGAAAGGCAATTCTTTCTGATAATAAACATCAAACAACCTTCAGTGATTGAAGTTAAAGCGGAGTTCCAGTCTTTTTTCAATTTTAAAAAAATATTAAAAGTCAGCAGCTACAAAAAGTGTAACTGCTGACTTTTAATAAACAGACACTCACCTGTCCCAGGGTCCAACAATGCAGCCGCCCGAAGCCTCGCTCCTCTCCCCCTCCTCTCCCCCTCCTCTCCCCCTCCTCTCCACCATCATTGCAACTGTGGGCACCTGACTGTGACAGCTTATGGCTTCACAGCCTGGCGCCAACTGCACATGCGCAAGTCGCGCTGCACTCTCCTAGTGGCCAGGCAATCATCTGGGCTGTCTTCTGGAACCTGTGATGTCCCAGAAGATTGCAGAGAGGGAGGAGGCGCCTAGGTGGCCAAGTGATGGAAGGAGGAAGTGGGACAGGAAGTACCTGTCAGAACCAGGTACCCACTCACCCCCCCCCCCCCCCCAAAAAAAACGACATGCCGGATGTGGCATATAAAGGGGCAAGGAGTGCTTAAAGTGGAAGTTCCAAATTTGGTTGGAGCTCTGCTGTAACAAGCTAAAGTTGAGTAGGCAGAATTTCTTTCCTGGTCTGTTGACTAGCAGTAAACACACCCCTCTTTCAGTGAGGCCCGGAACGGAAAAGACAAAGGAAACAAGTAGTGGAGGGCATGACAAGGTGGAAAGGAGAGTCAACAAAGGGTTAATTTGGAAAAAGGTTTGAAGGGTAGGATTCAGGAAGAAAAGTGCTGGAGGGGGGAGGAGCTGTACAAAAGGTGGAGACGGGGACTTCCGGGAGCAGTTGGTGAGTGGGACAGAAGGAAGCACTTTCCCACCCACCCTCCCTATTTTTTTGTCTTCGTGTGTTCTTTGTTTGTTTCTTTTATTTCAGGATCAATGGATTTCGGGTCATCATAGCAGCCGTGTAACAGTGGTGTCTTTGGTCTTTGATGGTGGCAGAAAACAGATGTAAAGGAAGTGGTGGGGGACTCATCCGTGGTATGGGCCCCTCTGGGGTATTCCAGTGGAATGGTGTCTGCTGGAATACGGTAATGGTGGCACTGCAGGAAAGGGGTTGTCTCCGAGCTGGTGATACAGCTGGAGGCCTGGTATAGTAAAAGGTCCCGCAGTGTAGTGGTGGAAAATGTTAAGTTCGGGGGGGCCATCAAAGACCAGCAGGCTGTGTGTTTAAAAGTTGCCATTACAAAGGTTATTTGGAAATAATTAAAATGTTTTGGCTAATAAAAAAACAAAGGCTGCTATGGCCATTTTTACTCCAAACTCAAAAGTCTTATTATTGGATGGTGGTATGGGAGTGTGGGGAGTTTGTGGGGTTTAAGGGTGGTAAGAAAAGTTAGGGATTTCTTGACTACTATCTTGACTACACTGGTTCTGTTTTAACCAGTTCCCGACCAGAGCACGCCGATGTACGTTGGCAGAATGGCACAGGCAGGCATATTGGTGTACAGGTACGTCTGATCTTTAATGCCGCCCTGCCATCGCGAGTAGAGATCAGTGTTCACTAAATGAAAGCCCAGCCCCCCACAGTTAGTAACACACCCCTAGGAACACTTAACCCCTACACTGCCTCCAAGTGGTTAACCCCTTCACTGCCAGTGTCATTTACACAGGAATCAGTGCATTTGTATAGCACTGATTGCTGTATAAATGACAATGGTCCCAAAAATGTGTCAAAAATGTCCGATATGTCCGCCATAATGTCGCAGTCACAATAAAAATCGCTGATCGCCGCTATTACTAGTAAAAAAAAAATTATTAATAAATATCCCATAAAACTATCCCCTATTTTGTAAATGCTATAACTTTTGCGCAAACCAATCAATAATTGCTTATTGTGATTTTTATTATAACAAAAAGTAAAAAAGAATGCGTTTTTTCAAAATTGTCGCTCTATTTTTGCTTATAGCGCAAAAAATAAAAACCGCAGGGGTGATCAAATACCACCAAAAGAAAGCTCTATTTGTGGGAAAAAAAGGACATCAATTTTGTTTGGGAGCCACATCGCACGACTGCGCAATTGTCAGTTAAAGCGAAGCAGTGCCGAATCGCAAAAAGTGGTCTGGTCTTTGGCCAGCAAAATGGTCTGGGGCTGAAGTGGTTAATATGTGTTCTAGTTTTTAGTTAGCACAGAATTAAACAGAGTAGCTCTGATAGTAAAGTGTAGCGCTTGCCGCCCAGAAGGCCATTGGAAATAGACATGGTTTCCGAAAGTAGTACAGAGGCTGGCAGTCACACAAGCACAGTCCCGCGCAAACCGACAATTCAGGCTTAGTCTAGGGGATGTCTTTTTAGTATTTATTGCTAAAGGACTTTACCAGAAAAGAGCTTTAGGGACACAGGATACTCCAAACCAGGGCCACCATCAAGGAGGACAAGTCCATACACTGCTGCTCTGTGTCATTGAGCTCCCATCAGGCTTATTACTGCCATCTCTGTGCACTCTTCGTGTGTGCTGCCTGTACTGTATTCTGGATTCTGACCGGCTTCAGCTCCTCGCTGTGTCTCAGACGTGTGTACAGCTTGGTGTAAACAAGAGCTGAGACTAAGAAACCACCTTTACAAGGGAGGGGGCTGTTTGGGTTCAGAAGGAACCCGAGCTGTGTGTTTTTACAGATGCTTGTGTGTGTGTGTGTGTGTGTGTGTGTGTGTGTGGGGGGGGGGGGGGGGGGAGCCGACATATACACAGATGTGAAGGGTTTGTGTGCATACAGATGTGAGGGGGCTGAGTGCGTACAGGTGTGAGGGGGCTGAGTGCGTACAGGTGTGAGGGGGCTGAGTGTGTATAGGTGTGAGGGGGCTGAGTGCATACAGGTGTGAGGGAGCTGAGTGCATACAGGTGTGAGGGGGCTGAGTGTGTATAGGTGTGAGGGGGCTGAGTGTGTATAGGTGTGAGGGGGCTGAGTGCGTACAGGTGTGAGGGGGCTGAGTGTGTATAGATGTGAGGGGGCTGAGTGCGTACAGGTGTGAGGGGGCTGAGTGTGTACAGGTGTGAGGGGGCTGAGTGTGTATAGGTGTGAGTGGGCTGAGAGTGTATAGGTGTGAGTGGGCTGAGAGTGTATAGGTGTGAGGGGGCTGAGAGTGTACAGGTGTGAGGGGGCTGAGTGCGTACAGGTGTGAGGGGGCTGAGAGTGTATAGGTGTGAGGGGGCTGAGTGTGTACAGGTGTGAGGGGGCTGAGTGTGTACAGGTGTGAGGGGGCTGAGAGCGTACAGGTGTGAGGGGGCTGAGTGCGTACAGGTGTGAGGGGGCTGAGAGCGTACAAGTGTCAAGGAGAGCTGAGTACATATGGGTGTGAGGGAGGCTGTGAAGGGGCCCCAAAATTTCTAATGGCTGCCCTGCTCCAAACTGACCAATAGCAATAACGGGAGGAAAAAAATGTCACTAAACTTCTAATAGTAGCACTTCCTGAAGGTAACAGGGAATGGCCATTATATCTTGGACCCTATAGCAGCTGTTCATATAGCCATTTCTGGCACTTGGTTCCCTTTTGGCAATCTAGTAGCCCACATCATGGTCTTTACTCACAGTGACCCAGGGGTGTCTGCCACCAAGCATTCTCAGGTAGATCCTCAGTGAGGGAGGTTACAAGATCCTTCTCCAGACCAGGACTTCAGTGCAGCAGTCTCCAGGCCCTCAGCCCTGCAGAAGCTGAGGCCCAGACTGCAATTTCCTGTCTCAGTAAAGCTGTCTCCATGGGCAGCAGCCCCAAGAGAACTGGAACCCTCCAAGGAGGGAAAGGAACACTTTGGCAAGGCTTCCTTGACATTTATCACCTCTCTATCCACCTTCTGGATGCCTCCTACCAGGTATTGACTGTGGCGTGATAAATATTCACACTAATCATTTGAATCTGCCCTATACTCTGGAAACTTCTTTCAGAGGCAAGTGGGAGGAAAATACTCTCATCTCAGACCAAACCAATCATTCACTCACTACAGTGAAGCCAAGATCTAAATCTAGCAGCCAAACAAGTGGAGGGTGCTACGCATGTTTCTTATTCCAGTGTTTTCATAAGTATTGAAGTATGCATAAGACTCACAAATAAAATGTCCTTACCCACTATAAACATTAAATCCCTGACATTTAGTTTTAAGAAATTCATGAGCTCACTTCACTTATTGTAGTGTCCGTATATATCGCCGCTTCCAGATTACATTCTCCGTCTTGGTCTCTAGGCAATTCTTTATCGATCCGGCAACTTCCAGCTAATTACCAGTAATCAACAGCCTCTGAAATTCAGTTGCATGCCATTGACTTTTTTCAGCCTAGTTATGAATCTTCCTTTGTTTTTGTTTTTTTAGTATGTTTTCTCTTATTGCATCATCGGTAAAGTAGATATTTTCCAATCCCTACAAATCCCCATTCTCATATATATCATTCCCGTGCTCGTTACTTATATTATAAATACTCTGCAATCTTGGGAGAATTAATTCAGTTGGAACAACTCATTGATTGTTGAGTTTTAAAACTCACATCTCACATAGAATAGCTTATGTTTCTAAACCATTAGAGCTTGGAAAAGCTGGAATAAAACATCAAATCGCAATTTAAAGGGACACTTAACGGAGATAGGATATAGCCAGCAGAGACTGGCCCAGATTCTCCTGGTGGGAAGATATATTGTATATGTGTACAAAGCTTTCCATCTTCATTGTATGGCCAGCGGAGGACTGGGAACATTTGGCTTTGGAGGCAACACAACTGGCCTTTTCATTGTAAGGCCAATTTCCTTTCAGCTTTAAGACAATTATAAATTACCTATATAAAAAAATGAAATAATAGAGACAATGGCAAAGTTAAATGGTATTGAATTTAATGATATGTTTTTGGTTGCATGTATCTATATGCTGTACGTTAATCATGGAAGAGGCTGTTCATTTTCCTTTGTTAAAATAAAATAAAGAAATTACAAAATAAAAAAAATCACCACAACATCACAATTTGTTCTAACCATGTAACTCCATTTAACAAATCGGAACAACATACTGTATATCATAATTGTGCCCTTTTCCAGTACTGACTTCTTTTTGAGTTCTCTGTCTTCAGTCACTAAAATCTTAGAGCCACAGGGAAACTCAGTGCTGGAATTGCCTCTGCCAGATGCTGTGATTGCAGATCTGGATAGAGAGAAAATAGCTATACACACTATATTACCAAAAGTATTGGGACACCTGCCTTTACACGCTCATGAACTTTAATGGCATCCCAGTCCTAGTTCGTAGGGTTCAATACTGAGCTAGTCCACCCTTTGCAACTATAACAGCTTTAACTCTGCTGGGAAGGCTGTCCACAAGGTTTAGGAGTGTGTCTATGGCAATGTTTGGCCATTCTTCCAAAAGCGCATTTGTGAGGTCAGGCACTGAGGTGGACGAGAAGGCCTGGCTCGCAGTCTATGCTCTAAAGCCCCATACACACGATCAGAAATTCTGCCAGCAAAAGTCCGATGTGAGCTTTTGGTCAGAAATTATCACCGTGTGTATGCAAGCCAAGCTTGAGCGGAATTCCATCGGAAAAAACATCCAAGTTTTTTCCAATGGAAAATCCACTCGCGTGTAAGGGGCATAAATCATCCCAAAGGTGTTCTATTGGGTTGAAATCAGGACTCTGTGGTGGAAAGTTCCTCCATCGCAAACTCGCTCATCCATAACACCCATCATCATATCATCCAACATTGTATAACACTGCATTGCATCATTGTAAAAGTTTAAAGAAATCCCATAATTTTAGGCCTGCTTTTCATTGTTACATTTCTTTGAAGGTGATGAAATATCTGACTTTTTGGCCTGTTAGCTATTCCATTAAAAGCATTTTGTTACCCAATCTCAAACGAAAATGATCCCCATGTGGGCTTATCTCTAGATTAGGCACATTTTTGAATCAACCATCTCTTAGGCTGGGTTCACACTGGTACGTCACAACAGTCGTACCACTTTGCATGTGATTTTGCCCTGCGACTTGAAGTCCGACATCCATCCGACTTTAATGAACAGGGATCCGACTTTGATCCCTAACAATACCAGGCACTGTGTCTGGTATGAATCTTTAGGGGGAGCTCCAGCCAAATAAAAAAAAAACAGCATGGGTTCCCCCTCCAGGGGAATACCAGGCCCTTCGGTCTGGTACTGATTTTAAGGGGAACCCTCACGCCGAAAAAAACAGCGTGAGGTTCCCCCCAAAATCCATACCAAACCCTTATCCGAGCACGCAGCCCGGCAGGTCAGGAAAAGAGAGGGGACAAGTGAATGCCCCCCCAAACCGTACCAGGGCGCATGCCATCAACATGGGGGAGTGGGTGCTAACTGTAAATTACTTTAATAAAAAAATAGCCATATTGCACTTACATGTCTTCAAGTATATAAAAGCATACACAATAAAAATTCAAGCCGGCTGGCTACACTATTGCTGCCCGTCGCTTCCAGGACCAATGCAGATTCGTGGTGACGTCAACACGCCACTCCTCTCTACGCCGTTTCGTCAAAAGTGACGTCTTCCAGGGGCACTGTGTAATGTAAGTGCAATATGGCTATTTTTTTATTAACGTACTTTACAGTATTAAGCTATGGTGGTTCCTTTCCCTTGTATATGGGAAATGAGCGATGTGCGCATAGGAGGAAAATTATTGCCTGAGTGGAGCATTGGAAAACGGGGCCTGGTTTCTCTGATACATAGACCCTGGCTGGGTGATAAGCCATTGGCGACATCTGATCTTTCACAAGGGATCAAAGCAGCTGGTAAGCGGCAGTATTGTCATTGGTGGAGGATCCCTCTTCTTTCCTGTGGCACTTCTTTGTGGGTGTTGTGTTTAACATCACAGTGGAGACTCTATGAAACATTGTCTAATCTGAAAAGTGGACTAATTAACTCTTCATCCAAAGAGAGTTTTTCTTTCAGAGACAATATCTAGACTCTAATGGTTGCGGTTTATGTTTATATTAAATTTGTATGCACTTTTTCACCATTATGCATTTAATTTATGTCACATGGGTTAGTCGTATATGGTAATGGATTAAGGTCCATTCACATTTATTTATTTATTTATTTATATTACACTATATGAGTCATATATTATATAGTCACTCACATATTGTAGCGCAGCTTTTGAAAAGGCTTACAGGTAAGTCTGTCATAATGTGCTAGTAAGTGGTGCTGCAAGGGAACAGGGAACATTTATTTTATTATTACCGTGAGTTAACTACCGCTTTAGATCCTAACATACCGATGTAGACTGTAGAGTGGGTACTAATAGAAAAGAGGAGATGAGGATGTGTTTTGTAGTCCTAACACACTTCCTGTCCTAGGGTGACAATACTTTTTCTACAGTAGAGTGAGTGAGCACTGTCACTCTAGGACAGAAAGTGTATTACTGGCATGATCACTACGAGACTAAACTAAGACCCTAGCCAAAGTTTTCTATCTTGGCCACAAAACCTTGTATTTAAGGCAATGCTGCTGTTTTATTTGGCTCTATAAACTATAAGCAGCTTATGCTGACATTTATCTAAGTTGTTGGCTGATAAACTTTAGCACCTTGAGATAAACCCACAGTTTAATCCTTTGTGTATCAAAGATTTAATTTAATGTTTTCTAAAACCATAAGCCATTGACAGAGAGATAGTGGTAATCATGCCTGCAAACAGCTCTTCATGGCTGAAAAGACAACTTTTACGCAGCTCACTAAATACATTTTAATCAATAAAGTCTTAAAGCGGACCTTTCGCCTGGCGTTTCTTTGATTTTCTCTTCAAGCGGAATTTTAAGCAGATATGAAGAAAGACATCAATAAATGAAGTTGCCTATGTATTAAAGATAATTAAAGGCATTACAAAACCTTCCCACCTGCCCCTTGTGTTTTCCACCTGTATAAGATTTGCATTGCTCATGTATAAGCAAAGGTAAAACCGGCACCCCGGTGTATACTCTGCAACAGTGACGGCCTGTGCATTGTTGGCGCATGGGCGCCGCCCCCTAACAACTCCGCCACCCTCCATATCCATGGGCCCGGCCCCTTTCAGGACACCAGACACATGAATTACTATGGCGGTAATAGGCAGAGGTAGTGTATTTCGAAGCACGTAATTAGATCCAGAGGCTCTAATAGTCTTCAAATTAGGCTCGGGGCGCAGAGCACTGCGTCATGATCTCACCATTTTGTGAGACTGTAGCAAAGTAGTTTTTCGCTATTTTCGCCGTTCCTCCCCGCCAAACAGGAGGCAGGTCAGTGAGATCCTGGGAGAGGAGGGGAGGACGCCACAGTATGCCATCCCTAGATCGAAGAGGTGCAGTGATGGGGGGTTAATTTCAGTGTAATACTGTGATCTGCAGGGGGGTGTGGCTGACGTGTCATACCGCCGTCTTCCGGGGGGGGGGGGGTGCTGCTGTCAGTGCCGCCCCCCCAAAAGAAAAATTCATCAGCCGCCATGGCTATGTATTAAAAATGGAAAACACCACCAACCCGCGCAGATGGAGAACTTAATGATTAATAAATAATTGATCATCAATTGATTATCATGTGTCTTATATAGGAGCAGCACGTTGTGTTTAAAGGTAAATGAAAAATAATTAATAAATTAATTAGAACCGCACTCTCTAATGAAGTGCAACTGCAGAAAATATTGAACTTTTACCACCAAAATTATATATATAGTGTAAATATGTGAAACAAAGGCTGATATTGAAATACAATCATGTATGAACTCTCAGCATAAAAGTCCAAATAGAAAAACACCCAGCATAGTGTTTAGAACCATGTGTTGAAAAATCAAAAATCAAAAATATTATGATGAACTGAATCAAAATCCAAAATGAAAAAAATGTTCACATTTAAATGACTTCTGGATAAAATATTCCTTATGTTCGGCAATATTTAACGAAGTTTGTCTTCCACCACCATAACTGGCCACACAATCTACTCACCAGAATGTGATGACCCCCATTACAGGAGTCAAAAAACGCTTCAATGAAATGATGCCAGATGGACTCTCACGGCCGCGGCTTGATCCAAATGCTGTATGGTCAGGAATGCTGTGACATAAGTGGACACTAGGTGGACTTGTTTATAAGAGCCTCAATTTATTTCAAACAAAGTAAAACCAAATAAAAGTTCATAGGAGCTATATAAAAAAATCTATGAACAAGGAAACTGCGTGTCAAAAGGGCTGAAGTATCATGTCACACTCAGTACACCCTACCGGTTTCGTCAATACGCTCTGATGTCATCAGGGGTCATGTGAGCGGGGCCACTGCTCTGCAATCTTGTGCTTATTGACGAGTAACAAATGACAGCCTCAAATGTCAATGTGTCTCAGCCTAATTGGCCTTATTCATGATGAATAAGGCAAGTTTGGCCTAAACGCACTGACATTTGTGGCTGCCATTTGTTACCCATTAGCAGGGCCGCTGATAGGGCAGTACAATCAGCCCTGATGTACTGGGCCCGCCCAGATCAGCTACACAGTGGGGCCCGGGCATCATAAACAATTTGTTACTGCATTTAAAAAAAAAAAATTCTAAACTCTTCCCTGCTTCCGCCTCATCTGGTCAATGCAGGGGCTCAGGAGGGGAGCACAACAGAGGGACTATTTCTTCATTTTCGGGGCGCATATATATCATGCCGCCCCACTATTTTATTAGTCCCGGCTGGCGGAGTGATATTGTGATTCTCCGTTCGGCTCCCGGCTGCAATCCTCACCAGATGTGAAGAAGCTGAATGGCTGACAGGGAAGAGCAGGAGGAGATCGTGGCTGCACTGGACACAGTGAGTGGGAAATAGGGGAAAGAATACTCACTGTGTCCTATTATATATCTCACAGCAGGGTACAATCATCACACAGGCAGCACAGCAGGGTCTCTGTCATGGCTCTGTGTTACATTGCTTTTGGGTGCTGACTTTGTTATGGTTGTACTGTTACAGTCTGTTATATGCAATACAGCCATAAGTTAACTAAGCCAGCACTCAACAGCCATGTGACAAAGTCATGATACATTCATGATAACTTCATGATAGAGCCCCTGTTTACTGTGATGCCTGTGTGATAATTGTAACCTGATGATAATAAGAAACATGCTACTTTAAAAACTAATTTGGAGGAGCAATAAACGTGCAGCGGAGCTGCATTTTTACTGCCCCCCAAACCAATCCCCTTTAATTGCTTCCCATCGTTGCTGGATTGGAAGGTTGATGATATCTCGATATCATCAATGATATGCTCAATCATCACGATATGCTCTTGAACAAGCATATGATCAAACTGATCTTAGCTTGAACAGATGCTTTGGAGGCCAGAGGACAGATATGGGGTCTAAAAGACCTCATATCTCCCTATAAAGAGGACCTGTTATGGCCCTTGCTATCACAAGGAATGTTGTCCATCCCCTGTGAAAGCAAAAATGACAATAAAAAAAATGTAAAGATACAATGTAAGATTTTTTTTTATTTGTAATTAATAAAATACAATTGAAAAGAAATGTAAACTGCTCCCTGCTCCTTCATGCTTACTAATTGCAAACATGTTTTGGCTTCACACACATATGTAAACGGCAACAAACCTGCATTTCACTTCAAGTCGGGGTCAGGGGTGGGGGCAAGGGCGTGGTTGAAGGGGGCCCTGTCAGGTAGGCTGTACGGGGCCTCATGATTTCTAACAGCGGCCCTGCCCATTAGTAAACACAAGATTGCAGAATATACACCAGAGTGCCGGCTTTTTCTTTGCTTATACAGATCATATGGGTGGGGAGTCAGCTGCCTCTGCCAGAGCACCAGTGATAACATAATATAACACTGGGAGGTAGTATTACCTACTTCCATGTATTTGGGCATTGATCATGTAATTTCATGGTGTCATATGTTGTCCCGTACGCATGGCCTAAAGTAGTAGTAGAGTAATAGTAGGGTCTTCACATTCTGTAATTAGAAGGCATGAGGCATGGCACTGCATGGGTTAATGCCCCAATCCCAATCTCTGCCTGTAGTGTGAGAACAAACTTCTCCTATGAAGAAACTACATATCCCATGATACCCGGGTCTCTCAGTCTTGCACTGGTGTAGATGCAGTAATAAAGATCTGACGCAGACACATAAGGCAGAACATTCATAGAGGGAGCACCATGCTGGAAGAGTTGTGTTTTAATCACAATAACACTCCCACATTTGTTATATAACACATAGGAAAGGGTGAAGCATACACTGGAGGCTGTGTGACCCAGAGCAAGACATTATGTGTCCCTTTGGTGAATAGGGACAAGCTAGGTGAATTAATACATGGACATAGGAGAACCGATCCGCCATGATACTGCAAGCAGCAGCCACAACATGGGAGCCCATTAATAAAAGGTAAGGCAAGCAAATGGAACAGGGAATATAACTACACTAATACCTAATTTGAACAACGCAAACATTTGAACGTGTACAGTGTCCTTAAATGTATATTTAAATGTAGAAAGTGTAAGTGGCTGAATATAACTAGCTGAGTATCAGCCTCATGTTCTTCTGTACAGTAGAAATCTGGGAGAGACTAGAAGATGGTGCACATGTGCTCATAAGGATCATGCCCATAGAGCAGAATGAAAAAAGAATAAGCTCATCTGTCTGCTCCTTGATTGTCCAGTCAAAGGCTGGATGTAGGGGAGGGACCAGTCTGTATTATTTAACCAAAGCAGAGAAAAATCAGGTCACCAACCCGTCTGCTGTCTGAACATTCTCTGTCATATAAACAGAGCTTCATAAGAAGCATCAATATGCAAAAACACAATTTGAAAATACCCCCAAAGCTTAATAACCTATTGGTAGCACGTGGTCCAAGCTTGGGCATATGGAGGACGTTGTAGAAGCAGATAAGGCTAATGTGCACGCAATTTCTGACACCAGCCATTCAAAGGTTTAGAAATGGTTCAAGACTTCATCATGGTTCATAGCGCCTGTACCTTTTTTTTAAATGAATTTATTTATTTTATTTATTTAAATTATATAATTATATATTTATTTTACCCTGGTTAGCCTGAATATAGATTCATGTTTGTCCCAAGCATGTTTAAATTCACTTACTGATGAGCGAACCATTCTATCATCATGGTGCAGATATAAGCTTTAAAAAACTTTAGAAATTACAAAAAATAAATCAGTGTAATATTATAAACCCCAGGCTACTAGCCAAATGGATGGTTGCTCACACGGTCTGCTTAGCTCCAATTTAAACTGCCCTCAGCATGTAGTGGCTGATCAAAATGTTTCTTTCTTTTCAGGTTCTTGTCTTCTTGAGTATTAATTGTGAAGAAATTCAGGTTGAGTTTGTTTCAGGTACCCACAAATGCGTAAAAGGATATAGGCCACATTCTTTTTCATCTCAAGGAGGTCACTTTTCCATTGCACGGCAGCAAGCAGATCAGAAATCCTCCATAGTCCCAAAGACTTGTGTCAAGATTGCCAAAACAAAATGCTACTGATGGGTGCTGTGTCATCTTTTTGTTCTCTCAGCCAAATCAACCACACTTTAGACCAGGTGGGCAACTCAGAGCACCTTTTTCATCCAACATATGGTCATATGGCCTATAACACCTGTATGAGCTTGTTGGACATCCCATTCCAAAACCACCGGCATTAATATAGAGTTCCCTAGACCCCCCTTCCCCTCTACCACCACCCTTTGCAGCTATAACAGCCTCCACGTTTCCGAGAAGGCTTTCTACTAGATTTTGCAGTGTGTCTGTTGGGAATTTGTGTACATTCCGGCAAAACAGCATTTGTGAGGTCAGAGGCAAGCAGACCTGCCTTGCAAATCATTCCAAAGGTGTTCAATAGGACTGAGGTAAAGAATCTGTGACAGCCACTCGAGTTCCTCCACTTGCCAAACCATGTCTTTAGGTTCCTGGCTTGGGGCAAAGTCGTGCTGGAACAGAAAAGGACCTTCCTCAAACTGTTACCACAAGGTTGGAAGAGCACAATTGTCCTAAATGTCTTTATATGCTGTAGCATTAATAGTATCATTTACTAGAAACACCTGAACTTTTTTGGCTACAGTGTAGGTGTGATGGTCAGGTGTACACAAACTTTTGGCCAAATAATGAATCTGTGAAACAGAACTCTCTAAAAAGACTCAGGGACCCCACATCTTTATCAAAGATTATTTACCAGTGCAGCCCAGACCATTTAACCCACTCCAACTGGCTGGACTACAAGTGTTTAAAGCACAATATAAGCTTTAGAAATTCCAGCACTAAAGACTAAAACATCTCCATCTCCAAGTTACTGTAATAATAACCATTGTTGCATTTGGGTGTGTCTGCTTATCATGAAGATGCTACCATTGCACACCAAACCCATATTTAGGCTGGGTTCACACTGATACGAATTGGATGTCGGGAAATCCGCATCCAATTTGCATGACAGGAGAGTTTGACTTTTTCTCAATGGAGCTGGTTAACACAGCTCCGGGGGGGTTGCGGTCCTGATTGCAGAAGGGTTCTGTGCGTCTTTGGCTCCATTTCAGGTGCAAATTCAGGCAAAAATTCGGACCTGATTCATACCTGAAATGGTGAACAGGGGTGCACCGAACCCCCTGCTATGAGCCGTGGCCATAGCAAGTGTGAACTCAGCCAAACTCTTGTTTGCAGGGTGCTGAAACAACTGGTGGATGACACCAAAGCAATCAGATAAGAATAAGTTGTCAGCATGCTTCAATGTTCTGCAATTAAATTGTCTTTATCGATATTGGTTCAGGGTGTTATACGGAAAGTGCAATGTTTCAGAACTGCCATGGGTCCCTTCATCAGACAGGGTGACGAAACGATGCCGGATGAAGGGACCTCTGATAGTTAAGAAATATTGCACTTTCTGTAGGACATGGTGAACAAAGTCAATAAAGACAATTTCATTGTAAAAGATTGGAGGTGTGCTAGGAACATATTCGTATGTGGGTTTTGCATACTTTACACAGTCTGTGTATGTCAAAGAAAAAAAGGGCACTCTAAATACACACCAATTTCACTGCATTGCAAATAGGGTTTGTCGTTATATGACTTAAAAGCTCAATAGCAGACAGAAAATGTTTTAATTTTGATTGTAGAAAGGTTTTAATTGCTCTGTGTGCCCTGATTGTGGCCATTTCCCACCACTTCCTGTTACATTGACAGGGTATCACATAGACAGGAAGTGATGTGAAATCTCTTTAACCACTTAACAAATGACGGAGTGATCACTTGTAAACAAGCCGGCGTCATATTATGACGCCGGTTCCTCCCTCCCCCTCTCTGTACCGATCAGCGGAGGGGAAAGAGATCGGTGTCAGCAGCGATGTGGGCTGCATCTGCAGTGCCCACATCGCTGCTCACCGAAAATTAACCCCTCAATTCCCTGCCAACACTCTGCAATACCCTGCAACACTCTGCAATACCCTGCAACACCCTGCAATACTCTGCAATACCCTGCAATACTCTGCAATACCCTGCAACACTCTGCAATACCCTGCAACACTCTGCAACACTCTGCAATACCCTGCAACACTCTGCAACACTCTGCAATACCCTGCAACACTCTGCAATACCCTGCAACACTCCGCAATGCCCTGCAACACTCTGCAATGCCCTGCAACACTCCGCAATGCCCTGCAACACTCCGCAATGCCCTGCAACACTCTGCAATACCCTGCAACACTCCGCAACACCTTGCAACACTCCACAATACCCTGCAACACTCTGCAACACTCTGCAATACTCTGCAACACTCTGCAACACTCTGCAATACCCTGCAACACTCTGCAGCACTCCGCAATACCCTGCAATACCCTGCAACACTCTGCAATACCCTGCAACACTCTGCAACACTCTGCAATACCCTGCAACACTCCGCAACACTCCGCAACACTCCGCAACACTCCGCAATACTCTGCAACGCTCTGCAATACCCTGCAACGCTCTGCAATACCCTGCAACACTCTGCAATGCTCTGCAACACCCGCCAATACCCTGCAACACTCTGCAATGCTCTGCAACACCCGCCAATACCCTGCAACACTCTGCAATGCTCTGCAACACCCGCCAATACCCTGCAATGCTCTGCAACGCAATACTCTGCAACGCCATACTCTGAGATACCCAGCCATACTCTGAGATACCCAGCCATAGTCGGTGATACCCTGCAATACCCAGCCATAGACATCCCCCCCCCCCGCCGCCCTCCGCCCTCCGGTGCTTCTACCGAATCGCTAATACAATCAAAGCCAGAATCTTTTTTTTTTTTCAGGCTTACCAGCTTAGAGGTGAGATGTGGGGTCTTATTGACCCCACATCTCACTGTAAAGAGGACCTGTCATGCCATATTCCTATTACAAGGGATGTTTACATTCCTTGTAATAGGAATAAAAGTGATCAAAAAAATAATTTTTGGGGAAAAAAATGTCAAACTAAAATAAATAAAGTAAAATGAACAATAAAAAAAAATGTTTTTTTTAAAGCGCCCCTGTCCCCATGTGCTCGCATTCAGAAGCGAACGCATACGTAAGTCCCGCCCACATATGAAAACGGTGTTCAAACCACACATGTGAGGTATCGCTGCGAACGTTAGAGCGAGAGCAATAATTCTAGCCCTAGACCTCCTCTGTAACTCAAAACATATAACCAGTAAAAAAAATTTAAATCGTCGCCTATGGGGATTTTTAAGTAGCGACGTTTGGCGCCATTCCACGAGCGTGTGCAATTTTGAAGAGTGACATATTAGGTATCTATTTACTCAGCGTAACATCATCTTTCACATTATGCAAAAATTGGGCTAACTTTACTGTGTTTTTTTTTTTTAAGCACAAAACTGTTTTTTTTCCAAAAAAAAGCATTCGAAAAATTACTGCGCAAATACTGTGCGAGATAAAAAGTTGCAAAGACCACCATTGTATTCTCCAGGGTGTTTGCTAAAAAAACATATATAATGTTTTGGAGTTCTATGTAATTTTCTAGCAAATAAATGATGATTTTTACATGTAGGAGAGAAATGTCAGAATTGTCCTGGGTGCTCCAGAACACCTGATGGCGCTCCATGTATGTTGGGCCTCTGTATGTGGCCACACTGTGTAAAAGTCTCACACATGTGGTATCGCCGTACACGGGAGTAATAGCAGAATGTGTTTTGGGGTGTAATTTGTGGTATGCATATGCTGTGTGTGAGAAATAACCTGATAATATTACAATTTTGTGAAAAAAAAAAAAAGTAAAAAAAATCTTGATTTTGCAAAGAATTGTGGGAAAAAATTACAACTTCAAAAAACTCATCATGCCTCTTACTAAATACCTTGGAATGTCTTCTTTCCAAAAAGGGGTCATTTGGGGGGTATTTGTACTTTTCTGGCATGTTAGGGTCTCAAGAATTGAAATAGGCCGTCAGTACTTCAGGTGTGATCAATTTTCAGATATTGGCGCCATAGCTTGTGGACTCTATAACTTTCACAAAGACCAAATAATATCCACCAATTTGTACTTATTTTTACCAAAGATATGTAGTGGTATAAATTTTGGCCAAAATTTATGAAGAAAAAATTACTAATCTGCTAAATTTTCTAACAGAAACAAAGAAAAATTCATTTTTTTACAGAATTTTCGGTATTTTTTCTTTTATAGCACAAAAAATAAAAAACCCAGCGGTGATTAAATACCACCAAAAGAAAACTCTATTTGTGTGAAAAAAAGGACAAAAATTTCATATAGGTCCAGTGTTGCATGACTGAGTACCGTATATACTCGAGTATAGGCCGACCCGAATATAAGCCGAGGCCCCCAATTTACCCCCAAAAAAACTGGCAAACTTATTGACTCGTGTATAAGCCGAGGGTAAGACATGCCTGTCCATCCCTGTGTGTGTGTCCGTCCATCCCTGTGTGTCCGTCCATCCCTGTGTGTCCGTCCATCCCTGTGTGTCCGTCCATCCATCCCTGTGTGTGTGTGTGTCCATCCATCCATCCATCCCTGTGTGTGTGTGTCTCCATCCATCCATCCATCCATCCCTGTGTGTGTGTGTCTCCATCCATCCATCCATCCCTGTGTGTGTGTGTATCCATCCGTGTGTGTGTGTGTGTGTGTGTGTGTGTGTGTGTGTGTGTGTGTGTGTGTGTGTGTGTGTGTGTCCAGCCTACCTGTGTCCCGAGCCTTTGTCCCGAGCCTCCGTCCCGTGCCTTGCCTCCTTGCCTCCGTGCCTTGCCGCCGTGCCTTGCCTCCGTCCCGTCCCGTCCCGTCCCGTCCCGTGCCGTGCCTTGCCTTGCCTCCGTCCCGTGCCCTCTTCGTCGGCGCCTCGGCGGCCATTGTAAAATTCAAAAGCTGCGCCGCCGCCTTCGCCTGTGATAGGCGGAACACTGAATTTCCCAGCAGCCTGTGTTCCGCCTATCACGTACATCGTATCATCCTCGTCCGTAGTACGAGGATGATACGATGTCCATGATAGGCGGAACACAGGCTGCTGGGAAATTCAGTGTTCCGCCTATCACAGGCGAAGGCGGAGCCGGAGGCACGGCTTTTGAATTATAGAATGGCCGCTGTCTGTCTGCTCGACACGCTGATCGAGCGGGCAGACAGCGATGACTCGAGTATAAGCCGAGGGGGGCACTTTCAGCCTCAAAAAAGAGGCTGAAAATCTTGGCTTATACTCGAGTATATACGGTAATTGTCATTCAAAATGCGAGAGCACCGAAAGCTGAAAATTGGTCTGGTTATTAAGGGTGTTTAAGTGCCCAGTGGTCAAGTGGTTAATGGGTATACAGGAAGCAACAAAAAAAAAAACTTTTTTTTTAGGAGAGATGGAGAAGACTTAGAAATTAACTGTGGTGGCTGCATATGTGTTTTTTTTTTTTTACTTTTTCCTTTATCTGCTATTTGCATCCGGTGGTCTGATCATAACACACCTGTCTAAGGGTTTGTCCACTCTGGATGGAGGAGCGATGGAGACACCTTCAGACATCAGCATTGTCAGTCTGGGGGTAGTATTAGATGCACAAGCATGGACTTGACCAACAAATGAAAGCCGAACTCCAGCTAAAGCCGGTCATAGACAAAGGAAAGGAAAGAAAATTGCTCAATTTCCCCATCAACACAGTTAGTGTTGATGGGGGAATCCCTCCTGCGAAGCCATTGTGTTCTCCCAGCAGAGGGGATCGGGGGAAATGTTTTTTGTTAGCGGCTACAATAGCCACATGTAAAATAAGACAGGCTAGTTGTACCCAATTTGATTGATCAATCAGTTTGGGTACATTCAGCCTGCCCATACATGGTTTGAATCTCGTCTGGTACCTGCTAGACATGTGCAATTCGTTTAGTTCCAAATGAGTTTTTTAACCAATTTTGACAAATTCGTTAATTTCCGAATTTCGACAAATTCGTTCATTTGAATCATTTCATAATTTGAAATTTCGGAACTTTGGAAATTGGTAAATTCGAAATTTCGGAAATTCAGAAATTTGAAATTCGGAAATTCGGAAGTTTGGAAATTCGAAAATTCTAAATGAGCAAATTCGGAAATTTTAAAATGTTAATTTTCTCATTGCTGAATTTCCGAATTCCAAATTTTCGAACTTCCGAATTTCTGAAAAAAAGCAATAAAACAAATGAAACTAAAACGAAAATGAACACATTTTTTGTCAGTGCACATGTCTAGATCCTGCTGAACCGGCCGAGATTCGAACCATCTATGGCCGGCTTAACACTTTTTAACCACTTACAGTAAGTTTTTGTTTTCTCTTTTTGGGATAAATATTTTACATGAATGAATTAAAGCTGATTATTGTAAGCAATCCTGTCAGTGGTATGTCTCAACACTCTGCCTCTTTTGCTGGACAGATTGGTCTTTTATAGGTAGTTGAAAAATAACAGACTTACTGATTGGATTACCAGGTCAAAATAAAGGAAAAAAAAAACTTAAAAAATACAGTGCAGCCACCACATCTAAGGACTGTAAGCGGCAATATATTACATTTTTGTTTTTCATTTTAATAGCAGTTTAAGTCAGGTTTTTATTTTTGTTATTGTCTTTCAATCACAGTCATTCACTTCATTTCTCATCCAGGTGTTACAGGGGTACATTTTGGTGAGAATTCTCCTTACTGGGGTCCCTGGCACCAATAAAAACCACTTACATAGGTCATTAAAATTTCATATGTTGGTAGAGTAAGGCCCATTTCAACCTGGGGCGGGAGGTGCATCGGTGGTAAAGTGGCGCTATTTTTAGCGGAGCTTTAGCGTTGGATTTGCGGTGCTATTCGGCTGCTAGCGGGGCAGTTTTACCCCCCCACTAGTGGCCTAGAAAGAGGCGCTTTGCTGGCGGTATAGCCTTGGTGCCCCATTGATTTCAATGGGCAGGAGCGGTGGAGGAGCGGTATACACACCATTCCTTCACTGCTCCAAAGGTCCTGCTAGTGCACCGCTCCAGTGTGAAACCCCTCGGGGCTTTCACATTGGAGACAAAGCAGCGGCTGTTTCAGGGCGCTTTGCATGCAATATTTTTAGCGCCGTAGCGCATGTAAAGCGCCCCAGTGTGAAAGGGTGTGTATACCTTCTAACTCTTCCTCTAAAACAGTATTTCTCAACTCCAGTCCTCAAGGAGCCCCAACAGATCATGTTTTCAGGCTCTCCTTTATTTTGCACAGGTGATTTGATAAGTTTCACTGCCTTAGTAATTACCACAGCTGTTTCATCTGAGGGAAATCCTGAAAACATGACCTGTTGGGGCACCCTGAGGACTGGAGTTGATAAAAACTGCTCTATACTAATACTTCTCTTTCAATGCAGGTAAATCATGGATTCCAAGCAGAAAGAATTTGCCATAATTGAGTTGATAAAGAACATGATAAAGAACTCAATGATTGCACGTTGCTTTTGCTTGGAATCCATTTTTTACCTGCAATGAAAAAGAAGAAGAAGAGTTACACTAGAGGAAATGTTGTTCTATCATAATGCGAAATTTGAATGACCCATGCAAATGAATAAATAAGTTATGTCTGCTTTTGCATTACTTTCGGTACAGACCTCGCAGTATGTTTTTAGTTGTTCCTTGCAAATTTTAATCTGTTCATTCCTTTTTTTTTTTTTTGTTATTTGCTGTACAAAGTCCTATATAGAGTATAAACTTTATACATGTAAGCCTTTAAATATACAGTACACAGATAACAAATGTCAAATAATACAGAAATACAACAGAACAAAACCATGTATGCTTCACAGCTTAAGCTGGATTGTGATGTCAATCAAAAAATAAAAACCAGCACCAGGAAATCCTTGAGAAACACTCCTAAATCTCCTCAATGCACATACAAGCATTGTATGGGAATAGCAGATGCCAGCCAATCTGCTTTTAAAGCTTTGGAAGAAACCAGGACTATCAATTTTATTGTACTCTTCATACAGCAGGTAAACAAGGGAATGTGTGGATGCTGAAAATGGTGTTATCAATGTACAGAAAGGCCCGGGAACGAGAAGGAGGGCAACGAGTGGTAGTGGAGGGCCGGCATGACAGTGGGAGAAGGGCACAGGAAAGGGTTTAAAAGTGAGCAATGTGTGTGAGAGGGTGGCTAGATAAGAAGGGGAGGGGAGCCTTTAAATAGCACAGGCAGGAAGAGGAGGAGCACCATTTAGCAAAGCACGAGGAGAATGGAGTTTCCTGCCCACTATCTCTGGATTAGTGGTTGAGGAGGGAACTAATATACTCTTGTTTTTCAGGTGGTGGAGGTTTTTTCGTCATGGCAGCTATAAGGTTGGCGGTGGTGGTGGCTTGTGTGGTGGTAACGGACCCAGGAAATGGCAGTGTGGGGGGACCCATTAGGGACATGGGCTCCCTTGGTTACAGCTAACGCGGGTTAGCTGAGTATGGGATGGTGGACACTGCGGGTAAAGAGTTGTCTCCGGGCTGATGCTATCACGGCCGGAGGCCTAGTACGGTAGCCTGCCCGCAGTGTAACAAAGTGAGACGGTGTTGGGAAAGTGCCATACAAGCCACCGGGTTCAAAAAACTGATGAAGTTTCAGAGTTATGTTTATTAAGGGTTAAATGGCTAATTGTTTATATGTTTGATATATTTATATATTTATAAATAAAAGGCTGCTGTGGCCGGTTATACCCCATATAAAAGGTGTGGTCTCATTTTTATAAGTAAGAAAATGGGTGCAGGTTGGGGGGTGTAATGACGGGGCTGCAGTGGGAGAAACGAGGAGGTGCATCTTATGTACACTGGTCATGTATTTATCGACGTATAACACGCGCCAATTTTAGAGGGAAGTTAAGAGGCAAGAGGTAAACCACTTTGAAGCAAAGTAATGGTCAGTGATCATCAATGCAGCCTGATTAGTGCCCATCTGCAGTTTCAGTGCAGCCTGATCTGTGCCCATCTGCAGCCTGATCTGTGCCCATCTGTAGTCTAATCAGTGCCCATCTGCAGCCTAATCAGTGCCCACCTGCAGCATTGCTTAGTGTCCATCTGCAACCTTGCCGAAATATAGGCAGCCACCGAGGGGAAGGAAGGGATGAGCGCTGCCGAAATAGAGCAAGATCTCCTGTGTACTCGGCTTGGCCTCACGCCCAGTCCCGCCCCTTGGCCCGGATCCTATGATGGATATAACGCTGGTCCAATGCCAGGACATCAATGCTAGGAGATGTCCAGGGGGCGGGACTGAGCGTGACTGCGAGCCAAGTACACAGGAGATCCGGCTCTATTTCGGCAGCGTTCGTGGCAGCCTATATCGGCGTATAATACTCACACGCAATTTTTCCCCTACTTTAAGGGGGGGAAAGTGTGTGTTATACGCCAATAAATATGGTATTTGTCATAGACAATATGGCATCAACCTACATATAACATGCACATAAGGACATGCTACATATCAGCAATATATTCATATTATCTTATAATTATGTCTGTTTTTTGATATTTTTATTACATGGGGACCTGCTAATTGTGTAAATAGTGCTTTCCTAATTTTGTGATCTTCAGGGAGCATTTAGTTCAAGTTGTTACTGGTTCTGCCAGCTGTTGTTGATCACTATTGTGTCCTGCATTGACTAGGGGTCAGCAGGAGAAACCAGCTGGGCAATGTACTATTTGACCAGCCCAATGAGTCAAGTAGAATTGGTACTGCGTATATCAGCCTGGCATTGATTGCTACATAATGTTGGAAGCTCACTGTACCTGCAACTTGTGGGCATCAAAATACGCCCGTTTAAAATAATACTTGGCTCAGTGTTCTCTAAAGAGGGGCGGTGCTAGGAGGTGGGTAGGGGTGGAGACAAGGGGCAGTTCTAGAAGGTGGGTAAGGGGTGGAGACATGCATGACCTGGGGAGGGGGGTGAATTCCTGCACCTTTTCCCTGAGAAAAAAAAGTCCTAGGACTGACACACTGCCAAGAATCTGTTCCCTACTGAAAACACCTGAGACTTTGGTGCCTCTGTTGTGAAATTTAAAGATGACTTTTTCCACAGTGAAAAATGTTATGGTGGAAAGAACAAGGCTAAGTGCCGAAACGCTTCAGCTGTCACATTTTAATGGCCATGTTATAATAAAAGATTACAGAAGAATTTCCAGAGTTGCCGGCATTTTGTTTCCTATTCTCAAGTATCTTAGTTGGATGGAAGGAGGACATCCCAAGGCTGAGCACCTGGAGTAGGTGTGTCGGTCTTCTATTATCTCACCAGAGGCTTCACAGTCAGAGCGGTGCTTCTCTTGCATGCAGACGCTAGAATGTGTAAATACTTTATGGTTCATATTCTAGGCACAGGTTCATATTATAAAAAAGTCCAAATAAAGTTGTTACGTGTAAACAGTCACTTTGTCTTATGCTTGCTCCACCAAATTCAGAGAAATTTTCCTCCAAAGTCTGTGCAGAAGCAGATCCTGGGAGTGTAAATTTTGTGTCTCCTACAGTGCTCACTGGCTTCTCCTGCCAACTTCCATGTCACTACCATGTCCTATCTTGGTGACATCAGGGTGAGAAAAAAAACATGGAAGATGTAGGTAGGTGGCAGTTAATTTGGAACTTATTAAGTTCCTCAGTTTTTTGGGGGTATTTCAAGCCTGCAGTGTGGTGCGCAAAAAAAGGCCACCGAGGTGAATCCAAAAAATGTGCATTTGAATACACACAGAAAAAAGTGCACTGGGGTGTGTCATGATTTCCTCCCGAGGAAGGACCCTTCTCTGGCCCCCTGGAGCACAAAACTCCTGATGGGGGCAAGGGATACTCAGGTCCACCTAGCTAAAAGGCTCCCCCCATGTCTCATGATCAGCTGAAGCCAAGCAAAGAGTAATGGATTGGGGCTCTCCAGAAGAGAAACCCCTAAAAGGCAGGAGAGGTGGGAACCTAATGGCCACACATCCTCCTCCTACACTTTAGAGCAGACCTGTAGACCCATACCCTACCATCCAGTAAAGAGAAAGGAAATCACACATGTAAAGTGCAGTGAGACATACGTGAGAAGTGTGAAGATAAGTCAATACTGCAAAGCACAATGGCTCTGGTTTGACTTCTCTCTAACATGAACTGATCTAAAAGACATCTCAGATAAACAGCTGTATGGAGAGCGAGAATCCAAACCAAAGGATTAAGAGTCCAAGTATATCTATAACATCACAGAATTCCAAAAATAACAAAAGACAAGTCATCGTTTTAGTTTCCCCCTTTATCAGGGCTGCTGATTTTGTTGGACATTCTTAGACTAATGGAGGGTTACATCAACTCTGGAACAAATTGACTCCTTTATTCCAAAAGCATGCTTCAGCAGCTGGTTTTGAAAAACCAGTACAAATGTTCCAACCTCTCCCCACACTACTAAATAAATAAATTGTTGAGTAAGATATCCCATAAGTAACAAGAAATGCGATAACAATAAAAACCTGTATTAAGGTGAAAAAACAGTGCCGATAATGACCCTTTGACAGATCTACCTATTCAAAATAAAAAATCTAAAAATAATACTACCAAGGGATTAGCAAAAAAGACTTTAAAAATAGTTAGTGTATACAATATAAATATTAAAAACTTCAAATTAAAATTTAAATAGTATTACATTGATCCAAAATAGTACCCCATACTGAGTATACAAATACCCTTATCCCCAAAAAGGATTAAAAGCTATAGTGGGACCTCATCATAAAAAAGAATAATAAACATAACTCAATATAGAAAAGAGAAAACGTATTGTATAAATGCCATGGTGTAAAATCTTGGCAAAATCCACAGAATTGTTACAAATTATATTTTCTACAGGTGTATTCACTTCAAAGAACAATATTGATCCCATAAGTAGCTTAAATAAATAATCATTATGTGTCAATCAGAAGGTGGTGGTGAGGAAATGTTGAATAAATATATAAAACATTTATCACCATAACACTTCAAAGTTAAACGTCCATAGAAAATGAACAATATATCATGTCAAGAGTCTACTTGCTATGTATATTCTGCATCAACACGCATGCCTACAGCCACAGTAGTCCATCATATATGTAAATTTTAAGATCCATTAGACAATGACAAAAGTTGGATAACACATTATATGGGTTACCATCCGCTTAACCATATATCTCTGCAGAGATCACATGAGTAATCAATAATGGTCAGTGGCTAGATGATAAATATATGCCCATATGGTTAGAAAGCTAGTAGCAAACGTGCAGCTAATGAGAGGTAAATGGCCTCTGAATATATTCATCCATCCAAAGCCAGATCTTAAACATAGGCTGTCACAACCTGCCAGGTTGTAGCAATACCGCTAGCTTATTAACATTCGAAGTAAGATGTTGATGACATTTTATTATTCTCTTTGTAAGTATCCTATAGTGAAATAGTCACAAGGCATCACACGCAGCAAACCTATGAAGGAAACAGCATTGTGATGAACATTCACTGAAAAGCATGGATAATCACTCACGCATGCTTGGTTATCTCAATTGGTACATATCCACATTCTATGAGTAGTTATATAGAAAGGCTTGTAGAATACAGCAGGTAGTCACACAAGAAGCCATGCAAAGTCCTCCAGAAGTGAAAGGAAGACAATCAGTTGTTACATGAAAGTGGAGTAAAGCACAATTCAAAGCATTCAAATCCACTACTTCCCATAACAGGGAACCAATGGGCCCATCAATCATCTTGGCATGTAGATATCCAGTAAGCAGGAAAGTTAGCAGCTGGAACCACAGCAATTAGAGAACTAAGTAGGCAAGGCCTACCACCTTGCATTTGAGGATAATGCGGGGAATCTAGGATGGAAAAGGACCTGGGGGTCCTAGTAGATGATAGGCTCAGCAATGGCATGCAACGCCAAGCTGCTGCTAACAAAGCAAACAGAATATTGACATGCATTAAAAAGGGATCAACTCCAGAGATAAAACGATAATTCTCCCGCTCTACAAGACTCTGGTCCTGCCGCACCTGGAGTATGCTGTCCAGGTCTGGGCACCAGTCCTCAGGAAGGATGTACTGGAAATGGAGAGAGTACAAAGAAGGGCAACAAAGGAAATAAAGGGTCTGGATGATATTAGTTATGAAGAAAGGATGCGAGCACTGAACTTATTCTCTCTGGAGAAGAGACACTTGAGAGGTGATATGATTTCAATATACAAATACCATACTGGTGACCTCACAATAGGGATAAGACTTTTTTGTGGAAGGGAATTTAACAAGACTCGTGGCCACTCATTAAAATGAGAAGAAAAGAGGTTTAACCTTAAACTACGTAGAGGATTCTTTACTGTAGGAGTGGCAAGGATGTGGAATTCACTTCTACAAGCGGTCCTATCAGCGGGGGGCATTAATGGTTTCAAGCAACTATTAAATAAGCACCTGAACGACTATAACATACAGGGATATACAATGTAATACTGACATATAATCACACACATAGGTTGGACTTGATGGACTGGTGTATTTGTTTGACCTCACCTACTATGTAACTATGTATATGGTACTATTTATAGTTGAATAAAGTTTGGCTTATATCTTTATATTTTATACACAGCCTATTGTTAAAGGGGTTGTAAACCCTCAAAGTTTTTCACCTTAATGCATTCTATGCATTAAGTTAAAAAGAAAACCTGGGGGGGCGTGGCCGGCAGCGGAAGAAGAGGGACGTGTTAGAGAGGAGCTCTGCTGGCGCCTCTCGTAATCCGTGTCCATCCTCTCCCAGGACACAGTTTGGGAGCCCGCTGGACCACCCATCTCCCTTGCGGGACACTTCTGCTTCGGGCTGGGGCGGTATTTGGCCTCGTGAACCGGCCCGCGGCCACGAGCTACACAGCAGGCCGGGCGCCGCCATCTTGTGGCCTACTCTGTCCCCGTAACCACCGGACAGCGGAATCCGGGCCGCCCTTCGGCCATCCCGGCACCACGCAGCACCACTCGGTCCCCGGGGCCCCCCCGCTGGAGGACGGGAGCCGAGCAAAGAACACCGGAGCGGCAATCGGTTCAAAGGTTAGTGAGGTGTACTCCGGCGGCCATCTTGCTACACCCAGGGACAGCCGAGGATCTCCTGTCTGGCTCCCCTACAGCACCAATACTACTGTCCCCAGGGGAAAGGACATATTACCCCACCACAGCAGGGACTGGGCACCCCAGGAAGGTCTCCTACCTGCCCCACGGTCACCTCCACACTTTGGGACTGAGGCCTTGACCTAGCCGGCGGCCATCTTGGACCACCCAAACCCTTCCTCTACACTCAAAGGCCTTCATTCGCCCTTCTACCAACCTGATTTATGCCTTAAACATCTCTACTAGGTCGCAAGCGCGGCTCTCCAAGATGGTGGATGTTTAATCCGTGAGTTCCGGTCCCGCCCCGCGATCCGTGGCCCCTGTAACGCTAATGCTAGCACAGATTGATCCAGGGGCAAGCCTCCGACTCTCCTCATCCCTCCCAGGCACTTCATGGGAAAAATCGGGGATCAGCGATCGGCGTATTGTCCCCCGCAGCCCTCCTCCAATATGGATCGCTTTCTAACTAGGCCCTCATCCCCGGCCCCGATTACACAGGGGGACCCGAAGGACTATGTCAGTGCGCTTATGGTGGAGGATTCCTCGCAGCGGTCACCCCGACAGCCCCCGCCTTCCCCCCCTCCACAGGCCCTCACACCGGAGTTGATGGATCTCAAGCTCCAGGCCCTGGTACAGCAAGTTACCAGGGACATAGCCCAGGAGATGGGAAGGATCTCCAGAGAACTTAGGGGGGAAATAGATGCCCTAGGGGAACGCACGGCGACCCTGGAAACCAAATTTAAAGAGACTCTGCATTATGTGCAGGCCCTTGAAGAGGAAAACGCTACTCTTAAAAATTCTGTCTCCCAACTACAACTCCAACAGGAGGATCTCGAGAACAGAGAACGACGCCAAAACCTCAGGATCCACGGTGTCTCTGAGAAGATAGCTGACAATAACATCAGGCCGTATCTTCTAGGCCTCTTCAACACCCTGGCCCCGGACATAGTGGACATAGACTGGCGCCTGGACAGGGCCCACAGGTCCCTGGCTCCTAAACCCCCTGCGGGGGCCAGGCCCCGGGATATAGTGGTGCGTTTCCACTTCTATGAAAGCAAGGAGGCCCTGACCAAGGCTACGCGCAACAGGTCCAGCATCAAGTACAAGGGGGATAAAATTCAACTGTTTAGTGACCTGTCTCCCATCACATTGGCTAAGCGTCGCTCTCTGAAACCCATCACATCCCACCTTCAGGAGCTCAAGGTCCCTTATTATTGGGGCTTTCCCTTCCGTTTGAGTGTCACCATGGAGGGGCCCAGCACACCCTGCGGGACCCCGAGGAGGGGGAGGCTTTCCTCAAGAAGCTGGGCCTTCCCCCGCTCCTTGCAGAGTTTGACCAAGCTCCTCCGACTACCCCAAGACACAATTCTCTTCCTCCTAGGATCTGGACCCCGGTGAGAGGAAGAGGATCAAGGGCCTACTCCACACCCCAACGCTCTCAACGCTCCAGACCCCCCACCTGAAGACCTGTCGGGGTCCCCTCGGGATTTGCCCCTTTTTTTTTCTTGTTGCCTCACACAGGGGGTTGCGACCTTTTTGATGGTTCCCCCCCCCCCCCGTGGAGTGAGGTATGCCTCTACAGTTGGTTTTCGGCCCTGCGCGGTTCCACCGCTGGTTCAGAGATCCCAGTTGGGCTGTTTTTTCTAAGGTTCTGCTTTATACTTAAGTTTATGTTTGCTTCCCTCGGCTACTGACTTTGTTACGGAGGACATGGGGAGCCCTTACAACGCCATCGACCTCTTTGGATCGTCGGGGCGGGACGTCATGGACCCCCTTCCATGTTGGGAACTGCCATGCTCCCCACCAAGTCCTTGGGCTGCGGCCAAGGACCCCTGAGGGGTTTGACTCTCTCAGGTTTTTTTTTGCTGACCTTTTTTGTTTTTTTTAGGCCATCCTGGCCTTATGGTTGCTCCGCATCACTATATTCAGTGGCCCCCTTTTTGGGCCTGCACGCATACCCCCTTTTTTGGGGACTGATATGTGTCTTCTCTTTTTCATACTATTGTTCTGATGTCTTCTTGGTGTTTTGGTTTTTATTTTTTATTTTTTTATGTCTTGTTTTTTATTTTATTTTCATTTATTTTTTTTGATTTTATTGCTTTTATTGGGGTTTTTCCTCGAATGCATTTGCCGATAACTGTTATGTGCATTTTCTGTCTACATATGTCCTTGGGTGTTTCTTTCCATGTTGCAACTAACTCTATTGTTAGCAATATCTGTTTTAATTATAATGTGCTGATAGGCAGGTTGGGGCCCCTCCCTGGCCCCCTATTGAGCCGTGTTGTGTCTGGGCCTCTGCCCTTTGACCTGCATGTTCACTGGCCTGACTGCCCCGACGCGACATGGCTTTGAAACTGGTCTCCTATAACGTAAAGGGCCTGAACTCCGTCAGGAAGAGATGGCTGGCCTTGAGGGAGTTTAGGGCCTCCGGCGCGGATGTGATATTAGTCCAAGAGACGCACTTCGGGACGGAGGCTCCTTTAGATTCGCATCTAAACATTTTCCGGTGTCTTATGTGGCATCGGATCCCTCGGGTAAGGCTGGAGTAGCAATTTTAATAAAAAACTCATGTCCTCTCCAGGTTAGATCATCTCAAGTGGATCCTCATGGTCGTTATATTATATTGCAGGGATCCTATCTCTCTAACCCTATGACGATCATGAACGTCTACTCCCCCAATTCAGGCCAGGTGAAATTTCTCACAGATGCCTTGGCTCGTCTGCATAAGCTTTCTTCCCCCTTTACAGTTCTAGGGGGGACTTTAATGCTGTGCTCTCTCCCGCCCGGGACAGACGATCTCTATTTAATCTCACTCCCCCCGGCCTCTCACACCCTGGCTACCTCCTTAAGGAAACCTATTCGTACACACCACTTGTTCGACGCTTGGTGGCTGAAACATCCCTCGGGTAGGCAATACTCATTTTACTCCCCTCCTCACAAGATGTTCTCTCGACTGGATTATTTTTTTATTACGGCCCCCTTGATATCTCACGCAGTGTCATCTGACCTGGGTGCGATAACCTGGTCGGACCATGCCCCCTTGACTCTAGATTTATGCCTCTCTGCTGCTTTCCCCAAGAAATGTCACTGGAGACTCAATGAGTCCCTGCTCAAGCACCCTGAAACCAATGCTAAACTCGAGGCGGTCCTGACCGAATATTTTCTCCTGAACAAAGGCTCCATGCCCAGCCCATCCACCCTCTGGGAGGCCCACAAGGCCTTCTTCCGGGGGCAATGTATTGCCCTCGGTTCTCGAAGGAAAAAAGATGCGGCTCTCTTGAAAACTTCTTTGCTCCTAGAGCTTCACAGAGCAGAAAGGGCTCTGCTGTGCTCCCCCACTGTGGATCGGCTGCGCACGGTGTCACTGGCCTGCGGAACCGTATAAAATCCCTAGACATGTCTCACATAGACAAATCAATCCTGTGGACTAAACAAAAGTTCTATGAGTACTCGAATAAGCCCCACAGGATGCTGGCTTCTAGACTTAACCCTAGGCCTTATCACGAATTCCCGGACCACATCAAACTCCCTGGCGGGTCCCCCACTTTCTGCCCCCAGACAATGACCCAGTGTCAGGGAATTGTTAGACCAGACTGTGTGGACTGCACAGAGGAAACCCAGAACGAATGTGAATGAAAATAACAAGTGTTTATTATAAAAGAAAGTGAAAACATACAGTGCACAACCAACCACAACAGCAAGAAATATATATACAATAAATGGGAACTACCGGAGACGTCAATGAAAGCCAGGCCGAGGTCATATACCGGGGAATCAGTCAATGGGTAAGGACGGATGGATCGGCTGCAGAGCAGGGATCTAGGTAGCAGGAGGGACAACAGGTCCAGGATGGGCTCAGGATAGGAAAGGGACAGATCAGGTAGATACAGGGTACAGGGTTCAGGGTTCAGGGTTCAGGGTTCAGGGTTCAGGTTCAGGTTCAGGTTCAGGTTCCAGCGGTCAGGGCACTTGCAGAGAGAGATACCAAGGCAAAGCATATTAGCGCTTGCCGGGTATATATAAGACTGATGATTAATCTCACGTGACAGCTGATCGGAGCAGATGCTGTCTGCTCCACACTGCCGGAGTACACCCGCTGGTGAGCGCCGGTACTACAGTCCAAAAGATAAACAGCGCCACCAACGGGTGGACCTTTTCATGACAGTACCCCCCCTCAAAGGAGCGGCCTCCGGACGCTCCAACTAGGTGTAATTGTCCCAGGTTAATGGCCTCAAACCACACCATGGATGAGGGCACGTCAAGCTGGGTACCGGGCACGTCAGGGCAGACGGCGGGCACGTCAGGGCAGACAGTGGGCACGTCAGGGCAGACAGCGGGCACGTCAGGGCAGACAGCGGGCACCGACTCCGCAGACTGAGTAGCGGACACCGAAACTTCAGGCTGAGACATGGGCACTTCAGACTGGAACATCAGTATCCAAGCATCAGGCTGGGAAGCTGGCACATCAGGCTGGAGATACGGCACATCAGACTGGGAGGCAGAGACATCAGGCTGGCAAGCAGAGACATCAGGCTGGCAAGCAGAGACATCAGGCTGGCAAGCAGAGACATCAAGCTGGCAAGCTGGAACATCAGGCTGGCAAGCAAGGACAACAGATTGACAAGCAGGGGCACCAGGCTGACAAGCAGGGGCACCAGGCTGGAAAGCTGGAACGTCAGACCAGAAAGCTGGAACGTCAGGCCGGAAAGCTGGAACGTCAGGCCGGAAAGCTGGAACGTCAGGCCGGAAAGCTGGAACGTCAGGCCGGAAAGCTGGAACGTCAGGCCGGAAAGCTGGGGCATCAATTTGGCAAGCCGGCACATCAGACTGGCAAGCTGGCACATCGGGCTGGAAGGCAGGCAGCGACACATCAGGCTGGAAGGCGGGCAGCGGCACGTCAGGCTGGAAGGCGGGCAGCGGCACGTCAGGCTGGAAGGCGGGCACTGGGATGTCAGGCTGGAAGGCAGGCACATCAGGCTGGACAGTAGGCACATCAGACTGGAAGGCAACGGACTGGTAGGCCGGGGCATCAGACTGGAAGACATCAGACTGGAAGGCCGGGGCATCAGACTGGAAGGCATCAGACTGGAAGGCCGGGGCATCAGACTGGAAGGCCGGGGCATCAGACTGGAAGGCATCAGACTGGAAGGCCGGGTCATCAGACTGGAAGGCATCAGACTGGAAGGCCGGGTCATCAGACTGGAAGGCCGGGGCATCAGACTGGAAGGCATCAGACTGAAAGGCCGGGGCATCAGACTGGAAGGCATCAGACTGGAAGGCCGGGGCATCAGACTGGAAGGCCGGGGCATCAGACTGGAAGGCATCGGACTGGAAGGCCGGGGCATCAGACTGGAAGGCATCGGACTGGAAGGCCGGGGCATCAGACTGGAAGGCATCAGACTGGAAGGCCGGGGCATCAGACTGGAAGGCATCAGACTGGAAGGCCGGGGCATCAGACTGGAAGGCATCAGACTGGAAGGCCGGGACATCAGGCTGGAAGGCGTCTGGCTGGAAGGCCGGGACATCAGGCTGGAAGGCGTCTGGCTGGAAGGCCGGGACATCAGGCTGGAAGGCGTCTGGCTGGAAGGCCGGGACATCAGGCTGGAAGGCGTCTGGCTGGAAGGCCGGGACATCAGGCTGGAAGGCATCAGACTGGAAGGCCGGGGCATCAGACTGGAAGGCATCAGACTGGAAGGCCGGGGCATCAGACTGGAAGGCATCAGACTGGAAGGCCGGGGCATCAGACTGGAAGGCATCAGACTGGAAGGCCGGGGCATCAGACTGGAAGGCATCAGACTGGAAGGCCGGGGCATCAGACTGGAAGGCGTCAGACTGGAAGGCCGGGGCATCAGACTGGAAGACGTCAGACTGGAAGGCCGGGGCATCAGACTGGAAGACGTCAGACTGGAAGGCCGGGGCATCAGACTGGAAGACGTCAGACTGGAAGGCCGGGGCATCAGGCTGCAAGACGTCAGACTGGAAGGCCGGGACATCAGGCTGCAAGGCGTCTGGCTGGAAGGCCGGGACATCAGGCTGCAAGGCGTCTGGCTGGAAGGCCGGGACATCAGGCTGCAAGGCGTCTGGCTGGAAGGCCGGGACATCAGGCTGCAAGGCGTCTGGCTGGAAGGCCGGGACATCAGGCTGCAAGGCGTCTGGCTGGAAGGCCGGGACATCAGGCTGCAAGGCGTCTGGCTGGAGGGCCGGGACATCAGGCTGGAAGGCCGGGACATCAGGCTGGAAGACCGGGACATCAGGCTGGAAGGCGTCTGGCTGGAAGGCCGGGACATCAGGCTGGAAGGCGTCTGGCTGGAAGGCCGGGACATCAGGCTGGAAGGCGTCTGGCTGGAAGGCCGGGACATCAGGCTGGAAGGCGTCTGGCTGGAAGGCCGGGACATCAGGCTGGAAGGCGTCTGGCTGGAAGGCCGGGACATCAGGCTGGAAGGCGTCTGGCTGGAAGGCCGGGACATCAGGCTGGAAGGCGTCTGGCTGGAAGGCCGGGACATCAGGCTGGAAGGCGTCTGGCTGAAAGGCCGGGACATCAGGCTGGAAGGCGTCTGGCTGGAAGGCCGGGACATCAGGCTGGAAGGCGTCTGGCTGGAAGGCCGGGACATCAGGCTGGAAGGCGTCTGGCTGGAAGGCCGGGACATCAGGCTGGAAGGCGTCTGGCTGGAAGGCCGGGACATCAGGCTGGAAGGCGTCTGGCTGGAAGGCCGGGACATCAGGCTGGAAGGCGTCTGGCTGGAAGGCCGGGACATCAGGCTGGAAGGCGTCTGGCTGGAAGGCCGGGACATCAGGCTGGAAGGCGTCTGGCTGGAAGGCCGGGACATCAGGCTGGAAGGCGTCTGGCTGGAAGGCCGGGACATCAGGCTGGAAGGCGTCTGGCTGGAAGGCCGGGACATCAGGCTGGAAGGCGTCTGGCTGGAAGGCCGGGACATCAGGCTGGAAGGCGTCTGGCTGGAAGGCCGGGACATCAGGCTGGAAGGCGTCTGGCTGGAAGGCCGGGACATCAGGCTGGAAGGCGTCTGGCTGGAAGGCCGGGACATCAGGCTGGAAGGCGTCTGGCTGGAGGGCCGGGACATCAGGCTGGAAGGCGTCTGGCTGGAAGGCCGGGACATCAGGCTGGAAGGCGTCTGGCTGGAAGGCCGGGACATCAGGCTGGAAGGCGTCTGGCTGGAAGGCCGGGACATCAGGCTGGAAGCCGTCTGGCTGGAAGGCCGGGACATCAGGCTGGAAGGCGTCTGGCTGGAAGGCCGGGACATCAGGCTGGAAGGCGTCTGGCTGGAAGGCCGGGACATCAGGCTGGAAGGCAGGTGGCACGACATCAGACTGGAAGGCAGGTGGCACGACATCAGACTGGAAGGCAGGTGGCACGACATCAGACTGGAAGGCAGGTGGCACGACATCAGACTGGAAGGCAGGTGGCACGACATCAGACTGGAAGGCAGGTGGCACGACATCAGACTGGAAGGCAGGTGGCACGACATCAGACTGGAAGGCAGGTGGCGCGACATCAGACTGGAAGGCAGGTGGCACGACATCAGACTGGAAGGCAGGTGGCACGACATCAGACTGGAAGGCAGGTGGCACGACATCAGACTGGAAGGCAGGTGGCACGACATCAGACTGGAAGGCAGGTGGCACGACATCAGACTGGAAGGCAGGTGGCACGACATCAGACTGGAAGGCAGGTGGCACGACATCAGACTGGAAGGCAGGTGGCGCGACTTCAGACTGGAAGGCAGGTGGCACGACATCAGACTGGAAAGCAGGTGGCGCGACATCAGACTGGAAGGCAGGTGGCACAACATCAGACTGGAAGGCAGGTGGCACAACATCAGACTGGAAGGCAGGTGGCACAACATCAGACTGGAAGGCAGGTGGCACGACATCAGACTGGAAGGCAGGCGGCACAACATCAGACTGGAAGGCTGTCACGTTGGACTGGAAGGTAGGCAGCAGGACATCAGGCTGGGTAGCAGAAACTGGGACGTCAGGCTGGGTAGCAGAGACTGGGACGTCAGGCTGGGTGGCTGGGACTGGGTTGGTTGGTGCGGAGGCAGGTTGGGTTACTGGCAGGATTGTGCGGGTCGGAAAGAACTTTCGTTTCTTTTTTGACTTAGCCACTGCAGCTTTGTAGGTAGGTGCAGGGCTGTAAGAAAAGAAAGTATCTGGGCAAAAGGAAGACCAAGGAACAGTGGCAGGAGGAGGGTTCTGTGGGACTGTTACAGGTGGAGGAGAAGAGGCGGGTGGATTGAAGGCAGGATAGGTGCAACACTTGGTGACAGGATAATAGTATTTGGTAGGAAGTGGAGTAGACTGGGCTGTAGCTGAGGTTGCCATAGGCAATGGGGAGATAGACACTTGGGAAGGAAGGTGGTTAATGACAGGGCTGGAGTGTTGTGGCTTGGCTAAACGCAGGAGATCTGACCATGCTTGTAGTACAGGTTGAACAAACACTGATTCGCACACAGCCTGGCTAACCAGAGATTGCACTGAATGGATGCAATCAGACAACACCTGCCGTGGACAAGAGGAATAACATTCCATGAAATAGGCTGGATCATCCTCTAACAACCATACCAGAGATTCAACTTGGCCCAAATTGAAGGGGGGAGAAAAATCATCACTTCCTTCGGGATAACATGACAGGGCTGGCTTTGCACATAACTGGATCAAGGGCTGCACATCCTCAAATGACATGTAGCCCTGATCCACCAGGGAATGAGCTGATCGGATGGTTTCCATCAGCTGGTCACTAGTCCATCCTTTTAGAAGCTGGCGACAATATTCACCATCCTCTTCGGCCAGCAGAGAATAATACAAGATTTCATTGAAATCCATATTGGCCGACTTCACAGGTCGGGATGGTTCCTCAATGCAGCCACGTCTGGTCAGGGATGGCCTTGGTATACTGTCAGGGAATTGTTAGACCAGACTGTGTGGACTGCACAGAGGAAACCCAGAACGAATGTGAATGAAAATAACAAGTGTTTATTATAAAAGAAAGTGAAAACATACAGTGCACAACCAACCACAACAGCAAGAAATATATATACAATAAATGGGAACTACCGGAGACGTCAATGAAAGCCAGGCCGAGGTCATATACCGGGGAATCAGTCAATGGGTAAGGACGGATGGATCGGCTGCAGAGCAGGGATCTAGGTAGCAGGAGGGACAACAGGTCCAGGATGGGCTCAGGATAGGAAAGGGACAGATCAGGTAGATACAGGGTACAGGGTTCAGGGTACAGGGTTCAGGGTTCAGGGTTCAGGGTTCAGGGTTCAGGGTTCAGGGTTCAGGGTTCAGGTTCCAGCGGTCAGGGCACTTGCAGAGAGAGATACCAAGGCAAAGCATATTAGCGCTTGCCGGGTATATATAAGACTGATGATTAATCTCACGTGACAGCTGATCGGAGCAGATGCTGTCTGCTCCACACTGCCGGAGTACACCCGCTGGTGAGCGCCGGTACTACAGTCCAAAAGATAAACAGCGCCACCAACGGGTGGACCTTTTCATGACACCCAGGTGTTTGGCGACTTCTATAACAAACTCTATAATTGCCTTACCCCCGCACAACATCCCACTTTTGATTTGGCTACTTTTGAGGAGTTCATGTCGGGCCTGAAGCTCCCCCAGTTGTCAGATTCGGATCTGAATATACTAAACGCACCCGTTACAGAGGATGAGGTGGACAACACTGTTAAGGCTCTCCCCTCCCACAAAGCTCCAGGTCCGGATGGCCTCCCATACTCCTATTACAAACATTTCCTCCCCATCCTGTCGCCTCATCTAGTGACCCTGTATAAGTCGCTGCTTCTAGGTAAGTCCCCTCACCAACATTTTCTTTACTCCTTTATCACGGTCATTCCTAAACAGGACAAGGACCCGACCCTACCAGACAACTACAGACCTATAGCCCTTTTAAATTCAGACTACAAACTATTTACAAAAATCGTTGCCAACCGTTTGTCCCAATTCCTGACGAAGCTCATAAACAGAGACCAGGTGGGCTTCGTTCCAACCAGACATGCGGGTGACAACACCCGGCGAACTATAGACCTAATTGACATGCTGAACAGGGTTTGTCGCCCCGCCCTGATTCTCAGTCTGGACGCCCATAAGGCGTTTGACAGGTTAAGCTGGCCCTACATGTTCGCAACCCTCACTAGATTTGGCCTACGGGGACCCTTTCTCTCCGCACTACAATCCCTATACTCCAACCCCTCTTCCCAGGTCCGATTACTGTCCTTCACCTCCCAATCATTCCCTATGACAAACGGGATGAGACAGGGTTGCCCTCTCTCCCCACTCCTCTTTATACTCTGCCTAGAGCCCCTGGCAGAGGCTATCAGATCTCACCCTGATATCAAGGGGGTACCCATGCGGCAAAGGGAGTATAAATTATCCTTTGCGGATGACGTCCTCCTTACTCTGACCAGTCCCCACATTTCCCTCCCTTCCCTGCATGCCCTACTCACTCAATTTAGCTCCCTATCAGGCTATAAGGTCAACACGGCAAAGACAGAGGCCCTCCCCCTCCATGTTCCCCCGGAGGAACTTCTGCAAAATACATTCCCCTACCGATGGTGCACATCATCCCTCAAATATCTTGGGGTTCAGCTAACGACTTCCTACTCCGCCCTTTACCCGACCAATTACATCCCTTTGTTTAAGTCTATCAACAGTATGTTATCTCGATGGACCTCCCTTCCTCTGTCCTGGATAGGCCGAATTAATGTGCTAAAAATGTCCATCATGCCAAAACTGTTATATTACTTTGAAACCTTGCCTGTCCCCATCCCGATGTCACAGATTAAGTTGCTTAAGCGCTGGTTCTTGAAATTTATTTGGAATGGCAGGGCCCATAGAGTGGCCGGTTCGGTGGTTTTTGCCCCCAAGGATCAGGGGGGCATGGGTGCCCCGGATGTCTACAAATACTATCTGGCATCTCATTTGCGCCCGATAGTGTCTTGGTCGTGCCTGAGACCTCCGAATCGCTGGACAGAGATTGAGATGGGTTCCCTATATCCGACCCATCCTTGCTCCTTGGCGTGGTCGCCGGGGACAATGGGGGACCCCGGGCTTCTGGATCTCTGCCTGGGTCCCATGTTGTTCACGCTTAGACTGTGGCGCTCCTGCTCTTCCAAATTTGCATTGTCATCACCCTGTCCCCCCCTCTCTAATGTGCTGTTTAATCCTTTAGTTCCTGACAGTCTATCGCATGTTCGTATGTTCCCCTGGGCCAAAGAGGGATTGTTCCAACTCCGCCACTTCGTTCACCCTGTCACGCGTAAACTTAAGCCCTTTTCGGCCCTCCAAACTGACAGTCAACTCCCAAACCACATGCGGTATTCGTACCTCCAGATAACTCACTACTTTTCAACTCTTTCCCCCTCTCTCACCCTCACCACACCAACGCCTTTTGAGCTGCTCTGCTCCCAGGGCCCCTACCAAGCAAAGCTTATCTCTAGTATTTATCATATACTCCAGCAGAGGTCCTCTCTCACTGCCCTATCCCACTCCTACATGGACAAATGGACGCAGCTCCTTAATCAACAAATCACTCTCCCGCAATGGTCCAGAATTTGGTCCTCCACCTCTAAAATTTCCAGATGCGTGGCACAGAGAGAGACAGCATATAAAGTCCTACTGTTCTGGTATAGGACCCCCGAGGTTATTCATCGGTATGACCCCTCTCTTTCTCCCATGTGCTGGAGGTGTGGGAGGACCAAGGGAACGCATTATCATATCTTTTGGCAATGTGCTCTAATTACTCCTTTCTGGTCCATGGTATCTCACATGCTCCAGCAGATCTTTGACACCCCCATTCCATTAGATCCTGTCCACCTTCTCCTAGGCCTTCCCTTCCCGGAGTTGGGGAAGGCAGCTAATAAATTAGCCTCCTATGTACTGCTTGCTGCTAAAAGAGCTATCCCCTCTAATTGGTTGTCTACTCAGCCCCAACACAGATTCAGCTGATACAAACCATCAAGGACATACGCAGGATGGAACATTTGACGGCTATGGTGGAAGATGGGATTGACCGGTTTGGCGTGATTTGGGCCCCATGGGATGCCTCGACCTTTGGACTCCCACAGGTGCCCTTGGTGCCCCTAGCCACCCGGTCGGTGTCCATCTCCTAGTGTTCCCTGACCTTCTCACTCCCCAATGTTTTGTATCTTGTCGGTACTTTAAGTCTTTTTGTACTGGCCCAACGGCCACTCGAAGCTTACCTTATCTCTTGAGGAAATTTATAGTGGTATGTAACCCTCTTTTGTCAGATATTAGTCATGTTATTGAAGCACCAGTTCAAGACCCCAACCCCTGCATTACGACATATATGATGTCTCTCAGTCTTTCTTTTTATTTTAATATTGTTTTACGTAATACTTTTCTGTTGTTTATTTCCTTTATGCGTTTTGTTTTGCTTTGTTTTCTTTTAGTTATTTATTTTTATCCTTGGGCTGCTACTGTATATCTGTAGCCACCATGAGGTTATATCAGTCTCTCCAATACGGTATGCTCCAGACTTTCTTTGTCTATTGTCAGTTCTGTATCTTTTCATTTTCTGTAAAAAAATTCTCTCAATAAAAACTACAATTTAAAAAAAAAAACCTGTGGTGCAGCAGTCCCCCAGAGCCCCCCTTTTACTTACCTGAGCCCGATCGTCCCAGCGACAGGGATGAGCACAGCAGCTCCAGACGCTGTCTCGGGTCCTCATTGGATAGATTGATAACAGCAGGAGCCATTGGCTCCCGCTGCTGTCAATCAAATCCAGTGACACGAGAGTTGGGGAGGCGCCGAGTCCTGCTGTTTGTGTCAATGGACGCAGCAGCAGGACTCAGAAGCACGCCTGCACAAGTGCCCCCATGAAATATGGCTCTCCATGGGGGCACTTGAGAAGAGGAGGAGCCAGGAGCACAGCTGGGGACCCCAGAAGAGGAAGATCAGGGGGCGCTCTGTGCAAAACCCTTGCACAGAGCAGGTAAATATAACATGCTTGCTATTAAAAAAAAATAAAAAACAAACCTATACAACCCCATTAAAAGCTCTTTTTAGTCATTCCTTAATAGTAGTGGCAATACAAACCAGACTGATTTTGGTTGTAATTGGGAATGAGATACATGAAAGTCCAGCAAATTGAAACTGCATAGAACTACTACCACTGGACACTAAAGAGTTGAAAGGAGAGTTAAAAAGCCATAAGATTACAATTTACAATTTATTACAGTAAAACTTTGGATGTTACCTTTGAAAGAGGCTGCTGGGTTTCCAATGACATCATAGAAGAAGATGGCAGCGTGAGACCTGGGCTGTAGTACTTGAGCAGTGGATTGTAGCAGAACAACGCTGGTTCCACAGGGCAGGTGAGTATCTGAATCCAGGACAACCCATTAAAAAAGGAATGGGATATTTTAAAAGGAAGTAAGAGGGAAGGATGGACGTAAAAAGATTTGGAGTGTCTACATTAGGGATGAGCCGAACACCCCCCTATTCGGTTCGCACCAGAACCTGCGAACAGACCTAAACTTCGTGTGAACTTTAGAACTCTATTAAAGTCTATGGGACTCGAACGTTCACAATCTAAAGTGCTCATTTTAAAGGGTAATATGCAAGTTACTGTCCTAAAAAGTGTTTGGGGACCCGGGTCCTGCCCCAGGGGACATGGATCAATGCAAAAAAAAGTTTTAAAAACTGACGTTTTTTCAGGAGCAGTGATTTTAATAATGATTAAAGTGAAACAATAAAAGTGTAATATTCCTTTAAATTTCGTAGCTGGGGGGTATCTATAGTATGCCTGTGAAGGGGCGCATGTTTCTGGTGCTTAGAACTGTCCCTGCACAAAGTGTCATTTGTGCAGGAAAAAAAGTCTTTTAAAATCACTTGCGGCTAAATTGTCGGCTCCCCGTAATACAGAGAACACTCAATGAGTGTTCTCTGTATTAGCCGACAATTCCTTCATTCATTGATAAAAAAAAAAAAAAAGCGTGGGGGTTCCCCTAAATTCAATTACCAGGCCCTTCAGGTCTGACATGGATATTAAGGGGAACCCCGTGTCAAATTTAAAATAAAAATTGACGTGGGGGTCCCCCTAAATATCCATAACCAGACCCTTCAGGTCTGATATGGATATTAAGGGGAACCCCGCATGAAATTAAAAAAAAAAATTGACATGGGGTCCCCCTAAAAATCCATACCAGACCCTTTATCCGAGCACGCAACCTGGCAGGCCACAGGAAAAGAGGGGGGGGGATGAGAGAGCGGCCCCCCTCCCTCCTGAACCGTACCAGGCCACATACCCTCAACATTGGGAGGATGCTTTGGGGGTCTGAGACCCCTCAAAGCACCTTGTCCCCATGTTGATGAGGACAAGGGCCTCATCCTCACAACCCTGGCCGGTGGTTGTGAGGGTCTGCGGGCGCGGGGCTTATCAGAATCTGGAAGCCCCCTTTAACAAGGGGACCCCCAGATCCCGGCCCCCTCCCTGTTTGAAATGGTAAGGGGGTACCCTACCATTTCACAAAGAAAGTGTAAAAATGGTTAAATAAGACAAACACACTTTTGAAAAATTCCTTTATTAAAAATAAAAAAATAAAAAAAAGATTCCAGCGGTGCTAATCCACTCTTGCTATCCAGCGACGAATCTCCGGGGTCCAGCGATGGATGATGGACAGCGCTGGACTGAGAGATCCCCCGTCGCTGGATATGATCATCCATCGCTGGACCCCGGAGATTCGTCGCTGGATAGCAAGAGTGGATTAGCACCCTCCTCTTTTCCTGCGGTCTGCCAGGTTGCGTGCTTGGATAAAGGGTCTGGTATGGATTTTTAGGGGGACCCCCACGTCAATTTTTTTTTTAATTTGATGCGGGGTTCCCCTTAATATCCATATCAGACCTGAAGGGTCTGGTATGGATATTTAGGGGGACCCCCACATCAATTTTTTTTTTAAATTTGACACGGGGTTCCCCTTAATATCCATGTCAGACCTGAAGGGCCTGGTAATTGAATTTAGGGGAACCCCCACGCTTTTTATTTTTTATTTTTTTTAAATCAATGAATGAATGAATTGTCGGCTCTCTGTATTACGGGGAGCCGACAATTTAGCCGCAAGTGATTTTAAAAGACTTTTTTTCCTGCACAAATTACACTTTGTGCAGGGACAGTTCTAAGCACCAGGAACATGAGCCCCTTCACAGGCATACTATAGATACCCCCCAGCTACGAAATTTAAAGGAATATTACACTTTTAGGCTGCTTTCACACTGGGGCGGTATTCAGGCGTTACAGCGCTAAAAATAGCGCCTGTGTAGCGCCTGAAAAAAACCGGCCCCTTTCACTCCAGTGTGAAAGCCAGAGGGCTTTCACACTGGAGCGGTGCGCTGGCAGGACAGTGAAAAAAGTCCTGCTAGCCGCATCTTTGGAGCGGTGAAGGAGCAGTGTATTCAACGCTTCTAAACCGCTCCTACCCATTGAAATCAATGGGACAGCGTGGCAATACCGCCGGCATAGCGCCGCTGCAGCGGCGCTATGCGGGCGGTTTTAACCCTTTTTCGGCCGCTAGCGGGGGTTAAAACCACCCCGCTAGCGCCTGCAGACCGCCGCTAAAACGACGGTAAAGCGCCGCTAAAAATAGCGGCACTTTACCGCCGACGGCCACACCGCCCCAGTGTGAAAGGGGCCTTATTGTTTTACTTTAATCATTATTAAAATCACTGCTCCTGAAAAAAAGTCCGTTTTTAAAACTTTTTTTTGCATTGATCCATGTCCCCTGGGGCAGGACTCGGGTCCCCAAACACTTTTTAGGACAGTAACCTGCATATTACCCTTTAAAATGAGCACTTTAGATTTCTTCCATAGACTTGTATAGGGTGTTCCGGCTTTTCGAATTTGCTGCTAACAGCCCAAATTGTTCACTGTTCGCTGAACAGGCGAACAGGCAATGTTCGAGTCGAACATGAGTTCGACTTGAACTCGAAGCTTATCCCTAGTCTACATCTATTCGTTAACCCCTTTGCGCCTAAGAGTAAAACAAATCTTAATGCCTAAGCCCAATTTTTCAACTTAGGCCGCGTACACACGGGCGGACTGTCTGCCCAACTAAGTCCGTCAGACAATCCGACAGACAGTCCGTCCTACTTTCGAATGAACGGACTTGACCACACACGATGAACAGACAGTCCGCCGAAAGCTTGCACGATGACGTGTACAGCACGTACAACGGGACTAGAAATACGACGTCCAATACACTGCAATGCAATCTTTCGCCGTGTAAATCCTTTCTGAGCATGCGCCATACTTAGTCCGTCGAACTAGCCTACTCACAAGCGGACTGTCCGCTGAAACCAAGTTTGGACGGACAATATTACGGAAATTCCGAAAGACTTAGTCCGCCAGACTGTTCCGCTGAAAAAGTCCGCTGAAGCCCACACACGAGCGGATTGTCCGCTGAAACACGTTTCAGCGGACCAAGTCCGTCAGACAGTCCGCCCGTGTGTATGCGGCCTTAGACATGTGTTAGTCAAATTGTACATATCATCACAACTACTTTGTTCATCCAGGTGTATTATACAGCAAATTGGGCTTTCATTTGTTGGTAAATGGTAATGGATATCTCCTTTTTTGTTTTTGTTTTTTTTTATTATCAAAGGAAAACTGGCCCAAAATAGTAAAAAAAAAAAAAACATTTTTTTTTAATGTAGCTGTATTTTGCTTGCTACTACCATAACCTTCCACCATAGAACAACCCAAAATAAATTCTCCTGCATCTGACAATCGCAGCTATGCCACATATGTGTATGTTCGTTTTTTGTACCTGTAATACAGCCTAGATACAATAGTGCACATTTTGCTTTTTTTTATCCTACCTAAAACACACTGACACTGACATTTGACCCTGATTATTATTTTTATTTTTTCTCTCTCTCTCTCTGCAAAGACAGAGAAAGATACAATGTATTTCATCCATTCACAGAGACAGAAAACACAGGGGCGGGCTTCACAGTGACTGATCACTGTGATAGCCAATCAAAGGCTAACACAGCGATCAGGGAACCCAGAATCGGATGTTCTGGGTTCCGATCCTAAGAATGGGGCCCGGGGCTCTCGTGAGACCCTGGTCTCTGTGCTGAGAGCGCACCTCACAATGGGAGATATGCAAATATGCGGCCCCAAGGAAAAAATCCCAATCCAGTGGGGCGCATATTTGTGTTACGTCGGCACCAAGGGGTTAAAGCGGAGTTTCACCCAAAAATGGAACTTCTACTTTAAGTACTGGTGACCCTCTGACATGCCACATTTGGCATGTCATTTTTTGGGGGGGGGGGGGGCGGGTACCCAATTTTGACAGGCACCCGGCTCCAACTTCCACCCCTGGTGTCGCATCGGAAGGAAGTTCACCTCTCCCCCTCCCTCAAAGCTTCTGGGACACTTCACAGGTCCCAGAAGATTGCCTGGCCATTCACAACGCGCAGCGCGACTCATGCATGCACAGTGCGTGCCCAGCTGTCAAGCTACAGTAACAATGCCAGCACCTCGGAGAGGAGAGGGAGAGAGGCTTCATGCTCCTGGATCACTGAACTGCGGGACAGGTGAGTGTCTGTTTATTAAAAGTTAGCAACTACACTTTTTATAGCTGCTGACTTTTAAATGGGTGGAACTCCGCTTTAAGAAGCCCTTTGTTTGCAGCACATTTGGGTTGAAGGAAAAATAACTAAGTGCAAAAACAGTGTGCACCTAAACCACCTCACATTATATCACTCACATTCACTGCACCTTTTATCCCCATAGTAAAAATGAAAGTCAGGCATATACCAGTTAGTCCTACTATCCCTGATTAAAATTATCTTACCTCTGGCTAATTTTACAGTGTTGTATCCTTTGCAGTATCCTAGTTCTGGAAGGCAAACCTAAGGCTGTGCTTTTTATTTCTAGTAAACGGAGGCCTTGCCTTGCTATTTAAAATTGTCCATCTGCTGGCCAAATATACACTGCTGTGTTTCTTCATTATTGTAGTAAAACACCCACCTGTATTCTTTTTCTCTAGTACATTTCAGGAAATTCTTCCTAATTAAAAATGTTCTGCTTCTGACCAAATTTATACTGCTGTACCATCTGGAGGTCTTGTAATTCTTAATGAGAGCTTGATAGACATTGGCTAGCGCCAGGATCATTTTGCACCAGTGAGCACAGGCCCATGGTGAACTACTGGCTGATTTCTATCGGGCAATTAAAGGGGGCTTATTACCGCTAAAGGTACAGTACCTGGAAAAATACTTTTTTTTTCTGCATTGTCCCCACCAGCACCCATTCCTTTTTACAGTGGTTTGCCTATTAGCCCTAAAAATATCCAGAAGGAATTATGAGAGATTCTGGACAACATGAACACCCTGGATTCTCTATAACCTACCAAACCCAGCTACCTTAAACCCTTTTGTCATCCCCTGAGACCCATGTGGGGAGGTTATCCCCTTTCCCCAACCCCTATTTCCCCTTTCCCTACCTTTCCACTGCCCCATCCTCCTTCCCTCCATCCCCCTTTTTGTCCTCCCTTATCTTAATTTCTTCTCCTTTCTTCCCCTTTTCCTTTCCTTTTTTTTTTTGCTTATCCTTAATTGTGCCACAGTATCACATGCCAAAAACTTTGCTATTTTCCATTTATAGCTTTGTAAGATGGTTTCTCCAATTGAGCTATCTTTCTTACAGAATTGTCATGTTATCTTAAGCAACCACCAATCTCCTTTATGTGTTTTTCCTTTTATTTTTTTATTGGTAATTTCATTGGTCTATGTAAATTCTCTGTTATGTAATCTTACACATCTATCTCCTATTTAGCCTGGCTTTGGTACTTGTCAATAGTCCTTGTACTTTATACTGTAACATTGTGATACAGGGTTGTTTCCCTGCTTTTTCTCATTTCCTAAAACCTTCAATAAATACAATTGAATAAGAAAATAGCCAGAACAAGATTAGCCCCTTATAGTTGTCAATTGGATTTGCCTTTAAGTTTGGGTTCACTGAATTTTGACCAGATTCCTGGAGCCCTTAAACATTTCGCTCATCACTTCAAAAGAATATTTTGCAAGGTTAAGTATTGGTGTTAGACAAGATGTTTTGGCCCCCAATTCATCTCAAAGTTGTTCAATGTGGTTGAAGTTGGGGGCTCTGTGCAGGTCACCTGACTTACTCCCCACCAAAGTCATGAAATGTCATCATCATCAACTCATCATATCTTTATGGACTAGGCTTTGTTCTCCAAACTGTTGTGACAAGGTTGGAAGACCACAATGTTCAATACTCTACCCTACACTGGAAACACCAGCACTCAGTACATCAGGGGGCTTTCACATGCTTTTGGCCGCATAGTGAAATTCATAATAAATTACTGTCCATAAAATGTATTATTTTTCCTCCCTGCCTCATCCCCCGCTAGTTTCTATGTACAATGTCGCTGCTGTCTAGTCACCTGTCTGTGTTGTTAAAGGTCAGAGCTGCTAACTTGGTCGCAAAATACATTCTTGTAATAAATTCAGGCTTTATTTTATTTTATTACCCCAATCCAATGCAACACAGCATAGACAGGTCTGCTATTTTTAAAGGTTAAATTAATATTTATGATCTGTTAGACTAGGCAGAGCTTGTCAGCAAAAAATATTTAGCCTTTTTTACTAAAAGTACCCTGTCTACTTACAGGAGAGGGAATGTTGGCTGGGGTTTAAATGATAAGTGCATCTATATGATACAAAATGAATTATCAAGTTGCTTTAATATTTGGTTTATACACACTCAGCAGCTTGCAGTCCTGAAATACTTTTTTTAATCCAAGCTTTCCATGCGAACAGCAGTAGCCGAGCTCTGATGCACTGCCCTCAAAACACAAAAGCTACGCCCCTTCATATAGGTATTCTCCGATCATTTGCGCTAGATTGAATTTTTGGGGTTTTTATTTTACTTTGTGGGTATATTGGATTTATTTTTCCAAGAGAACATTTTTATGGTAATGCCTTTTTTGCCTTTGATTCAGTTATATGGTCTAAGGATCCCCCCTATCTGAAGAGGGCAGCAAGGCCTATGCATTGCACAGTTCTTCATGAATGGATGTGTTCCCAAATGTGACTGGAAGAGCTTTACTGCCCATGATTGTCTTTATTGTTTTTTGTAGTCAGTGGTGTATTTAGATTTTGTGCTGCCCTAGGCAAGATTAAAATCGGACACCCCTATCTGTGCAGACTCTCAAGTGTGTACTCCCAAGTGGCTATGCATGGTCGCTGGTGGCCATTTGGTATCCCTGGAGGCTGTGTGGTGTCTCTGGTGGTTGTGCGAGTCTCTGGAGGCCATGTGGTGTCTCTGGTGGCTGTGCGGGGTCTCTGGTGGCCAAGCGAGGTCTCTGGTGGCCAAGCGAGGTCTCTGATGGCTGTGCGGTGTATTTGGTGGCTGTGCGGGTCTCTGGGGGCCAAGTAATCGCTCTGGTGGCCACATGGTGTCTCTGGTGGCTATGCATGGTTTCTGGTGGCCGAGTGGGGTCTCCGGTGGCCGTGCAGGTTCTCTGGTGGCTATGCTGGGTCCCTGGTGGCCGTGCAGGGGCAGCTGTAAGCTGGGTAATAACAGCCGCCAACATCGGTGCTAGTTTACGCAATAATGACCCACGAAATTGGTGTCAGTAGCTGCAATAATAAGCCCTGAGCAGTTTCTGCAAAAATTCCCAGCAATGGTGCCAGTTTAAGAATAATAATAACCCCCAGCACTAATGGTAGTTTTTGTAATAATCCCCATGTGAACTGACATGGGCGGTGTGCTGCGGGTTAGGGGAGGTTAATTAATTAACAATGCTATTTGTAATATGCAGCAGTGACATCGCTATGGGGGTGCAGGGGGGTGCGGCCTGCACCGGGTGACACCTGCCAGAAAGGTGAAACCGGGACTGCCGATATACAGTGCAATATATATATATATATATATATATATATATATATATATATATACACACAGAGCTGCAGCGGAGCGAGTAGGGCATGTAGCCATGCGAGGGAGGCTGCCTATAACACTCCCCAGTCAGTGAAGCTAACCCTCGTGGGATCTCAAATATCTCCTTCAGTCAGGGTTTGTGGGTGGAGCTAGGGGTGTGGCTGCATCCTCCACTCCTCCCACAGACTTCTTTACTCTAGCTGATCCCGAGGCTGAAGGAGGAGAAAGAGGCGAGGACACAGCAGCCTAGAGTGACTGTCTTCATCTGCAGCTATGCTGTAAGTTACTGCACACTGCCACTGCATAGATCTTTAACCTGCCCTATACCACCCCAGAAGACTGCCCTATACCTCACTAACCTGTCCTATACCACCACAAACTGACCTATACCACCCCTATAGTGCCCCAAACTGACCTATACTACCCTGTAGTACCCCAAACTGACCTACACCACCCCAAACTGCCCTATACCACCCTATACTACCCTAACCTGCCCCTATACCATCCTATACTATCATTTACAGTTTTTTGGGGGAGTGCCCCGTGACCATGAAGTGGAAGGAAAATGATAAATGGTTTTCAAATTTTTTTACAAATAAATATCTGAAAAGTATAGTGTGTATTTGTATTCAGTCCCCCTGAGTAAATACTTTTCAAGTCTTGTCACAGATTCTCAATTGGATTTAGGTCTGGACTTTGACTGGGCCATTCTAACACATGAATATGCTTTGATCTAAAGTTTAGATTCTAAACCATTCTATTGTAGCTCTGGCTATATGTTTAGGGGCATTGTCCTGCTGAAAGGTGAACATCCGCCCCATTCTCAAGTCTTTTGCAGATTCTAAGCCCTTGTACACACGGTCGGAGATTCCGACAACCAAATCCGTTGGATCTTGTCCGAAACTGTTGCATACACACGGTCGGACAAAGTTGTCGGAAAATCCGATCTTTCAGAACGTGATGACGTAATTTCGTTACGATGGGACTACGTTCAGGCTAGTAGCCAATAGCTTTGATGTAGGAATTTGATCTGAGCATGCGTGGCACACATGATCGGAGTATGTCCGATCGGAGCAGTTTGTCGGAAAATATTTCCAGCAAGTTGGAAAATTTGGTCCGACGGATATTCCGACGGAAACAGTCCGATGCAGACCACACACAGTCGTAATATCCGACAAACCGCTCCGATCGGACACATTACGACGGAATCTCCGACCGTGTGTACAAGGGCTAACAGGTTTTCTTCTAGGATTGCCCTGTACTTAGCTCCATCTTCCCATCAACTCTGACCAGCTTCCCTGTCCCTGCTGAAGGAAAGCGTCCCCACAGCATGGGGATGGTGTGAGGATGGTGTATTCAAGGCGATGTAAAGTGTTAGTTTTCCACCACACATAACATTTCGCTTCTATGCCAAAAAGTTCAATTTTGGTCTTATATGACCAGAGCACCTTCTTCCACATGTTTGCTGTGTCCCCTCATGGCTTCTCGCAAACTGCAAATGGAACTTCTTATGGCTTTCTTTCAACAATGGTTTTCTTCTTGCCACTCTTCCATAAAGGCCAGATTTGTAGAGAGCACGACTATCAGTTGTCCTGTGGACAGATTCTCCCACCTGAGCTGTGGATCTCCGCAGCTCCTCCAGAGTTACCATGGGCCTCTTGGCTGCTTCTCTAAATAATGCTCTCCTTTCCCGGCCTGTCAGTTTAGGTGGACGGCCATGTCTCTGTAGGTTTGCAGTTGTGCCATACTCTTTCTATTTTTGGATGATGGATTGAACAGTGCTCCGCAGGGCTGGACTGGGACAAAAATTTGGCCCTGGACTTCATCCAGACCGGCCCACTCCAATTTTGCAAACGCGCACAAAAACAGTATGCTGCGCACTTGCATGAGAGTGACGTCATCACGGCCCGGCTAGACACATAGCAGGAGTATGCAAACTCAGAAGCCGACATGCACACTGCTGGTGATCTTTTATTTTCCAGCCCCCCCCCACCCCCTGGTGTCCCCCTGTCACCTGCCCGAAGTCTGGCTCTGCATTATATATTTTAAAATAAACAACTAATGCGCACACCTATTTTTGATCAACCGCAGTAATGAGAAGCTGCCAACATCACACAGGTTTAAGCCCCTTTCACACGGGACGGATCAGTAATGATCCGCCCCGTGATGATCCGCTCGCTCAGCGGGGATCGCTCCGTTGTCCCCGCTGAGCCGGCTGCGGACAGGGCGGTCTCCGCACACTGTGCGGGGACCGCCCTGTCAGATCTCTGCTCTCCTCTATGGGGATCGGATGAGCACGGACCGTCTGTCCGTGTTCATCCGATCCGCTCTGCAGACGGATAGAAAAATAGGATTTTCCTCCGTCTGCAGAATCGGACTGTTGCGGAGGCGGATAAAATCGGGTGTCTGCGGATGTTCATCCGCAGACACCCGCTATCCCATAGGGATGAATGTATGCCCGTATTTCATCTGCAAACGGATGGATGAAATACGGACATATCATCTGCATGTGTGAAAGGGGCCTAACACAAACCCACAGATAAATTGAATATATAGCAAAGGATGTGATGCTAACCAAAATAACATAAAAAAAATCCATTTGGTGCAAATAATGATTCAAATAATACAAAAAATCCAACATAGCTAAAAGTACATCAAACGTGTCAATTAATATTGAAATGTGCATAAAAAAAAATTTCAGCAAAAAATTTGTATATAAACAATGCTTATAATTAAAACCATTTTATCCAAACTATGTCCTTGGTATTAAAGTGCAAAAAGAGTACAAAAAAAGGGGGGTTTTTAATTATAAGCATTTTTATATATGATTTTTTTGCTGAAAATATTTTTATGCACATTTTAATATTAATTGACAGTTTTGGTGAACTTTTAGCTATGTTGGATTTTGCATATTATTTTAACCATTATTTTCACCAAATGGATGTTTTATGTTATTTTATTTAGCACCACATCCTTTGCTATATATATATATATATATATATATATATATATATATACACACAGCTATATATATATATATATATATATATATATATATATATATATATATATATATATATATATATATATATATATATATACACACACATGCACAGCATATATATATATATATATATATATATATATATATATATATATATATATATATATATATATATATACAGCCATGTGCTATATACAGTATTCAATGGGCCGGCCGGTTACCTGGATGGGTTCCTGCAGCACCGCCATCCGCCAGGCTCCCTCGTCTGCTCCAGGGACTTCTCTGCCTGTCGGCTGCTCTCATGGCGGCCCCCGGCTCATTTAAACTCACAGCGTCCGTTACCGCGGGGGCCGCCGGAGATAGCCGAGTTTTGTTCGCTGTCGGAGAGGAGCAGGGCGGGGGAAGCCGAGCGGTGGCGGAGGTGGCCGAAGATGTGTTATGAGAGCACCGAGTGGGGGCGGAAAGAGCCGAAGTGCGCCGCGCTGTGCTCAGAAGTACAGCGGTGCTCAAATGAATGGCTGTGCGAGTAGCGCAGCCATTCATTTGGCTAGGCTGTCACTGAAACCGGCCCACTGAGCCATCGGCCCACCGGGAATCTCCCGGTAGTCCCGATGGCCAGTACATGCCTGGTGCTCCGTGAGATGTTCAAAGCTTGAGATATTTCTTCATAACCTAACCCTGCTTTAAACTTCTCCACGTCTTTATCCCTGACCTGTCTGATGTGTTCCTTGGCCTTCATGATGTTGTTCTCTAAAAAACCTCTGAGGACTTCACAGAACATCTGTATTTATACCTAGATTAAATTACACACATGTGGACTCTATTTACTAATTAGGTGACTTCTGATGGCAATTGGTTCCACTAGATTTTAGTTAGGGGTATCAGAGTAAAGGGGGCTGAATACAAATGTACACCACACTTTTCACATATTTATTTGTAAAGGGGAGTCATGACAAAGAGATGTCTCCAAAAGAATAGCCATTAATAGGATCAATCACATTATATCAAAAAATGTTATTGAAAAAAATCAGCCATAAGATTATTTCACTAGGGCACTCAACACCCCAACACACACACACACACACACACACACACACACACACACACTCATGCGTATCCAATTACGAAGGACTGGGATTGCTAAAAATGACCTTTGTTTGGTTGTACAATCTGCGTTAGCATGTCCTATACAGAACGTGTGCAGTAGTTGTAAAAATAAATTCAGGTGAACAGATATATAAGTCACTTGTGATGGAAAAAGCACAAATATAGGTATTCTTGGACCGGTTGAGCGAATTTCATATGTCAGAGCATATAATCCAAGGAATAGATTATAGAAATGGGCGCCGTCAAAAAATTAGTTTTTCGCTTTGTTCCTTCCGTACGAAAAAAAATCCCTTTTCGTAATTCGTGCATAAAATTAAATTCGGATTCGTAGGAAATACGAATTTTCGTTGGATTCGTAAACTTTTAGTTAAAATAACGAAAGTTCGTTATGATGACTTTATCATTATGAGGGGTTCCCACCATCCCTGTGCTCTGCTGACTTCCTCTGATTGGTGAAAAAAAACACCAATCTTGTTTCTGTTCATTTGGATCCGAAATTTCGTATTTTGTATGAAATTCGTAAGCATAGAAATTCCCATAGGGTTCCCACCATCCCTGTGCTGAGTTCCCAGGTCTGTAAACCCGCTGTGCCCATTATGAGGGGTTCCCACCATCCCTGTGCTGAGTTCCCAGGTTTGTACACCCGCTGTGTCCATTATGAGGGGTTCCCACCATCCCTGTGCTGAGTTCCCAGGTCTGTAAACCCGCTGTGCCCATTATGAGGGGTTCCCACCATCCCTGTGCTGAGTTCCCAGGTCTGTACACCCGCTGTGTCCATTATGAGGGGTTCCCACCATCCCTGTGCTGAGTTCCCAGGTCTGTACACCTGCTGTGTGTCCATTATGAGGGGTTCCCACCATCCCTGTGCTGAGTTCCCAGGTCTGTACACCCGCTGTGCCCATTATGAGGGGTTCTCACCATCCCTGTGCTGAGTTCCCGGGTCTGAGTGTACACCCGCTGTGCCCATTATGAGGGGTTCTCACCATCCCTGTGCTGAGTTCCCAGGTCTGAGTGTACACCCGCTGTGCCCATTATGAGGGGTTCCCACCATCCCTGTGCCGAGTTCCCAGGTCTGTACACCCACTGTGCCCATTATGAGGGGTTCCCACCATCCCTGTGCTGAGTTCCCAGGTCTGTACACCCGCTGTGCCCATTATGAGGGGTTCCCACCATCCCTGTGTTGAGTTCCCGGGTCTGAGTGTACACCTGCTGTGCCCATTATGAGGGGTTCCCACCATCCTTGTGCTGTGCTGACTTCCTCTGATTGGTGAAAAAAACACCAGTCACGTTTCTGTTCATTTGGATCTGAAATTCATTAACGAAATTAACTTTTCATAACAATTACAAATTTTCGTTATGATGAATTTATCATTATGAGGAGTTCCCACCATCCCTGTGCTGTGCTGACTTCCTGGGTTTTTCACTTTTAGGTTTGTTACTTTTTCGTTAATTACGAATTTTCGTTATGAATTTGGATGCGAAATTAGTAAATGAAATTTCGTATTTCGTATGGAATTCGTATGCATAAAAATTTGTATTTCGGATTCATGCGAATGTATGAATTTCCAGAAATTCGTACAAATTTTCGTTTCGTACGAAACTAATGGCACATGTCTAATTAGCCAATGTTCATGCTGGAGTGAAAACGGGAGACTATATCTCTCTCAGTACACATCTGAAGTAACTCAGCCCAATCCTATGAAAAAATGGCTATCAGTATTGTATACTCAGAGTGCCTTGATATACTTCACAGATCAGCATGATAATGGTATGACATGCTGAGAGCCTGACAAGAGAGTATAATAAGGGCAGGATAAAAGGATGTTGTCCAGAGGCTGTCACTCTACTCCATGGATTTAACTGAGATAAGGATGGCAAATAGACCGTCTTCCTTTCGTGGATGTTGTAATCAGCTTGTTTGGTGGTTCCTCTGTGTATACTCGTGTTGCTTCATCGGCTCAGTTGTTTGAGTGGCAGCTTAATGCAAGACATCCGGTCAGAAGTGGCTACGTCAGATAGAGAGACCCATAAGTGAATGTGCCGTCAATTCATCCAGTCCGTCCAAACAGTAGAAGTGGCTCAAAGTTGCGTGTGCCTGCTGAAACGCATAGTGGAGCGCAAGGTGGAGATGGCGCTGCCTACATCAACGCGTTTCACACATGTGACTGTGCGCTTCATAAGGACGATAGTGCTGCATTTAAATCTTCCTTATCTTGCCCTGGGAGATCTTCAGAGAGTCGGGTAGACCGGTGAAGAGGGTAGTTGGGGAGACTGGTGAAGAGAAGTTCCTAGCCTGTAATGGGCTGTTGCTGATCTAACAGAGATCGTATCATGTTACTTCCCAATGGACTGAGAGCTCCTAGCCTGTAAGGGGCTGTTGCTGAACTACAGTGCCTTGAAAAAGTATTCATATCCCTTGACATTTTCCATACTTTGTCATGTTACAACCAAAAACGTAAATCCAATTTATTGGGATTTTATGTGATAGTCCAACACAAAGTGGTACATAATTGTGAAGTGGAAAAAAAAATAACTGGATTTCAAAATATTTTACAAATAAATATCTGAAAAGTGTGGCGTGTATTTGTATCCAGTCCCCTTTACTCTGATACCCCTAACTAAAATCTAGTGGAACCAATTGCCTTCAGAAGTCACCCGATTAGTAAATAGAGTCCACCTGTGTGTAATTTAATCTCAGTATAAATACAGCTGTTCTGTGAAGCCTCAGAGATTTGTTAGAGAACAACATCATGAAGGTCAAGGAACACACCAGACAGGTCAGGGATAAAGACGTGGAGAAGTTTAAAGCAGGGTTAGGTTATAAAAAAATATCCCAAACTTTGAACATCTCACAAAGCACTGTTTAATACATCATCTGAAAATGGAAAGAGTATGGTACAACTGCAAACCTACCTAAGCCGACAGGTAAGGAGAGCATTAATCAGAGAAGCAGCAAAGAGGTCCATGGTAACTCTGGAGGAGCTGCAGAGATCCACAGCTTAGGTGGGAGAATCTGTCCACAGGACAACTATTAGTCTTGCACTCCACAAATCTGGCCTTTATACAAGAGTGGCAAGAAGAAAGTGATTGTTGAAAGAAAGACATAAGAAGTCCCATTTGCATTTTGGGAGAAGTCATGAGGGGGACACAGCAAACATGTGGAAGAAGGTGCTCTGGTCAGATGGGACCAACATTGAACTTTTTAGCCTGAAAGCAAAATTCTATGTGTGGCGTAAAAAACGAACACTGCACATCACCCTGAACACACCACCCCCCCCACCATGAAACATGGTGGTGGCAGCATCATGATGTGGGGAAGCTTTTCTTCAGTAGGGAAAGAGAAGCTGGTCAAAGTTGATGGGAAGATGGATGGAGCCCAATACAGGGCAATCTTAGAAGAAAACCCATTATGCTGAGTACACACGATCGGACTTTCCGGCGGACTAGAATCCGTTGGACAATTTGATCGTGTGTGGGCTTTTAGTGGACAATCTGACTGTGTGCTAGTCCGATGGACTAAAACTGACGCTAGGGCAGCTATTAGCTACTGGTTATGAACTTCCTTATTCTACGTAATCACGTTTGAATCCGTCTGACTTTTGGAGTGATTGTGTGTGGCCAAGTCCGTTCGCTTGAAAGTCCGGCGGACCTCAGCTGCAAAGTCCATCGGATTGTCCGCCGGAAAGTCGGATAGTGTGTACGTGGCATAAGAGTCTGAAAAAGACTTGAGACTGGGGTGAAGGTTCACCTTCTAACAGGACAACAACCCTAAACATACAGCCAGAGCTACAATGGAATGGTTTTGATCAAAGCATATTCATGTGTTAGAATGGATCAGTCTAAGTCCAGACCTAAATCCAATTGAGAATCTGTGACAAGACTTGGAAATTGCTGTTCACAGATGCTCTGCCTCCAATCTGACAGAGGTAGAGACATCCCCAAAAAGACTTGCAGCTGTAATTGCAAATAAAGGAGGTTCTACAAAGTATTGACTCAGGGGGGCTGAATCCAAATGCACTCCACACTTTTCACATATTTATTTGTAAAATAATTGAAAACCATTTATCATTTTCCTTCCACTTCATATTTATGTGCCATTTTGTGTTGGTCTATCACATAAAATCCCAATAAAATACATTTACATTTTGGTTGTAACATGACAAAATGTGGAAAATTTCAAGGGGTATGAATACTTTTTCAAGGCACTGTAACAGACTGGGAACCAGAATTGTAGGAATTGTAGGAAAAAGGAGAAGAATCAATCAGAGCTGTAAATGGGGAGGAAGTTGTCCCTGGTTTTGTTGCTGTCAAATTGAGAATCCCATAATTCCCATACAAGTTATTACCCCCTTAATAAAATCACAAAACAAAGCTCAAGGACTCTTCACCGTGCCTGGATGAAAGCAAAAGTGGTTGTGTGCCTTGCTGTGCAGCAGTGGGGAACCCTGTCATCTGCAACCCTTACGGGGGTAAGTGCTACATTCAGTTTTTGGTAAAAAAAATATCAGTTATCTTGCCATGAAGGTCCATGCAGGCACTTCTTGTTGTAGGGTGTAGCGCTTATTCACGATATCCCTTAATAGTGTAGTTTATCTTTAACCACTTCAGCCCCGGAAGGCTTACCCCCCCCCCCCCTTCATGACCTGGCCATTTTTTGCGATACGGTACTGTGTTAATTTAACTGACAATTGCGCGGCCGTGCGAGGTAGTACCCAAATAAAAATTATGTAATTTTTTTTTTCCCCACAAATAGAGCTTTCTTTTGGTGGCATTTGATCACCTCTGTGGTTTAATTTTTTTTTCTCTATGAACAAAAAAGACCAACAATTTTGAAAAAAAAAAAAAAAAATTTTTTTACTTTCTGCTATAAAACATATCCAATAAAAAATGAAAAAAAAAAATCAAATATCTTCATCAATTTAAGCCAATATGTATTCTGATACATATTTATTTTTGGTTAAAAAAACAATCTCAATAAGCGTATATTGAAGTTATAGCATTTTATTTTATTTTTATATTTTTTTTACTAGTAATGACGGCGATCAGCGATTCTTAGCGGGATTGCGACAGACAAATCTGACACTTTTTGGGGACCAGTTACACTAATACAGTGATCAGTGCTAAAAAAATGCACTGTCACTGTACTAATGACACTTGCAAGGAACATGGGGGGTGATTAGAGGGTTAAATGTGCTCCTAGGGACAGCTTTCTAACTGTGGGGAGGTGCTTTGACAGGGGGGAAGACAAAGGTCAGTGTTCCTACTTAGCAGAAACACAAGATCTCCATCTTCCCCTCTGATAGAACGGCGGTCTGCTTTGTTTACATAGGCAGACTTCTGTTTTGCCTCTCCTGTTAATGATAGCGGGTGGCCGGCGAACAATGGGTCTGCCGGACCCGCTGATTGGCTCCCGCTGTATCCAATCACAGCAAGAGTGGGTCGCTGGTGGCAGGGACACGTGCCCCAGACCCCGTACACGAAATCACATACAGGTACTTGATTTTGCACAGCTGGGCCACCTTGCTGCAGTATATGTACATGGGGCGCTCAAGAAATGGTTAATGGGCAATTTTTAAATACATTTTTGACTGTAGTTCTGCTTTACGCTTACTATAAAGATCTCTGACTGGTGATCTTATGGCAAAGTCAACTGCATGGATTGTCTTTCTAACACAGCTTTGGCTGTCATTTTTACTTCCATGGCTGCCCATATCATATAGAACAGCCATGTCAGGTTCTTTCAGCCATGAGCTGGCGTGGGATGTCACCAGTCTTTTCAGTTTTAATACATGTTGAGTTGTACCAGGCTGATGACCTACACTTCATTATTCCACGGCTTCTCTGCTTTCTGACCCACATTTCCATGACAGTTTAAAGTCCCATTTCTACGTTACAAATAGCTTTCTATTTTAATCTGCGTCCAATCTAATAGCAATTTGCAGTTGTGTCCATTTATAACGTCTGCAAAGGCGTGGGATCAACAGAGGAAAAAAGTAAGTATATCACTTTATTCTTTATTCATCATCCCCGAGGCCTAGGCAAAAGGAGGAATGAACCCTTAGCAGTGGGAAGGGGGAGCCCTGAAAAGGGTATTTTTAATCCCTAGAGTTCAGCTTTAAAGTTGAATTCCAGTCTACATGCTAAATATTTATATGGTAGCTGCTTACCTCTGTTTTTAAACCATTGCTGCCTCCTGTTGGCCCCTGAAGGGGTTCTGAATGACAGGACATGGAGCTGATGATCATGTGACCACTGTCATTGGCTGTCATTGCACATAATTGGGAGCCCCTTACACCAAGTACCAATCATAAACTGTGACCACAGCTAACGGCGACAGCTCAGTCAGTGTGCTGGGAGCAGCGTGTATTTTGGTTTTGTGCTGCCCTAGGCAAGACTAAGATTAGGTGCCTCCCATCCCAGCCGCAGTGTACTGTTCTTGTCTCAGGGTCTGATGAGGAAGCTGCAGCCATTCTCAGTAAACAGCTGTGGCTTCTTCATCAGACCCTGAGACATGATTCGTCCAAGTGCCACATATGTGGTCAATGTGGCAGAGGATGGGGTCAGCGGGACATAGGGTGGGGTCAGCAGGGCAGAGGATGAGGTCAACGGAACATAGGGTAGGTTTAGCAGGGCAGAAGATGGGGTCGGCGGAACATAGGTCAGGGTCAGCAGGGCAGAGGATAGGGTCGGCAGGACATAGGGCGGGTTCAGCAGGGCAGAAGATGGGGTCAGTGGGATATAGGGTGGGTTCAGAAGGGCAGAGGATGAGGTCAGTGGGACATAGGGAGGGTTCAGCAGGGCAGAGGATGGGGTCAGTGGGACATAGGGAGGGTTCAGCAGGGCAGAGCATGGGGTCAACAGGACAAAGGGCGGGTTCAGCAGGGCAGAGGATGGGGTCAGCAAGACATAGGGCAGGTTCAGCAGGGCAGAGGATGGGGTCAGTGGGACATAGGGCGGGTTCAGCAGGGCAGATGATGGGGTCAGCGGGCTATAGGACGGGGTCAGCAGCGCAGAGGATGGGGTCAGCAGGACAAAGGGTGGGGTCAGCAGGACAAAGGGTGGGGTCAGCAGATCAGAGGATGGGGTCAGCAGGACAAAGGGCAGGGTCAGCAAGGCAGGGGATGGGGCTCTCAGGTGCTGCCGTCGCCATTCACCATAAGGAGAAACCAGCAGTGAAGCCTTTCGGCTTCATAGCCTGTACCCTGCTGTGCATTCACGAAGCACGCTTCGCTTTCTGAATGGCCTAGTGGTGGGAGAAGGAGGAGGGGGGCGAACTTCCGAGTGATCTCGCTGCAGCAAGATCACTCGGAAGTGGGGATGGGTACCTATCAACCCCCCCCCTTCCTGGTTTCCATGCCTAGGCAAATGATGTCATACATCTCAGAAGGAGGGGAGGAGGAGCCAAGCACACCCTCCTGCATGCATGCCTGAGCTAAGGGCAAATGGATTCCAGGGAATAAATGCTACAATAATCATCTGCCCTTACTCAAGTTGGCCATGGTCTGAAATGCTAGGGTTTTTTTTTATGAGACTCGCCTGATCACGGATTGGAGCAAGGGGTCGATCCCGACCCCTTACCACGTGATCAGCTGTCAGCCAATGACAGCTGATCATGTGACACAACAGAGCCGGTAATCGGCTATTTTTCCTCCTCGCGCTGACAGCGCAAGGAGAGAAAAAATAAGCCGATCACCGGCAGCCGTGAGAGGGACTTCAGTCCCGATCACGGCCAGCTCATCGGTGCCCACCTGCCCCCTGCCAGTGCCACCCAGATATTAAAAAAGTGCTACCCAGCAGTGCCACCCAGCAGTGCCTATAGTGCCACCCATCACTGCCCACAATATGCCTCAACAACAGTGCTGAACCTCAGTGCCACATATCCGTGCCCATCAGTGTCATCTACCAGTGGCCATCAGTGCCCAGCAGTGCCACCTATCAGTGCCACCTATCAGTGCCCATCAATCCCATCTATCAGTGGTACCTATCAGTGCCCCTTAGTGCCACCCATCCGTGCCACCCATCAGTGCCACCCATCAGTGCCATCTTATCTGTGCCCATCTTTGCCCATCAGTGCCGCCTTATCTGTGCCCATCAGTGCCACCTTATCTGTGCCTATTAGTGCCGCCTTAACTGTGCCTATTAGTGCCGCCTATCAGTGCCCACCAGTGCCATCTCATCAGCGCATTTCAATGAAGGAGAAAAATGGCCTGTTTGCAAAATTTTATAACAAACTATTAAACATGTTTTATTTTTTTATTTTTTTTATTTTGCATCTTTTTTGTTTGTTTAGCAAAAAATAAAACTCCCAGCTGTAATTAAATACCACCAAAAGAAAGCTCTATTTGTGGGAAACAAAAAAATGATAAAAATTTCATTTGGGTACAGTGTTGTATGACCGCGCAATTGTCATTCAAAGTGCATCAGCGCTGAAAGCTGAAAATTGGTCTGGGCAGGAGGGGGGTTTAAGTGCCCAGTAAGCAAGTGGTTAAAATACACTTTAATGCACAAAACCACAGTATAATACCCAATTGTTTGATAAAATATAAAAGATGATGTTATACTGAGGAAATGCATACCTAACATGTCACACTTTAAACTTGCATACATCCTGGAATGGTACTTACAGTACTTAAAAATCTCCATAGGCGACACTTTAAAAGCCATTACAGGATACCAGTTTAGAACTACTCAGATGTTCTGGTGCTAGAATCATTGTTCTCGCTATAATGTTCAGGACGATACCTCACTGGCGTGGTGCGATCGCGGTTTACATATGCAGTTGGAACCTGTGTGTGCACTCATCTTAGCCCTTGTACACACAGTCGGAGAATCCGTCGGAATGCTTCTTATCGGACTGTGTTGTCGGATAATCCGACTGTGTGTGGTATGCATCAGACTGATTCCGTCGGAATATCCGTCGGGCCCAATTTTCTAACATGTTGGAAATATTTCCCAACCAACTGGTTCGATCGGACATACTCCGATCATGTGTAGAGAATTTTGATCGGATCAAGTGCCACGCATGCTCAGATCAAATTCCTACATCAAAGCTATTGGCTACTAGCCTGAATGTAGTCCCATCGTAACGAAATTACGTCGTTAGTCCGACCATGTGTATGCAACAGTTTTGGACAAGATCCGACGGACAAAATTCAGACGGATTTGGTTGTCGAAATCTCCGACCATGTGTACAGGGGCTTAGATGTTGGGAGGTTTCCCTGTTAATAGTGTGAGACAATCCAATAGGCAAATAGGCTAAACAGTTAAAAATATTTATATCTCCTTGGCCAACTGCTAGGAGGTATATTACCAGTGGTGCATGCTAGGGGGTGGTATAAGTATTTAGGGGCTTACCCTGAGGATGAAGTGTGTTCTCTGACTTCCCAGGTCTGCTGTCTGGGGTGGACACATGTGCTTGAAGAAGGAAGACCTTCTTGAGGACTGAAAGCTTAGCCTGCTTGGCCAGAGGATTTACCTAGAGAAGTGAAGCTGTAGCCTGAGTGTTTGCTGGAAAGTATTCAGAAGGTCAATGCTTGAACACTACAGGGATTCTGGTGGCTCATCCAGAGGGTGTGTCCCCCAACATCTAATGCCATGTACATACGACCGGACTTTTTGACGGACTGAATTCCGTCTGACTTTGACGGACTTACGACAGACTAACGTCGAATCGGACTTGTCTACACACAATCACACCAAAGTCCAACGAATTAGACTGTGATGACTTAGGACTGGACTAGAATAAGGAAGTTCATAGCCAGTAGCCAATAGCTGCCCTAGCGTCGGTTTTCATCCGATGGACTAGCATACAGACGAACTGATTTTTCAGCTGGACTCGAGTCCGTCGGAAAGATTTGAAACATGTTCTAAATCTAAATTCCATCTGATTTTTCGACAGTAAAGGTCCGATGAAGAACACACGGTCAAATTGTCCGATGGATTCGTTCCGTCGGACCTTTGCCCTCGAAAAGTCTGGCCGTGTGTACACGGCATAACAGTTAGAAGGACACAAAGTGCCAGTCTGGCTTAGAGGTCCTTTTTCTGTGTGGCTGTAAGTAGGGTTGGAGTCTGTTCTTTTCTGGGTACGCTGTGTCTATTCCCTTTCTCCCAAGAGTATTTTAGAACGAATAAAACCTGGTAACCTTTTCAAAAGTAACTGGCACCCAATTCTTCATACCTAACAAAAAGTTAAGAATCCAACCCAGAGGTCAAATGTCAGCCCACCAAGCCACTTACAAGCCCCTTAACTTCCTCTAGGTGGTAAGGGGTGCTACATACAAAGAACACCAAACGAAATACATTTAACTAACCAACAAAAAAGTTGTTGTTTTTCCATGAAATTTCACATAATTTCCAGAGGCTTAATACATGAATTGAGAACTTCTGTGAAATCGGTAATTGTGCTGTGAAATCAATTTTGACCAAAGCTACTCAATGTTACTACCAAGACTAAACCAATTAGGAACCTATAAGTTTAACAAAGTTCCTGTGGCGCTCTTAGTACCTTTTCATATATAAAGATAGCTTTTCTATGAGATCCCATCCCACAAGTGAGCTGCTTGCTCTTTGTTAATATTCTTCCATTGCTTCTTGGTAATTGCACCAGCCTTGTTGCCCTGTTAGGTTTATGACCCTCACTGAGGGACACATCCACTTATCACCCAACCGTCCAATAAACCCGCCATCTACATGAAGAAAAGCTTCTTGGTAATTACACCAGCCTTGTTGCACTGTTAAGTGGATGTGTCTCTCAGTGAGGGTCACAAACCTATCACTCACCCGTCCAATAAACCCACCATCTACATGAAGAGAAGCTTTTTTTCCTGTACATTGTAAAAAGTATTACCACAAATATTTTCTATTTTCATTATTCTTGTATAACTTCTTTTATCAACAACTAAATTGTTATGTTTTACATTAAGTATCCTGATGTTGTTTAAAGGGGTTGTAAAGGTTAATTTTTTATTTTCTACATAGGTTCCTTTAAGCTAGTGCATTGTTGGTTCACTTACCTTTTCCTTCGATTTCCCTTCTAAATGTTTTTTTTCTTTGTCTGAATATCTCACTTCCTGTTTCTCCTCAGTAAACTTCACACCATCATCCGAGCTGGTGGTTAGTCAGCCTGAACAGCTTACTGAGGAGGAACAGGAAGTGAGAAATTCAGACAAAGAAAACAAAGAAAAATAATATTTAGAAGGGAAATCAAAAGGAAAAGATAAGTGATCCAACAATGCACTAGCTTAAAGGAACCTATTTAGAAAATAAAAAAACAAACCTTTACAACCCCTTTAAGGCTTGATTTACATCTATGCATGTTGCTTTTGAGCGTTTCTGCAGTGCTTTTTGCGGTGCTTGCCGCGTCTTTGGACATGCGTTTTGCATTTTTTTACAGTGTGGTTGCTTAGCAACCAGCTATATACAGTGTAAAAATGAAAAAAAAAAAACACAAATTGTGGCAAAAACACGGTAAAAACACAGTACTTGCGTTTTTGATACAGGTCCATTGACTTCTATTACATGCAAAACGCTGCATTTTGCATGAAAAAAGTCCCTGACCCTTTCCAAAAACGCAGAGGCAGAAAAATGCATTGATGTGAACATGTTCCATAGGAACCCATGTTAAAAAATTTCCCTGCATTTCCGCGAAATGCATGAAAAACACGTTAGTGTGAATCAAGCCTTAGAACACTCTGTAAATAACAGCATCCTTAAGCAGTTTAACATTGACTGCATTTTACCTGAAAAGCTCTATGACAAAATTTGATGCTTAATTTTCATTATGCTAAAGAAGAACTAAACTCAATCACTTAAATCACATATAATCTTTAACATGGTAATGACCTTTCAGGGGTTATTTCTATTATTTTAACCACTTGCCACCAAACCGCTGTACATTCACTGCGGCAGTGCTGGATTTATAAGGGGGCAAAAGTGGAACTTCCCCCTGGCTCCCCTGTCAGAGGGGGCCCTAGGCTTCCTTTTCTAAAATTGAAACTTAGTTTCCCTCGAGACTTTAGTGGTGTATTTGTTGAGGAAATTGCCCAGTTTTCCGCCTTTGCCAAGCTCTGGCTATGTCTCACTCCATCTCAACAGGCAGTTCTATTACACAATGAAGGGCTTTCCAATACCTTTCCATCTGTTCATATAGCTCTTTGAACGGGGTCTCCAAACTTTCTAAACAAAGGGTCAGCTTCCTGTCCTTCAGACTTTAGGGGGGGGGGGGGGGTGAACTGTGGCCATTGGGAGCAGAAGTTGTCCTGGCATCAGTGGGAGTAAACAATGCATCTTTTGGTACCAGGGGTAGGAATAGTGCCCATCGTTAATGTCAGTGGGAGGAGTAGTGCACCATTAGTGGCATCAATGAGAGAACTGGGATAGGATTAATAGCTCAATCTCAGTGTTTGCCGACGACACAAAAAATATGTAGGGCAATAACATAACAGCGGGATATAACCTTACAAGAGGACCTCAATAAATTAATGAAGTGGGCAACTAGATGGCAAATGAGGTTTAACATTGAAAAATGTAAAGTAATGCACCCGGAGGTTAAAAGTATAAATGCAGCTTACTTACTAGGGGGAGAAGCTCTGGGGGATTCCAGGATGGAGAAGGATCTGGGCCTCCTAGTAGATGACAGACTGAGCAACACCATGCAGTGTCAAGCTACGGCAAGCAAGGCCAGCATAATATTAGCATGCATTAATAAAGGGATTTACTCCGGAGATAAAACAACAATCCTGGCAATTTATAAAACTCTCATTCGGTCACATCTAGAGTATTCTGTCAAGTTCTGGTCACCAATCCTCAGAAAGGATGTGCTGGAACTGGAGAGAGTTCAGAGAAGGGCAACAAAATGAATAAGGGGGCTGGAAGACCTCAAATACGAGAAATGACTGCAAGCGCTAAATGTATTTTCCCTGGAGAAGAGATGATTGAGAGGAGATATGAAAGCAATATACAAATATCTCAATGGTGATCCCAGTATAGGTGGGAAACTATTCAGGGAGTGTAATGCCCCATACACACTATCAGTTTTTCTGCTGAGTTTTTCCTTCAGATTTACCAAAACCATATAATATGAGGTCAAACCTCAGGAGTTTCAGTTTGTATGCAACCAGGCAGACCCTTCTACTACATGGTTTTGGTAAATCTGAAGGAAAAACTCAGCAGAAAAACTGATAGTGTGTATGGGCCATAAGAGGACACGGGGCCACACAATGACATTAGAGGAAAAGCGGCTTAACCTTAAGCTGCGTAGGGGGTTTTTCACTGTCAGGGCGATAAGGATGTGGAACTCTCTTCCACAATCAGTGGTGTCAATTGGAAGTATTGATAATTTCAAAAGACTCTATGACGTTTATATTAGTGAATACAATATACAGGGATATGGGAAATGATTACCAAAACAAACACACACACCAACACAGGTGGAACTGGATGGACTATTGTCTTTATTCTACCTTACCAACTATGTAACAATGTACCGTATATACTCGAGTATAGGCCGACCCGAATATAAGCCGAGGCCCCCAATTTACCCCCAAAAAAACTGGCAAACTTATTGACTCGTGTATAAGCCGAGGGTGAGACATGCCTGTCCATCCCTGTGTGTGTGTCCGTCCATCCCTGTGTGTCCGTCCATCCCTGTGTGTCCGTCCATCCATCCCTGTGTGTGTGTGTGTCCATCCATCCATCCATCCCTGTGTGTGTGTGTGTCCATCCATCCATCCATCCCTGTGTGTGTGTGTGTGTGTGTCCATCCATCCATCCATCCCTGTGTGTGTGTGTGTGTCCATCCATCCATCCATCCCTGTGTGTGTGTGTGTCCATCCATCCATCCATCCCTGTGTGTGTGTGTCTCCATCCATCCATCCATCCCTGTGTGTGTGTGTCTCCATCCATCCATCCATCCCTGTGTGTGTGTGTGTGTCTCCATCCATCCATCCCTGTGTGTGTGTGTCCGTGTGTGTGTGTGTGTGTGTGTGTGTGTGTGTGTGTGTGTGTGTGTGTGTGTCCAGCCTACCTGTGTCCCGAGCCTCCGTCCCGTGCCTTGCCTCCTTGCCTCCGTCCCGTGCCGTGCCTTGCCTCCGTCCCGTGTCGTGCCTTGCCTCCGTCCCGTCCCGTGCCGTGCCGTGCCATGCCGTGCCTTGCCTTGCCTTGCCTCCGTCCCGTGCCTTTCCAGGATCGCCGCTCTTCGTCGGCGCCTCGGCGGCCATTGTAAAATTCAAAAGCCGCGCCTCCGCCTTCGCCTGTGATAGGCGGAACACTGAATTTCCCAGCAGCCTGTGTTCCGCCTATCACGGACATCGTCTCATCCTCGTCCGTAGTACGAGGATGAGACGATGTCCGTGATAGGCGGAACACAGGCTGCTGGGAAATTCAGTGTTCCGCCTATCACAGGCGAAGGCGGAGCCGGAGGCGCGGCTTTTGAATTATAGAATGGCCGCTGTCTGTCTGCTCGACACGCTGATCGAGCAGGCAGACAGCGATGACTCGAGTATAAGCCGAGGGGGGCACTTTCAGCCTCAAAAAAGAGGCTGAAAATCTCGGCTTATACTCGAGTATATACGGTAACTAGTACACCATTGTTGATATCAGCAGAAGACATTGTGCCTTATTGTTGGTGTTAGTGGGAGGAATAGTGTCCATAGGGCCCGAAAAATGGCAAGCAAAGAGCCACATCCTCCTGCCCCTGGGCCACAATTTGAAGACCAGTGTCTATCTATATTTGAGCACAATGGTCATTAGTTGTTCAGGAGAACGGTCATTCAGAAAATTGGCACTGATAAAGAATTATATGAGAACCTTGATGACCTATGAAAGACTAAGTGCTCTGTGCCAGCTGTTGAGAGCAGTGTCCTCATGATGATACAGTTTGATTTTAGTTAGGCAGCCCATAGATTATGCGATTTTCCTTCCTTCCATAATGGGTTGCAAGAAAGAAAATCGCTTGATTCCCCCATCAGAACAGGCAGTGTTGACAGGGGAATGCCTCCTACAGTGATAATGTGTTCTGCCAGCAGAGGGCATTAAAGATCTTGCAGTTGCTAAGTGCAGGACGAAAGTCATTTTGTAAATATTGTAGTGTGATCAGGGCCGGTTGGAACCAAGAATGAAATCCCCCCCCCCCCCCCCCCCCAAAAAAAATCACGCCCACCAAAAGGCCCCTACATTTATTATTTTATATCATGATAACATTTACTAACTACTAGTACTAACATTTATAGGTAAAGTTGATCCGGGGAAAATCTGATTGGCTCTTGGGGGATAAGGAAGGAATTTTTCCCCTGCTGTAGCAAATTGGATCATGCTTTCCTGGGATTTTTCGCCTTCCTCTGGATCAACTGTGGGTATAGAATTGGGTATATGGGATTGTATGATATTTTATTTTATTTATTTATTTTTATTAATGGTTGAATTGGTTGGACTTGTGTCTTTTTTCAACCTAACTATGTAACTAAAATAAAATTTATCAGAAATTCAGATTTACATGCAACAGCACCTTGTCCATATGCAAAATTATATGACATACCATTACGTTCAAATCCAAACCACAAACTCCAGTATTATTTTGTTTTATATAGCTTTATTTTAGGGCTGTGTAAATTAAAGATTAATTCCTCGATTAATCGTTCATTTTTTTGAGCGATCAAAATATTCACCTGTCCACCGGCTTCCGGATCTTCAGGGAGTTCCATTGGACATCCAGTGAAGTCATGGACATTGACGTCACCGGACTCCTTCCCCCTTTCCCAAGTGCCTCCGTCTGCTAACAAAGGAAAGGGGGAGGAGTCTGGTGATGTTGAAGTTCTGATTGAATGTAACGCGTACGGGGGAGGAGCTACGCATGATGTCACCCGCTGCTGCCCTATGGAACAAACACGAGTGTCGGCTTTACTTGCTGTGTTTTTATCATCTTTATGTGAGTAGTTTGTGTTTGAACACAAAAATTTAATCTTATACTTAAGCGGTGAGCACTTAGATCTTTTCTTTCTACCCATGACCTGGTGTCCTTGCTGAGATCTAAGGAGACGTGAGAGAAGTTTATGGTCCGTGTTAACCCTTTTGATACCCGCTTGCATGACCACCTGTTTGCACAGGGGTCCATGCCATAAGGTGAGAGTTATTAGTTAGACCGGAGGTGGAGGTATTGTCACGCTACTGTGTAAAAAAAAAAAATGACTTACGTCAGTGCTACACTTTGAATTTAAAACGTATTTGTGTGAACTGTGAAGTTAAGTCATGGATTGTGGAAACGAACTAGTTTTGGGTGATTGTATATAGTGTATACCACATTTACCACTGACTAATGCAGTTGCAATGCAAGGAGATCAGCTAGTAGTTGGATCTGTATGTGTGTTATAATTAATCGAAATGAGTCGATTAATCAAATAAAAAAAATCGATTAATCAAACACAAAAATTTTAATCAGTAACAGCCCTACTTTATTTATATAAATAGCTTAACTTGTGAAAATATTTTATAGCTTTGATCGCTGTATAAATGTCACTGGTCCCAAAAATGTGTCAAAAGTGTCGGATCTGTCTGCCGCAATGTCAAAGTCCCGCTAAAAATTACTGATATGGATGGGTGAATGGTTCGGCCTGAGCATAAGTTCGGGCCGAACTTTGGTTGTTCGGATGTTCTGCGAACACCAAACACTGTGTGTGTTCGGGGAAAATTCAGAACACCGGTAAAATCTATGGGACACTAACATGAAAAATCAAAAGTGCTCATTATAAAGGCTTATATGCAAGTTATTGTCATAAAAAGTGTTTGGGGACCTGAGTCCTGCCCCAGGGAACATGTATCAATGCAAAAACATTTTTTTTAAATGGCAGTTTTTTCGGAAGCAGTGATTTTTTTTTTAATGCTTAAAGTGAAACAATAAAAATTAAATATTCCTTTAACCACTTAAGCCCCGGACCAATTTGCAGCCAAAGGACCAAGCCCCTTTTTGCGATTCGGCACTGCGTCGCTTTAACTGATGTCTTTTTTTCCCACAAATAGAGCTTTCTTTTGGTGGTATTTGATCACCTCTGCGGTTTTTATTTTTTGCGCTATAAACAAAAATAGAGCAACAATTTTGAAAAAATGCAATATTTTTTACTTTTTGCTATAATAAATATCCCCCAAAAATATATAAAAACGTTTTTTTCCTCAGTTTAGGCCGATATGTATTCTTATACATATTTTGGGTAAAAAAAAAAAAATCGCAATCAGCGATTATTTATTGGTTTGGGCAAAAGTTATAGCGTTTACAAAATGGGGGATAGTTTTATAGCATTTTTATAAAAATTTTTTTTTTTTACTAGTAATGTCGGTGATCAGCGATTTTTATTGTGACTGCGACATTATGGCGGACACATCGGACATTTTTGACACATTTTTGGGACCATTGTCATTTATACAGAAATCACTGCTATTTAAATGCACTGATTCCTGTGTAAATGATACTGGCAGTAAAGGAGTTAACCACTAGGGGGCGAGGAGGGGTTATGTATGACATTATGTGTGTTTTTTTTATTGCAGGGGGCGTGGCCTGGCATGTGACATCACTGATTGTTCCCTGCTATAGGGAAAGACTGACGATCGGTGGCAGCCACACTAGGAAGCACGGGGAGAGGTTTGTTTGCACAGACCTCTCCTCGTTCTTCAGCTCTGTGACGTGATTGCGGGACATCAGCCAGCGGCGATCAGGTCCGCTGGTCGCACGGCCATGGTCATGGAGCGCGCTGCCGGTGGCGCACTCCCGACCCACGGCTGGGCACTTAAAGAGCAACGTACCGGTACGTGCTTGTGTCCAGCCATGCCATTCTGCCGACGTATATGTGCAGGAGGCGGTCCTTAAGTGGTTAAATATGGTGCCTGTAAAGTGGCGCATTTTTCTCGTGTTTAGAACAGTACCACAGCAAAATGACATTTCTAAGAGAAATAAAAGTAATTTAAAACCGATTGTGATTGTAATAAATTGTCGGGTCTCGGCAATATGGATAAAACTAATTGAAAAAAAAAAAAAAAAGAAGAGCATGGGATCCCCCCAGTCCATTATCAGGCCCTTTGGGTCTGGTATGAATATTAAAGGAAACCTCGAACCAAATTAAAAAAATAAATAAAAAATTGTGTGGGGGCCCCCCTAAAATCCACACCAAGCCCTTCGGGTCTGATATGGAAATTAAGGGGAACCCTGTGACAATTGTTTTTTAAAAATGGCATAGGGGTGCCCCCCAAAATTCATACCAGACCCATCAGGAAATAACGGGGTACAAGTACCCCTACCATTTCACAAAAAAAGTGTCTAAATGTTAAAAGCCTTTAAAATTAGCTTTTTTGATTATTCATGTTCGTGTCCCATAGACTTTAATGTGTTTGTGTGTTCTGCGGAATTGTTTGCCTGTTCGGTATGTTCTGGTGCGAACCGAACCGGGGGGTGTTTGGCCCATCCCTAATCACTGATCGCCACCAGAAAAAAATAAAAAGGCATAAATCTATTCCCTATTTTGTAGACGCTATAACTTTTGCACAAACTAATCAACATACACTTGGTGATTTGTATTAACCAAAAATATAGAAGGATACATACTGGCCTAAAATAATAAATACTTTTTTTTGGGGGATATTTATTATAGCAAAAAATATATATATATTTTTTTTTAATTGTCGCTCTTTTTTTATAGCACAAAAAATAAAAACTGCAGAGGTGATAAAATACCACCAAAAAAAAGCTCTATTTGTGGGGAAAATAAGGACGTCAATATTTTTTTTGGGTGCAACATCACACAACCATATCGCATAGGACAGGCTGCAACACCTTAGGCAGCAGCAGTGGCTGTGCAGGTGGACTGTGGATAGCTGCTCAGTTCACACTCACTCACAGGTACAGGTAGCTCTCTTCTGGCGTGCTCCATTCCCTCAGGCTCTGAGCCACACTGAAGGAGATTGAAGACTTGGGTGGGTGGAGCCAATTGACTAGGCTCGGAGGCTGAGCGCTCTGAATGCTGAGGTGGCCACGGCCTCTGACATCACTGGTTGCTAGATGCTGCGTGGCAGGCGGTTCTAGCAACCAGTGCAGCGCACAGCCGAGCAGGATCGGCCCTGCTCCTGCTGACTGATCCAACCTCCTCCTGACAGGTAGAGTACGGCAAGGTGGCTACCAAAGTACGGGTACTCGGTACTACACCTGACAACTTTGCAGCGCTCATGTTTTCGGCTACCTCCCCTCTTAAAATGCCACCTGGAACCATGGTCCCACTGTGTCCCATGGTAGGGCCGGCCCTGACTATGATGCATAACTGTGATTTATTACTTGCCAGTTCCAATGCGTAACGTGTATTCTTGCTGTCAATAAAATTGAGGAGGGAAAAAAAAAAAAAACAAGTGTCTTCTTCGGAAACCTAACATTCTTTTTTTTTTTACCAAATGAGATGCATCATTCATTTCAGATCACTTTTTTATTTGTCACAATTTAAGTTCTATGTCCCTCCCAAGACCTCCTGCTCTCTGCCTCCCTTGTCACCTCCTCCCATGCTCACCTCCAGGGATTCTCCAGAGATTCTCCCATCCTCTGGAACACCCTACCCCAATCTGTCCAACAATCTCCTACTCTGTCCACTTTTAGACAATCCCTGAAAACTCATCTCTTCAGAGAGACCTACATTTACAGTTGTCATTTCCTCCATCAGCCCATCCCCCAGTTTTTTGCCTTTTGTATTTCTTGACCCTCCCTCTTAGATTGTAAGCTCTATCGAGCAGGGACCTCTGATTACTCCTGTATTAAACTGTATTGTAATTGTACGGTCCGCTCTTGTTGCAAAGTGTTGCGTAAACTGTTGGCACTATATCAATCCTGTATAACAACAACTTTGGTCTTAAATAAAAAATGCAAAAACACATGGTGCGCTATGTATATTTGACAATTATAGGCTATAGAAACGAGGGCGCTCCTGTGCCCAGCTATCCTCCTCACCACCCGTGTCATGCTACTATCCAGAATACACCTGGAATTATGACTTGGCGTTTAGCAACCCTGCCTTGGAGAAATAGGCATGACATTTGCATGTTTCCCTTTGCTTGTGTGGGTTTACTCTGTTTTCCTTCCTACCTTGTATGTACAGTATGCATGTGAGATAATGACCTTGTTTGTAAGCTCCTTGGGGGCCAGGATATAGTAGGTTATTTAAATACCTGTAAAGGCCCATACACACGATCAGACTTTTTGACAACAAACATGCAAATTAGCTGTTTTGGAGCAACATCCGACCGTGTGTACGCTCCATCAGACAAACTTTTTTGGTTTTCATCTGACTTTTGTTGGCTGTGCGAACGGACAAACTTTCTGGCAACAAAAGTCTGATGGAGCAAAGTCTGATAGTGTGTACACAAAACCATAGGACTTTTGTACAAAGTACAAACAGGCATGCTCAGAACCAATGCAAAAGATCAGACAACAATACAGAAGTTGACCAAAGGTGGCGGTAAAGAGCAGAAAAACCACGTGTTTTGGTGAAATTTGGCTGAAAAAGTCCTGCTGTGTGTACGCAATACAAGTTCAGGGCCGACACCCTTTGTACAAAAATCCAAGGGAAAGTTTGTACAAAGTCCTATCGTGTGTATGAGGCTTAATAATGAAGGTAGGTATAATTCATTCTATTAAAACTTGTGTTTGGGGAGGAGTTCATGGAGGAAACTGAGGTCCAATCTCTGTCGTGTTTTACCATACATACTCCATCATCTGCTCTACCTATAGCCCCCAACCTTCACCACTCCCCCACCACACCACTATCTTCCACATTCCCTTCTCCATTAGAAGTGATTTAGCAGAATGCAAAATGATGGGTTTGATAAAGTAATCAAGATACCAGAACCCTTTACCATGTATTACTTTGGCAAGAAATACAATTTTTAGCAGAAAAGTAGCAACAGCAGATCAGTTCCATAGGTTGTAAACCCTTCTCTACAACAAAGATGGAGCTAAACCTTTATGAACTATTCCTCACCTTCGTATTTGTTTTCTTCTCGTTCATGGCTCATTGCTTCCTTTTTCCTCATCCCCTTCCCAACCTTCTGGCTTAAGACATTTTCTACTTAGGAGTCAAGAATGCTAACCCCCTACCTTTAGGGGGAAGTTTCTTTAAAGTGGTTGTATAGTCAATTTAAGTACTTTTACCTATAAGAAAGCCTATAAGAAGGCTTACCTGCAGGTAAAAAAAAAAATATCTACTACACCTGTATGGTTTAGGAGATATTCCCCTCGCAATGCGCCGCTGACTGCAGCAGAGCATGTGCACAGGGGATTCTCGGCTGATAGTCCGGCAGACCCTACCGAGAAGGAATCTCCCGTGCGCATGAGTGACGATATTGCAGCTCCGGCCACTCACAGCGCCAGAGCCCTGATACCCGGAAGAAACGCCATGTCAGCTCCCTCCGCATGGCTCAGGCCAGACGTCGGGGCCTCGTTCTATGGTAAGTATTTCATAATGCGCTAGTATGCGGTGCATACTAGCTCATTATGCCTTTTCCTTTGCAGGTGAGTTAAAAATAATTCAGAGGGTATACAACAGCTTTAACCCTCGTTTTCATTGTATTTTTTGTTCTTTGTATAAAAACTTGCTTTGAGACAAGGCAGGTAAAATGTTTTTCTTTTGCTAGCATATCAGTGTGACATATATTAATACCAAAAGTATTATGACACCTGCCTGTACACGCACATGAACTTTAATGGCATCCCAGTCTTAGTCCATAGGGTTCAATATTGAGTTGGCCCACCTATTGCAGCTATAACAACTTCAACTCTTCTGGGAAGGCTGTCCACAAGGTTTAGGAGTGTGTCTATGGGAATGTTTGACCATTCTTCCAGAAGTACATTTGGACAAGTACTGATGTGGACAAGGCCTGGCTTGCAGTCTCGGCTCTAATTCATCTCAAAAGGTGTTATATCAGGATGAAGTAAGGACTGTGCATGCCAGTCAAGTTCCTCCACCCCAAACTCACTCATCCATGTCTTTATGGACCTTGCTTTGTGCACTGGTCATAATCACTTGGTGGTGAGGGGGGGGGGGGGGGGGGGGAGAGATGGTGTGGGGTTGTTTTTCATGGGTTGAGCTTGGCCCCTTAGTTTCAGTAAAGGAAACTCTTAAGGTGTCAGCATACCAAGACATTTTGGACAATTTCAAGCTCCCAACTTTGTGGAAACAGTTTGGGGATGGCCCTTTCCTGTTCCAATATTACTGCGCACCAGTACACAAACAAGGTCCATAGACATGGATGAGGGAGTTTGGGGTGGAGGAACTTGACTGGCCTGCACAGAGTCCTGACCTAAACCTGATAGAACACCTTTGGGATGAATTAGAGCAGAGACTGCATGCCAGGCTCTCTCACCCATATCGTGCCTGACCTTACAAATGCGCTTCTGGAAGAATGGTCAAACATTCCCATAGACACACTCCTAAACCTTGTGGACAGCATTCCCAGAAGAGTTGAAGCTGTTATATCTGCAAAGGGTGGACCAACTCAATATTGAACCCCTATGGACTCAGACTGGGATTCCATTAATGTTCATCTGCATGTAAAGGCAGGCATCCCAATACATTTGGTAATATAGTGTACAGTTGTGTGAAAAAGTATTTGCCCCTTCCTGATTTTTTTTTTTTTTTTATGTTTCTCACACTTAAATGGATCAGAACAAATTTTAATGTTACACAAAGATAATCCAACATGCAGTTTTTAAATCATTTCATTTATTAAGGGGGAAAAAAGCTGTTCAAACCTGCTTGGCCCTATGAGAAAAAGTAATTGCCCCCCCCCCCCCCCCCCTCCTATGCTGACTCACTAATTAACTCTGGTTAACCACAATTTTTGGGAAAGCAAAGTTAAATTTCACTTCCCACACCCAGGCCTGATTACTGCCAGACCTGTTGAATCAATAAGTCACATAAATAGCGTGCTTCACTTTGTCAGACAGCTTTCAACAGACCACAAAAAGCCACACATCATGCCACAAGCTAAAAAAAAAAAAAAAATTCAAGAACAAAAAAAAGAAACACATAAAATGAAACCATAATTTAAGAACTGCATTTTGTATTTACTAGGGTTATCTTTGTGTAATAATACAATTTGTTTGATGATCCGAGTAATTTAAAGCAGAGCTCCACCCCAAAATAAAAAAATTACATTAAAATTCTACAAAAAAATAAAAAATAAATTTGAAAAAAGAAAATTACCAAAAACCACTGTTGCTAGGCAGTCTTCCTAATCTGCTTCTTCCTATTCCGCTGAGCTGTTCTGTCACTTCCTCCTCTTCAGTGAACTGCCCCGTTGTATTCAGGGACATGGGTGTGTCCCAGAAAACAGCAGGGCCATTCACAAAGCGCCGCAAGGCTCCACTGCCCGTTTACCTTAGTTAGGATGGCAGCACCAGCACCTGATAAAGTGGAGACTGCATTTTAAGGGCTGGCAATAAACTTTGCTAGCTAACAAGGAAGCTTCAGATGTTCTTGTGATTCTATTGCACATTGCAGCTCACAGAAGCACCAGGAAAAAAAAATCTGCACGCAGAGAACCCGAAAATTTATGTTTTTTTATTTTTTATTAAATAGATTACCTAATATACAAACATGACTGCAGTCTATGCATGCAAACCATGGATCAGCCTCGGGGGGCTGACAACATGGGCTTGCTGGACAGGTAAGTGCCCTTATTAAAAGTCAGCAGCTACAGTGTTTGTAGTTGCTGACTTTTTTTTCTAAACGGCTGGACCTCCACTTTAAGTGTGACAAATATGCAAAAAAATAATAAAAATCAGAAAAGGGACAAATACATTTTCAAACAACTATCAACACCAAAGGATAGGCAAGTCAACCATGTTCTAATGTCTTGGATGGATTGTCCCATCTTGGAATACGCAGCCCAATATGGATAAGGGTTTGCACATAGACTGAAGTCATGTTTGTATAATATTAGGTAATCCATTTAATAAAAAAATAAAAAATAATAATCTACATTTTCGGGTTCTCTGCATGCAGATTTTTTTTTCCTGGCGCTTCTGTGAGCTGCAATGTGCAATAGAATCACAAGAACATCTGGAACTTCCTTGTTAGCTAGCAAAGTTTATTGCCAGCCCTTAAAGTGCAGTTTCAACTTTATCAATTATTTAAAAAAAAAAAGCAGTAAAACTAGCCAGAGATAAATGCCATGAAAATATGGCAGTATCTTTGTCATGAAGCTTATATTTAAAAATTTTATTTTTCAGCGCCTCTTTAATGTGAGCCGAGCTCTAGAACAATTTCCCTTCAGTGGGGACATTTTCTGTCTCTAATGGATTTCTCCGCAGTGCCAGGATTAAGACAGAAGAGAGCTGAGCTCTCAATATGGCTTTAAACTCCAGTGTGCGTGGATCATATCCCATTACTCATGGAAACGATGGAGAAAAGAGACTCTACGAATAATACTCGCTGCGGATGTACAGTGCTTTGCGGCTTGACTGCGCACAGATTTGAATTTAGCATGCATTTAAAGTATAACTAAGCACATAAATTGTGTAGAGAAATACAAACTGAGGGTTTTAGGTTTGCCATGAAAACATGTGTATTAATTGTGACAGCAAAACATAGCAAATTAGTACAGATAGGAAGCATCTGGAAGTAGCCCAGTCACAAAGCAATGTACTTTCATATAAAATGTCTGGTAATCAATGTTCAGTCTTTTTATTGATCCAGGTTTCATTAGGAGATTTTACATATGTATATTGGGCACCTTAAAGTGGAAGTAAACTCCCCTATCGTTTTCAGCCAAGGACAGGCATGTACTGACCATCGGGAGTTTCCCGGTGGGCCGATGGCTCAGTGGGCCACTCTGATGTAAGGGGGCTGCTGATGGGACACTGATGTAAGGGGGCTGCTGATGGGACACTGATGTAAGGGGGCTGCTGATGGGACACTGATGTAAGGGGGCTGCTGATGGGACACTGATGTAAGGGGGCTGCTGATGGGACACTGATGTAAGGGGGCTGCTGATGGGACACTGATGTAAGGGGGCTGCTGATGGGACACTGATGTAAGGGGGCTGCTGATGGGACACTGATGTAAGGGGGCTGCTGATGGGGGTGCTGATGGGGCACTCTGATGTAAGGGGGTGCTGATGGGGCACTCTGATGTAAGGGGGTGCTGATGGGGCACTCTGATGTAAGGGGGTGCTGATGGGGCACTCTGATGTAAGGGGGTGCTGATGGGGCACTCTGATGTAAGGGGGTCGGTCTGGATGAAGTCCAGGGCCAAATTTCTTTCCCAGTCCAGCCCTGACCAAGGAAGCTGCCATCTTTGCCTTTGTTTAACCTTCAACTGCTATGGTGCTGCGCATGTGATTCGTTATGACACCAGCCATTGGATGGTTTGATAATATCGCTGAAAGCACAGCCAATGTGCAGTTAGCATTCCCGGCATGCCTTTTTTTTTTTAACTGTTTAACCACTTAACCGGCTCATAGCCGAATGACGGCTACAGGACGGTTGTTTAACTCTGGGAGGCCGTCATATGACGTCCTCCCAGAATTCCGCTTTCGTGCCCCCACTCGAGAGAATCCATGACCACCGGGTCCACATGACCTGACGGATCACGGTAAACGGCCGCTCATCGCGTCCGTTTACCACGTGATCGCTCCGTCAAATGACGGAGTGATCACTTGTAAACAAACCGGCATCATGTTATGACGCCAGTTCCTCCCTCCCCCTCTCTGTACCGATCGGTACAGTGGAGGGGGAAGAGATCGGTGTCAGCAGCGCTGTGGGCTGCATCTGCAGTGCCCACATCGCTGCTCACTGAAAATTAACGCTGCAACACCCTGCTGTAACACCCGCCAATACCCTGCAACGCCATACTCGGAGATACCCAGCCATAGTCGGTGATACCCTGCAATACCCAGCCATAGACATCTCCCTCCCGCCGCCCTCCAGTGCTTCTACCGACTCGCCAATACAATCAAAGCCAGAATCTTTTTTTTTTTTTTTTTTTTTTTTCAGGCTTCCCAGCTTAGAGGCGAGATGCGGGGTCTTATTGACCCCATATCTCACTGTAAAGAGGACCTGTCATGCCATATTCCTATTACAAGGGATGTTTACATTCCTTGTAATAGGAATAAAAGTGATCAAAAAATTTATTTTTGGGGAAAAAAAATGTCAAACTAAAATAAAGTAAAATGAACAATAAATTATTATTATTTTTTTTATTTTAAAGCGCCCCTGTCCCCATGTGCTCGCATGCAGAAGCGAACGCATACGCAAGTCCCGCCCACATATGAAAATAGTGTTCAAACCACACATGTGAGGTATCGCTGCGAACGTTAGAGCGAGAGCAATAATTCTAGCCCTAGACCTCCTCTGTAACTCAAAACATATAACCAGTAAAAAAAAATTAAATCATTGCCTATGGGGATTTTTAAGTAGCGACGTTTGGCGCCATTCCACGAGCGTGTGCAATTTTGAAGAGTGACATATTAGGTATCTATTTACTCAGCGTAACTTCATCTTTCACATTATGCAAAAATTGGGCTAACTTTACTGTGTTTTTTTTTTTTTAAGCACAAAATTTTCCAAAAAAAAAATCATTCGAAAAATTGCTGCGCAAATACCGTGCAAGATAAAAAGTTGCAACAACCACCATTGTATTCTCCAGGGTGTTTGCTAAAAAAAACATATATAATGTTTTGGGATTCTATGTAATTTTCTAGCAAATAAATGATGATTTTTAACATGTAGGAGAGAAATGTCAGAATTGTCCTGGGTGCTGCAGAATGCCTGATGGCGCTCCATGCATGTTGGGCCTCTGTATGTGGCCACACTGTGTAAAAGTCTCACACAGGTGGTATCGCCGTACTCAGGAGTAATAGAATGTGTTTTGGGGTGTAATTTGTGGTATGCATATGCTGTGTGTGAGAAAAACTGATGACAATTTTGTGAAAAAAAAAAAAAAAAGTACAAAAAAAAAAATCTTGATTTTGCAAAGAATTGTGGGAAAAAAATGACAACTTAAAAAAACTAATTTTTCCTCTTCATACCTTGGAGTGTCTTCTTTCGAAAAAGGGGTCATTTGGGAGGTATTTGTACTTTTCTGGCATGTTAGGGTCTCAAGAATTCAAATAGGCCGTCAGTACTTCAGGTGCAATCAATTTTCAGATATTGGCACCATAGCTTGTGGCCTCTAACTTTCACAAAGACCAAATAATATCCACCAATTTGTACTTATTTTTACCAAAGATATGTAGTAGTATAAACTTTGGCCAAAATTTATGAAGAAAAAATTACTAATCTGCTAAATTTTATAACAGAAACAAAGAAAAATTCATTTTTTTTTTACAGAATTGTGTATTTTTTCTTTCATAGCACAAAAAAAAAAAAAAAACGAGCGGTGATTAAATACCACCAAAAGAAAGCTCTATTTGTGTGAAAGAAAGGACAAAAATTTTATAGGTCCAGTGTTGCATGACTAAGTAATTGTCATTCAAAATGTGAGAGCACCGAAAGCTGAAAATTGGTCTGGTTATTAAGGGTGTTTAAGTGCCCAGTGGTCAAGTGGTTAAATCCATGGGTTTACTTCCACTTTAAGCAAACTGAGAATACACCTGTTCTTGGAGGGGGGAGGTGAAGGGAACATTACACCCACATGAGCTTGTAGGACATTCTATTCCAAAACTATGGGAAATATATTGAAGCCCTTTTGTGGTTACAATACTCTTCATTGTTCTGGGAAGGTTTTCTGGAATGTTTTCAAGTATGGCTGTGGAACTTACAGTATGGCCATTAAGCCAAACAGAGCATTTTTGAGGCCAGATATTGATGTCGGAAAAGACCTAGCTGTCAACGGGTATCTCAATTCATCCCTAAAGTGTTCATATAGGGTTGAGGTCAGGGGTCTATGAAGCCCACTTAATTTTTTTTATTTTTTGGCCATATAGTGTATCGAGAGGTTACATTTTTGTCACAGCCTGTCATGGCTGAATCCTGGGCCATTTTGGCAGTCAAGGCTTTGGTACGTCCAGATTTTGCCAAAACTTGTTTATCCCTTTCTGGCTCCTGTGCATTCCCATTAGCCAAGAAAACTACCCATTAGGGATAAGCCAAAAGGAAAAATGTTGGGGAGGTGTCAAAGTGGCAAGCTATAACAAATCCTGAAATTTCAGCGTTTTGGCTGTTAGAACAGGAGGCATTTGACCATGTTGGGAAGGTTTGAGACCTCTAGTTGCCTACATCGCATAGAGACAGCAGTTTATCCCCTCCCCGTGACAAAGGTTCTTTAAAGCACATTTGAGACCCCAGAAACAAAGAGCTAAACTTTGCAATAAGCATCACTATTTACATGGTCTTCCCTCATAATATGAACATGGCCATACAGTACATTTGGTGCCACAGTTGGACCCAGCTTCCCAATGAACTTTATAATTTAACAAATTTGGACAGACATTCAGTGGTGAAGCTAGACATTCTTTCACCTGGGGAAAAGAATCAGTTTGCCCCCTGTAACGGGAAAAAAATTAATCAGGAAAGTGAGAAACTCCCAGCCCATAGCTGTTGAGTCTGTCCCTTCCCCTGTGCTCTTCTGGTACCCCCCCCCCCTCCCCCTGCTCCTCTTGTCCCCCCACAGCACTCATCTCCTATCCCTGGACAGCTGTGCAGTATGTGGAAAGGCTGAATAAAGACAATCCTCAGTGGGGATGGGGCTTCCGGTTCACTAGCAGGAGGTAGAGGTGGAGAAGGCAGATGCAGAAGGATAGGTACCAGCTGCAGCTCCCTTCTCTATGCCACACCAAGGGCACATGTCCACCTTATTTACAAAATGTTCTAACCGAAAGAAAAAAACTTTTCATTTGATAAGCAAAAAAAATTTAAAACCCAGTGGTAATTAAATGCCACCAAAAAAAGCCAACTGTTTGGGTACAGCGTTGCATGACCACACAATTGTTCAAAGTTTGATATAACTGAAAGCTGAAAATTGGCCTGGGAAGAAAGGGGGTAAAAGTGCCCAGTAGACAAGTGGATAATAAAAAGGACATGGGAAAGCATCTTTTTTTGTGAATGAGTAGGGGTTCTCATTCACATTCTGGTGGTGGGAGGTAGATATCTGGGTGCCCTTATCTTGAAAGGGGATTCCAGATAAACAATTCTCCTTTCACACCTCAAACCACCACTAGGCCAGGGTTGTGGAAAAGCAGCATTTGCCCTCATCAACATGGTCGCCCCACGATGTTAATGGCACATGACTTGCTATGGTACAGCTGTGCTGGCCTTACCCTTTCCTGTCCTGCCAGGCTGCATGCTTGGCTTAGATTTTAGAGGAACCCTATGCCAAAAAAGTGTGCCCCAAAAATCCCATCCAAAGAGTCTAGTATGGATTTGAGAAACCCCATGTCTTTTGTGGGGGTCCCCCCTTAAAATCTGTGCCAGGTCCAAAGGGTTCACAGTTGTAAGTCAGTTTGATCCGTGGTAGACCACAGATAGGTTTTAGCTCACACAAATTTACTATATATGAAAATTTATGACCCACAAATTGTATTACACATGCAAAGTGATGAATACATCCATACACAAAAAACAAAGATTCCATTCTCCCCAAGTTTTTAAAAATTATTTTATTTTTGGTCCCATTTTTCAGACAATTCATTACCGGCTATATGTATGAAACCTATATCATTCAAAAGTACGGGCTGCAGGACATACACATTATATGGCACAATATGTTTTAGGGGCATACTGGAATATGGATTCTGCTTCATATACTGGAGCACAGGACAGGAAGAGTGGTGTTGCCTATAGCAACTGGTCAGATCCACTGATAGTACACTAGATCATTTTTGGCTGCAGGTCAAAATTACTTGGTTTTCTGCAAGGGGTCCTTCACAACATAACATGTGGCACCTCAGCTAATGTAGATGTGCATTACAGCAAGTTGCAGTGCAAAGTTAGTTGTGGTCATTACATCTGAATGCTACAACACACCTGCATTATACATGAACATATGTGCTCTATCCAATACGTGGCCCTGTACTGAAATGTGCAGGACCCGTTTTCTCGGGCATTGACAGCCTATTTTAAATAGGCTGCCCAATGCAGCGCACTGCATTTTCAGGTGAACACTTAGGCTCCATGCACACTGAAGATCAAAAACCATCCGTTTTTGGGAGTTTTGCTTTTCTTTTTTTTTTATAAGAGCCCAAAAACTCTCCTCTTATCTTATGTGTCCATGCACGCGTGGACGTTTATCAACAGTGGAGTTAATGGGCTGTTTTCTGAACGCCATAAAATCACGTTGGAGTCATTTTTCTGACCACAAGAAAAATGCTAAAAAACGTCAAACGCTGATAAATGTCTATAAACGCTCAAAAACGTGGCTGACCAGCGTTTTTTAAAGTTTTTGATCCATTGAATTTTTTTTTTTTAAATTTAAAAAAACGCTAACGTGAATAAACTCTTGAAAGACTCACTGCAAAGATACTGCCCTTTTTATAGCGTTATTATAACATCCAATGTGCATGGAGCCTAAAGCTGGGTTCACACACTTGCTTTTCAAAAGAAAATGAGATATGCCTATTAGTACACCAACAGATCACTGTGCATTGAGGTGCACTGCATTACAAAAAAAAATAGTGCATGCATCTTTTTGTGCTTTTGGTGTGTTAGGCAGCCCATTCAAATTTACTGCCTTAACATATTGCATGTTAATGCATGACAAAGGTGCATGCACTAATGCAGCACAACATTGCAAATCAAGCCAAAACTGTTACTTAGAAAACGTAGAAGCTGTCATCACAGTTCTTTCCTCCTATGGCTTTGGTTCACACCCACAGGTGTGACCAAGCTTATGTACATTTCCTTCGTGAATTCCCTGATTCTTTTCTAAAAATGTGCCATGCCATTTGCAGATACATGGAGGTAACATCAAGAATGAATGGCACGCCACTGTCCACTAAATGGCAGCTTGTTTCTCAGAGTTGGGAAGGCACCGTGTTCTATACACGCAAAAGGTCTGAACCTAGCCTTAAGCCATTACAATAAACCCTTGGCTTTAGTATTTTCAGGAGCATGTATGCAGATAAAGACCGCAGAATGACCTGCAGTGAATGATTAGGGATTGAAGCTAATGGAGCAGCATAGTAGGCAAGTCACTAGAAGCCCCTGAATTTCTCTTTCTTGGAGGATTTACTTTAAACTTATTCTTACAAAAAATCCTAGTCAGATCATCTATTCATTGGGAAAGTAGAAAATTAACCAGAAAGGGTTAGCAGTGGGACAAATACTGGGGCCTAAAAGCCGGTAAAAATGTTTGACTGAACGTATCAAAAGCATCTGAATGCACACCATCCAAGCTTCCAAAGAGATTTCTAGGAAGCTAGAGGCAACACAGATCTATGAGGACACTATAGACATTAGTGTCCATTAGGACAATGTTTTGTCTTATACAACAATCTAATTTTTTTTTTTAGACAGCTCTGTTAAAGGGACAGTGGTTAGTAAAAGGCAACACAATAAGGTTTTTCCTTCAGGCACTTATAAAAATCGTACAGGCTGGTGGCCCCTGCCCTTCTTGCCTGTTGAGCATTACACAACCATAATTATCTGTGGATGTGTAACATTATACACATCACTCAGATAAATGAAAACCCATTAAAAAAAGGTATTAAAGCCCTTTTAGTTACTCTTGAACCCTGCAGGCAGCCATTAAATAACCCAAACATGGATGTCCCTTTCAGTGCGGGAGTAGAGCGATTTCCCAGAGGTTTGTTCCTAGCCCTCAAATTAGCCAACACATGGATAAGCAAAAACCCTGGTACACGTTAAAACTTCTGCTTAGCTGGCATGCATTATCATAGATTGGATTGGTAAGTGGCATGGTAATCTTCAGCCTCCATGAGAAGCGGCTGGGTCTCCTCTGAAATTTTCGTTTTCCGTTTCCTTCGGCATGTTAAGCTGATGATGGCTGCAAACACAGCAGTGACCAAGCCTCCGACCACCGCCGCTCCAACAAGCCACTGCCAGATTTGTTTTGCTTGCTCCAAATAGGGCAACAGAAAGTCTTCAATAGAACCTGAGTGATTGAAAGAAGAAAATCAACTTGGTACTTCATGATTTTTCTTATAGTAAAATAGTTCTATATGCAAAAGGGTTCTGTAAAAAAATAGTAATTATGATCAACTGGTAGTTTGTATCCCTAAAGGGATTCCTAGACATGGTACAAGTGGGTACCCTCAAGGGCTGCATCTAATATGACCAATCACTGATCTGCTCTTCCATTATAGAAATGGTAAACCTGTCCAAATGTTTTTTGTTTTTTTTTACTAGGTAGGAAAAAACCCTGCCATGTCTGTCTCCAGTATAGATCATCTATTTATATAGCTCCAGTATTTAACAGGTACCTTGGCCCAAAAAATATGAAGTGCTGGCATACAATTTTTAAACATTTTCAAAAGGAATAGGTTACCCCAGACAAGCACCAGCTTCAGTGATGTAGTTTTGGAGGGGCATGTACAATATTATAGCAACAGTGAGCTGTTGCAGCAATAACCTATAGCAAGGTAACCATTTCCTTATACCCAGAGTCTTCGAAGAAAAGCAGTTTCCTATACTGGCAAAACACTGCAATCTTCAAACCATTTTAGCCAACTTTTGGATTGGAAAAAACAAAGCAACCATCTATTCCATACAGATATAGGAGGCCTGTAATATAATTACTGCAAAAGTGAGCATAATTTTTTTAACCTTTACAGTTCATTAAAATTTCACATGGTGGCAGAGTTAATCTTCCTCTATAGTAACTCCTCCTCTTCCCCATTGCAGGTAAATAATGGATTGCAGGCAGAGGCAACGTGCCATCATTGAGTTCTTGATGAAGGGGTGCAGGCTGCCCAACATCCACAGAAGGCTACAGATCGTTTACAGATGACACCAATGACAACACAAGTACGGTCTTGTCATTGGCGACTCTCGTCAATGTGAAATCTCCGTAAACATTCTGTAGCCTTCAACCTTCCTTTGTCAAGGACTCAACGACTGCACGTTGCTTTTGCTTGTAATCCAATATTAACCTGCAATGAAAAAGAATAAGTTACTCGACCAACATTTGAACTCTCTGCATTACTTTTGGTACACCCCTGATAAAACATTTGGTTGCTTTTACTCAATCATGTATAAAATCACCAAGTTATTGGCTTATAAATCTTGGAACTGTGGTCTTTTTAGGATTAGTGTAGGAAGTTTTATTAACCTTGATAAAGTACTCTGAAGTGCCTGGCAACAGACTCCTCCCCCCCTGCCATACTGTCCAATTCTTCATCTTCTAAGCCCTTGTACACACAGTCGGAGATTCCGACAACCAAATCCGTCTGAGTAATTCCGACGGATTAATTCCGGAAGAGGTCCGGAAGTGATGTTGCATACACACGGTCGAAGTTGTCGGAAAATCAGATTGTACATAACGTGATGACGTTATTTCGTTACGACGGGACTACGTTCAGGCTAGTAGCCAATAGCTTTGGTCTAGGAATTTGATCTGAGCATGCGTGGCACTTTGTCCATTGGAGTAGGCTACACATGATCGGAGTATGTCCGATAGGAGCATTTTGTCGGAAAATTTTACCGGTAAGTTGGAAAACTTGGTCCGTCGGATATTCGATGGAAACAGTCCGATGCAGACCACACACAGTCGGAATATCCAACAAAACAGTCCGATAGGAAACATTCTGTTGGAATCTCCGACCGTGTGTACAAGGGCTAATGGATCGAAATGTGTGACCATGTACCAGGTCATGCTTTCCGTAAAGTCCCTAATAACCCTTCTTTCTTTTGATTCTTCTAATGCACGTGTTTATAAACGTATTATGAACCATTACTTTTGCTGGATTAACCTTAGCATTTCAGAATAATTAATGGAACAGTATAACCAATAACGCTTTGTTGAAAACGGAAAAGCCCATCTTTTAAAGTACTGTAAAATGCAGCACTGTCATAACAGACTTTCAGGTATTTAACCCATCCTCACTTCCACCACAAACCCAAAAACAAGCAGCTTGATCTTTGCCTATGGATAGGTGGATGGAGATGAAAATGCCCCTTTTAGGCCCCATTCACATTTTCAAATGGGGCAGTTCATGATTGCCCATGGGTAGGAAGCAATATTCAAAATTATGGAAGGCTGGCAGCACCTGCAGCTATTGGTGGACATCTATATGTAATCAGTCAGAGATTACCTTAGGATGACTGTCCCTGGATGCAGACAAATGGAAATGCCCTTTACCTTCCTAATCGTACTTACCCCAAATTTCTGATGGGGGAAGAGGGACACTTGACACTGAAGTATGAAGGCAAACCCACAAGTACTTTTAATCAGCTATTAAAATCACAAATGCAGTCCTGAAGTCTGATGAATGGTGAAGTGCATCTTAACACTTGCAGTGTGAAAAGGTTGGGGTAAGTGGGATTTTGCCTGTACAGTCACAAGACATTATAACACTTGCCTAAAATCTATTTTATTAAACAGACAATTAAAAATTGTATATACATAAAACATGTACATAGTAAATCCTCTAACAGTCAATACATCTCAATTGGAAGATCACTCAGTTTTATAGTTAGTTTGAATAAAGACAACAGTCCATCCAGTTCAACCTGAGTGAGTGTCTACAATTGTCCCTATCCCTGTACATTGCACACTTGCATTGGTCCCTACCCTCAAGGAGCCCACAATCCAAGGTCCCCATTCATATACTAGGGCCAATTTTGGACAGAAGGCAGTGTTGTGGTTGGGATTTGAACCAGCGACCTTCTTACTGCTAGGTGAGAGTGCTAACCACTCATCTTAGGGAAACCTCTAAGTCATATGGAAATACAGATATCACCCTCTCAACATGTTTCGCAATTACCCGCTTCTTCAGGAGAGGAAACACAAGTAGAAGAAAAGATCACTAGAGAGGTCTATACCCACCAAAGAGGAGGAAAGAAGAACAAGTGGATTGGGTTCCAAAAGCATTGACAGTCCCTCCTATATACATCACTAACTGCAAATCAGACACGGACAAAAGAACAAAACGGTGGTCTATGGTCTGGCACCACTTCGGACATCCCCAATAATACAGTTGTGGCTTCTTACTAAAGACTTCTATGCCAGCCTACAGAAAGACAACTGTGCAGACTTCTGTGGACCCATAGAAAGATGGCAAGTCTATCGAAATGTTTACATGCAAGCAATTTTGCTTGGCCCAGTGTAAATATGCATATCTCATACCAGATGGGTCACTGGGCAAGCTGAAAAAACACTAATAATTGAAAGTACTACAGTGGTAGCCATGATCTTCCGGGTGCTACTTGGGTTCTGTGTGCAGCTTCCCCTTTGCACTGACTACAGGGGTAGATACAAGGCATTCTCTGATTGATCAAAGTATAAGCTGACTTCATTAGCCCTTCTCTCTACCTTATCTAATCAAAGAACACCTTGCATTTGCTGAAAAAAAATACAAGTCATGCTATTAATGGCAGCAGTGCCTAGTGAGCAAATCCCTCCCCCCCAAGGTCAATGTGCAGTTGGATGGCCAGCACAAGACCCAGAAGATCACAATAGTTACTGTAGTATTGTAGACCATCCCGAAGCAAATGTGCATACTTACCACGGATGTGCAGTCAGGGGAGGCAGTGAGGCAGAGCCTCACCTGCCATTAAAAATGAAAATACTAAACAAAACATGATTGAGCTTTGTGAGTTGTAGCTCAGCGACCAGGGGTCACAGAGACCCCAAATTTAGAGGTTGGGTAGCTGAAGCCCTACCCCACCACTGGTAACCTGTAGTTCAAGACACAGGGCTTCTTGTGTAGCCTCTTAGAAGCTATATACAGAGCGGCCAGTTTAAATACAAGCTGGCACACTGTTTGCAGCAGAGGATGAGTTCACAGTGCCTCTCACTTGTCAGAAGCACTGAGCTTAATGGACAGCTTGGAGCCTTGGACCAATGGTAAAGCACCAATAGAACAATCTGTCCAATAAAAATGCTGCAGTGGAGGCTGTCGTCTCACTACAGTGTCATAGAATGGGGCATGTTCTAAAAGACAACTGCTCCCTTCCAGCACAGCCCTCTAACTACAAGGAAAAAGCATGGGTTTATGGGTATAGGCTTTACCCATAATCCCATGTTTTTCTCACACAGTTAAGAGTAAGGATGAGCTCAGGCGCATTCGCATTCTCCACGTGCAGAGCCCACCAGTCAGTCGGAGCAGCGCTAATCACAGGCAGTGAGACATTGCCCCGATGCGCGGCTGGAGAGATCGGGAAACATCTCACTGCCTGTGATTAGCGCAGCGCTACGCCGAGTTTCTTTTCTGGCGGGCTCTGCGCGTGGCGTATGGAAAAAGACTTTCATTAATAAAAATAAAAAAACTAAACGAAAGTTAGCTTTTAATATATAATGTAAAAGATTGTTACACCAAGTAGATACCCAGCATGTCACGCTTTAAAATTGCGCGAACTCATGGGATTGGCGCTAAATTTCAGTACTTCAGAAACTCCATAAGCGACGCATTACATTTTTTTTTTTTTACAGGTTACGCTTAAAGTTACAGAGGTCTAGTGCTAGAATTATTGCTCTCGTTTTAACGATCGTGGCGTATGTAACCTGTGTGTATCTGGCTCTGATACTAGCCAGTGCCTCACCAGCCACTGACCTCACTGTATGTCCCTGGTATTTACATTGTGCCTAGCTAGATCAATGTAAGAATGCAATACAGATCATTCCTGGAAATAAGCTTTAAAAAAAACAAAAAAACAAAACTTGCATTCTCACACCCTTAGACAAAGTTTACCAGATTAAATGCTCTCATACTTGGACAAGCTCGGCTAGTTTCATGCAAAAAAGTGAAATGCTAAAGAGATTTAGCCAAGGGGCAGACAGGTGCAGAACACAAACATACACTGTGGGCAAATGCATCTAATTTCCCTTTTTAAATAGATTTATAGATTTGTTTTAATTTATATAGATTAGAAAAATACTTATAGAATATAATTCACCAGGTATGGTTTACCCAATCCTTGATCTGAATTAAGGTTTGATTTTGTTACAAATAAAGCTATGGCTTATATAATCCAGCCAATGTGGAAGTCTCACGGCAAATTTTACGCACTTAAAATTACTTATGTACTTTACATACATACGCAAGTGTAATTTAAGTATTACACAAAAATATTCATCCGCGTCTTTATAAAAATAATGTGTGGTGGTGCCAATGTCATGCCTCCATCCCCCATTTGCATATACAAAGAACAAAAACATTTTCCATGGGACTTTAAATGAGGTACATTTGCATAAAAAGATTTGAGCAATAAATGACAATCTTTTACATAGAAACATTTTTAAAAAGTAGTGAGATTGTCACAAAACACGTTGAGCTAAAGGATACACCCATCATTTTGTCTTGTGAAAAACTTGAAGAGTGGAATTTGTATATGTATCATTCTATGAATACTAACTGGACAGTATGCCGTTACATGGCAGTGTTTACAAATACACCAACATACTAGTTTTGGATTGGAGTATAAAGTGATTCTAGATGTACAGTTCAGAAAAGGTAGAAAGAATAAAAATCATGGGAGCATTTTAAATAAGGATAGGGTAATAGGACCCCTTCTGCCAGTACATCCTATATATATCCCCCATGTTAAAAGATCGACCAAAACAAAAGAGCACTTTGTTTAATAATTTGTTGATTGGTTTGTATGCTTGTGGGAAATGTCCGGCATGTTGTCAATCTAATCTGAAAAGGGAGGAAGAATGTTGTGTCTACCAGCACAGGGAAGGAATACCAAATCTGAGATTTCATCACCTGTGGTACCATGGGTGTTATATATGTGTTGGAGTACCTATGCGGGCTCCAATACATCGGCCGTACCTCTAGAGCATTACATATAAGTGTTGAGGAATAGTGATGGCTGAACGGTTCGCCGGGCGGTCGTTTCGTGGCCAATTTCAGCTGTTCGCGATTCGTCCGATCGGTGGACTATTGCCGCCATTCGCCCGGCGGACTTCAGTGTTTTCTGTGTAAAAGAACTTTGACCTATGATGACACATCCATCATGGGGTACAGGACAGCCAATTGAGACATTACAGCACATGGACACTTGGACATTCCCCCTAACTTATAAATACACCTGATCCGGCAGCCATTTTACATTCTTTCTTCTGTCACTATAGGGAGAGGTTGCTGTGTGGAGCAGGGAGAGATTGCAGTGACCCAAATCGCTAGCTATTTGGTACACAAAAGTTATTTTCAGGACTGGTATAATTGTTAGGTGTATATAGGTTTGCTGTGCTACTGATTGTTGCAGCAGCCTGAGTGTCTTTTGTCAGTTTAGAGAAAGGGACAGGACGGTGTGTCTGCTGTAGGGACAGTCAGTTTAGTCATTAGCTGTTGCTATCAGGTCCACAAAAGTGCTATTCCAGTTATTGTTCCAGTAGCCTCTGTTTTGTCAGTTTATATAGGGACAGGCAGGAAGCAGTGTGTGAGGCAGTGAGGGTCAGTTTAATCAGTAGCTGTTACTATATTAGGTCCACAAAGCTTCTTTTCAGGACTGGTATCAGTGGTATGGTAATAGGCTTGTACACTTATTATATTCTTTCTTCCAAATATAGAAAGAATATTATACTTGACTGCTGCCCTTCTGCTGCAGTCTGCTAATGATTCACAACCTACTTGTTCCACAAAGGTCCTTATAAGGACTGGTAATAAACTGGTGTAGGGTGCTATAGTACATAGGGTTGAGTGAGGTACAGTCTGCTATTCTATAAGGACTGGTATAGGTCCACAATACATAGGGTTGAGGTGCACTACTGCTGACCGCTGCCCTATACTGCAGCAGTCCATCGGTATAGGGACTGAGAGTTTTGTCACAGGGTCATTTAAAAAATGACAGGCAGAGGAAGAGGCAGGCCCTTCCGCAGGGGTGGTAGGGGTAGGGCAGGAGCAACAGGCTTGAGCCAAAGTGGGAAGTTGCAGAAGGTGCGTTCAATTACTTTAAAGGACGCACCAGACTTGGTTGAGTGGCTCACTCAGCCTTACTCTTCTGCACCCTCCTCATCCTCTCGATCTGCACCCTCTTCTTCACTCTCTGCTATGTGCACCCCCAAAGACACTACCACCAACAACACCACCACCACCACATACCTTCCACTTGAGTCACAGGAATTATTTTCCGATCCATATCAAGACATTTCTGATGCGCAGCCACTCTTGGTATTGGATCAGGAAGAGGAGGTAGCAACAACCGCTACTCAGCAGTCTGACGACAGTACCCAGATCAGCCCAAGGAGGAGGTTGGTCCCCGGTGTTGCTGCCTACCCCGAGATCTCTACTTATAGCGGTGAGGAAGGGGACGTCGATGACGACTTGTCTAGTGATGTCACGTGGGTGCCCACAAGAGAGGAAGAGGAGGGGAGTTCAGAGGGAGATATGGGCCAGCAGATAGGGAGGAGAAGCAGGAATAACTTACATTGCACAGGAGGAACAAAGCAGACTGCAAATGTATCAGGAGCGAGTCATCGACCAAGTACGGTCACATCTGGCGCTCCCAGGACACCGGCACATGGCTCCGCAGTGTGGGCTTTTTTTAACGTGTCCGCTGCTGACAATAGCGTTGCCATCTGCAATCTTTGCAGTCAGCGCATTAGTCGCGGTAAGCCCAACACTCACCTAGGGACGACCACCTTAAGAAGGCACATGAGCAGCCATCTCCGAGCCCAGTGGGAGCAACGGAACACACAAAGCCACACTCCAGGCTCTCACCGTCCAGCCTCGTCTTCTACTTTTTCTCCTCTCTCCTCACAAATTGTCCTCCACTCCACCTTCAATCACGCCAAGCTCACGTTTTTCTGCAAAAAGGCAGGCTTCCATAGGCCTAATGTTCGAGCGTAAAAAAATAATGACGCCGGATAACCTTCTTGCCCAACGGTTGACGGCTGGCTTTTCAGAACTGATAGCCCGCCAACTACTGCCATATAAACTGGTGGACTTGGAGGCCTTTCGCAAATTTGTGGCCATTGGAACACCACAATGGAAGGTCCCAGGAAGGAAGTATTTCTCAGAGAAGGGCATCCCAGAGCTATATGGCCATGTTCAGCGGCAAGTGAATGTATCTCTGGCACACAGTGTCGGTGATAAGATACATCTGACAACAGACACGTGGTCTAGCAAACACGGGCAGGGAAGGTATATCACTTTTACTGCCCACTGGGTGAACCTTCTGACGGCCGTCAAGCATGTAACCCGTGGCACCCGTGTAGATTTGGTTTTACCGCCACGGATTGCATGCAGGCCTGACTTCTCCTCCTCCTACTCCTACTCCATCCTCCTCCCTCTCCTCCTCGGCTGACTCCTCCTTTTCCGCTGCTAGCGTCTATTCCGCTGCGCCGCCCAAGCCCCCCTAGAACCTATTCAACATGCCAGGTGAGACATTGCCATGCTGTGCTGCGCTGCATCTGTTGTGCCTGGAAGCCAAGGGCCACACTGGTCCGGCACTCCTTTCAGCTTTGCGTTCACAGGCAGATCAGTGGCTAACACCGCTCAATTTGACAGTTGGTAAAGTGGTGTGTGATAACGGTGCCAATCTGCTTAGCGCATTGAAACAGGGCAAAATCACGCATGTGCCATGCATGGCACACGTCTTAAACTTGGTCGTGCAGCGATTCGTTATCAAATGCCCTGGGGTCCAGGACATCTTGCGGCAGGGCAAGGAAAATCTCGGCCCATTTCAGAAGATCTTACATGGCCATGACTCGCCTTGCTGACATTCAGCAGCGACACAATCTGCCGGTCAGACATCTTATTTGTGATTGCCCGACGCGATGGAACTCAACCTTCTATATGCTTGATAGGCTGCTCCAGCAGAAACGTGCAGTTAACGTCTACCTGTATGAACTCTGCGGCAGAACAGGTTCTGGGGAGCTGGGGTTTTTTTCACCGCGCCAGTGGACTTCTGCGCCCATTTGAGGAGATCACCAAGCTGGTCAGTCGCAGCCATGGCGCCATCAGTGACATGGTACCTTATGCCTTCTTTATGGAGCGTGCATTGCGTTGTGTCATTGATCAAGCTGTGGAGGAGCAGGAGCGGGAAGATGAGGAAGTCGCAATGCTGGATGAATTCCCAGGGGGGGCTGCTCTGAGACAAGTCAACAACAGGAGTCTGAAGAGGAGTCAGAGGAGGATGGTGCCGGGGCGGATGAGGAGGAGCAAGAAGAGCATGCTTTAAACCTTTCTGGGATCCCTGTTGTGCGTGGATGGGGAGAGGAGAATGAAGAGGACAACATTATCCTGGATGATGAGCAGGAGCCAGGCCACCACACCGCTTCCACTTTAGTGCAAATGGGGGCCTTCATGCTCCAGTGTTTTAATAGGGACCCCCGTATAAAAAGCATAACTGTCAAGGACCAGTACTGGGTGGCAACGTACTTAGACCCCCGGTACTAACACAAAATGGAGGAAATGTTACCGCCGTCACAGAGGGCTGGCAGAATGGAGCACTTCCAGGCCTTGCTTCGAGAAATGCTGCATTCTGCCTTTGCGTGCGCTGGCAGAGGAGCAATTCCCACTCCCAGAGAAGGAGCTGCAGGTACCAATCCAACAGCGCCTGCAAGAAGAGGCCGGTTTGAAGATGTGTTGGCGACTTCGGATATGAGGTCATTCTTTCAGCCGACCCATCGACAGGTGTCTTTCGGATCCAGCATCAGGGAACGCCTAGACCGTCAGGTGTCCGACTACATTGGGTTAACGGCCGATGTGGACGCTCTGAGGAGTGATGAACCCCTGGACTACTGGGTGGGCAGGCTTGACCTCTGGCCAGAGCTTTCCCAATTTGCAATCGAACTGTTGGCTTGCCCCTCGACCAGTGTCCTGTCCGAAAGGACGTTCAGTGCAGCAGGGGGGATCGTGACCGATAAGCGTACTCGCCTAGCTCACGACAGTGTTAACTACCTCACATTTCTAAAAATGAATGAGGCATGGATCTCGGAGGAATTCAACACATGTGACCAGTAGACCATGTATATGTCTATAAACAATTTTAAACGAGCACAGAGACCTTCTTTCTTCATTTGGCTCACTTCCTTGTCCAAAAAAAGCACACCGTACTATATGCCCGTACCCTCCTCTTTGAAGAGGTTGAGCGGTGTCATATTTCTACTGGGGCTGCTTATTATGAGGGGCTCCCACCATCCCTGTGCTGCGCCGACATCCTCCTGGGGCTGTACCTCTGCTGTGCATATTATCAGGTGTTCCCACCATCCCTGTGCTGTGCTGACTTCCTTGTGGGGCTGTACCTCTGCTGTGCATATTTTGAGGTGCTCCCACCATCCCTGTGCTATGCTCATGAGGGGCTCCCACCATCCCTGTGTTGTGCCGACTTCCTCCTGGGGCTGCTTATTATGAGGGGGTCCCACCATCCCTGTGCTGACTTCCTCTTGGGGCTGCTTATTATGAGGGGCTCCCACCATCCCTGTGCTATGCTCATTATGAGGGGCTCCCACCATCCCTGTGCTGTGCATATTTTAAGGTGCTCCCACCATCCCTGTGCTATGCTCATTATGAGGGGCTCCCACCATCCCTGTGCTATGCTGACTTCCTCCTGGGGCTGCTTACGGTGCAGGTGTCAGTGCTGTATATCACGGTGCTGATGTCAGTGCTCTCTATCACGGTGCAGGTGTCAGATGACTATCACGGTGCAGGTGTCATTGCTGTATGTCACGCTGCTGATGTCAGTGCTCTCTATCACAGTGCTGTTGTCAGATCACTCTATCACGGTGCAGGTGTCATTGCTGTATGTCACGCTGCTGGTGATCATCTCCTGCACCCTCTTCTTTGCCTACCCTGGTCCCTGACCTTCCCTCTCCTACATTGCCTTCATGCGCTCCACAGTCCTGAATTGTCACAACAATTTCCCATATAAAAAAAGAATGCTTGTAGTTGTCGATCCCAGATTCACCTCATACATGTGTTATGTCATTGGCCATGCGGTGGGACTATGTTTGCACAGCTATTTTGTGGCTGCAAATTTGACCTGTAGGTTTACGAAGTTCGCCTCCCATTGAAGTCAATGGAGCCCGCCGCGAACGTTCCGATTCGCGAACTATCGGCCATGTTCGCGGTCCGCGAAACGTCCCGTCGGAAGTTCGTCCATCACTATTGAGGAACACATTAGGAACATCAAAAAAGGAATGGCTACACAATGTATCTAATTATTTTAAATTATGTATGTTCATAATAAAAGTATTTAAATTTTGTGAGTTTGAACAAATGGAGGCACTGGAGGGGGGTAATTACATTAGACAGCTTTGCAAGAGAATCCTCCTGGATATTTGAGGCTAAGGTTCTTGCCCCAAGGGGCCTCAATGTGGATTTCGATCTCAATCTCAATTGTTTTATTAGTTATAGATGATTAATTTGCTAATGATTATATTGAAATTTCCTGTGGTCTTTTTATAATATGTTTTGAGATTCAGAGTTCATGTATATCATGATTTTAAGGATTTTTTAAATATTTTTTTATATTTTATTTAAATTTTATTTGGATTTTATTTGGATTTTATTTGGATTTTGATTTATCTTTATATTTTTTTCGGCATTTAAATTGTATGTGAATTTAGCATTATGAATGTTTATTCGTACAGTTTTTAAATTTTATTATTTGGTAGAAGACTAATGATTGCTGTGATGCGATTATGCCAGTATGCGCTCTCCGGTGTTTATCAATTTAAAGGGTGACATTTAATGGTGGCAGTTTTAGTGACCCCTTCCTGCCCAATCCATAGCCGGCTGGGTAGCCAGAGTGTTGGCTGATTAGCCGCCCACGTGTGTAGGAGGTGAATGGGAGTACTTAAATCCATGTAGTGACACATTAGCTCCACACCTACTCATAAGTCAGCGCTCTGACGGCACTCGTCTAGGGGGCAGAGCCTGTGTACCGTGACCGTCAAACCTTAATTCAGATCAAGGATTGGGTACGCCATACCTGGTGAATTATATTGTATAGGTATTTTTCTAATCTATATAAATTAACACAAATATATAAATCTATTTAACCACTTGCCGACCGCCGCACGACGATGTACGTCGACAGAATGGCACGGGCAGGCATATGGGCGTACCTGTACGTCCCTGCCTTCCCGCGGGTGGGGGCTCCCGATCGGGCCCCCCCCCCCGCTGCCAGCGGCGGTCGGTATCCGTGCAGGAGCGATCCGGGATGAGGGGGCGGCCATTCATTCATGGCCACCCCCTCGCGATCGCTCCTGACGAATGGGAGTGAAGCATTGCATCACTTCCTCTCCTGTAATGTAAACACAGGAGAGGAAGTGATGTAATCTCTCCTCCGTGTCGGTATTTTTCGTTCCGGCACCGAGGAGAGAGGATCGGTGAGTTGCACCAACACGACACTTCACAGTAGAACATGCCAGGCACACTCACACCCCCCCTTTACCCCCCGATCACCCCCCAATGACACCAATTGCATTTTTTTTTTTTTTGCATTGGTGTCATTTGTGACTGTAATAACTGTTAGGGCAGTTAGGGTTAGCCCCCTTTAGTTCTAATGTACCCCCCTAACCCCCCCAATAAAGGTTTAACCCCGTGATCACCCCCCGTCGCCAGTGTCACTAAGGCTGGGTTCACATTGCAGCGGTTTATGAGAACGGATGTGATTCGCACCGCACTGCAGTGCAAATCACATCCGATCTCTGTGCGATTCGAGTTCAGCCATTCGCCGCAAATTCGCACGGGACCCTTTTTTCGGTCCGCAGCAGAATCGGATCGCATGGGTGTTCACACCATGCGATCCGAGTTTGCAGATCGCATTGCGATATGCGAACTGATCGGGGGTGTCATTAACATTTCACTGACACTCCCAGCAGTTCGCATAGGGCAGTGTGAACTGCCGCCGGGAGGCATGCGATGCGGGAACCCGCCGCGGATTCGTGGCGTTCCCGCATCGCTCCAGTGTGAACCCAGCCTAATAAGCGATAATTTTTCTGATCGCTGTATTAGTGTCACAGGTGACGCTAGTTAGGCAGGTAGGTATTTGGGTTTGATGCAGCTTTTTATAGCACCAGGGACCCCCATATACTACCGCATAAAGCCCCCTGATTGCCCCCTAGTTAACCCTTTCACCAGTGATCACCATATAACTGTTACAGGTGACGCTGGTTGGTTGGTTATTTTTTTATAGTTTCAGGGCACCCACCATTTATTACCTAGTCTCACTAGTGTACCCCTAAATTTAGGGGTGTCTACTTTCCAAAATGGGGTAATTTGGGGGGGGTTTGTGCCATCTTGGCATTTTATGGCCTTCAAAACTGTAACGCCCTTAGAAAGCCTGAAGGCGGTGCTTGGTTTTCGGGGCCCCGTACGCGGCTAGGCTCCCAAAAAGTCCCACATATGTGGTATCCCCGTACTCAGGAGAAGCAGCAGAATTTATTTTGGGGTGTCATTTCATATATGCCCATAGCATGTGTGAGCAATATATCATTTAGTGACAACTTTGTGTAAAAAAATTTTGTCATTCAATCGCTTGAGGCAAAAAAATAAAATATTCAATGGGCTCAACATGCCACTTAGCAATTTCCTTAGGGGGTCTACTTTCCAAAATGGGGTCATTTGGGGGGGTTTTGTACTGTCCTGCCATTTTAGCACCTCAAGAAATGAGATAGGCAGTCGTAAACTAAAAGCTGCGTAAATTCCAGAAAACGTACCTTAGTTTGTAGATGTGACAACTTTTGCGCAAACCAATAAATATACAGTTATTGACTTTTTTTACCAAAGACATGTGGCTGAATACATTTTGGCCTAAATGTATGACTAAAATTGAGTTTATTGGATTTTTCTAATAACAAAAAGTAGAAAATATCATTTTTTTTCAAAATTTGCGGTCTTTTTACGTTTATATCGCAAAAAAATAAAAATCGCAGAGGCAATCAAATACCATCAAAAGAAAGCTCTATTTGTGGGAAGAAAAGGACGCAAATTTTGTTTGGGTACAACATTGCATGACTGCGCAATTACCAGTTAAAGCAGCGCAGTGCCAAATTGTAAAAAGACCTCTGGTCATTGACCAGCAAAATGGTCCGGTCTGAAAGTGGTTAAAAAGGGAAATTGGAAGCATTTGCCCACAGTGTATGTTTGTGTTCTGCACCTGTCTGCCCCTTGGCTAAATCTCTTTAGCATTTCACTTTTTTGCATGAAGCTAGCTGAGCTTGTCCAAGTATGAGAGCAGTTTATTTTCTGTGTAAGAAAACAACTGAACAGGGCCATTTAATCTGGTAAGCTTTGTCTAAGGGTGTGAGAATGCAGGTTTTGTTTTTTTATTTTTTTTTTTAAAGCCAATTTCCAGGAATGATCTTTATTGCATTCTTACATTGGTCTAGCTAGGCGCAATGTAAATACCAAGGACATACATTCTATTCTATTCACTCACTGTAATAAAATAGAATATGAAAGTCTTCTGAAATTCGAATAGTATAAATTTGAGAATGGATTGGAAAATAATGCAAAACAATGTAGACTAAAATAGAAAATGATAGAATAGAAAAACAAAGCAATGTATATTATATTCTTTCTAATGGTTTGTGCTGTCCTTTTCTATTCTAAATTTTATTTCATTCTATACGAAATTTGAATGTTGAAAAATGGTTATATATAGTTTACTTTTTCAAATTCGGTCAATTTTTTTCCTAATTTTTTCAAATTCGAAACAAATCCCGAAAACGAATGCAACTAAGGCAACAAATTTAACTAAACAAATTTAGTTAAACGAATTGAAACTAAACAAAATTTTTTTTGCACGTGTCTACTTTGGAAGGTTTTACCCACTTCCTGACCAGGCCATTTTTTACGATACGGCACTGCGTTGCTTTAACTGACAATAGTGCGACACTGTACCCAAATTGATGCCCTTTTTCCCCACAAATAGAACTTTCTTTTGGTGCCATTTGATCGCCTATGTGCTTTTTATTTTTGTCACTATAAACAAAAATAAATAAATAAATTTACTTTCTGCTATAATACATATCCAAAAAAAAAAAACGCATCAAGTTAGGCCAATATGTAATCTTCTAAATGAGCTTTTGCTCTTAATGGTTTTCTCTGCAATTTCAACACATTTTGTAACAAATCATTTTTGATATTTTGGTTGCTGCGTCTGATACCGTTAAAGTCTGTAAGATTGCTCTTTTTTTTCTAAAATCTATGTTTGGATGAGGTATCTATATATAACCGGTTACTCATTTTTAATGTATTTTTACATATTTTTGGTGAAACCCGAAACTACGGGATAGATTTAGGGATTTTTACTGGTAATGACTGCAATCTGCGATTTTTAGCGGAACTGACATTGCGGACAAATCTGACACTCGTGACACTTTTGGAGGACCAGTGACACCAATACAGTAATCAGTGCTATAAAAATGTACTTATTACTGTATAAATGGCACTGGCAGAGAAGCAGTTAAGACCAGGGACGATCAAAGGGTTAAATGTTCCCAGTGTGTTCTGTGTCGCACTGAAAGAAAAGATCTGAGATTCAGCTTAGCTGAGTCACAAGATCTCCCTTTCCCTTCCTGACAGATCCGCAGTTTGCCTTGTGTACACAGGCAGACGGCTGATCCGTCTCACCTGTAAACGATTGGCGGGTCGTGGAGGCCATCGCGGCCGCTGGACCCGCTGATTGGCTTCCACTGTGTTCAATCACAACAGGAGCAGCGTGTGCCCCCTACACCACGTGCGTGAAATCACATACAGGTACGTGGTTTCGCGCAGCCAGGCCGTCCTGCCACAGTAAATGTACATGGGGCGATTCAGAAGCGGTTAAATGGAGAGCACTAGATGTCTTTTTTGCATATTACAACATAATTGGCAAGATGATCGGGGTTCCATAGAACCCAAAGAAGGGGCCTTGGCTAAAGGAGGTTTTTGTGTCCATTCCACGCCAGCTGTCTTCATTTATCCCCAGTGCTGATTTTACTCATATGGAGGTGAGCAGCCTGTGAGATTAGTGGAGCAGAGCATATATGCATTTTATCTGCACTTCGGGTGAATCGATTTACGCTTGGATCCTCTTCAGTCAGTCACCATTTATTTGCATGAACTTTGATTTATCACATTCAGTGGACTTCTTGTTTATACAAATATGAATAAAATAAAAAGTGTATTCCCTTTAGTAGCACTGCACTGTTTTTGGTATACATAAGTTACACGGCAGGGTTTGCAAATCAGCTTGCCGTTTTTTAAAATGTTCCCATGTAAAAGATTTTCATGTATTGCCCAATAATTTTTTTTTCTTACAAAAATGGTGTACCTCATTTCAAGTTCCATGGAAAGTGTTTTAGTTTATCCAGGTTTTTAGAAAACAAAAAAACAATGAAAAAAACAAAAAAACAGTAGGTCATAGCGAAAGAGTGTTTTTGTTTTTTTGGGGACTTTAAATGAGACACATGTGACCATACATCTCCATCCTTGAATCTAGTACATAAATGGGACGATTAGGACTTTAGATGAGGTGTATGAGGACGATCAATGGAACAATGTAATATGGATGTGTTTATTGTCTAAAACACAGCAGTAGCATGCAGCATTGAGTACATACAAATATAGTAAACACGTAAAAAGCATGTTGCAAACCATAAACATGTAAATATGGACTTAAAAGGAATTGTTAAAAAGATGATCATCCAAGAGATGGAATCTTTAAAACCCAAGGTTTGGTCCTGAAAGTAAAAACAATGCATCTGCATAAGCCCAACGCGTTTCATGGCATAATGCCACTCTTCAGGGGCGGATGCGTGATAAATTAGATCTGCAAAAAGATATGGGCATCTCACACAAAGTCTGAAAATGAAACCCAAAAATGGTTAACAGTGATGTGGAGATGAAGATATCTCCAAGATGACTTACTGACAGCATGTGAGGGTATGCAAGCTGGAGCACAAGGGCTAGTATAATTGTTTTTTTTTATTTTCAGGACCAAACCTTGGGTTTTAAAGACTCCATCTGTTGGAGGATCATCTTTTTAAACAATGCCATTATAAGTCAATATTTGCATGTTTATGGTGTGCAGCATGCTTTTTACATGTTTTTATTTTTATCTGCTGCATGCTACTGCTGTGTGTTTTACACAACACATCCATATTCCATTGCTGAGCCTCTTCAGACACCTCATCTAAAGTCCCAACCCTCCTTTTTAAGTAGCTAATATACCATATGCAGTCCAATTTGTTTGGGTTTGGATGGAAGTGGGTCAGGTTTTCTTGGTCAAAAAATAAAGGGGGGGGGGGGTAAATGCCCTACAACTGGCTCCTTCATGACAAGAAAGTACAAACAAATATTACAATGTTGCAATATCGAGTATATGCCGCACAAACGTTTTTCTATCAGAGGAAAAGGAATTTGTAATACCATTGTTATATGTCAACCTATTTTTTTTGTGCCAGATCCATGGCTCAATGGGCTATGGGAGTTTAGCAGAGCAGTAAGGTAGTCAGAAGAATGAAATAAAAGCGATAGGGAGAGGGGTAGAAAGACAAAGGAAAGAATGATGGGGATTAGGGAGACCTGTCAGGATTTCATACATGCAGAGATGCCATCTGTAGAAATAAAAACGGGGAGGAAGTGTGGGGCTTTAAGGTTTAAGGAGGAAGTTGGATAAACCATATAATGGATGCATGCACAGACTGGAACAATTGATGGAAATCTAGTCTGTTCAGAGAAGCCTACTCACGTATTCATACGTCAATATACAACATACCATATGCACATATACAAGCATCTCCATTGACAATCTTGTTTTCAAGAAATCTGTGGCCCAACAGACAGTTGTTACATGGTCCCCCCAGGAATTGTAGATCCAGGCAATCCTCGCCATGTACTACATACATCATTTATCTTGTTACTGTATCAATAACACATGATGTATTGTGAGATTTGTATCAGCACAAACACTATTGATTCAATTCTAGCAAGAAAATGTGTGAAGGTGTAATAACACCATCAACAAATACGGCTTTTGCAAGTACTCAAACATGAGACTGAAGATACTGAATGAAGCCGGAAAGTGTCTACTTGTAAATAATTTAGGAGCACTGGGGTCAGTCTCAGAAAAATAAAAAATAACATTTTCTATAAGAAAGTATTCTAGTAAATGATGAAAAAGGCAAAAGCAATGATGGCTCTCCATGGGAAACCTTTATGGGAGGATATATGTAGGCTGCCATTTCCAATCCCACCTTCAAAATGCTAAGTTGTTGCTGACTAATACTGGTCCCCTGGCGCCAATACTTGACCTAGCGGGAGTTAGTGGGCATCCTGGCCATAGCTCCTAATCTGCATACATGCGCAGGGTCAGCTATTTAGAAAGAGTGAAGACAATGGATCATCAAGACAGAAAACTACACTATAACCCTGAAGCAGTTTGACCCCCAGCTTTTCCAGTGATGGACTCTTTACATCTGTTCTCTAGGCATATGGCTAGATAAAAAACTATATAGGAGTACTGCTTGAGCCGACAATAGATTTGTATTTCTGCCCATTCATTCCTGAGATTTGCACAGCTCTGCTACACAACACAGGCTCGTCCGGCAGAGGAGACCTGACACAGCCACACAGGGCCTCTGAGAAGGGGGTACCACTAGTCCTCCTGTACAAGGCCCAGGCACCAAGGGAAATAAGATGTGGCAGGACAGAGATTGATTGTTGCAGTAGTGATGCTCCTGTGTGTCTCTCCCTGCAGCAGCTGAAAGCCGGTTTCTCCCCCTCTTCACAACCTTTCAGCTCCTGCAGGGAGAGACGGGGGCAGCCTTCCTGTAACTGCACCCCCCGCTGCCAAAATCATCCTCTATCCTGCCCACATCTGACACCCCCTGCTGTGCCCCCCCCCCCCCCACGCTGCCAGCTTCCCCCTCCTGCAGATGTAGGGGGTTATTTAGGATCGAGAGCTGGGAAAGGGGACGGTAAACATGTGATCAGTGGGGATGGGCCGAACACTCCCCGGTTCGCATGGGACACAAACATGAAAAATCAAAGTGCTAATTTTAAGGGCTTATGTGCAAATTATTGCCATAAAAATTGCTTGGGGACCTGGGTCCTGCCCCAAAGGACATGTATCGATGCAAAGAAATTTCATTTTTTTTCTGGAGCAGCGATTTTAATAATGCTTAACTGTTTCAGCCCCGGAAGATTTTACCCCCTTCCTGACCAGAGCACTTTTTGCGATTCGGCACTGTCGCTTTAACTGACAATAGCACGGTTGTGCGACGCTGCAGCCAAACAAAATTGACGTCCTTTTTTCCCCACAAACTTTCTTTTAGTGGTATTTGATCACCTCTGTGGTTTTATTTTTTGCACAAAAAAAAAAAAAGCATCAATTTAAAAAAAAAAATACAATATTTTTCACTTTTTGCTATAATATCCCCTAAAAAAAAATATATAAAAATGTTTTTTCAGTTTTGGCTGATTTGTATTCTACATATTTTTGGTAAAAAATAAATAAATAAATAAAAACACACAAATAAAGCAAACAAAAAAACCCTAGTTAGACTTACTGGTAACGGTATTTCTACGAGTCTTTCAGGACAGCACCTGGAGAGAGCGCAGCTCCACCCACTTTCCCAGGAAACACTGCAGATCACTTTAAAGACTGGATACTTCCACCATGGCCTCAGTTGTTCATAGAGTACCTCCAGCCATGCTGAAATTAGATAAGCAGAACATAGCAATAACACCACATTTTCAATACAATCTAGGGTGGGGTCATCGGCGCTGTCCTGAAAGACTCATAGAAATACTGTTACCGGTAAGTCCAACTAGGGTTTTCTCCCTTCGTCTTTCAGGACAGCACCTGGAGATAAGAGATTACTTACTCTAGTGTGGGACCACCGCCTGCAGAACCTTTCTGCCAAACGATTGATCTGAAGCTGAAAGCAGGTCCAACCTGTAGTGGTGGGTGAAGGTGGAGAAGCTTGTCCACGTAGCCGCTTTACAGATCCGACTTGGAGAGGCCCCTGCTCTTTCCGGCCCAGGGATGTTGCTACTGCCCGAGTGGAATGGGCGACTACCCCTGAGGGGGGTTCTACTCCAGATGCTCTATAGGCTTCCCTAATAGCCATTCGTAGCCACCTAGTCTATAGTATTTTTGGATGCACTATAGCCCTTACGTGGTCCTGAATACAACCAAGAGAGTTTGACTTCCTGAACTTACTTGTAATACCTAGATAGTGTAATAGGCACCTTCTTACATCTAGGCTATGAAAAGACCTCTCCCTAGCATTTTGAAGGTGAAGGACAAAGGTAGGTAGAACTATTTCCTGAGTCCTATGGAAGGCTGTTGAGACTTTTGGGCAGGAAACCCGGGTCAGTTTAAGAACCATCTGGTCCGGAAATATGTAACAGAAAGGCTCCACTATGATAAGGCTTGTAACTCCGCTTACTCTTCTAGCAATGTAATAGCCACTAAAAGAATTAACTTAAGTGACCAAAACTTGATAGTTGCTTCCTCTGGGGGTTCAAAAGGTTGCTCTGGTCAATGCCTGTAGTACCAGTGACAAGTCCCATTTTGGAAAAAACTTAAAATGGTATTGGCCTAGCTCTGGCCAATTGCCTTAAAAAAAAAAAAAAAAAAAAAAAAAAAAAATCGAAATAAGCGGCACTTTGAGATAACTGCCTCAAGAAAAACCGATAAAAGCGTTTCCACGTTTAAAATAAATTGACCTAGTAGTATCTTTTTACTCCCTAAGAGGGTTGTGACGAGTTTATCGGATAACCCCTTTCTTCTTAAGATTTGCTCCTCAGTAACCACCCAGTTAGGTTGAGTTGCCCGATATTCGGATGCTGAAGAGGTCCCTGGGTTAGGAGATCCTCCGAAGCGGAAGAACCCAGTGGGGTCCCACCGCCATCCTCTGTATGGTTGCAAACCATGTCCTTTTGGGCCCAAAAGGGAGCCACTAGAATCAGACTTGTGGATTCCCTTTGCATTTTTTCAGAACCAAAAAGGGATCATCTGAAAAGGAGGGAAGGCGTAGCACAAGTGGGAAGTTCCACGGTTGTGCTAGTGCATCCAGTCCCCTTGCTTGATCTTGTCTGTTTAAAGAAAAGAAGGCCTTCACTTTTGTGGTTGCTCCGTGATCGCGAATAGATCTGAGGCAATTCCCCATTTTCACTTGTCAGATCTTGGAAAACCTCGGGGTTCAGACTCCATTCTGACTCCCGAATTATTTCCCTGCATAGAAAATCCGCTACTAAATTCAGGTCTCCTAGGTGTACTGCTGATATGGACCTCAGGTTGCTTTCTGCCCATGACAGAATTTGACTGGCCAAGGATAGCAGCACCCTGCTTCTTGTGCCCCCCTGCCTTGTTATATAGGATTATGGCTGTGGCATTGTCGGATAAGACCTGGATATGGAGACCTTGAACCAGTTCTTTGAAGGCCCATAGTCCCAGCAGGATGGCCCTTAGTTCCCTCCAATTGGAGGATCTCCTGGCCTCTTTGACTGTCCAGCTCCCCTGGGCCATCTGTCCTTCCAGGTGGCACCCCACCCACAGGAGCTTGCATCCTGTAGTCAACCTCCGGTCTACCGGAAAAACACCAAAGTAGACCCCTGTCTAGACTTGAGTGATTCCTCCACCACCAGAGCTTCTTCTGAACTTGAGGGGGCATCCTGAGATGCTTCTAAAGGGACTCCCCGTAGGACCAATTCCTCAATATTGCCTGTTGGAGATTCCTTGCATGGAGGCGTGCCCATTGCACTGCAGGGATGGATGCTGTGAGGAGACCCAAAATCGACATGGCTGCCCTGATAGAATAGGCAGGTTTGTCTGGGTCCTCTTCTAGCACTCTGAACCTTTTCTATTTTCTCTACTGGGAGAAAAAGCTTTTCCTATCTGGAGTCGATGGTGTATCCCAGGAACTTTATTGACTGAGATGCAATCATACTTGATTTCTCCTGTTTATCAGCCAACCGAGACCCTCTAAGTGTCTTACTGTCCTTCCCAGGTTCCCTCTCGCCAATAGATGTTTGTATTGGCAAAAATTAAAAGTCGTCCAAGTATGGAACAATCAATATACCTTCTACTCTGAGGGGGGGCTAGGGCCTCTGCTACGATCTTTGTAAATATCCGGAGATGAGGACAGACCGAACGGGATAGCTCTGAACTGGAGATGTAGCACCGAGCCTCCCATCCGACCGCAAACCTCAGATATTGTGATGCTAAGGCCATAGGCCACATGGAGATATGCATCTCTTAGGTCTATGGATGCCATAAAACAGTTTGGCATCAGAAGACTCTTCACCGAGAAAATTGTATCCATTCTGAATCTCTTGTATCTGATCGATTTGTGTAAAATCTTCAGATCAGAATCAATCTGAATTTGCCAATGGTTTTCTTTACAAGGAAGATGTGAGTAACAGCCCTGCCCTACCTCCTCGGGGGGAACGTACATGATCACCCTTTGCTGCATCAGTTCTTGCAAAATAGAGATCATGGCTACAGATTTTTCTGGGTCTCGAGGAGCCTGGGTTACATAAAACCGTGCGGGGGGAATGAGCGAATTCCAGCCTGTAACCCTCTTATTGTCTTGAGGATGAACAGACTGTCACTGACTTCCACTGTGGAAAAAAGGCCTGTTACCTTGCTCCCACAGTTGGAAGACCGTCACTGGCTCTTTGTGTTTGGGGTAGAGGGGCGGAATAACACTCCCGACTTGCCTCTTCCTCTCTGCGGCTTCCAGGGCCTTCTATATCCTGTCTCCTTGGTTTCCGAGGTTTTTCGAAAAGCACGAAAATTTTTAGTGCCCTGGGGGTTCACTTTCTTTTTTACAGGAAAGCCCTTGTTGGCCGTTCTGTCCAGTATGGCTTCAAGGTCAGGGCCGAACACCAGATCTCCCTCGAACGGAAGACCGCATAATTTGGTCTTTGAGGCAGTATCCCCCGTCCATGTTTTCACCCATAAGGCACTACGGGCTGAGATTATCAGGGCTGAGGACCTGGCTGACATCTTAATTGATTCTGCCGAGGCATCTGCCATATACCCCACTGCTTTTAAGAGGACAGGCAAAGTATCAAGCAGATCCTTTCTAGGCGTTCCTGCCTCGATATGGGCTTTTAACTGTTCCAACCAGTGCTCCAGATTTCTGGCTACTACTGTTGAAGCCATCGCTGGTTTTAGGTTTGCCAATGTTGAGTCCCAAGCCTTCCTTAGGAGAGAATCAGCCCTTTTGTCCATGGAATCTTTAGGATACCCATGTCCTCAAACGCAAGATCGTTATTCCTTGAAACCTGAGAAAAGGCTGTGTCAAGCTTAGGTTTCTTGTTCCATACCTGAGAGCTATCCTCTTCAAAAGGAAACCTGCGTTTGAGGGACCTAGAAAAGAAAGGGGCCCTCTCTGGGTCTCTCCATTCCTTTTTGATAGTTTCGGATAGAAACGTATGTATTGGGAACACTCTGTTTCACCTCGCCCAAACCCTGAACATTTTGTCATGCAGTGACAGTTGGGCTTTATCCTCTGATATTCAGAGTAGTGTGGATATTTTCCAGCAAGTCATCCACCTCCTCTAGGGATAATGAAGCAGAAGCCCCCTTTACCTCCTCCTCAGAAGCAGAGGACCCACTATGTTCCTCATCCTCAGAGTCACTGCCCCCCCTGGATGCAGATGCTGGGGAGTGAGAACAGGGCGCTGAGCTACTACCTGCAGCTGGGCGCCTGTCTAAATAAGACTGGAAAGATTCAAAAGTATCTGATAATTCTTTCCTAAAAGAACTTAGCAGCTCTCCTTGCTGAGACACAGGAGTAGTGGAAGCTGCTGCTTCTTTGACCAAGTCGCTTATGCAGGACCTGCATAACACCTTGGTCCAAGAATCTCTAAGTATATTTTTACATGATGGACATTTCCTCTTGCTACGAGGGGAGAAATGTTTGGTCTTTTCTTTCACCTGCTGAAATACACCAAAGAAAAAACCCCAAACCTCAGTTACAATACACACACATGAAGAGAAAAAAAGACATGCTGCCAAATAGAACAGATTTAAAATTTCTGATTCTATTTGCTCTTCAGCCAGTGAATCCCCCCACAGACTCACTAAACAACTATTGAAAGCATTATTCCTAAATAGTAACATAGGAAAAGAATGCTGCAGGCTTCCCAGAGCAAGGAAGGGAGAAAAAGACATGGCTCAAACAGTAATGACAGAGACCACTGTCCCTGCTTACCTGAGCTAGGCTGACAACCGTGGCTCCTGCTCCTGCCACCGCCGATTGATCCTCTTCCATCGTCAGCGAGGATCAATGGTGTCTGGGCGCTTTTATCAGTTTGAATTCCGCGCCAATTCCGGAAGTGATGTCAGCCGCATGAGACCGCCCCATCTCCGTGCGTTCCAGCGGCCGGAACCGGAAGCCACATCGCACCGTCGGAAATCCCGCCCCCGGCCAGAATGACGCGCTCGTCATCCAGACCCGGAAGACATGAGGCCGATACCAACGGCGCGAGATATGAATCCCAGCCACGTCTCAGCCCCAGCCGACGGTCTAGAAGCGGGGGGACCTCCACAGCCTGACCCCCCTGGGTATGAAGGAGAGCGGACACCAGAGCAACCCCCGCGCGTGAAGGGAGGAAGCTGGGCCAGGTCTGTACCAAAAAGAGAACAACCCGTATGCCTCCAACTTTCCCCACCTGGAGAAAGCACAGCACCCTTTGGTTCCCTGCAGCGCTTCCACCATGGCCGGAGGAAACACTACAACTGAGGCCATGGTGGAAGTGTCCGGTCTTTAAAGTGATCTGCAGTGTTTCCTGGGAAAGTGGGTGGAGCTGCGCTCTCTCCAGGTGCTGTCCTGAAAGACGAAGGGAGAAAACATAAGCGTATATTGGTTTGCACAAAAGTTATAGAATCTACAAAATAGGGGATAGTTTTATGGCATTTTTATTATTTTTTTGTTAGTAATGATGGTGATCTGCGATTATCAGGACTGCGACATTATGGAGGACACATCGGACACTTGACACTATTTTGGAACCATTATCATTTATACAGCGATCAGTGCTACAAAAATGCATTGATTAATTTACACAGTAAACTGTCAGGGAAGGGGTTAACCACGGGGGGGGGGGGGGGGCAATGAATTGGTTAAGTATGTCCTAGGGAGTGGTTATAAATGTGGGGGGTGGGCTACTAGTCACATGACAGGAGCAGTGATCTCTGTCATGACAAGCCAGAACAGGTAAATGCCTTGTTTACATAGGCACTTCCCTGTTCTGAGGCTCCGTGACATGATTCCCGGGAGACGGGCACAATGTATGTGATGGCGGCACGTTCGCCTGCTATCGTCACCTCTTAAAGGGGACGTACAGGTACACCCATTTGCCCACCACTGCCAGTGTGCCGATGTATATTGGCGTGCAGGGGTTGGCAAGTGGTTAAAGTGAAACAATAAAAAGGAAATATTCCTTTAAATATCATGCCGGGGGGGGGGGTCTCCTTAGTCTGCCTGTAAAGCGGCGCATCTGTGCGATGTGTAGAACAGTGCCGCAGCATTAATGACATTTCTAAAAGGGAAAAAATGTAAGTTAAACTTACTTGCAGCTGTAACATTGTCGACTCTCGGCAATATAGATGGAAAAAAAAAAAAAAAAAAAAAAAAAAGGAGGACGTAGGTTTCTTCCCTACCCCCCAGTGCATTAAGGTGAAAAACCTTGAGACTTTACATCCCCTTGAATGCAGAGAATGAACTAAAGTAAAAAAATAAAAATGTAGACTTCAGAGTCACTTTAAGACTCAACATGTTTGGCATGTATTTACTCAATGCAAAAAAATTGGATAATTTGTACAGTAAAATTAACATTCGTGCATTTTTGGTGAAAAATATGGATTTGATACACAAGTGCACCAATAAGGTGTGAAATAAATAACTGCCATTTTATTCTCCAGGGCTGCCACTTTCAGAAAATGTATAAAATGTTTTTTTTGGGGGGTTTAATATTCAGGCCTAAAATGCGCATTCTAACATGTACAAAAAAGAAAAAGGGTTAAATATCTCCCAAGCTGGATGAAAAATGATTGTGTTGTCTGACATTCATTGATAGGATAAGGACAGGAATGGGTAGATGTTTCACATTAACGTGGATATCTCTGCCAAAGTCCAGCGGACCTTGCTTTCCCTCTATAAGCAATCAAATCAGCTGGCATTCCCCATCCTCCGCCTTTTGCCATACAGAATGCACCTCTTTCTATCCCTCGCATACTCAATGAGCCTCTTCAATGATATTCAGCAGCAAGGCCCTAATTTAGATGAGGGACACGTAAAAGAGAATATGCTATGAAGCCCATAACATTGTAGAATTAATGGTCCTAATAAAACTAGCCATGAATAAAATGGCTGTAATTACCATTGTCTTGGGTATACACGTCTGTTCATTTTTTTCGGTTTCTTTGCTTGAGCTGTACATGTCGGACAAAAAATGCAAAATGCATACTGAAGAGCAGCCAGCCTTTATCGGAGGACCCTGTGCTGCTAAGCATGCCAAGCGATTGCTTCCCGGCAGCTAGAAAGCTGGTCTTAGCCACAGGGAAGTGCATCGGAGTGGTTTCATCAATGGCAGTTTCATTAAAAAGTTGGAAGTGCCATTTACCGGTACACAAGACTAAATGTTTTAATTCAATTCAGGCAACGCTCCAATCGCTACCTGGCTTCATAAACTTTGCTCAGTACTCGCAGGTGTTTTTAACTGAAACTCTATAACCTTCAAATGGAGGCCACATAGGGCTTCCCGAATGGAAAATGAAAATGGCTTTGGGTCGATTTTATTTTTAACACTGAATTTTAAACAGCTACACAGTTGAAATGCATGCATAGCAGATGATTTACCCGACAAAAGATTTCTATATCTGTCCATACAGCCCTAAGATTTACACAGCTCTGCTACAGAAGCTCATATAGGTTGTTGACCTCATCATAAAATCCATCCAGCACCAGACACGGTTTCCTTAGTTGGGAGTGCACGGGTAATGGTGACTCCATCAATGTCCGTTGGAAGAGAAAGCCAGCACTGAACCAATAAATCTCTAGAGATTTTAAATGTGGTCATATTGCAAGTAGTAAATCATAAAAACACACTGATGTTTCGGGGCCATGGTGGACCTCTTTCTCAGGGCGACAGGCTGGTGACCTCACTTTTCTCAACCAAAATTAAGCAACAAAGCTTGGTCACCTCTTTGTGCCTAAGGCTAAAGGAGCAGCAACATGTGATTGGGGGAACCGTGTGGTGGTAATTTAAAGGGACCAGGCAAGGCGTCTTAGGTACTTCCTGGTTTATGAACCATACACTGCAGTTGGCAGGGGCGTAACTATAGGGGGTGCAGCACTCGCGACCGCAACTGGGCCCTGTGCTGCAGGGGGCCCATGCAGCCCCACCTACATATGGCCGGCAGCAGCATAGGCAGCTAGGGGTACCAGTGCACCATGCACACGGGTGGCTGGAGGTGGAGGGTGACTACCCGGCTCCTCAGAGTACCCCTGTCTGTTCTCCCCAGCCAGAGAAAAAAAAAATAATAAAAAAAACTACTGATACCAGTGGTGGAACTACAGGGCTCACAAAGGTCATATCTGTGACCACGCCCTGGAGTTCCACCGCCGGACTCGGAGGGAAGGGCCCTGGCTGGGGTTCAGGGGGGCCCTTCATGGTTTCTTGCATCGGGGCCCTGAAGGTTCTAGTTACGCCACTGGCAGTTGGCTTACCAAAGTAGGACTTTGGGCAGTATGGCAACAAGAACCTACAAGCAGCAGTGTGCTCAAGGATTACTCCTTTAAGGCTTCTGCAGTGGCCTTCCAGAGGGGGTGCTATGCTGGCAATGAAAAGTGCAAGGATGCATCAATACTGCCGGGAGGCTATGCAGAAAGGCCCTTCCCCTTAAGGGTTCCTGGTCAAAGGGGCTTTCCTCAAGCATACTACTGCCTGTAGGTTCAGCACAATTGCCCTACCTTGCTGCTTTACGTTCCAAATTATGGGGTAATCTGGACCACCAGTTTGCTTTCCCTGCTTTAAATCCATCTTTCTGCACACTCCCTGCACTGCATGTGCACCTAATATACCCAGAAAGGGCATGCATAGATGTGTAACCTTTTTGGGTCCAAGGTTGCTACCCAAATCTTGGGAGAGTGCAGTGTCCAATAAGACACAGGCTCTGATGATCAGTGCCCTGATTATCTGTGAAAATGTCCCCATTACACTTGCTGGTTACCAGCTCTCCTTTCCTAACACCGACAGCGCGTGATGAAAGCAATGGCGATAACCCGCAAGTTTGTTTACATGTGCTCAGCTGTGAATGGACATGGTAAAGGGCTGCTGTGTTTGGCCCGTACCCCAATCTGTTGTGTCCGAAGGGCACAACAATCACAGAGCACACCGGATGCATGCCCCAGGGGGTGTAGTTCTGGGAGGATGTCCATGGAGGCCTTCCCAGCAGGAGAGAGCCACACTGTAGCCATCTTTCGGCTATAGCACAGGTATGCACAGAGAAGCTCCAATCCTCCTCGAGTCTCCCTCTGGTGCTCCTGGCTCCTCCTCTTCTGAGTGCGCCCATAGCAAGCCGCTTGCTATGGGAGGCACTCGTGCATGCTCGTTCCAAAGCCCTTCTTGGCCCCACCCCCTACTCCTTACTCACTGGTTGTGATTGACAGCAGCGGGAGCCAATGGCACTGGCTGCTGTCTCAGGCAATAAGGGGGCAGAGACCACTCTGTTGCATGGGCTCAGTTAAGAATTAAATTAAAAGAGGGCTGTGGGGGAAGCTGCATACTGAAGGTTGTTTTCCTTCATGCATAGAATACATGATGGTAAAACTATTCAACCTTTACAACCACTAAGGAAAGTGAGGGGAAATCCAAAATTCCAGAGTTCCCACCAGAACAGGAATAGAGGGAAAAGAGGGAAATCTTCCAATGAGGACGCTTGTTTCTGCATCAACAGATTTTTTTTTTTGCATTGGATATATTTTAAATTCATGCATATTTAGCATGTCCATATGTACATACACAGGGGACACTTCACCTGTTCGTGGCATTTGCTTTTAACGTTGGCAATGCCTGAGCACAGCAGGCCACTTCACTGTGTACATTTCCCTGATTGCCGGCAATCTGGTGCCGTTATGAGTGCCATTCCGCAGGCCAAGTAATCACAAGTCTCTGATCATTCTGGAGAATTATTCATAGCCATGTTCTAATCCCTCCACCGTCTCCAAGAAGCATTATAAGTAGAGAGCTCTCTAGAGAGGAGATTGCCGACACAGATCGACTGGCAAAAAACTGCAGGTTAGCTGTGAGGAAATTTATATAGTATATATTTTTTTTTTTTTAGAAAGAAAAGGCAACAGTTAAAATCCCATCGTTTTTTTTGCCCTGTTAAAGATCTCCATTCCCTTCCTGCCCTAGAGACACAACCGGAAGTGAGAGGAATATCCCCTCTAGTGGTCAACAAGTACTTGCCTGCATTGAAAGATGTGCCATCACTCCTTGTTGTGGTGTCAACTGTAACATTCTGGATTTCCAAACACTGACAAAGGTCAAAAAGGACAAATTGAGAGGCTGCATCTTCCCAAGTGGGGGAACAGGAAGTAATAAAAGGCTTTGCAGAGGTTCTAACCTTTCCCTTCTGCATCTCAAAGAAGTTGCCCATACATTTCTAGTTTGATTCTAAAGCTAGCTCTATTAATGTTCTTTTAAGCCTAAAAAAATGTTCCTATACTAGTTTCACGTAACTTTGTTATGACTGAAGGTGAAAGTTTGATCCCCTGAAGATTTTCTAAGTTTGCCCACTTACCAAGAAATTAGGGGTCTATAATTTCTATCATACATAGCACTACCCACGAAGGAGCTGCTGGCTAGATTTGGGCCCACCGTTACCTTCTGTTCTCCTTGTTTCACGTCTAGGGGTGTCCCGTGGTAGATGGCCCAGTAACTCGAGAGACTGACAACAGATCCACTTGAATGGATTTTATTTGCAAAACAGACAATGAACAGTCTCTTAAATTGGGATCAGAGGGTTGGAAAGGAAGTTCAGGTACTCTTATGGCACGTAAACACGACCGGACTTTCCGACGGACTTTCGGCGGAGTTCCAATGGACTTTCCCCACACACAATCACACCAAAGTCCGATGGATTCGAACGTGATGACGTACGACTGGACTAGAATAAGGAAGTTCATAGCCAGTAGCCAATAGCTGCCCTAGCATTGTTTTTTGTCTGTCGGACTAGCATACACACGAACGGATTTCTCGGTCCGGCGGAGTTCCGGTGGTAAAATTTAAAAAACATGTTCTATTTCTAAAGTCCGCCGGATTTTTGGCAAGCAAAGGTCTGATGGAGGTCCGATTGAGCCCACACAAGATCAAATTGTCCGACGGACTCGTTCCATCGGACCTTTGCTGTCATAAAGTCCGGTCGTGTGTACGCAGCATTAGTGTCAAAGTCAAAATGTTGAAGATCTTGCTTACTTTGACTGCATCCAGAGAATAGCCAACCGGATGTCTATTCAAGCTGGACAGTCCCTCTTCACAAGGCCTAGCAGCCAACAAGGTGCTTACTCAGGAACAAGTCTCTGCCACCCACATTGTTGTAGAACGTACAAGATAATGTCTCTGCCACAGACGTTGTAGAACACGTAGGGAAACTAAACTTGAACACTCATAGGATACCTGGATCTTTCAGCCAGCTTGGCAATATCCACGAGACTGGATTACCTTGGGAACTTCAGCCCTTCCAGGCTCTTACCAAGAAACCAACCCGTAAGTGGTCTTCTGAAGAGTCCTCCCCTGGAATGCTTGAAGTCACTGGGTCTCTCCCAAAATGGAGACGGCACTCAACCACCTCAGAATCCTCCTTTAGTTTCCTTGCCTCATGCTAGCCAGCCCCGTGACATCAAGATCAGGTAGATCCGCACCCCAGGCCATAGCCTTCCTGGGGGCTGGTCAGGAGGACCAGGACCATGAAGTCAGTACATCATTCTGGACTGGAACCCCGAACCACGTGAACGGGGAAGTGCCTATGTAAACAAGGCATTTCCCTGTTTCGCTTTGTGTCATGACAGATCTACTGCTCCCTGTTATTGGGAGCAGTGATTGCTGTAATGCGAGTGGAAGCCCACCCCCCTCAGAATCACTCAATAGGAGACACTTAACCACTAGGGGGCAATGAAGTGGTTAACCCTTTCCCTGCCAGTGTAATTTACACAGTAATCAGTGCATTTTTATAGCACTGAACGCTGTATAAATGACGAATGTCCCAAAATAGCTTCAAAGGTGTCTGATATGTCCAACGTAATGTCGTAGTCCCGATAAAAACTGCAGATAGCCATTACTAACAAAAATTAAAATACATAATTGGCCTAAACTAAGGAAAAAAAAATAGTTTTTATATATTTTCGGGGGATATTATACCAAAAAAAAAAAAAAAAGAAAAAAAAAAAAGTGTTTTCAAAATTGCAGCTTTTTTGTTAATGGAGCAAAAAATAAAAGCTGCAGGTGTGATCAAATACTACCAAAAGAAGTCTGTATTTGTGGGAATTAAAGGACAATTTTGTTTAGGTGCAACGTCGCACGACCGCGTCAGTTAAAGCGACACAGTGATGAATTGTAAAGAGTGCTCTGGTCAGGAAGGGGGTGAAATCTTCCAGGGCTGAATCGGTTAAATGATAGAGACAAAATAGTAACCAAACATCCAGAAAACAAAAAAACATGATACAAATCCTATAAATTGAGATGCAGTAATATAAGTATTTGATCCCCTACCAACCAACAATAATTCTGGCTCCCACAGACTGGCTACAGTATGTGCTCATGTGGTACACAGATTTGTCCTGTCAATTTAAGAAGGTGCTCCTAAGAAGGCAAAAAAAAAAACCTTCAGCCTTTACAACCACTTTAAGGCACCCCCAAGCATGTTATTGAAAGGGTTTATATATTTTTAATGGCCCTCAAAAGTTGCATAACACCCTTTTTTTTACTGCAGTTTGCCTATTTACCCTAAAACATCCAGAATTTACCAAGATTCAACTGCTATAAACTTCAGTCGGATTCACTGAACCCTTGGTGAATCCAATCTGGACAGATTCGCTCATTGTTATAAAAGGGTAAAGTTAAAAAATAGTACCTGTTTCAGCCAGGTAATCATAATCGTACCCCAGGTCTCTTGACTGGACAAAGAACTCTCCATTAGTAAACAATGGAATAAATGGAACCATGTTGTATTCCCGATTGTGTCCAACTGGTGCATTGGCTTCCGGGTAAACATCTAGTGAGGGCTGATGTCTTCTGAGCCATTGTTCAAAGAGGCTAAATAAGGAAAAATACAGATGTAACCATTACATAAGCAATACCGGTATTTGGATCAATGGCCCATTACACATTCAGGATTTAATTAGCCAAGGATTATTGGAACAAAGGCCCTTACCTTTTCCCAGGAGTCCATCAGTTGTACGAAAGAAGCCAATAGTGACCAAGCTGAACGATGAAGATTTGGTGGGGGGACATTTTGCACTGGTAAGTATTCCTCTACTTGATACCGCTACATTCACTAAAGCATTGCGTATCCCAAGCAATTGGCAGGTATTTTTTATTCATAAAATGCCTCCATTTTTTTTTTCTCTAAGTAGCACACCCCATTAGGAGCGTTTGGTATTTCAGGCCCTTTGAAACTAGGCCACTGGCTTCATTGCCGACCCACCCTACTTAAAATCGGCTGAACACCAGGTTAGATTAACACTGTTCGTTCCAAATTGGTCAGGCAGCACAAGGTAATACAAACTGACCAGAGAACACAACGTCCTACCTAGGTCTTACCAACCAACTGTAACCGTGCCGGTTCTAAAACAAAATAAAAATAAAAAATGTACTAATGTATATCAACCTTGGCTGGATATTTTGGGCTCTCAAATGGCAGATTTGGCTTCTTCACAATTCTCCCTTTAAATTGGTCAGATAGGATTCTTCTGCCTGGGTCTGGAGAGAGCATTGTGTATGTGCTTGTTGCACGTGGTTGGGTATGTGGTTGTTTTTGCTTAATTACATTGCCCATGTCTGCGGGACTGCCGATTCCGGTTATTCCTGCTAAAGGCTATGTTACCTTATGGGTGGTTTACTTTGTATTCTTTTACTAATCATTGGTGGGCTCTGTATAGTAGACTTTAATGCCATCATCCTTATAGCAACGGTTTTGTATGCTACAGAAAAAGCTTAAAAGCACACCTTAAAAAAAATAAAAAAATAAAAACACACAACACGTTCACCTAGAGCAGTGTTTCTCAACTTTTTTTTCAGTTAAGGCACCCTTTATGTGTGGATATAGATAGATATAAAATAAATAACTATAACAATTATAATAAAAATTATTCAATAATGTAATCAAATCAAAAACACTGAAATATGCCGAGTTGCAGAATTGTCGCTGTCATTACTTTAATGCCCCGTACACACGACCAGACTTTTCAACATCAAAAGTCCGACAGAATGATTCCGGCAGACTATTCGATCGTGTGTGGGCTGCAGTGGATAGTGATGGCCGAACGGTTCGCCCGGCGGTCGTTTCGCGGCGAATTTCCGACTTTCGCCGTCCGCGGGTTCGAACGCCTTTTTCCGTCGTTCGCCCCGGCGGACTTACGTGTTTAATGTATACAAGAACTTTAACCTTTCGTGACACGTTTATCATGTGTTACAGGACAACCAATTGAGACATGACAGCTCATGGACACTTGGACATTCCCCCTAACCTATAAATACACCCGATCCGGTGGCCATTTTACATTCTTTCTTCTGTCACTGTAGGGAAAGGATCCTGTGTGGAGTAGGGACAGAGAAAACGCTAGCTATTTGGTACACAAAAGTTCTTTTCAGGACTGGTATAGGTGTTAGGTCAGCAGCCTGAGTTTCTTTTGTCAGTTTAGATAAAGGGACAGAGCGCTGTATGCTGCTATTTTAGGGACAGCTCAGCCAGATTAGTCTTTCTTCATCATCATCATCATCATCATCATTAGCTGTTACTATCAGGTCCACAAAAGAGCTGTTCCAGCTAATCGTTCCAGCCTACTCTTTTTTGCCAATTTGTATAGGGACAGGCAGGAAGCAGTGTGTCAGGCAGTGAGGATAATTTTAAAGACTTGCTGTTACTATTAGTTCCACAAAGGTTCTTTTCAGGACTGGTATCAGTGGTACGGTAATAGGCTTGTACACGTATAATATTCTTTCTTCCAAATATAGAAAGAATATTATACTTGACTGCTGCCCTTCTGCTGCAGTCTGCTAATCATTCACAACTCACTTGTTCCACAAAGCTCTTTATCAGGACTGGTAACTTGGTCTGTCTAGGGTGCTACGGTACATAGGCTTGGGTGCGGTACAGTCTGCTGTTCTGTAAGGACCGCTATCGGTCCACAATACATAGGTTTGCCGTGCACTACTGCTGACCGCTGCCCTATACTGCAGCAGTCCTTCATTGGTATAGGGACTGACGTACAGTCTGCTAATCACTAACACACAACCTGCTTGGTCCACAAAAGTTCTTATAAGGACTGGTAACTTGGTATAGGGTGCTACGGTACATAGGCCTGAGTGCGTTACAGTCTGCTGTTCTGTAAGGACCGCTATCGGTCCACAATACATAGGGTTGCCGTGCACTACTGCTGACCGCTGCCCTATACTGCAGCAGTCCTTCAGCGGTATAGGGACTGACGCACAGTCTGCTAAACACTAACACACAACCTGCTTGGTCCACAAAAGTTTTTATAAGGACTGGTAACTTGGTATAGGGTGCTACGGTACATAGGCCTGAGTGCAGTACAGTCTGCTGTTCTGTAAGGACCGCTATCGGTCCACAATACATAGGGTTGCCGTGCACTACTGCTGACCGCTGCCCTATACTGCAGCAGTCCTTCATTGGTATAGGGACTGACGTACAGTCTGCTAATCACTAACACACAACCTGCTTGGTCCACAAAAGTTCTTATAAGGACTGGTAACTTGGTATAGGGTGCTACGGTACATAGGCCTGAGTGCGTTACAGTCTGCTGTTCTGTAAGGACCGCTATCGGTCCACAATACATAGGGTTGACGTGCACCACTGCTGACCGCTGCCCTATACTGCAGCAGTCCTTCAGCGGTATAGGGACTGACGTACAGTCTGCTAAACACTAATACACAACCTGCTTGGTCCACAAAAGTTCTTATAAGGACTGGTAACTTGGTATAGGGTGCTACGGTACATAGGCTTGAGTGCGGTACAGTCTGCTGTTCTGTAAGGACCGCTATCGGTCCACAATAGATAGGGTTGACGTGCACCACTGCTGACCGCTGCCCTATACTGCAGCAGTCCTTCAGCGGTATAGGGACTGACGCACAGTCTGCTAAACACTAACACACAACCTGCTTGGTCCACAAAAGTTTTTATAAGGACTGGTAACTTGGTATAGGGTGCTACGGTACATAGGCCTGAGTGCGTTACAGTCTGCTGTTCTGTAAGGACCGCTATCGGTCCACAATACATAGGGTTGCCGTGCACTACTGCTGACCGCTGCCCTATACTGCAGCAGTCCTTCATTGGTATAGGGACTGACGTACAGTCTGCTAATCACTAACACACAACCTGCTTGGTCCACAAAAGTTCTTATAAGGACTGGTAACTTGGTATAGGGTGCTACGGTACATAGGCCTGAGTGCGTTACAGTCTGCTGTTCTGTAAGGACCGCTATCGGTCCACAATACATAGGGTTGACGTGCACCACTGCTGACCGCTGCCCTATACTGCAGCAGTCCTTCAGCGGTATAGGGACTGACGTACAGTCTGCTAAACACTAATACACAACCTGCTTGGTCCACAAAAGTTCTTATAAGGACTGGTAACTTGGTATAGGGTGCTACGGTACATAGGCTTGAGTGCGGTACAGTCTGCTGTTCTGTAAGGACCGCTATCGGTCCACAATAGATAGGGTTGACGTGCACCACTGCTGACCGCTGCCCTATACTGCAGCAGTCCTTCAGCGGTATAGGGACTGACGTACAGTCTGCTAATCACTAACACACAACCTGCTTGTTCCACAAAAGTTCTTATAAGGACTGGTAACTTGGTATAGGGTGCTACGGTACATAGGCTTGAGTGCGGTACAGTCTGCTGTTCTGTAAGGACCGCTATCGGTCCACAATAGATAGGGTTGACGTGCACCACTGCTGACCGCTGCCCTATACTGCAGCAGTCCTTCAGCGGTATAGGGACTGACGTACAGTCTGCTAAACACTAATACACAACCTGCTTGGTCCACAAAAGTTCTTATAAGGACTGGTAACTTGGTATAGGGTGCTACGGTACATAGGCTTGAGTGCGGTACAGTCTGCTGTTCTGTAAGGACCGCTATCGGTCCACAATAGATAGGGTTGACGTGCACCACTGCTGACCGCTCACCTATACTGCAGCAGTCCTTCAGCGGTATAGGGACTAAGAGTTTTGTCACAGGGTCATTTAAAAAATGACATGCAGAGGAAGAGGCAGGCCCTTCCGCAGGGGTGGTAGGGGTAGGGCAGGAGCAACAGGCTTGAGCCAAAGTGGGAAGTTGCAGAAGGTGCGTTCAATTACTTTAAAGGATGCACCAGACTTGGTTGAGTGGCTCGCTCAGCCTTACTCTTCTGCACCCTCCTCATCCTCTCGATCTGCACCCTCTTCTTCACTCTCTGCTATGTGCACCCCCAAAGACACTACCACCAACAACACGACCACCACCACCACCACCACATACCTTCCGCTTGAGTCACTGGAATTATTTTCCGATCCATATCAAGAGGACATTTCTGATGCGCAGCCACTCTTGGTATTGGATCAGGAAGAGGAGGTAGCAACAAGCGCTACTCAGCAGTCTGACGCCAGTACCCAGATCAGCCCAAGGAGGAGGTTGGTCCCCGGTGTTGCTGCCTACTCCGAGATCTCTACTTATAGCGGTGGGGAAGGTGACGTTGATGATGACGTGTCTAGTGATGTCACGTGGGTGCCCACAAGAGAGGAAGAGGAGGGGAGTTCAGAGGGAGATATGGACCAGCAGATAGGGAGGAGAAGCAGCAATGACTTACATTGCACAGCAGGGACAAAGCAGACTGCAAAGGTATCAGGAGCGAGTCATCGACCATGTACGGTCACATCTGGCGCTCCCAGGACACCGGCACATGGCTCCGCAGTGTGGGCTTTTTTTAACGTGTCCGCTGCTGACAATAGCGTTGCCATCTGCAATCTTTGCAGTCAACGCGTTAGTCGCGGTAAGCCCAATACTCACCTAGGGACGACCGCCTTAAGAAGGCACATGAGCAGCCATCACCGAGCCCAGTGGGAGCAACGGAACACACAAAGCCACACTGCAGGCTCTCACCGTCCAGCCTCGTCTTCTACTTCTCCTTCTCCTCTCTCCTCACAATTGTCCTCCACTCCACCTTCCATCACGCCAAGCTCACATTTTTCTGCAAAAAGGCAGGCTTCCGTGGGCCTAATGTTTGAGCGTAAAAAAATGATGATGCCGGATAACCCTCTTGCCCAACGGTTGGCGGCTGGCTTGTCAGAACTCATAGCCCGCCAACTACTGCCATATAAACTGGTGGACTCGGAGGCCTTTCGCAAATTTGTGGCCATTGGAACACCACAATGGAAGGTCCCAGGAAGGAAGTATTTCTCAGAGAAGGGCATCCCAGAGCTATATGGCCATGTTCAGCGGCAAGTGAATGTATCTCTGGCACACAGTGTCGGTGCCAAGATACATCTGACCACAGACACGTGGTCTAGCAAACACGGGCAGGGAAGGTATATCAGTTTTACTGCCCACTGGGTGAACCTTCTGACGGCCGTCAAGCATGTAACCCGTGGCACCCGTGTAGATTTGGTTTTACCGCCACGGATTGCATGCAGGCCTGACTCTTCTTCTCCTCCTCCTACTCCATCCTCCTCCCTCTCCTCCTCAGCTGCCTCCTCCTTTTCCGCTGCTAGCGTCTCTTCCACTGCACCGCCCAAGCTCCCCAGAACCTATTCCACATGCCAGGTGAGACGTTGCCATGCCGTGCTGCGTCTGTTGTGCCTGGAAGCAAAGAGCCACACTGGCCCGGCACTCCTTTCAGCTTTGCGTTCACAGGCAGATGAGTGGCTAACACCGCTCAATTTGACAGTTGGTAAAGTGGTGTGTGACAACGGTGCCAATCTGCTTAGCGCATTGAAACAGGGCAAAATCACGCACGTGCCGTGCATGGCACACGTCTTAAACTTGGTCGTGCAGCGATTCCTTGTCAAATACCCTGGGGTCCAGGACATCTTGCGGCAGGCAAGGAAAATCTCGGCCCATTTCAGAAGATCTTACACGGCCATGGCTCGCCTTGCTGACATTCAGCGGCGACACCATCTGCCGGTCAGACGTCTTATTTGCGATTGCCCGACGCGATGGAACTCAACCTTCTATATGCTTGATAGGCTGCTCCAGCAGAAACGTGCAGTTAACGTCTACCTGTATGAACTCTGCGAAAGAAACGGTTCTGGGGAGCTGGGTTTTTTTTCACCGCGCCAGTGGCTGCTCATGCGCGACACATGCAGACTTCTGCGGCCATTTGAGGAGATCACCAAACTGGTCAGTCGCAGCCATGGCGCCATCAGTGACATGGTACCTTATGCCTTCTTTCTGGAGCGTGCATTGCGTCGTGTCATTGATCAGGCTGTGGAGGAGCAGGAGCGGGAAGATGAGGAAGTCGCAATGCTGGATGAATTCCCAGGGGGGGCTACTCTATCTGAGACAAGTCAACAACAGGAGTCTGATGAGGAGTCAGAGGAGGATGGTGCCGGGGCGGATGAGCAGGAGCAAGAAGAGCATGCTTTAAACCTTTCTGGGATCCCTGTTGTGCGAGGATGGGGAGAGGAGAATGAAGAGGACGACATTATCCTGGATGATGAGCAGGAGCCAGGCCACCACACCGCTTCCACTTTAGTGCAAATGGGGGCCTTCATGCTCCAGTGTTTTAATAGGGACCCCCGTATAAAAAGCATGAGGGTCAAGGACCAGTACTGGGTGGCAACGTACTTAGACCCCCGGTACAAACACAAAATGGCGGAAATGTTACCGCCGTCGCAGAGGGCTGTCAGAATGCAGCACTTCCAGGCCTTGCTTCGAGAAATGCTGCATTCTGCTTTTGCGTGCGCTGGCAGAGGAGCAATTCCCACTCCCAGAGAAGGATTTGCGGGTACCAATCCAACAGCGCCTGCAAGAAGAGGCCGGTTTGAAGATGTGTTGGTGACTTCGGATATGAGGTCATTCTTTCAGCCGACCCATCGACAGGTGTCATCCGGATCCAGCATCAGGGAACGCCTAGACCGTCAGGTGTCCGACTACATTGGGTTAACGGCCGATGTGGACGCTCTGAGGAGTGATGAACCCCTAGACTACTGGGTGGGCAGGCTTGACCTCTGGCCAGAGCTTGCCCAATTTGCAATCGAACTGTTGGCTTGCCCCTCATCCAGTGTCCTGTCCGAAAGGACGTTCAGCGCAGCAGGGGGGATTGTGACCGATAAGCGTACTCGCCTAGCTCACCACAGTGTTAACTACCTCACATTTCTAAAAATGAATGAGGCATGGATCTCGGAGGAATTCAACACATGTGATCAGTAGACCATGTATATGTCTATAAACAATTTTTGGAATCAAGCACACAGACCTTCTTAATTCATTTGGCTCACTTCCCTGACCCAAAAAAGCACACCGTACTATATGCCCCTACCCTCCTCTTTGAAGAGGTTGAGCGGTGTCATATTTCTACTGGGGCTGCTTATTATGAGGGGTTCCCACCATCCCTGTGCTGTGCTGACTTCCTCCTGGGTGTTCTTATTATGAGGGGCTCCCACCATCCCTGTGCTGTGCTGACTTCCTCCTGGGGGTTCTTATTATGAGGGGATCACACCATCCCTGTGCTGTGCTGACTTCCTCCTGGGGCTGCTTACGGTGCTGCTGTCAGCGCTGTATGTCACGGAGCTGCTGTCAGCGCTGTATGTCACGGAGCTGCTGTCAGCGCTGTATGTCACGGAGCTGCTGTCAGCGCTGTATGTCACGGAGCTGCTGTCAGCGCTGTATGTCACGGAGCTGCTGTCAGCGCTGTATGTCACGGAGCTGCTGTCAGCGCTGTATGTCACGGAGCTGCTGTCAGCGCTGTATGTCACGGAGCTGCTGTCAGCGCTGTATGTCACGGAGCTGCTGTCAGCGCTGTATGTCACGGAGCTGCTGTCAGCGCTGTATGTCACGGAGCTGCTGTCAGCGCTGTATGTCACGGTGCTGCTGTCAGCGCTGTATGTCACGGAGCTGCTGTCAGCGCTGTATGTCACGGAGCTGCTGTCAGTGCTGTATGTCACGGAGCTGCTGTCAGCGCTGTATGTCACGGAGCTGCTGTCAGCGCTGTATGTCACGGAGCTGCTGTCAGCGCTGTATGTCACGGTGCTGCTGTCAGCGCTGTATGTCACGGAGCTGCTGTCAGCGCTGTATGTCACGGAGCTGCTGTCAGCGCTGTATGTCACGGAGCTGCTGTCAGCGCTGTATGTCACGGAGCTGCTGTCAGCGCTGTATGTCACGGAGCTGCTGTCAGCGCTGTATGTCACGGTGCTGCTGTCAGCGCTGTATGTCACGGAGCTGCTGTCAGCGCTGTATGTCACGGAGCTGCTGTCAGTGCTGTATGTCACGGAGCTGCTGTCAGCGCTGTATGTCACGGAGCTGCTGTCAGCGCTGTATGTCACGGAGCTGCTGTCAGCGCTGTATGTCACGGTGCTGCTGTCAGCGCTGTATGTCACGGAGCTGCTGTCAGCGCTGTATGTCACGGAGCTGCTGTCAGCGCTGTATGTCACGGAGCTGCTGTCAGCGCTGTATGTCACGGAGCTGCTGTCAGCGCTGTATGTCACGGAGCTGCTGTCAGCGCTGTATGTCACGGTGCTGATGTCAGTGCTCTGTATTACGGTGCTGCTGTCAGTGCTCTGTATCTCCTGCACCCTCTTGTTTGCCTACCCTGGTCCCTGACCTTCCCTCTCCTCCATTGCCTTCATTAGCTCCATAGTCCTGAATTGTCAGAACAATTTCCCAAATAAAAAAAAAATGCTTGTAGTTATCGATCCCAAATTCACCTCATACATGTATTATGCTATTGTCCAGGTGGTGGGACTACGTGCTACCCCCTAATAATTACCCCGTGGCCGCAAATTCGACCTAAAGGTTTGCGAAATTCGCCTCCCATTGAAGTCAATGGAGCCCGCGGCGAACGGTCGTTTTCGCGAACGTTTGTGTCCGTTCGCGTTTCGCGTTCGCGAAACGTCCCGTCGGAAGTTCGTCCATCACTAGCAGTGGACTTTTGATTTGCAAAAGTCTGACAGACTTTAGAAAAAGAACATGTTTCAAATTTTTCTAACAGAACTCTGCCGGACCCAGTTCCTACTGAGAAATCCGCTCGTGTGTATGCTAGTCCTACGGACAAAAACCGACGCTAGGGCAGCTTTTGGCTACTGGCTATGAACTTCCTTATTCTAGTCCAGTCGTACGTCATCACATTCGAATCCGTCGGACTTTGGTGTGATTGTGTGTGGCCAAGTCCGTTCATTCGGAAAGTCCGTCAGAACTCTGTCGAAAGTCTGTCAGACTTAGTCCCTCGAAAAGTCTGGTCGTGTGTACGCGGCATTAGTGTTTGATGATGAATTTCCCCACAAATTACTATCGCTCAATTCTGCGAGCGATTCTAATTTATTATCACTGTTTTCTAGCTGGTCTATAACCACTTGATGTAAACGGACATTTTTTGGTTGCTATGGACAATCTCCAGTTTCCTGGCATAAAGAACAGCATTTATAATATAAAAAACTGTATGCAGGACACTGGACAAACCACTAGGGACCCAGGGGATGTGTAATTATTTGATACAGTACTGTAATCTGTAAGATTACTGTATCTATACTGTGCATTTTACTTTTTGAATTTGGCGCCAGACTTGGGAATACCACCAGGGAGGCTACGGCTTGCAGTTTGTATAGGGGTGTGTGCTGTGGCTTAACCTCCCTAGCGGTTTTCCCGAGTGTGGCCGAGGGTCAAATTTCAGCATCATTAGTGGCAACCCCGAGCCACTCAGGATTGCATTGTAGGATCCTGGTGCAGTATACTTACCTTGTCCCCAGGATCCTGCGATGTCCCCCTGCAGTGTCCGCGGGCTCTGTCTTCCGCCTGATGCCTCTCTGTGCCGGGCTCTGTTCCCTGCGAACGTCGTGACGCACAGGGGCGGATCACGGCGGCAAATAAAAAAAAAAAAAAAAGTGAAAAATCATAATACACACAGTACAGTGTAATCTTACAGATTACATTACTGTATAAAATTTCACATCCCTTTTGTCCCTAGTGGTTTGTCCAATGCCCTGCATGCAGTTTTATATTATATAGACAGTATTGTCCTTTCTGCCTGGAAACTGGAAATTGTCCATAGCAACCCAAAAGTGTCCCTTTACGCCAAAGGTGGTTTTAGACCAGCTAGAAAACAGCCATAGTAAATGAGAATACCGTATATACTCGAGTATAAGCCGAGATTTTCAGCCTCTTTGAGGCTGAAAGTGCCCCCCTCGGCTTATACTCGAGTCATCGCTGTCTGCCCGCTCGATCAGCGTGTCGAGCAGACAGACAGCGGCCATTCTATAATTCAAAAGCCGCGCCTCCGGCTCCGCCTTCGCCTGTGATAGGCGGAACACTGAATTTCCCAGCAGCCTGTGTTCCGCCTATCACGGACATCGTATCATCCTCGTACTACGGACGAGGATGATACGATGTCCGTGATAGGCGGAACACAGGCTGCTGGGAAATTCAGTGTTCCGCCTATCACAGGCGAAGGCGGCGGCGCAGCTTTTGAATTTTACAATGGCCGCCGAGGCGCCGACGAAGAGGGCACGGGACGGAGGCAAGGCAAGGCAAGGCACGGCACGGGACGGAGGCAAGGCACGGCACGGGACGGAGGCAAGGAGGCAAGGCACGGGACGGAGGCTCGGGACAAAGGCTCGGGACACAGGTAGGCTGGACACACACACACACACACACACACACACACACACACACATGGATGGAGACACACACACAGGGATGGATGGATACACACACACACACAGGGATGGATGGATGGAGAGACACACACACAGGGATGGATGGATGGAGAGACACACACACAGGGATGGATGGATGGATGGAGAGACACACACACAGGGATGGATGGATGGAGACACACACACACAGGGATGGATGGATGGATGGATGGAGACACACACACACAGGGATGGATGGATGGATGGATGGAGACACACACACACAGGGATGGATGGATGGATGGATGGATGGAGACACACACACACAGGGATGGATGGATGGACGGACACACAGGGATGGACGGACACACAGGGATGGACGGACACACAGGGATGGACGGACACACAGGGATGGACGGACACACAGGGATGGACGGACACACAGGGATGGACAGGCATGTCTCACCCTCGGCTTATACACGAGTCAATAAGTTTGCCAGTTTTTTTGGGGGTAAATTGGGGGCCTCGGCTTATATTCGGGTCGGCCTATACTCGAGTATATACGGTACTTGCAGATTTGAGCAATAGTGAATAGTGGAGAAATGAATTGTATTTTTTATAATTTATGATTGTGTTCCAAACTTTATCATACCCGGGATGTCTACTAGACTCTTGTTTGGACAGATTTAAGTGTGCTATTGTGAAGAATTACAGACCTACAATATAAAAAAAAAAAAAAAAACGCTAAATTTCTATGCAAAATAATTGCACCGATGGGCTCAGCACTGCACCCTGAGCCCACCCAGTTGTGTGACAATATCGATTATTCGCTATTGTCTTCCTGATTCTCATCCTGACCAATCAGGAAGCGGATCCTGAGACTTGATTGGCTGAGACGAGAAGCGATCGTATTGGCCAAGGGGAAAACACAAGGAAAGCCGACAAGGATGAATCGCTTCCCACGACCTAGAGGGGGTAAGTGCAGGGCTGGTTGGGCTGACGATTGAGTGATGGGGGGGGGGGGGTTAGGTGGCCACCCCCCCACTGTTAAAACAAATGTTCCTGGCAAAGTCAAGTGACCAATGTCCAAAGCTAACCTGTTCCATACAACAGCATGGCCAGGCTCCTGGCTAAAATATCACCAATGAATAAAGGTGTAGAGTTGGATTTTTAGAAAAATCCCACTTTTACGTTTATATAAATCCAACTGCCGAAGAAAAATACACACTTTTTCCCCAAATTGTTTTGGTCTTAAACCACAATTTATTTGTACGCCAAGAACTGCTCCCAGCAGAACCTCGTTGCAGACTTGCTGCCAGTAAATCCAACTTCACCAACAAATCATTGTGTGCAATACGAAACGGCGCAGGGACCGAATTCATTTCCACTGCAACCGAAATCCATCTCATGTGGAATTTTGACAACAGTCTCCTCACAGGTCTGGAGGGAGCTGCGTGGTAGGAAAGCGATCATGCAAGAGGCAGCGGGGGGGAGGGGCACATGTATATTGTAAACACAGAGGAGACACTTCTGAACAGCATCAAACTGTAAACTTCATGGCAGTTCTCAGATCTCACTGTCAGGTTCAATTTCACAAAATGACGCTTCTGCCAAAAGCTGGCAGACAGAGAATCGCGGCCCTCATTAAACGACCATTGCTGCTTATTGCAACATTACAGCAAAACCATAAAACAGAGTTCTAGCCCAAAAGACTAAATCCACAGGAGGAAAAAATAAAAAATAAATAAATGACACACATGCATGGGAATTTTAAGCAAAATCAACAGCTAAAGAGCACAACAATCAAATACACTCACCGGTCACTATTAGCAACGCCTTGCTAGTACCAGGTTGGACCCCCTTTTACCTTCAGAACTGCCTCAATTCTTCCCGGCATATATTCAAGGTTTTGGAAACATTCCTGAGAGATTTTGGTCCATATTGACATGATAGCATCACTCAGTTGCTGCAGATTTGTCGACCGCACATCCATGATGCGAATCCACCACATTCCAAAGGTGCTCTATTGGATTGAGATCTGGCGAGTGTGGAGGCCATTGGAGTACAGTGACCTCATTGTCATGTTCAAGAAACCAGTGGTGAGATGACTGGTGCTTTGTGACATGGAGCATTATCCTGCTGGAAGGAGCCATCAGAAGATGGGTACACTGTGGTAATAAAGGGATGGACATGGTCAGCAACAATATTCAGGTAGGCCGTGGCCTTTAAACAATGCTCAATTGGTACTAAGAGGCCCAAAGTGTGCCAAGAAAATATCCCCCACATTATTACATCACCACCACCAGCCTGAACCATTGATGCAAAGCAGGATGAATCCATGCTTTCATGTTTACAACAAATTCTGACCCCACCATCTGAATGTCGCATCTGTAAATCGAGACTCGTCAGACCAGGCAACGTTTTTCCAATCTTCTATTGTCCAATTTTGGTGAGCCTGTGCAAACTGTAGCCTCAGTTTCCTGTTCTTAGCTGGAGTGGCACCCAGTGTGGTCTTCTGCTCCTGTAGCCCATCTGCTTCAGAGTTCGATGTGTTGTGCATTCAGAGATTGTATTCTGCATACCTTGGTTGTAACGAGGGGTTATTTGAGTTACTGTTGCCTTTCTAGTTCAAAACCAGTCTGCCCATTCTCCTGTGATCTCTGACTTCAAGACATATCCCTCCACAGAACTGCCGCTCACTGGATATTTTCTTTTTTTCGGACAATTCTCTGTAAACCCAAGAGATGGTTGTGTGTGAAAATCCCAGTAGATCAGTAGTTTTTGAAATACTCAGACCAGCCCGTCTGGCACCAACAACCATGCCAAGTCAGTCTCAAATTCCCTTCCTTATCCATTCTGATGCTGGGATGGAACTTCAGCAAGTGGTCTTCACCATGTCTAGATGCTTAAATGCACTGAGTTACCGCCATGTGATTGTCCAATTATCAAATCAGGTTACCAAGCAATTGAACAGGTGTACCCAATAAAGTGGGCAATGAGTGTAAATACCTGTAATAATTAGGTATGTATAATCCATTTTATTAAATTTTGAGTGTGAGGAGGAGTTCATGGGGGTCCAATCTCTATTTGGATTTTACCATGCGTACACCAACATCTGCCCTACCTATAGCGCCCAACCTTCATAATCTGGAAGAAATACACAAAAGCAACACCAAGATTCAAGGAAGAATACGCATGACTCAAGTATCTAGACATTTAGCTTATCCCAAAGTTCAGCTTTACAGGCAGTCTTCCCCATCCACACACTGTTGGGGGGGGGGGGGGTGGCCTGGTTGGAGTCCAGGCTGAGGTTGCCACTCCACTCACCTCCCTAGGATCTTTCAGATGTGCGCAAACAGGGGTCACCCCTTTTCCCTCTGAGCCACACTCCGTAAAAGAACAGTGAAAGGAGAAGCCGTTGACTGGTGAGCTCAATTGTCACTCTGCTCTCTCCCCCTACAAGCATGGCTCCTTGAACTGCAGCACCCCAGATTGGTGCTTCCACCTCCCAGTGCGAGGTCTGCCATACAGGGTCTGCAAGAGACTAGTACTGCATGCAATTTTTGCTATGGAACTTGTGGAAGGGGGTCCCTCACTTCCTGTGTACCCATTTTCAGTGGAACCAGGAACATCAAGTACCTTTCCCCAATATACATATATACACACATGACACTTCTTGAAGTCCTCTATTGCTCAATGAGGTCACTCCATCAAGAAAAAGGACCATTGAGGCGGGGGGGGGGGGGGGGGGGTCACCTACTGCCAAGACCTGCTGCTCTTCAGCTCTCTCTCATCACCCCCTCCCTTGTTTGCCTCCAGGACTTCTCCAGAGTCTCCCCTCAATCTATGAAGGAATTTATGTGGAGTTAGGTGATCAGGGTTCTGTGCCACCCGGACGGCTGTCTGGGTGGACATGTTTTATGCCCCCCCCACCCACCAGGCTGCTAGGCCATAAGCCTGAAGCCTATCAGGGGACATCTCACTGCTAGGCTGTCTGAGGTCCTATCCAGAAGCAGGAGAGCAGCGCATGGTTGAGACTGCTGGCTTGTAGTCCAACCAGAAGTAGCGGTTCCGGACAGGAAACAAACTGTGGTCGGAGTATGAAAAGGGGAAGCCATCGCTACTGAGGTACCATCCACCTTGTTACCGGAGACCACTGTGAGTAAGCTGAGGACAGTACCAGAGCAGACTTCTCACCAACTGGGGACGATGAAGAAGTGGGGCAACATCAGCAAGTGCCAAGTCAGGGGGACAGCAGAGGTGATGCTTGTGAAGCATCAGTGAGTGCCAAGCCAGGGACCTAATGTGTCAGCGGGGGCGACGCTTGAAGTGTATCTGAGTGCCAAGCCAGGGACTCAGCAGGGAAGCGGGGGCAACACTGAGTGCTAGAAGTGGAAGAACTCAGGGGATCCAGTGGCTATTGGATCCGAAGTTTAGTGAAAGACTGGGAGCTTGGTAAGTGAAGACCTACAGCGAGTGATTGTGGGGTAAGCTGAGAACTGTTCGTGTTGCAAATAGTTGAATACAATTGCCGTTGGTAACTACTACAAGATTGTTGCCATAGCGGTCCTACCTATACAGAAGTTGTGTCTGGCTGGAGGCCTTCACCTGTATAGCGGTCTACCTATAAAAGTCTTGGAGTCTGCTAATTGTTATTGCATCTACCTAAGGGTGTCCTGACCCTAATCCTCTCTCCCACAGTTCTGTTTAAAGAAGAAGTAAACCCTGATGAGTTTACTTCCTCTTTCATTCCCTGCAAAGGTAAAGCATAATGGACTACTATGCATTGCATAGTAGTCCATTATGTGTCACTTACCTGACACAGGAGCCAGCGAAGTCACCGCTGTCCCCTGTAGTTCTGAGCGTCCATCTTCTTAGTGGGTCTCGCTGCTCCGGCGCTGTGATTCGCCGGAGCAGCGATGACATCACTCACACGCATGGGAGCCGACACTCGCGGCATATCGCCGCGATCTGCGGCTTATCCAGTGCGCATGCGCCGTAGACAGCAGTGGCTGTCTTCAGGTAAAGATCTCCTAAACCATATAGGTTTAGGAGATATTTCTTGGACCTACAGGTAAGCCTTAATCTAGGCTTACCTGTAGGTCAAAGTGGTTTGTAAGGGTTTACAACCACTTTAAGAGACAATAAATCTTTTTGCATTCAAAAAGTGTCTGGTGCCCACCATTTAATCTTGCATTACACCCACCATGCCTCGTAACCCACTCTACACAGGAGGATATCAGCTCTCCTTAACTATGGAGGTCACCATTAGGCCTCAGGTGCCCCAGGACTTTGCTACACACTGAATGGGAAACATCCTGTCTAAATGCTACAGTGACGAAAATAATTACTACATCTCATGCAGATTTTGTAAGTTTGTCCACTTACAAAGATATGAAGGCTACTTTTACCATAGGTGTATTTTAACCACTTAAGCCCCAGACCAATTTGCAGCCAAAGGACCAGGCCCCTTTTTGCGATTCGGCACTGCGTCACTTTAACTAATTGTGCAGTTGTGAGACGTGGCTCCCAAACAAAATTGGCGTCCCTTTTTCCCACAAATGGAGTTTTCTTTTGGTGGTATTTGATCACCCCTGTGGTTTTTATTTTTTGCGCTATAAACAAAAATAGAGCGACAATCTTGAAAAAAATGACCAGTTACACTTACCGGTAACGTCTTTTCTAGGAAATCTTCCAGGACGGCACACCTGAGAGATGACTGGTCCACCTGACAGGAAACACAATCAACAACGAGTTTAAAAGTCCCCACCCCTCCCTCAGACCCTCAGTTATGGTAAAGAAAATCCCACACCAGTGTCAGAGGGAACATTCTGTGAAGAATTAATATATCACCAATAAAACAAGGGTAGGGAGTAGGCCTGCCGTCCTGGAAGATTTCCTAGAAAAGACGTTACCGGTAAGTGTAACTGGTCATTTTCTCCAGTCATCTTCCAGGACGGCACACCTGAGAGGATAAGCAAGAAGTTCAGGCCTACCTTTAGGGCGGGACAACCGCTTGTAGGACCTTCCTGCCAAATGCCAAATCCTGAGGGGACAACAGCTCCACTCTGTAGTGCCTCAGAAATGTTCTATGGCTCGTCCATGTTGCTGCCTTGCAGATCTGGTCAATTGAGGCGCCTGCCCTCTCTGCCCAGGAGGTCGCTAGGGATCTAGCTGAATGCGCCTTAAGGCGGGTTGGTACTGGTTTACCTGCCTGTCTATAAGCGATGGATATGGTCTGTCTAACCCATCTAGCTATCGTAGACTTAGATGCTTGAAGACCCTTTTTCTTTCCTGAAAAAGTGACCAATAAATGACTGGATCTCCTAAAGTCTTTCACCCTTTCTAAATAGACTAGGAGACAACGCCTGACATCTAAGAAATGAAATCTTTCCTCTTCCTTATTCTTAGGATTCTGGCAAAAGGACGGGAGAATAATCTCCTGTGTTCTGTGAAATAATGAAGCTACCTTTGGCAAATAAAGAGGATCCTGAGTGAGGATTACCCTATCCTCTAGGATGCGCAAAAACGGCTCTTTAATCGACAGCCTGTATATCACTCACCCTCCTGGCCGTAGTGATAGCCAGGAGGAAGGCCAACTTAAATGATAAAAGCTTAACCGAAATTTGAGCCACCGGCTCAAAAGGCCCCCTTGTTAGGGCATCTAATACCAGGGACAGATCCCATGGAGGGCAACTGACCGACCTAACTGGAACTACCCTTTCCCTGGCCGACAAAAATCTTTTTATTAGCGGCTCCTGTCCTAGCTTCCTATCAAAAAACACAGACAGGGCTGCCACCTGGACCTTTAGGGTGCTAACTGCCAAACCCTGGTCCACCCCCTCCTGAAGAAAGTCTAGGATGGTGGGTATCATCTGGAGAGCCCCCTCCTTAGACTGTAGCCAGTGGGAGAAGACTTTCCAGACCTTTGCATAAATCTTTCTGGTGACGCCTTTCCTACTGAGGAGAAGAGTATCTATCACTTTTTCCGAACAGCCCCTGTCTCGGAGTATTTCCCTTTCAATAGCCATGCTGTCAGAGAGAGACGACCCGGGTCGGGGTGAAAGACTGGACCCTGACTGAGTAGGTCTCGTTGCACCGGCAGACGCAGCGGGGGAGCTATCGCGAGACTCTGAATGGTGGGAAACCAAACTCTCTTGGGCCACAAGGGTGCTATCAGTATCAGGACTGACCTTGAGTAGGTTAATTTTTGTAGGACTCTGGGAAGGAGCACCAATGGGGGAAAGGCATAAGCCAGTCTGAAATCCCACACTTGTACAAGAGCGTCTATCCCTTCTGCTTCTTGATCCTTGTAAAGGGAGAAAAACCTGAAAACCTTCGCATTCTCCCGGGAAGCGAACAAATCTATTTCTGGCTTGCCAAAATGTTTGCACACCAGGAAGAAGATTTCTTTGCTCAATCCCCATTCCCCTTGAAGGATGGGCTGTCTGCTTAGAAAATCTGCTTGCAGATTGAGTGAGCCCTTTATATGAATCGCTGACAGTGAAAGGACCCTCTTTTCTGCCTTCACAAGGATCTGTTGCGCTAACCGTCTTAGTTTGTCCGACCTTGTCCCTCCTTGGTGGTTTAGGTATGCCACCGTGACCAGGTTGTCCGAGAGGACCTGAACCTCCCTGTCCTGCAGTTCCTCTCGGAAATAGTCTAGGGCTTTGCCTACTGCCAGAAGCTCCCTGAAATTGGAAGACTCCCTGGCTTGGCTGTGGTTCCAGGACCCCTGGGTATATCGGTCTCCCAGATGAGCCCCCCAACCCCAGGCGCTGGCGTCCGTGGTTAGGACCAAAGGGTTTACCTGAGACCAGGGGCGACCATTCAACAAATTCTGTGGGTCGAGCCACCACCGCAGAGAACGAGATACCTCCTCTGTGATGGGTACTCTGTTCTCTAATGTTTCTCTTTTTCCTCCCCATGAGGCAAGTAGAAAAGACTGAAGCTCCCGAGAATGGAGTTGTGCCCAGGTTACTGCCGGAATGCAGGCCGTCATGAGGCCCAGCAATCTCATTATATATCTCAGAGAGGCTTCTCCTCTTTCGAGAAGGGTGACAACCGCATTCTGGACCTTCGTTACCTTTTCTGTTGGTAAGAATACCTTCTGTGCCTGCAAGTCTAACAGGTAGCCTAGGTATAGCTTGGACTGAGATGGAGTCAGTGAGGACTTCTGACTGACCATCCAGCCCAAGGTCTCCAGAGTTTCCAACACGATGTCTCTGTCTATTACTGCTTGCCTCTGATCCACACTGTAGATCAGCAAGTCGTCCAGGTAGGGTATTAACCCTATCCCCTGCAGGTGTAGGTATGCCACTACTTCGGCTAACACCTTTGTGAATATCCTTGGACTTGCCGCCAGCCCAAAGGGAAGAGCCCTGAACTGCCAGTGTTGTATCCTCTGCTGTATGCAAACTGCGAAGCGTAGGTACTTCTGGTGTTCGGGAGCAATGGGTACGTGTAGATAAGCGTCTTTTAGGTCCAGGGTGACCATAAAGACTCCTCTCTGCAGATGCTTTCTTACCGAGTAAATACTCTCCATCCTGAACTTCTTGTGAAGCAGGTAACGGTTGAGTCTTCTCAAATTTATTATCAACCGAAATTTTCCTGAGGGTTTTGGAACCACAAATACGTGTGAGTAAAAACCCTGGGTAAGCTGATTGGTTGGTACTGGAGTAATAACCCTTTGCTCTGCTAGCTCCTTTAGATTTTTCAGTAACCCTTCTGCCTTGGTTGGGTCCCTGGGAGGAAAAGTAACCAGAAATTCCTGTGGGGGATGGGTCTGAAATTCCAGTCTGTACCCCACTTCTAAAAGGTTTAGAATGTATGGACTCTGCGTAATCCTTTCCCACTGTGGAAGGAATTCGCTGAGTCTTGCGCCTACCTTTACGGTGGCGTCATTTACCTTCTTTCTGAGAGGCTCCGGAGCTGGAGAAAAGAATTGCACTTTTTTATTTTCCTTTCCCCAAGTTCCATTTCCTCCTTGGTTCAGTTTTCCCCTTATGATGGGTCTTTGAATAGGGGCCTCGAAAAAATTTCTTACCCCTTTCTTTCTTGGGCCTTACAGGAAATTTCTTGCCCTTCTCCGTAGATCGGGACAAAACCTGATCTAGGCCTGAACCAAACAGCAAGGAACCCTCAAAGGGGATGCCGCATAGGCGAGACTTGGAAGTAAAATCCCCATCCCAGGTCTTGACCCATAGAGCTCTCCTGGAAGAGTTCAAAAGTGCTGCTGCTTTAGCTGTGGTCCTAACAGTTTCTACAGCTGCATCTGCCACATATGCTACTGCTCGACTGATTACTTCCAGCGAGTCTACAATCTCTTTAGCCTCCCTACTGCGGGAAACATGATCCATTAATTTGCCCAGCCAGGTGTCAGCATTTCTGGCTACACAGGCGGAAGCTAGGGCAGGCGCCATTGCTGCCGCATTCGCCTCCCAGGCTCTTTTGAGTAAAGTTTCCGACTTTCTATCCATCTGATCCTGGATATTTCCGGAATCTTCAAAGGACAAATCGGACCTCTTAGATACTTGCGCTAAGGCTGCATCCAGGCGAGGAGCTTTAAAAAAAATTTCCTCCTCCTCATCTTTAAAGGGACACCTCCTTTTCCAAGCTTTCAGTTTGAGAAGCTTGCGTTCAGGTTCCTTCCATTCTCTAAGGATTATCTCCTTCAGAGACTGGTGGATGGGAAAGGTCTTGGTCTGTAACCTTCCTAAACCTCTATATACTCTATCTTGAGCTGAGACTTGAGCAGAGGGAACCTGAATATCTTCTGAGGCGTAAATGGCTTTTAATAAACCCTCCATGTCCTCACTCGGGAACAAAAATCCCCCAAGCTTAGCCTCCCCCTGGCTATCTTGGTCTGAATCTTCCTCTCCAGAACTACAATCTGGTACTTGGCCTTCCTCCACTTCAGATAATAGGGAGACTTGGCCCTGGGAACTTTCCGCATAAGATGTGGAAAGGTTTTCCTGTAACTGAGGAGTCTCTCTCTGACGGTACTTCCTGCAAACCCTTCACAAGGGTGGACTGAAAAGTTTGAAGGGTAGCCAACATTTCTGCTTGTAAGGCCCTACATTCCTTCACGACCTGAGCGGTCTCCCTGCCTGCGAGCTTGATGATACATCGATCGCAGAAAGGTTTGGAGTGGTCTTGTGCTAACTTAGCGTTACAGTAACCACAACGCCTGGACTTTGAAGTAACCTTCCCCTTAGACCTAGCAGCTGACCCCTGGGCAGAGCTTTCGGTCCCTGGGAATAGTCAAAAAATAGACAATTTAGCTACACAAGTCCTAAAAGGGGCACAGGAGCTCTACCCCGAGAACCCTGCCCCTAAATAAAGTTGGATCACTCACCCCCAGTGGCGACCTCAACGATTGTCTGCTCAGACTGACCTTCCTCTTCCATGGCGATTTGCTGCCCTGCAGGATCGCTGGATCAGGTCTCGAGCATCCCCTTGTTGTCTTTTCCAAGTGTCAGGAAAGCGTCTTGCAGGACGAGGAGACTGGGTGTATTACAGCACACCCGTTCTGTTTGAAAAAACGCGCCGATCGGCGCCATCTTTAAGGAGGTCCGTCGCCCGGAAATGACGCACGGCCTCTTCCGGTCCTGCGCACTGAGGCTGGAACGCACGACGGTGCGTCCAGCCATCTCAACTTCCGGAACTCGATACCCGGAAGTGACGCCCTTGGACTTCCGGACATGCGCTGTGGCGTTGGAACGCACGCCATCCGCGTCCGCATAAGGAAAGGCATCACCTCACCACTCCACCAACGAATGTGCAGGTAGGCCAATACAACAGGGGAATAGCCTACTGGGACAACTCCCCTGTCCCACGAGGCTCATACAAGGCTCCCTAAGGAGACCTTGAGTGAGGAATACCCCCCCAAGATTTCTCCTGGGGGTATACAAGGGAGCACCACAGACCCTGTCTGTTCAAGTCCCTAAAAAAAAAAGAACCTCACGAGAAAAACACGGGGTCCCAGACCCCAAGGAAAAAACTTTTTAGAAAGAAACTTGGTTTCGCTGTCATCCTGTGGGAAACACAATCAAGAACTGAGGGTCTGAGGGAGGGGTGGGGACTTTTAAACTCGTTGTTGATTGTGTTTCCTGTCAGGTGGACCAGTCATCTCTCAGGTGTGCCGTCCTGGAAGATGACTGGAGAAAATTCAATATTTTTTACTTTTTGCTATAATAAATATCCCCCAAAAAATATAAAAAAAATGTTCCTCAGTTTAGGCTGATACGTATTCTTCTACATATTTTTGGTAAAAATCGCAATTAGCGATTGATTGGTTTGGAACAGATGATTGGTGACAGGCTCAGTAGGAAGCGCGGGAGAGATTTGTTTACACAGACCTCTCCTCCTTCAGCTCTGTGACCCGATCGGGGGACACCAGCGGCGATCGGGTCCGCTGATCCCGCGGCCACGGAGCTCCGGACTGGGTCAGGAGAGCTCCTGACCCACAGCTGGGCACTTAAAGAGCCATGTACAGGATTGTGCCCAGCCGTGCCATTCTGCCGACGTATATGTGCAGGAGGCTGTCCTTAAGCGGTTAAATGATAGCGACAGAATATCAACCAAAAATCCAGAAACATGTTATAAATTGAGTTGCAGTTCAGTGAGTAAATAAGTATTTGATCGCCTACCAACTAACAATATTTCTGGCTCCCACTGACTGGCTACAGTATGTGCTCATGTGGTACACAGATTAGTCCTCTCAATTTAAAGAGGCGCTCCAACCCCCCCACGAAAAATTTAAAAAAAATTATTAACATACATACATATATTACACACACACACACACACACACACACACGTCGAGTGCAGCCACCGCCATTCCTGATAAGGGAACCAAGGAAGTGAAGCCATTCAGCTTCACAGCCGGTTCCCTACTGAGCATGCGCAAAGCACACTACGCTCTCAAATTGGCCTGGCGGTGGGGAAGGAGGAAGGGGCCAAACTTCCGAGAGACTGTGCTGCAGCGTAGTTTCTGGAAGTGGGGAACGGCACCTGTCAAAAACAGGTACCCATTATCCCCCCCACGAAAGGTGCCAAATGTGGCATGGGGGTTGGAGACGGATAAGCGGAAGTTCCACTTTTGTGTGGAACTCTGCTTTAAGAAGGTGCTCCTAACGACATCTTGTTATGTGTATAAAAGACTACTGTCCACAGGCACATGTACAGGCCTGTATGAAGTTTGCCAATGCACATCTATATGATTCAGAGAAGGATTGGGAGAAAGTGCTGTGGTCAGATGAGATCAAAATTGAGCTCTTTGGCATTAACTCCACTCACCGTATTTGGTGGAAGAAAAGTGCTGACTATGACCCTAAGAACACCATCCTTACAGTCAAGCATGGAGGTGGAAACATGATGCTTTGGGGCGGTTTCTGTGCTAAAAAGGTACAGGCCGACTTTGTCGCACTGAGGGGACAATAGACGGGGCCACGTATTGTAAAGTCTCGAATTAGAACATTCTTCCCTTAGCCAGAACACTGAACATGGGTCATGGATAGGTTTTCCAGCAGGACAATAACCCGAAAACATACCGCCAAGGCAACAAAGGAGTGGCTCAAGAAGCACAATAAGGTCATGGAGTGGACTAGCCAGTCTCCAGACCTTAATTATACAGAACATTTATGGAACTTCTTGTTCCGGCACCACATGAATCAGGGGGTAGCTATACACTGCTCTCTTCATGAATACCGTTGTATTCATGTAGTAGGTAGCCCAGCCAGTGCATCAGGGTGACCCCCATCCATCCCTGCCACCTTGTGGGATCATATGGACTGCTATGTGGAGTGATCGTATGCTCAGTGTACTCCACGGTACCCCCTGCGTGAGACGCAGCAGCAGGCGTGGCCAAAATGGCAGTCGCTCCATGCCCAGCAGAAACCAGTCTCCCACCCTACCAGGAACACTGGCCCCAGATCCTGCATCTCCAGCAGGCATCACGCAAGCGGTAGTCACTCTGATTGGCCCCACTGACGGCCACTGTAGACATTTCCGTACACAGAGGACTAGAGGAGCTCCACCTGGAAGTGCAGGCCAAAGCCCAGAGGATTGCACACGTGGAAGACATAATATCATCCCTGGAAGTTGCTGCCACTAATTCAGCAGTGATAAGCCCGCATGACTGCAGAAAATAGGGACATATGGGACAAGAAATCCAATAAATTCAATTTTAGTCATACATTTAGGCCAAAATGTATTCAGCCACATGTCTTTGGTAAAAAAAAAAGTCAATAACTGTATATTTATTGGTTTGCGCAAAAGTTGTCACATCTACAAACTAAGGTACGTTTTCTGGAATTTACGCAGCTTTTAGTTTACGACTGCCTATCTCATTTCTTGAGGTGCTAAAATGGCAGGGCAGTACAAAACCCCCCCAAATGACCCCATTTTGGAAAGTAGACACCCTAAGGAAATTGATAAGAGGCATGTTGAGCCCATCGAATATTTTATTTTTTTGCCTCAAGCGATTGAATAATGACAAAAAAAAAAATTTTTTTTTTTTTTTTTTTTTTACACAAAGTTGTCACTAAATGATATATTGCTCACACATGCTATGGGCATATGTGAAATGACACCCCAAAATAAATTCTGCTGCTTCTCCTGAGTACGGGGATACCACATGTGTGGGATTTTTTGGGAGCCTAGCCGCGTACGGGGCCCCGAAAACCAAGCACCGCCTTCAGGCTTTCTAAGGGCGTAAATATTTGACTTCACTCCTCACTACCTATTACAGTTTTGAAGGCCATAAAATGCCAAGATGGCACAAAACCCCCACAAATGACCCCATTTTAGAAAGTAGACACCCCAAGTTATTTGCTGAGAGGCATGTTGAGTCCATGGAATATTTTATATTTTGCCACAAGTTGCGGGAAAATTACAAACTTTTTATTTTATTTATTTTTTTCACAAAGTTGTCACTAAATGATATATTGCTCACGCATGCCATGGGCATATGTGAAATGACACCCCAAAATAAATTCTGCTGCTTCTCCTGAGTACGGGGATAGCACATGTGTGGGACTTTTTGGGAGCCTAGCCGCGTACGGGGCCCCGAAAACCAAGCACCGCCTTCAGGCTAAGGGCGTTACAGTTTTGAAGGCCATAAAATGCCAAGATGGCACAAACCCCCCCCAAATGACCCCATTTTGGAAAGTAGACACCCCTAAATTTAGGGGTACACTAGTGAGACTAGGTAATAAATGGCGGGTGCCCTGAAACTATAAAAAAATAACTAACCAACCAGCGTCACCTGTAACCGTTATATGGTGATCACTGGTGAAAGGGTTAACTAGGGGGCAATCAGGGGGCTTTATGCGGTAGTATATGGGGGTCCCTGGCGCTATAAAAAGCTGCGGCGAACCTAAATACCTACCTGCCTAACTAGCGTCACCTGTGACACTAATACAGCGATCAGAAAAACGATCGCTTATTAGGCTGGGTTCACACTGGAGCGATGCAGGAACGCCATGAATCCGCGGCGGGTTCCCGCATCGCATGCCTCCCGGCGGCAGTTCACACTGCCCTATGCGAACTGCTGGGAGTGTCAGTGAAATGTTAATGACACCCCCAGATCAGTTCGCATATCGCTGTGCGATCATCAAACTCGGATCGCATGGTGTGAACACCCATGCGATCCGATTCTGCTGCGGACCAAAAAAAGGGTCCCGTGCGAGTTTGCGGCGGGTGCGACGCGAATTCAGCCATACTATCTGTATGGCTGAACTCGAATCGCACAGAGATTGGATGTGATTTGCACTGCAGTGCGAATCACATCCGTTCTCAAACCGCTGCAATGTGAACCCAGCCTTAGTGACACTGGCGACGGGGGGTGATCACGGGGTTAAACCTTTATTGGGGGGGTTAGGGGGGTACCTTAGAACTAAAGGGGGCTAACCCTAACTGCCCTAACAGTTATTACAGTCACAAATGACACCCGCCGGGTGATCAGGGGGTTAAACCTTTATTAGGTAATAAATGGCGGGTGCCCTGAAACTATAAAAAAATAACTAACCAACCAGCGTCACCTGTAACAGTTATATGGTGATCACTGGTGAAAGGGTTAACTAGGGGGCAATCAGGGGGCTTTATGCGGTAGTATATGGGGGTCCCTGGTGCTATAAAAAGTTGCGGCGAACCTAAATACCTACCTGCCTAACTAGCGTCACCTGTGACACTAATACAGCGATCAGAAAAATGATCGCTTATTAGGCTGGGTTCACACTGGAGCGATGCGGGAACGCCACGAATCCACGGCGGGTTCCCGCATCGCATGCCTCCCGGCGGCAGTTCACACTGCCCTATGCGAACTGCTGGGAGTGTCAGTGAAATGTTAATGACACCCCCAGATCAGTTCGTATATCGCTGTGCGATCTGCAAACTCGGATCGCATGGTGTGAACACCCATGCGATCCGATTCTGCTGCGCACCAAAAAAAGGGTCCCGTGCGAATTTGCGGCGGGTGCGGCGCGAATTCAGCCATACTATCTGTATGGCTGAACTCGAATCGCACAGAGATCGGATGTGATTTGCACTGCAGTGCGAATCACATCCGTTCTCAAACCGCTGCAATGTGAACCCAGCCTTAGTGACACTGGCGACGGGGGGTGATCACGGGGTTAAACCTTTATTGGGGGGGTTAGGGGGGCACATTAGAACTAAAGGGGGCTAACCCTAACTGCCCTAACAGTTATTACAGTCACAAATGACACCAATGCAAAAAAAAAAAAAAAAAAAATGCAATTGGTGTCACTGTGACTGGGGGGGCGTGAGTGTGCCTGGCATGTTCTACTGTATGTGTGGTGTGTTGGTGCAACTCACCGAACCTCTCTCCTCGGTGCCGGAACGATAAAATACCGACACGGAGGAGAGAATACATCACTTCCTCTCCTGTGTTTACATTACAGGAGAGGAAGTGATGTCACGAAGGATTTCCATTCGTCGGGAGCGATCGCGAGGGGGTGGCCATGAATGAATGGCCGCCCCCTCATCCTGGATCGCTCCCGAACGAATGCCGACCGCCGCAGGCACCGGGGGGGCCCCGACTTATATATACGCCCATATGCCTGCCCGTGCCATTCTGCCGACATATATCGTCGTGCGGCGGTCGGCAAGTGGTTAAAGCAATCTACTGAGCAGGCCAGAACCACCTCTGGAGGGAGTCTATTCCACATTTTCACAGCTCTTACTGTGAAGAAACCTTTCCGTATTTGGAGATTAAATCTCTTTTCCTCTAGACGTAAAGAGTGCCCCCTTGTCCTCTTTGTTGTCTGTAAAGTGAATAACTCAACTCCAAGTTCACTATATGGACCCCTTATATATCTGTACATGTTGATCATATCCCCCCATAATCTCTTTTCAAGAGAGAATAAATTCAGTTCTAATCTTTCCTCATAGCTGAGCTCCTCCATTCCTCTTATCAGTTTGGTTGCCCTTCTCTGCACTTTCTCCAGTTCCCAGATATCCCCGATATTCTGCCCAAAACGTAACTGTATATTCCAGATGAGGTCTAACTAATGATTTGAACAGAGGCAAAATTATATCTCTCTGGAGTCTACACCTCTCTTAATACAAGAAAGGACTTTGCTCACTTTGGAAACCGCAGCTTGGCATTGCATGCCATTATTGAGCTTATGATCTACCAAAACCCCCAGATCCTTCTGCACTATGGATCCCCCCAGTATGTATGATTCATGCATGCATGCATATTCTTAGGCCCCAAGTGCATAACTTTACATTTATCAACATTAAACCTCACCTGCCACATAGTCGCCCAATTGGACAGAGCATTGAGGTTGATTAGACAGAGCATTTTTATCCCCTGCTCCCTCTTTGAGGTGACCCTTGAACTGGGCTACAACTCCCCAGAACCTATCCCTCCACTCTGCCTCAATACCCACCTAACCCCCACTCCCGTAGCAATTCTCCATCTACCTGCTTTCCTCCCCCACCCTTCCTTCCCGAAGCATCTCATCCCTAGGAGAGGAGCAGGCGACTGGCAGAGGCTCTGCTATGCGGGCTAACCTCATGTTGGAAAAAATGGAATTACGTACCGGTAATGTCCTTTTCCAGGAGTCTTTCAGGACAGCCACCTTAGAGAGACACTGGCTCCTCCCCTCTTAGGAAACACCGCCTTCATTTGCAAGATTTAAGCCTCCTCCTCCCTTCATTCCTCAGTTCTTCCAGAGTACCTCCGGCCAACTGGGGAGACACAAGAACACGTCAAACAAACAAACAAACCTTTAGTCTTACCTGACGGTCTCATGTGATGAGTTCCCGATGGTCTGCAAAAAACTTGGGTGGGAACCGGTGCTGTCCTGAAAGACTCCTGGAAAAGGACATTACCGGTACGTAATTCCATTTTTCCCCAATCGTCTTTCAGGACAGCCACCTTAGAGAGGATAAGCGAGTACATTACCTTAGGGTGGGACCACTGCCTGCAGTACTTTACGGCCAAAGGCTTGGTCTTTGGCTGACAGAAGATCCAGTCTATAATGTTTCCCAAACGTAGAAACACTGGACCACATTGCAGCACTACAGATCTGTGCAGGAGATGCCCCAGCCCACTCTGCCTGAGAAGTTGCCACTGCCCCGGCTGAGTGTGCTCTAACCCCAACTGGAGGATCTAATCCCCCTGTCACGTAAGCCTGTCCAATGGCTAACCTTAACCATCTAGCTATTGTGCGTTTAGAGGCTTTGGAACCCTTCCTAGCCCCAGAAAAGAACACAAAAAGTGAATCAGATTTCCTGAACTCACTTTGTGCAATCCAAATAATGAAGAACACATCTTTTAACATCTAATCTGTGAAACATGTGTTCCTGTTCTCTTACTGGATTCGAACAGAAAGTAGGTAGCACAATCTCCTGTATTCTTATGGAAACTAGAGGCTACCTTAGGTAAAAAAGGGGCCGGATCTATCTTAAAAACCAAATGATCCGGAAAAAACCTGAAAAAAAGGTGCCCTAATAGAAAGGGCTTCGAGATCACTTACTCTCCTTGCTGTAGTGATTGCCACCAAATATACAGTTCTGAGAGTGATCAATTTTAACGAGCAAGGTTCTAACGGCTCAAAAGGTTCCCCTGTGAGAACCTGTAAAACTAAAGCAAGATCCCGACTGGGAAGGGGGCGACCAAAGGCTTGGTCTTCGCCTACTTAAGGCTCTGAAGAACCTTACTATCCCAAGGTCTGACATTAGATGTCTATCCAGAAATACGCTTGAAACGGATACCTGACTCTCCAATGTTTCGGGGCTAACCTTTTATCTGCCCCTGACTGCAGGACCTCTAGAACGGCCCCCGAGCTGTGCTCATTGAAGGAGTTCTCTGAGCACCAGCTATTGAACCGCCTCTATACCTTCAGGAAAATGGTCTGAGCTTCCATTTACCTGCAATTCAAAGGAGTGGCTACTAAACAGTCTGAGACCCCTTTGCCGTTCGGTAATTCCTCAGTAGCCAAGCTGCAAGGTTCCACCTGGGGACAGCAGATTGGACCCTGGGAAAGGAGACACTCCTAAACCGGGAAAAAACCCCGGGGAGTTCCACCGACAGGCCCTTCAGAATGGAGAACCACGGCCTCCTGGGCCAATGAGGTGCGATTAGAAAGAGATGGTAATCTCCACCTGAAACTTCCTTAACTCTGCAGGAATCAGGACGGGAATTTAACATTTGGCCCATCTGAGGGTGGCTTTCGCTAAGGCCCCTAAGGCTCTGCTCCAGAAGCCCCCGTCTTATTGACGTAAGCCACTGCCAAGGGACTGTCTCCATGACGCCTACCTAATATCCCCAGAGCACTCTCTGCGGGGTCCTGAGAACCAGATCTACTGCTCTCAACTCCCTCCAATTTTGAGGGTCTCTTTGACTCCTTCCTCCTTGGATATTGGCCAAATCCATTCTAGGCCTTGTGACAAACATGCTCCCCTATCCCACCAAAGGGACTTTAAAATACGGGCTGTGTATTATCTCAATGCTCTAAGTCGGCTATTCACTGCTACCTTGCCAGCACAGGACTGTCAGCTGTGACCTTTGCCATTCGGTGATCAGTCGTGAGCCACCGTGCTAAAGCTAGCAACGGACACCCTCGTGATCTGGCACAGGGTGGACTAGAACTCAGACATACGCAATCCAACCGCAGCCTGCGCCCTTGGGAGACGGCGCGCATTGTCACACGCCACCGCTCCTGGCTTCTTTACCTGAGTTAGAACCGAAACAAAAGAGTCCTAAGACCCTCTACTGTGGTCCCAAACCTTCAAGATGAATAGTTTGCAGAGGACGGTAACGTAACCCCGTCCACTGAACAGCTAGGAGCGTGGATGTCAGTAAGGTCAACCTGACCCTCTTCACTGAGTTCTGACGGTTGCTCTGGAGAAACAACAGTGCTTTGTCTACCTTCTGGATTTTCTCCAAGGAGGGAAGCCCCTTTTTTTTTTTTTTTTTTTGAGCCCAGCACCTGCCCCAGGAAGGTGACCCCTTGGGAAGAAGTTTAAGATGAGTTTCCCTAGGCTCAGAGGCCAACCAAAGCTCACTAATAGGTCCCTTGTAAGCTGTGGATCCCCATTCAACTGCGCCAGAGAAGGGACAAACAGGAGAAGATCGTCAAGATACACGATCACAGAGACTACCCTGAGACGCAGGAAGGACAGAACCTCTACCATCGCTTTGGTGAAGATACGAGGGAGAAGAGGATAGCCCAAAGGGGAGTGCTTTAAACTGAAGGTGTAGCACCCCTACAGAAGTTATCACTGCCAGCATGAGGAAACGCTGGTGGCTCTCTGCGATGGAAATATGCAGGTATGCATCCTTACTATCGATGCCCTGAAACAGTTTTGTTGGAAGAGGTGCCCTCACCCCGTGACTAAAACCAACCAAAAACTTCTGTAGGTGACCAAGACACCCAGACGATTCAGGTTCAGGATGAGCCTGAACTTTTCCGAAGGCTTGCGAACGCAAATGAGAGAATAGAAGCCTTGCCTGTTTAACCTGCTGGGACCTTTGTTACCACTTCCTATTCCTCTAACTCCTGCAGAGGAAAGAAAGGCACATTTTGTTAGCTCAGTGACAAGGAGTCTCAAAAGGGGGAAGCTCTGAAAAACTCCACACGGTAACCTCCTTTGATGATCCCCAACACAAACTGATTGGAGGTGATCATCTCCCACTGGGGGAGGAAGGACCCTTTTTAACTGCTCCCCCTATTTTTTCTTAAGGGGAAAGGCCTCTTTCTTATAAGCCGTGCGATAGCACTGCTTCAAGACCTGGCCCAAACAGCAGGTCTCCTCTAAAGAGGAATTCCACAGAGCTTTGATCTGGACGCCCTGTCCCTCTGCCATGTCTACAGCCTTAAGGCCCCCCAGGCTGAGTTGGTCAGAGCCGAGGACCTTGCATACAATCGAATGGATTGAGCCGAAGCATCCGCAGAGTATGCCAACGCCCTAAGCAGCACGGGAAAAGGAGGATAGAAAAGACTCCTCTGCCGTCATTGCTTCATCTGGATAAGCCAATACTTTGTACTACGAGCCACCACTGTGGCTGCTATGGCAGGCTTAGAGATCTCCTTATGGTAAAACCCAGGCATCTTCAAACCATAGGGTCTGCAAGTACCCCCATGTCCCCAAGGACAGGTCAGTATGCCTGGACATCTGAGAAAAAGCCGCATCTAACCTGGGGGATTTTATTCCAGATGAGAGCCCCGCCCAAGGAAACCTTTGCTTTAATGCACCAGAAAAGAAAAGTTTTCGGGATCCTGCCATCCTTGATGGCATTGACCAAGACGTCATGACCCGGGAACACCCGCTCCCCCTAGGCCCTAGTACATCTGATCGTGGGGTGACAGTGCCTCCTAAGTGACTTGGACAGCTCTCAAGAGCCTTTCCATCTCATCCAGGGGAAGTTTATACCGTGAGGTTCTTTTAGGGTTCCCCATCCAAGTCCTCACCCTCAGTCTCCCTTTGGGAGTCTGAGACGGCCCTGTCAACTTCTTCCTCAACTTCCCTCTGGAACCCTCTGGATTCTCCCTAACCTGTGGGAGTAACAACCATTGGGTTAGGTGGAAAACTCTGCTGTGCTGGTGAAAAGAGTGCTCTGGAGCTGAGGGCATTGAGACTTTCACAGAAGCCGCCAGATCTGCACTCTGTTCTGCTGCCTGCTTTCTAATGGCACCCAAACAGAGCTACGGACTGAGCTATCCAGGCCCTTAATACACTCCTTACAAAGTGCCTTGAACCAGGAATTCCCCAAAGAGGCTCTACATGAAGGACACTTCCTCCAAGAACCAAGGGGGGACCTGCTTAAATCTTTCTGAGATACCAAAGTAAAAGAGAGAGAGCAGCATAAACTTTAAAAAGAAAAGAAAAGAAACACCAGCACTACTTAAGAGGACCACCGGGAGTGCCCCCTCCTAGGATCAATCTCCACCTGGATCCCAGACGCACTGCCCTTCCCCCCGACCACCTAGGGGGAAAACACACCAGTGGAGCTACTGGTTATAAGGGTAAGGGAACCCCTCTCCAGGGCTATTACCTTTGGGTGGCTGGTGTCGTTAATTCCAGGAGCACTTGAAGCCACTGCTTCGGACATTCTCCTGTTGAGGAAGAGTGGTACGAATGTGCCTTCAACAGCTACCTGTGCAACTGTAGAAAGAGAGGCTGCACCAGCCGAACGCTAGGTTCCCCTTCACGTGCCGCGTCCGGAACCGGAAGACGCGGATCGAACGAAGGGGTCCGCCCCCACCGGAACTGACGTCGCCCGCCTACCGGTCCGGCTTCCAGCTCCCAGCCGGCTGTATACACAGGGGGGCCCTGGACGCCTTCGTTCAGCGCCCCACTGGGCGAAACGCAGGGATGAACCTCCCCAAAGACTTCCTGCTTTCCCCAAGCGAAGATTGGAGTGCGTGTAAAGGTCAGTCGAGAGTACAGCTTCCCCAGCCGACCGGACTGTTTGTTCCGTTGAAACACCCGCAGGTGAACGAACGGACGACCCCATAAACTTCCTGCTTTCCCCAAGTGAAGTTTAGGGTATATGGACAGTACGAACACTTCAGCTCCCCGCCGATAGGACTGTCCCAGACCGACCGATAAACGGTCGGATAGCCGAACGGGGCCGGGGCTCCGCTCGGATAGCTTCAGTTTCACCAACCGAATTCAGCTTTCAGGTTCCTTAGCGATGTCTCCCCGCCGGAGGAAACACCATAACTGAGGAATGAAGGGAGGAGGAGGCTTAAATCTTGCAAATGAAGGCGGTGTTTCCTAAGAGGGGAGGAGCCAGTGTCTCTCTAAGGTGGCTGTCCTGAAAGACGATTGGGGAAAAATGTGAAGTATTTGCTGTCCGTTAGGTGCTCTTGGCACCTAACTTCTGTTCTTTTATTTTAGTTGATTGATTAGGGAGATTATATATTATATATGCAAGATTCATATTTACCCGTTTTGTATCTATACCCTCAGGAAACCAATACTTTGGTGACTCTCGGATTGATGACGCAATGCCTGAAGGGAGGCTCTATTACACACTTCAAACTCAATACACTCCTCCACACCAGACATGGCCCCTTTAACCACTGGGAATCACCTAAAGATTGTCTCATGCAAAGTTCGCTCTCCAAGAACATATCAATTCTTAGAAACTTGAAGCATCTCCAGACAGATGTGGCGTTGCTTCAAGAGACATCTGTCCACAGACAATTTGACCCGTCTACGCAAATTATGGGTAGGAACCATATATGGCTCACCCATCATAGGCCGTAGAGCTGGAGTAGCCATCTTATTTGAATAGATGTGCCTCTACGAATGAGACATCTTACCAAACCAAATCTCTTTTGGGAAGCTGGTGAAGCCTTCCCAAGGGTGAAAATAATTTCCAATACTGCCCAATTTAAAAAAAAACATGCCAAGCAACATTACATGCGAGCTAGTGAAGCTTTATGCTCAGTACACAAATTACTTACACTCAACCACTGGCAACATACATTCCTGGAGAAAGGTCAAACGCGATTTCGACCTATGGGCTGAGCAACAAGAGGTGGCAAGAACCTCATACTCCACTTTACACTTTCATAGTGTGGTAACAAGGTGGGCAAACTGCTGGTGAAGCTCTGCTCAGGGCCAAGACGACCCACCCATATCTCTGCCAAAAAAAACAAAAAAAAAACACACACACACACACACACACACACACACACACACAAACAGCTGGAACCCTAGTTACCACACCTACAAAAATTAGTAAACTACAGGCAGACTACTACACAACTTTATACTCTGTGGACCCGAATTACTAAATGACTGCCGACGACTTTCTAGCCAAGATACGTTTGCCCAAGATTCAGGATGTACATCTGGAGGCTCTTAATGCTCCCATCACCATTGAAGACATCCAACTGACAATCAAATCTCTGGCATCTACCAAAGCCCCAGGCCCAGATGGCTATATGGCCGAATTCTATAAACTAAAGACAGAGGAGCGACATAGCTTGGCGCTGGCTCCCGCGAAGGGGCTTGCGGGTATCAATCTCGCAACAGCGGCGAGATTGAGACAATGCCGGCGGCACCCACTGTATGTGGGACATGGCCCCTATTTCCCTACAGAAACACAGGCACATATTAATCTCCAAAAAAGGTAAAGATCACTTACTCTCAGGATCCTACCACCCAATTTCCCTAATCAATGTGGACGTCAAAATCCTTTCCAATATAATTGCATCACGCTTTGCTCCTCTACTCTAATCTGGCTTTGTCCCGGGATGATCGGCCACCCTAAAAACATGCGTAAAGGTTTTGATGGCACTAGAATAAGCTAGATCACACCCTGACCAAGAAGTCACCATAGTGTCACTTGATGCCAAAGGCTTTTCGACAACATCAGTTTGTCCTGGCTATTCAGAGTAATGGCGGACTTCGGTTTTTCGGGTACAAACGTGCGATTTAATTTACTAATCCCCAATGGCGCACCTGGCCAACCCCGACTTTATCTCTGTTACGATCTCCTTAAAAGGGAATGAGACAGGGATGCCCCCTCCACTTTTTAACATCGCTATCGAGCCTTTATCCATAATATCAACTTATCTGACTTGTTACTGGCATCGCTATAGGTAACCAAACTCTCCGGTCCGCCCTATTTAATGACATATTGCTGTTCTCTACCGACCCCTCTCAGACTTTGACTGACTGAGATCTCTTCAAGACCTTTCGATTGTGCTCAGGTTTTCAAATCACCTTCAACAAAAGTCACGTTTATCCACTCCACCCCAGGATGTCTGTGAAATGGCGACCTTGTCCCCATTTGCCATAGCATCGCAACATATCTGGGCATTCATATAGGCTGAGAACCTTCCTCTTTATATATACTTAACTTTCCACCAATAATAACCTAAAAATTGTAAAGGAGCTAGAAGCTTGGGCAACCCTCCCCCTCTTTGGGGGATTCCACCTTTTTAAAATGTGGTCATTTGCACGCCTGCTCTACCCAATGCAGACCATACCTCTTCTATTAAATCACTCTGATCTGCAAAAAAAATCCACAAGGCATTGTCCACCTTTATATGGTCCTGCAAAAAGCCATGCATTGCGCTGCAAAAACTCCAAGTCTGATGGGGGGGGGCTACCCCATATAAGTTTTTAAAATCTCTCCTGCCTACTTAGACAGGGCCTTAACTGGATATCTGGAAGATCCAGATACTCCAATACCATACTTGAGGATGTCTTGATCTTTTCACATGCCCTATCAGCCACAATCCACTTGAATCCTAACAAACTATACCCCCACCGCAAGTCAAGTGTATGCAAAAGATACAATTATAGCTTGGAGAGAGGTGCGGAAACTACTGGGGCTACCCTTCAGTATTTCATGCCAATCCAAGGCAACCCTATGTTTCTCCCGTCCACGCTACACAAAGCCTTTGAGCAATGCAACACTAAGGCTGTTACTAAAGTTACCTCATTGTTTCTTAACCCTGGTGAGCTTAAATCCTTCCAAACCTTATCACTGGAATTCTTCTTACCATCAACACATATCATCTACCACCAATTGGTCAACTATTTACAATCCTGCTGTGGCCCTAAGACAGATCCCCTCCAAAAGTCCTTTGATACTGTATTGCAGAGGGACGACTACTCCATCTCCAGCCTATACTCTCACCTCATTACACAAACAGAAAAATATCATCTCAAACCATTCCAAATATTGGCTAACATATTTGATGACAACGACCTACTGGAGAAAATCCTTGAAGGTTACAGGCAAGTACACAAACTTACCGTCTCTGAAACATGGTGTAAAATGCAATTCAAAATTATGCACAGGGCGTACTACCCGTTTCGCATCAATAAGGCATAACTCAAGAACAATGCCCCTGGTACTCCATACCGCACACCACACTGCTTCACCGATTCTGGGAATGCCAACCTATCACTTCGTATTGGGACTCTGTGCTGAACTTTATTTACAAGATCACTAAAATATGGATTCCAAGACATCTTATATGCCTGTTCAGCTGTGAACCATCCTTATCCACACCATCAGCAAAGGGTCCACTCAACATCTTACATTGGACATATGCATCCTGCTTGACCACATGATTATCATGTCGCATTGGATCAAGTCAACACCGCCCAGGCAGTGAAAAAAAAACAAAAAAAAAAAACTCATCGCTCTATCTGGAGAGATTAGACACCATTGTACTGAACTTTCGCTGAAACTCACTTTTTTTGCAAGATGGAATTTATGGAACTCACGTTCACCCAAAAATATCTACAAAGAACCCATGCAACCATTCCACTATACAGACTGGTATTTCAAACAGGACCTTGCAAACTCCCTAGGCAGCCTCAAACTATCCATCTTGTCCATCCCCTCTGCTTTCTTACCACCCTGAACAACCACAAACTCATGAAGCTGATTGACGGTCATGACTTTCTTATTCACATCAGTCGATCCCACCCACCTCCACTGTTATAGCTAGGCCAATCTCTGAGATTACTAATTCAATACTCTAAATGTTTCTTAGGCCGCGTACACACGGGCGGACTGTTCGCCCAACTTAGTCCGCTGAACAGTGTTTCAGCAGACAGTCCGCTCGTGTGTGGGCTTCAGCGGACTGTTTCAGCGGACAGTTTGACGAACAAAGTCTTACAGAATTTCCGTAAGACAGTCAGTTCAAACTTGGTTTTGTCCGTCCAAACTTGGTTTCAGCGGACAGTCCGCTCGTGTGTAGGCAAGTTGGACGGACTAAGTATCGCGCATGCTCAGAAAGGGTTTACACGGCCGAAGGTTGCATTGCAGTGTATAGGACGTCGTTTTTCTAGTCCCGTCGTACGTGCTGTACACGTCATCACGCACGTTTTCAGCGGACTGTTCGTTCATCGTGTGTGGTCAAGTCCGTTCATGCTAATTTTGTTCATGTTATACTGGTAACTTATTTCCCTACCACCCCCCCCCCGCCTGATTCCCAATTGTTTACTTTTTTTATATGACTGTATATTTGCTAATGTAATGTGAAAACCCCCCCAAAAAAAAAAAAAAAAGAAGAAGATTTGTGGAGCGAGCTGAAACTTCGAGTTGCCAAGCGACAGCCAAGAAACCTTAAATTGTTAAGGCAGAAGGTTTTTTTTATCTTAATGCATTCTAAACATTAAAGTGGATATAAACCCTCACATATATCCAGTGAAGTGAACAGCCTCAGATGACACACCGAGATGAAACAAATCTTCCTACATACATTTTACATCTATATCTGCTGTCTTCAGCGTTATATACCGTTTAGAATGTGCATGTCCTGTTAGAATGTCTCTTCCCGATTCACCTGTGGGTGGGCATTCTGTGGGTGTGCCATACACAGAGTTGATTGGAGGAAAAGCACACACCCCCTCTCCACATAGGCAGAAAAGGGAGGAAACAAGGCAGAGCTGTGCTGTGAATAGACCAGCTCTCTGCTAATCTATTTCTATGCATCCACACAAACACAAAATGTAGGCTGTTTTTTTTCTCAGTTGGAGAACTTGTCAGAAGTTATCATGCTGATACAGAAGAACGGAGTAGGAGTAAGTCATGGAACTTATGGCTTTGAAGAGAGAAACACTACACTGATATGTGCCCAGCTCAAATTTCATGAAGTTTACATCCAATTTAAGCTAAAAAGCCTGTGTGCAGCAGCTGCTCTCAGCTCCCCTAATACTTACCTGAGCTCCATCTAGAGCCAGCGATGTTGGAGTGGTTTGTCTGCCTGGGGCTCCCCTCATTGGCTGAGACAGCAGCACGGTGCCATTGGCTCCCGCTGCTGTCAATGTCAGTCAGCCAATGAGGAGAGAAAGGGGCGAGGCAGGGCTGGGCTTCCGCTTCATGTCTGAATGGACAAAGGGAGCTGTGGCTCGGCTCGTGTGCCCCCAGAGCAAACTGCTTGCTGTGGGGCACACAACAGAAGGCAGGAGCACTGAATAGGGACCCAATAAGAGGAGAATCCAGGCTGCTCTTTGCAAATCCATTGCACGGAGCAGGTAAGTATAACAGGTTTGTTATTTTGAACGAAAAAAAAAAAAAAAAACACTTTAGTATCACTTTAAGGATTTAGAGAAGATCTGTAAAGAGTGGACCAAAATCCCTCCTTAGATGTGTGTGAACCTGGTAACTACAAGAAACGTCTTACCTCTGCTGTACTATGTCATGTTTTGCTTGGGAATCAAATACTTATTTTACTCACTGAACTGAAACTCAATTTATAACATTTGTATCATGCGTTTCTTCTGGATTTTTAGTTGATATTCAGTCTCATTTAAAAAACACCTACAACAATTATAGACCCTTAATTTTTTTTGTAAGTGGACAAACTTAGAAAATATGCACTGTATAAAATGTCCCCCACTGTACACCAACAGAAGCAACATTGTAATGAAATAAATAACCAATAGTAGCTATGCGGCAATGTAACCAAGGCATTTAAGGCTCACATCACCGTATGCACCATTACAAGAAAGGAGCTGCGATTTACATCGCTGTGCAGAATGATGAAGACTTACCTATCAACGAACGCATGATGAAGAACAAAAATGGGGTCATTTGCAGATCCCTGAACATTGGACATGGAGCCATTCAAGAAGACGTGAAGTGAATTGTGCATACTGCTCTGTGATCTGTTAGCAATTCCTGAGGTTGGAACAGCATACCCTGGTCAAAACAAGAAAAAATAAAAACCATGTTAACATACAACATTCCATAAGAGGAGCTAATCACCGGATTCCATCCACAACAGCAGGAAAGGGTTCAAACCTACAAGAAGTCCAAACTCCAGGGTTCATTGATATCAGTTCACCTACAATTTCCCCTCCAGGACTAGGTCCAACCACCCAACCTCCCATTTCTTTACCAACTTATTTCTTATAATCCAACTTCTCTGATAGCACATGTCTCCAACCTCCCCTGTCCTATGGGTGACACCATTATAGTGTTTTCACTGCAGAAAGAGCAATGATGTCACCCTGTTACCGGAAATAGATAATCAGTTGACCCCATAGGTGTGCACAGTCTATTGCATTAGGGTTGCACCCCAAAGCTCAATGTAGAGGAGAGAGGGCAGCAGGTAAACAAGTACAGCTTAAGTAGGAGAATTGGTTTCATCTCTGCATCACCCAAGGCCAGTCAGTCACTTCTGTGGGTAAATGTGCTTATATGCTCTTGTTTAGGCTGAGATTTTCCCTGTGCACAGCAACATTCTTTTTAGAAACAACTGGGGTGCAAATGCTGCCAACTGTGTTCATAGCCAGCCATGGGAAGGTCTGGATTCATTCTTGTGTGTCCCTATGAACAAGCAGAAATACATCCCTACCTTCTAAAGTGTTCCTGAAGCTGAAGTTGGCAGATCGATCCATGTCTCCAGTCTCATAATCTGTCAAGGATAAACAGGCCTCCACATCGGCTGAAGTGGGCAACCGGGGTGTCCGGTTTCTGTCGTGGCGCCCGGGGCTTCGCAGTAGGGGACCTTCATTTGTACCATTACATATAACTCCCAGGCGGTTATACTCTTCAGGCTGACTGCAAATGACCTACAAAGACACACAAAGCACATTAGTTTGCTTAAGCACTGTATTAAAACAATCACTTTTTAAAACGTTGTTACATCAGTGCTGCTACAACTTTTCTTTATATTAAGATTTCAGGTAACAAAACCCAAAGAAAATTCCCAGCTCAATTTACCGGCCAGTCTGCAACCAAAGAATCCTAACAGTATGCATTAAAAACAGGGCTTTAGTTCATGGATGTATTTGCAAATGTGTGCAAAGTAAACCCGTTTTTAATGCATACTGTTAGACAGGATAGTTTGATTGCAGACTAGTCGGTAAGTTGAGCTGGGAATTTTCTTTGGTTTTGCTTGACATGTGTCACACTTCCTTGAGCTCCCTGCTGCAAAGGCCAATTATAGGTTGAGGCAGTGGCCATTTGTTTGAACCATAAAACCTAAAGTAGCAAAATCGAGTACAAAGTGGGACTGTCATCATATGCTACAACTTCAGCTACTTCTTGCCCACTTGTATTTGCTCCAACCATAGGTGTGTACGCAAGGTGTGCCGGAGCACCCACTAATCACCTAGTGCACATTAGTATTATTGCTCTCTGTGTCGGCAGAGAGATGGGAAAAGATCTCCCTCTTACCTGCTCTGCCAAAAGAGAAGTGTTTATATAGACACACGCAGATGCATGTGTGTTTGAGCTTTGGGGTGCACACACCTATGGCTTCAACACTGACTGTACAGCTTTACTCTGCAACATGTACATAGGTGTGCGCAGCCTATTGCATTAGAGTGTGCGTCCTAAAGCTCAGAAACACACCTGTGCACATATACGTGGCCCCATCACATTCATCTCCCTGCTGACACAGTGAAAGAAGTGCGTAAGCACTTATGGCAGAGAGGGTAATAGGGAGGTCTTGGCCATCTTCTTGCTGGCACACAAAGCGATCATGCTAATGTGCATGGGATGATTAGGGTGTATCCACACACGTATGATCACATATTAGATAGTGACATTACTGGACCTTGACTGTGCATAATGTCCCGACACGCTACCTGTAGTCAACAAATGGGCATGTGCCAGGGTGATGACACAGTAGAACAGTTGGGAGACAGTTGTCACCTCATAACAGGGAAGTGCCTGGCAATGGACCATCAAAGGCAGGATTACCAGATATTAAACAGTGACTGCTACAGATAAACAAAAAACTTTTGAATGTGTTAATGTTTATAGGCAATGATCATGGTTGGTTTACAGAGAATGACAATCTCCCAAAACACAAAGGCCAATACAGACCGAGGAAGGCTGTCAGAATCTGAATACCCTGAAGCTTCCATTTATGCTCAGCCTATGAAGACACATACTACAGACACCTTCAGCAGTGGCTTGACAGGGAAATCAGAAACTTATTATACATTATTATTCAGGATTTATATAGCGCCAGTTTACGTAGCTCTTTACAACTTGAGGGTAGACAGTACAAAATACACTTTAATACAGTAGGAATCGGGGGGCCCTGCTCCTTAGAGCTTACAATCCAAGAGGGAAGGTCAAGAGATACAAGAGGTAATAACTGTGGGCGATGTGCTGATTGAGAAGATAAATGTACAGTTGTTGTTAGGTGGGGGCCAGATATGCTTCTGTGAAAAGATGAGTTTTCAGGGATCCTCTGAACGTGGATAAAAAAGGAGAAAATCAGACAGATTGGAGTAGAGCATTCCAGAGGGTGGGAGAGGCTCTGGAGAAGTCCTGAAGGTGAGAAAGGGATGAGGTGACAAGGGAGTTTGAGAGCAGGAGGTCTTGGGAAGAGCGAAGAGAATGGTTAGGTTGGTATTTTGAGACCAGGTTAGTGATGTGACCAAGGGCCAGGTTGTGGATGGCTTTGTAATTTATAGTTAATATTTTGAATTTAATTTGTTGGCTGAGTGGCAGCCCATGGAGGGATTGGCAGAGGGTTATAACAGACGCTGAGCAGTTTGTGAGGTGGAGGAGCCTGGCAGCGGCGTTCATGATGGACTGAAGTGGGGATAGCCTATTTAGAGGTAAGCCAATGGAGGAATGGCGTTGCAGTAGTTGAGGCGGGAGATGACCAGGGAATGGATTAGAAGCTTTGTGGTGACATTGGTTAGGAAGGGTCATATCTTGGAGATGTTGCAGAGGTTTAGGCGGCAAATTTTGGAGAGCGATAAGATGTGGGGCCGAAAGGTTAGTTCAGAGTCCAGGATTACACCTAGACCTTGGCGTGGGGGGACAAGTTGATAGTTGAGCCGTTGATACTGACAGAGAAATCAGGGGAAGCGGCACCTGAGGGAGGAAATATCATGAGCTCGGATTTGGATAGGTTGAGTTTAAGTGATGTGACATCCAGGCTGATATGTCTGCTAGTAAGTTGGTGACAGAGAGAGAGCTGGGGGTAGAGAAATGGATGTGGGTGTCATCAGTGTAGAGATGATATTTAAAGCCATGGGATGCAATCAACCGACCCAGGGAGGCGTTTTTTTAAAATGTTTCCTTTTTATTTCCACATGTCTAGTGGGAATGTTTTGTTTTAATTTTGTTGTAAATTGCCAGAATTTTTTTTATTTTTTTTGAAAAAGGGTTTTCAGCATGTTTCATTACTTCTCCCATGGTAAGCCTTCATTGCCAGTGACCGATACACAATGGATCACTTCCCTTCTGACAGAAGCCTATAATCGCCTTTTTCCCCTCACGCTAAAAAAAAAAAAAAATTATGATTACGATCTTCTGTTTACGTTATGTGATCAGCTGTCATTGGCTGACAGCTGATCATGTGGTAAGGGGCCAGGATCAGCCCCTTACTCCTATCGGTGATCAGAGTCTCATTGACTTGCTGACCACAGAGCACACAGGACGCTCATGCATGGGGAGGACGTACATAGGACGTAGGCAGGGGCAGACTGACCATTCTGGCACTCGGGCACTGCCCGAGGGCCCTGGGCCACTAGGGGGCCCCATCAGGGTTGCCAGCCTCAGTAAAACCAGGGACAGTATGTAAAAATCTGTGTTTTATTTACATCTGTCTCTGAAATGTCCCTTACCGACATCCTTTTGGTCTAAAAATCTCAAGATTATAGCTGCCCCACCTCTCCAGTACCTTCTCAGCCAATAAAAACATGTCTGTGTATACTGTGTGACTGTATACTGTGTGGCCCATAATCCGATTGCCTGGGAGCCCCATAGTCTATTGCCCGGGGGCCCCATGAGTTGTCAGTCCACCCCTGGACGAAGGCTCACGCTGTAGCCATCTTTTGGCTATAAAGTAATTAATATAAGGTATTCTCGCGCCACAAGAAACAACCTAAAACAGAATAGAAACTATGGTTGCAGCAAAACACCAGCAAGGGTGCAAACCCTCCCCTAAATGTGTATAGTACCAAATAGGTGGTGTTGCGCTACAAATTAATAATAGATAAATATATAAATAAACTAAATAAATACCAGAAGATGCACACATGCACAAAACAAAGGGTAATACATGCATCTACTCGCAATTAATTACTTCAAAATGTACACCTTCTAAAGTGCAAGCAATATCCAATCAGGTGCAATGTGAATAATTGAATAAAGTCAATCCAAGCAAAAAAACATAATATAAAGTGCATGAAGTGCAAATGAATGAATAAATATTTTTCTTCTATGAATATTGCTAACTTTAGCAGAGAAACGGCCCCAAAGCATTATGTTTCCACCTCCGTGCTTGACTGTAGGGATGGTGTTCTTGGGGTCAGTCAACATTTTTCTTCTTCCAAACACGGCGATTTGAGGTAATGCCAAAGCTTCATTTTGGTCTCATCTGACCACAGCACTTTCTCCCAATCCTTCCTTGAATCATTTAAATGTTCACTGGCAGAGTTCAGATGGGCCTATACATGTGCCTTCATGAGGGGGACCTTGTGGGTGCTGCAGGATTTCAATTGTGTTACCAATGGTTTGTTTGGCGACTGTGGTCCCAACTGCCTTGAGATCATTCACAAGCCCCCCCCCCCCCCATGTACTTCTGGACTGATCCCGAAATTGAGGCAAAATCTTGCATGGAGCTCCAGACCAAGGGCAACTGATTATTTTGTATTTCTTCCATTTGTGAATAGATGCTCGAACAGTTGTCTCCTTCTCACCAAGCATCTTGGCGATGGTCTTGTAGCCCATTCCAGCCTTGTGCAGGTCTATAATCTTATCCCCAATGTCCTTTGACAGCACTTTGGTCTTGTCCATGATGGTGAGGTTTGAATGGAAGAAAAATTCTTGGACATGGGTCTTTTTACACATAATTTGACATTGGAGCACCTTCTTAAATTGAAAGGACTAATCTGTGTACCACATGAGCACATTCTATATCCAGTCTGTGGGAGCCAGACTTGTTGGTTGGTAGGGGATCAAATACTTATTTTACTCACTGAACTGCAACTTCATTTTACATCATGTGTTTTTTCTGGAGACCTTTGTGACATCACAGCCAGGGAATAATGGGGACGTGACATCACAAGAGGTGGTGTCTCCAGATGAAGTCACCGGATGGCCACATTCCATGGCTTTATACTTAATGGCACACACCAGAGCCAACAAGAGTGGGAGCTAGCATCAGGAAAAGAATCAGAACTGGCAGAGGAAGAAGACATCAGTGCAGTGAGAAGAATCCAAGGAAGACATGCTGAAGCTACTTTAATAAAGGAGTTTGTCCCCAGTGTATTGGTTTTATTTTTACACTTTTTCTGGGGTGAATGGGTAGGGGTACAATATACCCCATACTCATTCACATAGGGTGGGGGGCAGATCTGGGGCCCTACTAGTTAAAGGAGGCTTCCAGATTTCAATAAGAAGCCCCCACCTGCAGACCTCAACAACCATTGCCCAGGGTTGTCGGGAAGAGGCCCTTGTCCCCACCAACATAGGGTCAAGGTGCATTGGGGTGGGGGTGCCCCCCCTTTCCTGACCTGCCGGTCTGCGTGCTTAGATAAGGGTCTGGTATGGATTTTTACATGAAGTTGTAGGGCAAAGCTGGAACGGAAGTCGATAGACTTCCATGTGGTACCAGTGTGAACCCGCCTTAGGCCACATTCACAACTGCGAGTAGGCCCGACGCGCTTACATGTGAGAACCCCAGTGGGGTTTGTGTCCTGGGCCAATTGCTGCATGAGTGATTACATGCAAACCGCTGTGGAAGATGCCAGCCACCGATTGCTTTCAATGGGGCTGCCTCTACCAACTAATTGCAGCAAAACACCACTGGGGTTCTCACATGTAATCAGTGTCGGGTGCATTTGCAGGTGTGAATGTAGCCTTATGCACTCACCGGCCACTTTATTAGGTACACCTGTTCAATTGCTTAGTAATACAAATTGGCAATCACATGGAAGCAACTCAATGCATTTAGACATCTAGATGTGGTGGAGACGACTTGCTGAAGTTGAAATCAGAATGGGAAAGAAAAGCGGAATTCCACCCAAAAAACGTCCGCTTTAAGTGATGGTGATCCCGTCATGCCACATTTGGCATGTCATTTTTTTGGGGGGTGGGGGGGGAGCAGATACCCTTTTTTTTTTAGAGGCATGCAGCTCCCACTTCATCCTGGGGCTCCGCAGCACCAGAAGGAATTTCACCCCCCCCCCCCCAATCTTCTGGGACACGTCACAGGTCCCAGAATATTGCACGGCGTGCAGAGCGGCTTGCGCATGCGCAGTGCGTGCCCTGCTGTGAAGCCACAGCTGGGTGCTCACAGTAAGAATGCTGTGGAGAGGAGTGAGGCTTTGTGCGCCGCATTGCTGGACTGTGGGAAAGGGAGTGTCCGATTATTAAACAAATTTTTTCGGCGTAACTCTGCTTTAAAAGTGACTCAACGTGGCATGGTTGTTGGTGTCAGATGGGCTGGTCTGAATTAAAAAACTGCTGACCTACTGGCATTTTCACATACAACCAGCTCTAGAATTTACAGAGAATGGTCCGAAAAAGAAAAGATCGGCGGTTGTGTGGACGAAAATGCCCTTTTTATTAATGTCAGAGGTGAGAGGAGAATGGGCAGACTGGTTCAAGATGATAGAGAGGCATCAATAACTCAAATAACCCCTCATTACAGCCAAAGTTTGCAGAATACCATCTCTGAATGCTCAACACATTGAACCTTGAAGCAAATTGGCTACAACAGCAGAAAACCACACTGGGTGCCACTCCTTTCAGGCAAGAATAGGAAACTGACAATATTGTCCAATCTTCTACTGGACAATAGAAGATTGGAAAAATGTTGCCTTGTCTGAGGACTCTTAATTTCAGCTGCGACATTCAGATGGTAGGGCCAGAATTTGGTGTAAACCTAAAAGCATGAATCAATCCTGCCTTGTATCAACAGTTCAGGCTGGTGGTGGTGTAATGGTGTGGGGGATATTTTCTTGGCACACTTTGGGCCCCTTAGTATCAATTGAGCATCATTTAAACACCACGGCCTACCTGAGTATTGTTGCTGACCATGTCCATCCCTTTATGGACTACAGTGTCCCCATCTTCTGATGGATCCTTCCAGCAGGATAATGCACCATGTCACAGAGCGCCAATCGTCTCATCACTGGTTTCTTGAACATGACAATGAGGTCACTGTACTCCAATGGCCTCCACAGTCACCACATCGCATTCCAATAGAGCACCTTTGGCATGTGGTGGAATGGGAGATTCGCATCATGCAGCCGACAAATTTGCAGCAACTGTGTGATGCTATCATGGCAATATGGACCAAAATCTGAGGAATGTTTCCAACACCTTGTTGGATCTATGCCACAAGAATTAAGGCAGTTCTGAAGGGAAAAAGGGGGTCCAACCCAATACTAGCAAGGTGCCCGGTGAGTGTATATGACATCAGTTCAGCTTTCAGTAGGCTTCAGGGAAAAGGAAATGGCCATACTCAAAGTCCTACCAAGATGTGTGTAATATAAGGGCGATCAGACCGGAATAAAGGAACTACATATTCACGCAGCATCCCAAAATAATCGGGATAGATATAAGCATTGCCAAAGCTTGGAAATCCAAATGAACCAACACATTGATAGAGCTGAAATGTCAAGAGTTTTCTATGGCCGGAGGTTATTCTGCTATTAAGCACATCAAATGAGAACACTTACAGCTGATTAGAGGAGGGGATCTAAGCAACAATAGAAAACTTTGTTGCATAGGAGTCATAGGGTGTATAAATATGACCGCTCCCCTCTTTTGCAGAACAAGTCTATGTGACACCTCGTCTGATGACGGTTTTTCTGTTACCCATAGGTGGGCACACGGGGTGAGCCCGGTGTGCCTAGGCACATCATAAATCACTCTGTGTGGTACATGCTCCCCCCGTGGTGCCCCTCCTTTACTCTCCTCTCCCCCGGCTGCTCCAGGGGATGTTTCAGGTTGGAGAGCAGGGGAAGGGGCCAATCAATACATGTCATTTACTGGACCCTTCCTTTTCTAAATGAACACACTCACTATGTTCAATCATGACCGAAGCATAGTAAAAACTGTTTACTATTCTTCAGTTTGTGAATGAATAGGAAGCCGCCCAGCACTTCCCATTCGTTGGCTGTCCAGTGCAGCTGAGGCTGCAGAGAATGGCATGTGTGTTTGAGCTTCGGGTTGCACAACCTAATGCAATAGGCTGCGCACACCTGTGGTTACATACTTGGCTCTGTCAGCACAGAACACTAGTGTGAGAATAGGAAGCAGCATTTTCAGCCTGGGTTCCCACTAGTGTGTGCAGAACACAGCATGCAATTTCTTGTAAGGCCCAAATTGAACCAAAATGGGGCAGGACCCTTTTGTTTTTCCCTGCACCCGAAATCGTATCACATGGGTGTAAACATCCATGAGATGCAATTCTGGCAATCACACTGCATTTTGTGGTCTGTGACAAGGTGTTAATCTGACATTACTACCCCCCCCCCCCCCCCAAGCAGATCGGATTGACGCCATGCGTTTCCCAGAAATCAGTGTGAACCAGGGCTTATTGAGAAAGGTCATTTAAATTGTTTCTAAACTCTTTGCAATTTAATGCCTCATTAGGGCTCATCTACACTTTCAGTAGCCTTATGAAGAGTGATCCGTGGTGAATTTCTTTTCAGAGGACATTTTATAGGGGGCAAGAATGTGTTTATAGCCTGATTTTAAGCATTAAATGCTTGCACCATTGCATTCATGAGGTTGTAGCATGGTGCAATTCACTTGAATGGTTTGTGTTTGACAGGCTGTATGTGACAAGGATAATTTTTGGCTGTATTGCTAATCATATTCGGTATCTAAACAGGGGGGAATTTGCACCACATGGGGTAATTAGGGTGTGCCCAGGCACAGCTGGCACACCCTGTGTGTACGCAGAGTATAGGCGAAGCACAGTTTCAAAGCAAATGACCAAGGGAACCCCCCAAAAGGATAACTGGGGAGCCCCCAGGAGAGTGGGAATTAACTGAAGTGACCCTTCTACCTTTTCACAATACAGGTGGAACAGAGATTTTTTTTATTTTTTTGTAGAAAATAAAATGGTGGTTGCCAAACTCAGGCTGGATTCAAAGTATTGAAGCCCAATCATTAGCATAACAGTCAGGCAAATAGCATTATCCAAAAAGGCCAGCAATGACAACCTACATTTCTATAATGGCTGGTTTTTTTGTTTTTGTTTTTTATTTTACAGTAACTGCCATTCAGCTCTAACTGTTGTCCCCCTTGTAAAAAAAAAAAAAAAAAAATAAATAAAAAAAAAAAACACAATATACTATTGTCTGTCGATGTCCACTGCATTTTACATGAATGACAGCACTACAAAAAGTGATTCCTGTACCTTGGGAATAAGGTCTGTAATTAGGAATTCACATCTGACCTTTTTCTTGTGTCCATTCTTATTATATCAAGCCTGTTTCTCTATTTAAAAAAAACGAAACCACAAAAGTGGTTAAGCCATGTTTAACCACTTAAGGTACGAGCCTCTGAGATTTGGAGTTAAAAACTAAAGAAAATTACTTAGAAACTAAGACAACAGTAAAATTAGCCCATTTTTTTTCTCTATTGTGAAATATAATGTTAAGCCGAGTAAATTGATACCCAACACGCTCCAAAGTTGTGCCCACTCGTGGAATGGCGACAAACTTACCCTTAAAAATCTCCATAGAAGACGTTTAAAAAAAAATTCTACAGGTTGCATGTTTTGGGTTACAGAGAAGGGCTAGGGCTAGAATTATTGCTCTCACTCCAACAATCGCAGTGATACCTCACATGTGGGGTTTGAACATCATTTTCATAAGTGGGCGCTGCTCAAGTACGCGTTCGCTTCTGCATTCGAGCTCGGCGGAACGGGTGCATTTAAAAAAAAAAAATTTATTTTTTTTCTTATTTTACCTTTTATTTAAAATGTTTACACTGTTTTTAAAAAAAAAAAAAAATAATTGTTTCGCTTGTATGCCCAATACAAGGAATGTAAACGTGCCATGTAATAGAAAAAAAAAGCATAACAGGACCTCTTAAATAGGATATCTGGGTTCAAAAAGACCTCACATCTCATATTTACACTAAAATGCAATAAAAAAAAAAAAAAAAAAGTCAAAAAGTCAAAAAACTAAAATAAAATGTCCCTTTAAAGAGGAGGGCCGGTTATACGAAAAAAAAAAAAAAGTCAGCAGCTGCAAACACTGCAGCTGCTGACTTAATCAACACACTCACCTGTCCAGGGTGCCCGCGATGTCGGCCGCCCGAGGCCGACCCGTCCCTCGGCTCTCGGGTCCCGGTGCTGCCATTCCTTGTAAGGGAAACAGGCAGTGGAGTCTTACGGCTTCACTGCCCGTTTCCTACTGCGCATGCGCGAGTCTCGCAGCTACTGCGCATGCGCAAGTCCCGCAGCGCTTTCTGAATGGGACGCGCTGTGTTCTGGAACACACAGTTCCCAGAACACAGCGCGACTCATTACCCAGAAGACGCCGCGACGAAGACAGAAGACAGAAGATCTCCGCGGAGGAGGAAGAGGAAGATTAGGAGAAAGTGCCTAGCAACAGGCATTTCTGGTAAGTAAAAAAAAAAATTTTTTTCATTTTTTTTTTTTTATATTTTTTTGTAATTTTTAATATTTTTTTGTTTTCAGGGTGGCCCTCCACTTTAAGAGCATTGGGCGGAAGGGACGTTTTGATCTTGCTTCTGCAATGATATGGATACTGGTGGGGGCCATCTTCCACTCTTCTCCATGTCAGGCTAGGGAGAGGATCCAATTGCCTCCACCACTGCTCCAGTAAGCGGCGGAGGGCACCGGAGAGTGGCGGGAGCGGGGTTTCCGTCTCTGACAAAGTGATCTTGCGGCGAATCCGCTGCAGAGACCACTTTTATTTTGAAGCGGACCACTTGCTGAAGAAGATACTGGGGTTATGGCAGGTTGCTACCATAATGATCTTCCTCTTCAAAATAGCGATGTAAAACTACGCCCTAAGCTGCAATGGAGGTACACATGCCACGGCCGCAATGATTTGCAATACAATAAACATTATCCCCTTTGCATACAGCTGGCCAAACTCAAACCATTCAAGTGACTTGTACCATGCTACAACCTCATGAAATGCACATGGTTGCAATAGTGCAAGCTTTTAATGCTTAAAGCGGGAGTCCACCGGGACTCCGCGTTTTTTTTTTTTTCTTAAAAGCCAGCAGCTACAAATACTGCAGCTGCTGACTTTTAAAATAGTGACACTTACCTGTCCAGCGCGCCCGCGATGTCGGCACCCGAAGCCGATCGCTAGGTCGTCTGTCGGGTCCTGCCGCCGCCATCTTGGGTATGGGAATCAGGAAATGGAGCCTTTCGGCTTCATTTCCCGGTTCCCTACTGCGCATGCGCGAATTGCGCTGCGCAATAAGGACGCTCCCCGCTGCCTCTGGGAGCTGTGTGTTTCCCAGCAGGCAGCGGGGCACTTGCGGGAAGGGGCGGGCACTTGCGGAAAGGGGCGTAAGTTACGCCCCTTTCTGCAGAGAGCTGTCCCGGAAGTGGGTGCAGTTACCTGGATTATCCAGGTAACTGCACCCCCCTCCCCCCTGAAAGGTGCCGATTGTGGCACCGGAGGGGGGGAGGGTTCCGATGAGCGGAATGTCCACTTTAGGGTGGACCTCCGCTTTAAAATCAGGATATAAACACATTCTTATCCCCTATAAAACGTCCTCTGAAAAGCAATCCGCCACGGATCAATCTTCACGAGGCTACTGCAAGTGTAAACAAGCTTAGAAACTATTTTAAGGCCCAATCCACCCAAAAGTAATATTTAGTTCCAGGTGGAGCGATTGGACTAAACCCATCTTTTATGCGTCTTGTCAAACCATGACTAGATTCCCATCCATCTGAAAGTTTTGGAAGGTCTCCAACCTATGTGTGAGGTACATCTCCTGTTACAGTCTCCAAAATTTAAAATAAGAATTTCTGGCAGAGAGGTAAGGAACCCATTAAGATACAGCAGGTGACCAGACCAAGGAAACAGTTGGGTGGTTTAATTCTTAAAGTAAAACTATGGGAGAGAAAAAAAAAAAAAAAACACACCTCTTCATTTGGATTGAGAAAGGAATGGTTCTAACCCATCAGATTTTTTTTTGTCCACCATTTGTGTCCCATTGTGGAGATTTCCCTTCACTTCCTGTCCCATAGCCAAACAGGAAGTGAGAGGAAAAGCCTTCAAATTAAGGGAATTCTTTGGGGACGCTCAGGTCACCAGAAGTAGTCTCCCCATTGGAAGATTTCCCCTCTATTACCTTTATGGGGACAACCCAAAACTTGCGATTTTTTTTTTTTTACTTCCAATAATGGTAAACAGAACAGGAGGGTGAATCTCCTTAATGGGGGCACAGACAGCAATAAAAACTGACAGGTGTTCTAATCCTTCTGCACTCTATACAAAATTGAAAAACAAGTTTTGCCTTTAGTTACACTTTAACATTTACTAAAATTGGTTTTGGCTGGACTGCTCTTAAAGTATCTGTCCAGCCAAAAGTTTTCTTGGTGGTTCTTGGGTGGGAAAGGGTTGGAACACCTGAAGGAAAATCTCTTTAATCCTGCTCCAATCTATTCAACCCCCCCCCCCCCCCCCTCAAAAAAAATGTTTTGGGTAGATTTACACTTGACAACTATGCAGTCTTCAGGTATGCATGCAAGGTAAAAAAAGGAGAAGAGACATGGCCCATCTCCAGGACAATGGTGGAGCTTACCTGCCAGGAGGAGAAGAAGGAAGCTGGGCTGAGGAGGATGTTGTTGGTAGGGTGAGTACCCCCAAAAAACTCATCGGTACAGAGGTCACACTGTTGGGCATCTCTCCAGTCCCAAAAGGGAATAGTAAAATTATCATCCCCTGTCACCTTCTGGATTTCCCGTTCCCAAAGCAGCAAAAAGAACCTGTGCCAAGGCAGAAATCCCGGGGCCTCATGGGCAAAGTCTATGTTGGCCCACACACTACCATCTTCCAAGAAAGCATCTCTGGAGGCATAGTAATGCAGCCACACAAACAGATCATAGACATTGATATCTGCGAACATCGGATTGGAACCATTGTTCATCTGCTCGTAAGTGCCGGTGGTGATAACGTAGTCTGGGCTGATGGTACGCTTGGCCAAGTTGAGGTAGGCAATGAGCTTGTCCTTCTCAGCCGTGGTCATCCTGAAGATCTCCTTTCTGATCATGTTGCGTCTAACGGTGCAGTTTGGCCCTGTGTAGCCAAACCTGCACTCACCGCAGTTGTAGCCAATGAAATTACCCTGGCATTGGCATGTCCTGTTGTAGAAGACAATGGGCCAGTTTTCTCGGTCATCGATGCCCGAGAAAGGGAACTGGGCACCCACAGGGGAGTTGGAGGGGACTACATCTTGGCACACTCCCCTGCCTGAGACTTCTCCACATGAAGAATTATCTCCTGACCAGACTGGGCAACATTCCTTGCTTAAGAGGACCTGTGCTGTGCTGCAAGCCCTGGGAAACTGCCCGTAGGAGGCATGGAGTACCAGGAGCAGGGTGCTAGCTGCTAAAAGCACTGTACTACTTTCCATCCTGGAGATCCTCCTCAGACCTCTCAAACAAACCAAGGGGGGGAAAACAAATCCTTCTTCTCACTTATTAATTGAGCTAATCACATGCTCAGGCTTATATCACTTTTCCCCCTCCTTACTCCACTGAAGAACATTTACAAGCCCTCCCCTCATTAGCACTAGTGATGATCACATGAATGAAAGGAATGACTTCAAAAAAAGAAAATGTATTCAGAGATGCATTCATACATTTAAAAAAAACGTTCTAACGTCAACTTTTGCAGTAGGAATTTAGTAGTCCAAACAAAAAAAAATAATAATTATACTTGAATGACTGTTTGTTTTTCTAATTAAAATAGTGCAAACTATTATAATAAAAGACAAATTACATCAGCACAGTAGGAAACGTGGAACTAATTGATTTATTAGGTTGCCATGTGACGGGCCAAGGCTCTCCCAGTTCTTATTAATTGAAAAGTTGTACTGATAAAACTATGATTTAGAACCTACTGAATTTGATTTTTTTTTTTTTTTTACCATATTTCTTTATTTTGAATTATAAAATAAAAATTAAGGCGTACTTGAAGTCATCTTTTGACATTCTGCTATTATTTTTTAGTGAAGGCATAAAGTAAACAAACAGATAGAAGAGTTAGACCCCTTTCACACTGGGGCGTTTTTCAGGCGCTTTAGCGTTAAAAAGAGCGCCGGTAAAGCGCATTGAAAGAAGCCTCATCTGCAATCCCAATGTGAAAGCCCAAGTGCTTTAAGAGCCCTTTCACAATGTCAGCGCCTGAAAAAACGTTCGTAAAGTGCCGCTTAAACTAGCAGCGCTTTACCAGCGTTTTTCTTTTAACCCCTCTTAGTGGCCAAATAAAGGGTTAAAAGTGCCCATAAAGCGCTGCTGCCCAAATCGCTTTTCAGACGCTTTTCAGACGCTTTTCAGGCATTTTGCAAGCGCTTCCCATTGATTTCAATGGGAAGGGGCACTTTAGGAGCGGTGTATTCACCGCTCCAAAAGCGCTGCAAAGAAGCTGCTTGCAGGAATTTTTTTGACTCCCTGCCAGCGCAGCGCCTCAGTGTGAAAGCACTCTGGCTTTTACATTGGGATTACAGTTGCGGCTTATTTCAAGCGCTTTACAGGCGCATTTTTTTTAAAGCTAAAGCGCCTGAAAAACGCCCCAATGTGAAAGGGATCTCAGTGTGAAAGCACTCGGGCTTTTACATTGGGATTGCAGTTGTGGCTTATTTCAAGCGCTTTACAGGTGCTTTTTTTTAACGCTAAAGCGCCTAAAAAACGCCCCAGTGTGAAAGGGGTCTAAAAGCACTTGGGCTTTCACATTGGGATTGCAGATGAGGCTTCTTTAAAGCGCTTTACATGCGCTTTTTTTCACGCTAAAGCGCCTGAAAAACGCATGAAAAATGCCCCAGTGTGAAAAAAAGAAAAAAAAGAAATTTTTTTTTATTGAGTTTGTCCCCCTCCCCCATTTTTTTTTCTTTTTATCATTTTTGAGTGTAGAGCTATGTTTAAATTCACTTACTGTTGACTGATTTACTACCTTTGCTGGAAGTCTGTTCCAAGCATCCGTATTTAATTTCCAAAAATATGTAAACACCAAAAGCGACTTTTTTTGCTTGCAGTAGTCATCAATTGTAATTTGCAATTTTGCACGAGCCCCCGTTCACATCGACACAGCCTATTGCTGGTGATGGCACTGACCTAATCGGTGCGACACAGACTTCGTGGGGCTGCACTGATTTCTAAAAGTAGTTCCTGCACTACTTTTGGTGACTTCGGGGGAGGGGGAGACATCTGTGCAGGAACCCACACGGATGTCTTTCAATAACCCCCCCCCCCCCCCCCCCCGAACTCGCACTGAGATGCAAGCTTGAAATTGCGCGAGTTCAGCCAAACTCACACGATTTCAGCCAAACTCACGCGATTTCAGCCAAACTCACATGATTTCAGCCAAACTCGCACGATTTCAGCCAAACTCGCACGATTTCAGACCTGCGTTCAGAGTGTGAACGTACCCTGAGATTTGAGCATTCGGCTACATGTGAAATTCTTAAACAATTAGTAACTTCTTGTTGGCTGCTTCCTCAATTAAAGCTGTTTCATTTTATTGTGTTGCAAATGCAGCAGCTGGGATCAGGAATAAAGTGGCTTAAAATAAAGCAAGGGGGAGAAAGTTCAAAAGAAAAGCTAGAAAGTGTTATTTTTTGAAAGAGTAGTTGATGTGTGGAATAGACGCCCAGTAGGGGTAGTGTGTCAATAAACAGTACAGGACTTTATTATATATGTGTTGTGTGTTAATGGAAAGCAATTAGTGTACATTGCAGTAAGGCAACCAATTGAAAAGTATTGGTCGCCAACGCCCCAACTTTTTTTTTTAATTTTTGGATAGAGCAGAGATGGATTAGAACCCCTGTCATTTTCTATTGCTATCTTGGCCCTGCTAGGGAGATCGACTCTCTCTATTTGTCCTGTTTATCATTATCATTGAAAGTGAATGTTAGGCTACTTTCACACTGAGGCGCTTTAGCGCTAGAAAATCGCCTCCCATTCATTGCAGTGTGACTTTTCACACTGGGGGTGGTGCGCTTGTGGGACGTTACGAAAAGTCCTTCAAGCAGTATCTTTGAGGCGGGTTGAGAGCGCTGTAAATAGTGCTCTCAAAACGCCCTGCTCATTGCAACGAATGGGCAGCACTTCCAAAGCCTTTAACCACTTAAGGACCGGGCCTCTTTTTTAGATGCGTTGCTTACAAGTTAAAAACAGGGTTTTTTTCTAGAAAATTACTTAGAACCCCCAAACATTATATAGATTTTTTTCTAACACCCTAGAGAATAAAATGGCGGTCGTTGCAATACTTTCTGTCACACCGTATTTGAGCAGCGGTCTTACAAGCGCACTTTTTTTGGAAAAAATACACTTTTTTGAATTAAAGTAGTAGAGTTAGCCCCAACATGTTACGCTTCAAAATTGCGCCCGCTCGTGGAATGGCGACAAACATTTACCCTTAAAAATCTCCATAGGTGACGTTTAAAAAATTCTACATGTTGCATGTTTTGAGTTACAGAGGAGGTCTAGGGCTAGAATTTTTGCTCTCCCTCTAACTATCGCGGCGATACCTCACATGCTTGGTTTGAACAGAATTTCCATATGCGAGCGCAACTTACGTATGCGTTTGCTTCTGCACGTGAGCTCAGCGGGACAGGGTGCTTTAAAAAAAAATCTTATTTATTTGACTTTTTATTTTTACTCTGTATTCTTTAAAACAATAAAAAAATTGGGTCACTTTTATTCCTTTTATAAGGAATGTAAACATCCCTTATAATAGAAAAAAAGAGCATGACAGGGCCGCTTAAATATGAGATCTGTGGTCAAAAAGACCTCACATCTCATATATACACTAAAATGCAATAATAAAAAAAAAAAAAAACATAACAATGGTATTCCTTTTCAATCAGCCGATGTACAATGATGGCAGGCGGCCGTTAAGTAGTTAAGGGGGTGGGGCAGTAAAAATACGTCTCAACCCAAGGCCATTTTAATAGCATCATGGGCCCCTGGGTAAAGTAATGCACTGGGGCCTTCTACCAGCTTGCCCCACACCTACCCTCAAGAACTAAAGTATAAATATTTCATAGAATTAAATGTATATTAGTACTTTCAATAAAATTGATTTTAAACAATAAGAAAACATGCCATGAATCATGGACTAATCAACACAAAGAGCACAGTATTGAGGGGAGTGCAAAATGCAGGAGGAGTCAGGAAGGCACAATCCGGGGATCAGACGAGCACAGTACAGGTTCTGGGATGCTGCGATCATCCCGGGACAGCTTAGTAAAAAGTGTGACTGTCCTGTCAAACCGTTGGCAACTATGACATAATGTAAGATTATCATGGGGCCCCATGCACTTAGGGCCCAGGGGTGCCCATACATTCAGACAGCCCTGCCTCAACCTATTTTTACACCCCCCCAAACTGCAAGTGTTAACTAAAAGGGTGATTTACAAAAACTAGTGCATACAGAATCTGTATACCATACACAGCTGCACCAGATTCTGTGTGAACCTGTTTTCGTAAATCTCCCCCTAAGCCTAAGGCCCCTTTCACACGGCAGGCCTGCTCAGATGCGCCTGTCCGTTTTTCAGGCGGACCTGAACTGGTCACCCATTGACTTCCATGGGCAGGTGGATATCAGTGGAGCTGTGGCTGCTGACTAAGGATGAGCTCAGGTGTGTTCGCATGGAACGTGTGCAGAGCCCGCCAGGAAGTCGGCACAGCGCTGCGCTAATCACAGGTAGTGAGACATTGCCCCATCTCTGCAGCTGCGCATCGGGGCAATTTCTCACTGCCTGTGATTAGCGCAGCGCTGACTTCCTGGCAGGCTCTGCACGTGGACCATGCGAACACGCCTGAGCTCATCCCTAGTGCTGACACCCACCTGCCATCCGATCTGATAAGATCCACTCAAAACTGATAGATGGCGATGTATTCGCCATCCGTCCAGCGGAACGGATCAGATGGGATTGGAAGAAAAAGGACAGGCGGAACCGTTTCCGTCTAATCTCCCATAGAGGACAGCAAACCTCTGATAGACATTGAGCAGAGCAGGGCCGGGACAAGGGGTGGGCAGGAGGGAGGGCTGCTCCTGGCGCAATGGTCTATTGCAGGGGTAGGGGGCACCCTGACCCTAACCCTAAGGGAAAGGGGGGTGCAGTTTGGCATCTTTGCCCTGGGTGCTGGATGACCTTGTCCCGGCACTGGAGCAGAGACAGACCTGTCATCTGCTGGCTCAGCAGGGATCAGCAGAGCGATCCCCCCACCAGGGTTGCCAACCGCCAGTAAATTTACTGACAGTTTGTAAAAATCTGTGATCTTTTTACAACTGCCAGTAGATATCAGGGGCTGATCATTTCATGCTGTGTTGACTTTTTAAGTGTAAGCCCTTGTACACACGGTCGGAGAATCCGTCGGAATGTGTCCTATCGGACCGTGTTGTCGGATAATCCGACTGTGTGTGGTATGCATCGGACTGATTTCGTCTGAATATCTGTCGGACCCAATTTTCCAACATGTTGGAAATATTTCCCGACCAACTGGTTCGATCGGACATACTCCGATCATGTGTAGAGAATTTTGATCGGACCAAGTGCCACGCATGCTCAGATCAAATTCCTACATCAAAGCTATTGGCTACTAGCCTGAACGTAGTCCCATTGTAACGAAATTACGTCATCACGTTCTGAATGATTGGATTTTTCGACAACTTAGTCCGACTGTGTGTATGCAACAGTTTCGGACAAAATCCGACGGACAAAATCCGACGGATTTGGTTGTCGAAATCTCCGACCGTGTGTACAGGGGCTTAATCAAGCAAATTACTTTGTTATAGGTATTGTCAGTGTTTCCATATCATGTTTATACTGTTCAAATATTCACTGTGTTAATTTTTAATAGGAGTTCTGTAATTTTTTAGGTTGCCAGTAAAAAAATGCGCTCCGCCAGTAAATTTTCCATGGTTTGTCAGTAAAAAATGCTGTGGGAGGTTGGCAACCCTGCCCCCCTGCTGAGATAGCAGAGTCCCCTGAGTGGATCCGGCCCATGTGAAAGGGGCCTAATAGTGAGATCCCCCTTCCAAAATTCCAGATTCTGTTCCACTCAGAAGTTTTGGGTGTTCCACCTCCATCTGCTATAATTAACATAATGTAATATGAATGGTAATGCCCTGTACACACGGTCGGACTTTCTGACGGAAAATGTGCAATCGGATCTTGTTGTCCAAAAATCCGATTGTGGGTGTGGGCTCCATCAGACTTTTTCCATTTGAATTACCGACACACAAAGTTTGAGAGCAGGATCTAAAATTTTCCAACAACAAAATCTGATAGTTTAAATTCTGATTGTGTGTAGACAATTCCGACGGACAAAGTGCTACGCATGCTCAGAATAAATTATGAGACGAAAGCTATTGGCTACTGGCCCGTTTATAGTCTCATCATATGTGTTGTATGTCACCTCGTTCTGAATGATCGGATTTTCCGACAACTTTGTGCGACCGTGTGTATGCAAAACAAGTTTGGGCCAAAATCCGTCGGGAAAAATCTGACGGATTTTGTCGTCGGTATGTCCGACCGTATGTACAGGGCATAAGGAATGGTGGGAGACCCTCGTAATTGCCATAGTAGGTGTGCAGACCTGGGAACTGAATCTCATTGATAGGTCTCTGAGAGGAAGAAATAAAAATTAGCATCCACCAAGCTTTGAAATATCAATTTTGGACAGACTGAACCTTTGCTAGAAGATTGCTGCATGTCTCCCTGCTTTCTGTGCTTTAGCAGCCGAGCATAGAAATAATTGGGGGATTGTCTTGAGCATTCCACTTCCAGAAATATCCCCGTAAAAGTGCTGAATTGACCATCACAAGGTTCTTTCATGTCCCTGTTACATTTACTAATTGGAATTCAGAGCTCGCTAACGGTCGTATTAACTGCATGCTTGCCAGAAAGCCAGTTCTTTGAAGTGACCATTAAAAGTAATGGAATTCTAGGACATGACTGGGAATATCATGTCAGCAGAATGGACATACCCTGGGGTAAGGTGTTCAGGAATGGGAGGCTCATGAAATAAACCCCTGTTTGGGCCTGCAGTGCCTGGTCATGGGAGGACCCGTGCTCTAAGCCTGCAGCCTGGCCCGGATCAGCAGCTGAGCACATGACCAGCTGACAGACACGAGGTCTATAATCCTATGTGCTGCAAGGCCTGGGAATCACGGCTGGAACGTCACACTCACTGAGCTAATATATTCTCCCCATCTCAGCTAGACATAGGCACTAAATCCCTGTGTACCTTATTCTTCCTCAAATGTCCCTCTTTTATCTCCAGTGTGGGGATCTGTAATCAATTAATGCAGTCTTTAATTGCCAGAGTTGCTTATGTTGCATTCAAATTTTAATAATTTTTTCTGATTAATGCATTCATTGGTTAAAAAGCCAATATAAAGAAAATAGGAAAAGTGATAATAATAAAATAAAAAAAAGCCTCAGTGGGTATTGTGTTCATTAGTGTTCAAGTATACATGATTGTGCATTAAAGCAGATCTAAACCCTGCCACTAAAATCTCATTAAATTTAAATTGCACAGAGTAAAAAAAGTGTGTGTTATGCAAAGATGGAGAGTGAAGAAGTGTGTGTTAGACCTGATTCACACTTATGCAGGTTGCAGTTTGTATATCGCAGGTGCATTTTGCGTTTTTCAATACATGCTTTTCATCCATTGAAGCCTATGGAACCAAAAACCAGAAAGAAGTCCCTGGCACTTTCCATAAAATGGACAGATGTTATCTACATCCATAGGAAACCATGTTATATGAACTGTGGTGTGTTTCTGCAAAACTGAAAACACGCTATAAAATGCATAATTGTGAACCAGGCCTTAGTGTAGCGGCAGAGATTGAAAAAGTACATGTCAGTGTAAAGGTGAAGAGTGAAGAAGTGCACATCAGCATAGTATTGGAGAGTGAAGTGGGCATTGGTATAGTAGGGAAGAGTGAAGAAATGCAAGTCCATGTGGCAGGGAATAACAAAGTGCAGGTTGGTGTAGTGTTGGATAGTGAAGAATGTGGGTTGATGTAGTGTTGGAGAGTAAAGAAGTACAGGTTGGTGTAGTGGTGAAGAGTGAAGAATGTCAGCTGGTGTAGTGGTGAAGAGTGAACAATAGGAATTGGTGTAGAGGTGAAGTGTGGAGATGGAGAACGCAGGTTGGTGTAATGGTAAAAAGTGAAGAATGTGGGTTGGTGTAGTAGTGCAGAGTGCATAATGTGGGCTGGTGTAGTAGTGGAGAGTGAAGAAGTGCAGGTTGGTGTAGTGGTGGAGAGTGAAGAAGTGCAGGTTGGTGTAGTGGTGGAGAGTGATGAAGTGCAGGTTGGTATAGTGGTGGAGAGTGAAGAAGTGCAGGTTGGTGTAGTGATGGAGAGTGAAGAAGTGCAGGTTGGTGTTGTGGTGGAGAGTGAAGAAGTGCAGGTTGGTGTAATGGTAAAAAGTGAAGAATGTGGGTTGGTGTAGTAGTGCAGAGTGCATAATGTGGGCTGGTGTAGTAGTGGAGAGTGAAGAAGTGCAGGTTGGCGTAGTGGTGGAGAGGGAAGAAGTGCAGGTTGGTGTAGTGGTGGAGAGTGAAGAAGTGCAGGTTGGTGTAGTGATGGAGAGTGAAGAAGTGCAGGTTGGTGTTGCGGTGGAGAGTGAAGAAGTGCAGGTTGGTGTAATGGTAAAAAGTGAAGAATGTGAGTTGATGTAGTAGTGCAGAGTGCATAATGTGGGTTGGTTTAGTAGTGAAGAGTGAAGAAGTGCAGGTTGGCGTAGTGGTGGAGAGTGAAGAAGTGCAGGTTGGTGTAGTGGTGGAGAGTGATGAAGTGCAGGTTGGTATAGTGGTGGAGAGTGATGAAGTGCAGGTTGGTGTAGTGGTGGAGAGTGAGGAAGTGAAGGTTGGTGTAGTGGTGGAGAGTGAAGAAGTGCAGGTTGGTGTAGTGGTGGAGAGGGAAGAAGTGCAGGTTGGTGTAGTGGTGGAGAGTGAAGAAGTGCAGGTTGGTGTAGTGGTAGAGAGTGAAGAAGTGCAGGTTGGCGTAGTGGTGGAGAGTGAAGAAGTGCAGGTTGGTGTAGTGGTAGAGAGTGAAGAAGTGCAGGTTGGCGTTGTGGTGGAGAGGGAAGAAGTGCAGGTTGGTGTAGTGGTGGAGAGTGAAGAAGTGCAGGTTGGTGTAGTGATGGAGAGTGAAGAAGTGCAGGTTGGTGTTGTGGTGGAGAGTGAAGAAGTGCAGGTTGGTGTAATGGTAAAAAGTGAAGAATGTGAGTTGATGTAGTAGTGCAGAGTGCATAATGTGGGCTGGTGTAGTAGTGGAGAGTGAAGAAGTGCAGGTTGGCGTAGTGGTGGAGAGTGAAGAAGTGCAGGTTGGTGTAGTGGTGGAGAGTGATGAAGTGCAGGTTGGTATAGTGGTGGAGAGTGATGAAGTGCAGGTTGGTGTAGTGGTGGAGAGTGATGAAGTGCAGGTTGGTGTAGTGGGGGAGAGTGAAGAAGTGCAGGTTGGTGTAGTGGTGGAGAGTGATGAAGTGCAGGTTGGTGTAGTGGTGGAGAGTGAGGAAGTGAAGGTTGGTGTAGTGGTGGAGAGTGAAGAAGTGCAGGTTGGTGTAGTGGTGGAGAGGGAAGAAGTGCAGGTTGGTGTAGTGGTGGAGAGTGAAGAAGTGCAGGTTGGTGTAGTGGTAGAGAGTGAAGAAGTGCAGGTTGGCGTAGTGGTGGAGAGTGAGGAAGTACAGGTTGGTGTAGTGGTGGAGAGTGAAGAAGTGCAGGTTGGTGTAGTGATGGAGAGTGAAGAAGTGCAGGTTGGTGTAGTGATGGAGAGTGAAGAAGTGCAGGTTGGTGTTGTGGTGGAGAGTGAAGAAGTGCAGGTTGGTGTAATGGTAAAAAGTGAAGAATGTGGGTTGGTGTAGTAGTGCAGAGTGCATAATGTGGGCTGGTGTAGTAGTGGAGAGTGAAGAAGTGCAGGTTGGTGTAGTGGTGGAGAGTGAGGAAGTGCAGGTTGGTGTAGTGGTAGAGAGTGAAGAAGTGCAGGTTGGTGTAATGGTGGAGAGTGAAGAAGTGCAGGTTGGTGTAGTGGTGGAGAGTGAAGAAGTGCAGGTTGGTGTAGTGGTGGAAAGTGAAGAAATGAAGGTTGGTGTAGTGGTGGAGAGTGAAGAAGTGCAGGTTGGTGTAGTGGTGGACAGTGAAGAAGTGCAGGTTGTTGTAGTGGTGGAGAGTGAAGAAGTACAGGTTGGTGTAGTAGTGGAGAGTGAAGAAGTGCAGGTTGGTGTAGTAGTGGAGAGTGAAGAAGTGCAGGTTGGTGTAGTGGTGGAGAGTGAAGAAGTGCAGGTTGGAGTAGTGGTGGAGAGTGAAGAAGTGCAGGTTGGTGTAGTGGTGGAGAGTGAAGAAGTGCAGGTTGGTGTAGTGGTGGAGAGTGAAGAAGTGCAGGTTGGTGTAGTGGTGGAGAGTGAAGAAGTGCAGATTGGTGTAGTGGTGGACAGTGAAGAAGTGCAGGTTGGTGTAGTGGTGGACAGTGAAGAAGTGCAGGTTGGTGTAGTGGTGGAGAGTGAAGAAGTGCAGGTTGGTGTAGTGGTGGAGAGTGAAGAAGTGCAGGTTGGTGTATTGGTGGAGAGTGAAGAAGTGCAGGTTGGTGTAGAGGTGGAGAGTGAAGAAGTGCAGGTTGGTGTAGTGGTGGAGAGTGAAGAAGTGCAGGTTGGTGTAGTGGTGGAGAGTGAAGAAGTGCAGGTTGGTGTAGTGGTAGAGAGTGAAGAAGTGCAGGTTGGTGTAGTAGTGGAGAGTGAAGAAGTGCAGGTTGGTGTAGTGGTGGAGAGTGAAGAAGTGCAGGTTGGTGTAGTGGTGGAGATTGAAGAAGTGCAGGTTGGTGTAGTGGTGGACAGTGAAGAAGTGCAGGTTGGTGTAGAGGTGGAGAGTGAAGAAGTGCAGGTTGGTGTAGAGGTGGAGAGTGAAGAAGTGCAGGTTGGTGTAGTGGTGGAGAGTGAAGAAGTGCAGGTTGGTGTAGTGGTGGAGAGTGAAGAAGTGCAGGTTGGTGTAGTGGTGGAGAGTGAAGAAGTGCAGGTTGGTGTAGTGGTGGAGAGTGAAGAAGTGCAGGTTGGTGTAGTGGTGGAGAGTGAAGAAGTGCAGGTTGGTGTAGTGGTGGAGAGTGAAGAAGTGCAGGTTGGTGTAGTGGTGGAGAGTGAAGAAGTGCAGGTTGGTGTAGTGGTGGAGAGTGAAGAAGTGCAGGTTGGTGTAGTGGTGGAGAGTGAAGAAGTGCAGGTTGGTGTAGTGGTGGAGAGTGAAGAAGTGCAGGTTGGTGTAGTGGTGGAGAGTGAAGAAGTGCAGGTTGGTGTAGTAGTGGAGAGTGAAGAAGTGCAGGTTGGTGTAGAAGTGGAGAGTGAAAAAGTGCAGGTTGGTGTAGTGGTGGAGAGTGAAGAAGTGCAGGTTGGTGTAGTGGTGGAGAGTGAAGAAGTGCAGGTTGGTGTAGAGGGAGTCCCGCAGCTAGCATCCACTAGGGGGAGGTAGGCGCAGGGACGGCATGACATGTGCTGGACTGCACAGTCGCCGTTTTAAGGGGAGGTGTGGCCGCTTTAAGGACGTGGGGTGGGCGGAGCCACGGCGGCCATCTCGTGCTAGCAAGGGTCAGTGCTAGCAGTTGGAGAGCGGAGGAGGAAGGAATCAGACGTACCCTCCCGCTCTGTGTTCCCGGAATCCAAGATGGCGGCGGCGGTGGCGGACTTTCTGGCGCAGTTGTGCTCGGCTATTGACACCCAGGGCGCTGCACGGCTCCAACAGCAGATAGCGGCCATGGCGGCAGACGGCGGTGCGGCGGCCGGCGGGGGAGCGGTGATGACACCTCGGGCGCGGCGTTCTCGGCCGCCCGAGCGGTACAGCCCGGATGTCGGTCCGGGGGGCCCTCTGGGAGCTGCTTCGAGGATGGATCGGAGGGGGATCGGAGCGGTGGCTCACCCCAGCTGCAGGACACCCCAGCCTCCCCCCCATCGGGGGTCAGGAGCGGCAGGTATGCCACGAGGGGGGCAAGGAGGAGGGGCCCAGACACCGCAGTGGAGGAGGCCAGCTTGTCCCAGGTTTCCCCCCCCACCAGCTCGGCGTAGATGTTTGGGGCGCAGCGCAGATGCCAGGAGGCCTGGGGCTGCGGGTCCATCCGGTCAGCGAGGGCGGGAGGCTCAGCGGGTGGGGGGCCGGGCGGCAGACGCACCCCCCAGTCCCAGCACGGGCAGCAGACAGCAGAGGGGTGGGCAGGGTGTGGTGCGGCTATCCGGAGCGAGAGGAGGTGCAGACGGCAGTCAGACTGGACGGCGGGATCGGGTGGGTCAGCGGGTGGGGGTCCAGGCCTCAGGACTGGCTCCCAGTCCTCGGCAGAGCGAACCTGGGCGGAGGAGTGGCCAGAGGGCCAGCGGGGTGGTCATGGAGTCGCAGGACAGTGGGAGTCGGCTGGACTGGAGACGTATGAGCATGTCGCCTAGGCGGGAGAGCGGGGCTGGCGGGCGGAGGAGCAGGGACTCTCTTCCACAGCGCACCAGACCCCAGGATGACGGAACAGGCTCGTCAGGGAATCGCACCCCACGCCAGCAGCATGTGGTCGCAGACGGGAGGTTCGAAGGCGAACTGTCGGAGTCGGAGGGAGAAGGAGATCGTGGTCGGTCGTCTCCGTTGGGTCCGATGTCGGCAGCTGTGAGGCCCGGTCCTGGGCAGCCCGGTGAGTGCGAATCTTCTGTTTCCATTACTTCTTTGTTGCATGACTTGCTTGGACGGGGTAGTTCACGAGGGGGAGACGGGGCCGGGGGGGCGGAGGTAGTCCCTTCGGCGTCGGGGGTGGAGGACGCGCATATGGGGCAGGGCAGCATGGGGGGTCTGCTCTTGGGGCTCAAGGAGCTGGTTAGGAAGTTCGATCAAGGGGCGGGTGGTCCGGCACAGGCGTGGCGCCCGGCGGCTGAATCGGCCGCTTGCGTGGCGGCGACCGGGGTGCAGGCACCCGCGGTCGCTTCGGGGGCGCCCGCCGAGCTGCCGGCCAGCTCGAGTGCGGTCGGGGAGGCGGCTAAGGCGCCTGAGAAGGTCACGGATGCGGTGCGGCTGGCGGATGCAGCAAAAAGCGAGGTCTACGTCTGCTTTGAAGGCCCGTTGGGAGCACATCTGAAACCGGAGGTGAAGGAGAAGATTTGGAAAGGTGAGTATATTGAGATCTTCACCGTGCTGCCGCTGGAAAAGTTCAACCTGGACAGGTTGAAGCCTGAGGAGAGGAAGAAGGAGGACGAGGAGAAGCGTAGGTATCGGTTGATCCCTCGCACCTTTGCTAACTGGCTGCAGGCATTCGCCATTTTGGCCAGCGTGGTAGGGGAAAAAGCTCCGGAACACTGTTCCGCGCGGTTTGTGTACTTGGAAGCCATCAGTGAGGCGCATAGGACTTACGGTGGGACAGCATGGCTTCGGTACGACGAGCAATTCAGGCAGAGGATGGCAGTCCGACCGTCGCTTCGCTGGGACCATAAGGACATTAGCCTATGGATGAAGTTGATGACGGCGGCGCGGGCTCCTAACCAGTTTTTTCAGCCGGGGGGTCGGAGGTTCAGCTACCTCAGGGCAACCGACCGAAAAACGTTGGGGTTTCTGCTGGCAGTTTAACGAAGGCTCCTGCAAGTTTGGGGCCAACTGCTGATTCAAGCACACTTGTTCGGGCTGCGGGGGATCCCACGCTCTGTCGAAGTGTTTCCGCAAAGGAAAGGGACGTCCCGGAGATCTTGCGAACAAGAGGAACGACTCCGGTGCGGGTGGCAAGGATGCTACCTTTTCTGCGTAGATATCTGGACCAGGTTGGGGCCCGTCTGCTGGCGGACAGCTTTACGTACGGTTTCAAGATTCCTTGTTCTCTTACGACCGTCCCGCCTTTGGCAAAAAACTTGAAGTCTGCGTTACTGCACTCGGCGGTTGTCACCGACAAATTGGGGAAGGAAGTTGCGTTAGGCCGCATGGCCGGCCCTTTTCCGACGGCGCCCCTTCCGGATATGGTAGTCTCGCCACTGGGGGTGGTGCCGAAGAAGGAGCCCAATAAGTTTCGGTTAATTCACCATCTGTCCTTCCCAAAGGGGGCTTCCGTCAATGATGCCATTGCCCCGGAGGAGTGTGCGGTGTCATACACCTCTTTTGATGCGGCAGTGTCGTGGGTTCAGCGCTATGGGCAGGGGGCTATGATGGCGAAATCGGACATTGAATCAGCCTTTCGGCTTCTGCCAGTGCACCCGGATAGCTTTCGGCTGTTGGGCTGTATGTGGGAAGGGGGGTTCTACGTCGATCGGTGCCTGCCGATGGGGTGTTCGATTTCGTGCGCCTTTTTCGAACAGTTTAGCTCCTTCTTGGAATGGGCTGTTCGGGAGGTGTCGGGTATCAACTCGGTCATCCACTATCTGGATGACTTCTTGTGCGTTGGCCCGGCCCGCACCAACGTTTGTGCGGTTCTGTTGGGGACGCTGCAACACGTGGCGGGGCGCTTTGGGGTTCCGTTGGCTCCTGAAAAGACGGAGGGCCCCACGGATTGCATAGTGTTCTTGGGGATCGTGATCGATTCGGTGAAGATGGAGTGCAGGTTGCCGGCGGACAAGCTCGAGCAACTGCAGGCCGAAATTCGTGGGACCATGGGGGTGAGGAAGATGCAACTACGGCGGTTGCAGTCGCTCCTTGGAAAACTGAACTTTGCATGTCGGATTAAGCCTATGGGGCGGGTGTTTTGCCGCCGGCTGGCGGCCGCTACCGCTGGTGTTCGGGCCCCCACGCATTACGTGACCCTTACGTGGGACCATAGGGAGGACTTGAAGGTTTGGCAGGGATTCTTGGAGTCGTTTAATGGCCGGGCGCTTTGGATGTCAGGTCCAATCAGCAATGGGGATCTTGAGTTGTTTACCGATGCGGCGGGGTCCACGGGTTTTGGGGCCATCTTTAAGGGCCAATGGTGCACAGCTCCCTGGCCAGTGGAATGGGCCGAGGCGGGGTTGCTGAAGAACTTGGTTCTACTGGAATTGTTCCCCATCGTGGTGGCGGTGGAGCTGTGGGGGGAGGCGTTCAGAAATATGAAAGTGAGGTTTAACTGTGATAACTTGGGAGTGGTGCAGGTGGTCAATCGGCTGACGGCGGCCTCCGGGCCGGTGGTCAGGCTTCTACGACACCTGGTATTGCGGTGTCTTCAGGTGAATTCTTTCATTTATGCTGTGCACTTGCCTGGGGTGGAGAACACAATGGCTGACGCTCTGTCTCGTTTTCAGTGGGACAGATTTCGGGGACTGGCGCCAGCGGCGGAGCGTCAAGGGATCGACTGCCCCACTTGGTTGTGGGGCGTTGCGCTGGAGTAGCAGAGAGGTGGATTCAGCAGTCTGTGAGCGAGGCTACCTGGAGGGCCTACGCGACGGTGTGGCAAGAGTGGTCGGCTTGCCTGGCAGTTATCGGCATGGCCCCGGGCGACGCGGGCATGGCTCAGGCGGTCTTTTATTTTCTGAGTGGGGCTATGGATAGAGGAGTGTCGGCTGCCACGATCGACCGGAAGCTGTCAGCTTTGGCTTTCTTATTCAAATGGCGACGGGATCATACGAAGGAGTTTTGGGTGCGGCAAGCGGTCAAAGGTTACAGGAGGGCGCACAAGAGTAGGGATGGGAGAAGGCCTGTTTCTTTTGGCCTCCTTCAGGGGTTGTGCCGGGCGGTGGCCGGGGTCTGCAGTTCAGCTTATGAACAGGCGCTGTTTAGGGCAGCATTCGCCCTTGCTTTCTTTGGTGCATTGAGGGTGGGTGAATTGGTTAGCCGGTCAAGGAAAACGGCAGGGGGTTTGGCGCTGGGGAATGTGGAGCTGGGCCAGGACAGGGTTCGCATCTGGATCCGTCGGTCCAAAACTGATCAAACCGGGAAAGGGGTTGCTGTAGAAGTGGCTGGGATTGCAGAAGACGAGATTTGCCCGGTGAAGGCAGTGGACAGATTTCTGGCTGTGCGACTGAGGGTCGCGGGCCCCTTTTTCATTCATTTGGATGGCTCTTCCCTGTCCAAGTTTCAGTTTGTAGCGGTTTTCCGGAAGTGCGTGAGGGCATCCGGTTTCGACCCGCTGAATTTTTCCTCCCATTCCTTTAGGATCGGGGCGGCTACAGAGGCTTCCAGGGCTGGTTTGGGTTCTGCGGCGGTCAGGAGGATTGGGAGGTGGGATTCTGATCGTTTTAGATTATATGTCCGCCCGCACTGGTTGGGTGATTGAGCGGGTTGGGGACTGGGTAGGGGTGGTGGGGTATGCTTTAGTAGGGTGAGAGCTGTTCTAAACCTCCCCCTTTTTTCCTATTTCGTTTTTGTCATTTACAGGTTATGAAGTTGGTCTGGTGTGGATACTGGGCCATTCTTTTGTGTTCTGGGGTGCGAAGAGGGCCGACATTCGGCCGAACGGCAGACAACTCCGCATACCTAGGCAGGAGGCGCAAGTACGGTGGATTGGGGTTCCGGGCATGCGGTGGAACAGGGTCTTAGGAGAAGTCCGTAGATTCGCCAGACTGGACAGGCCTCCGAATGTTCTGTTATTTCATGTTGGGGGCAATGACATGGGGGCTAGGTCTATGAGGCAACTGATCCGGGACATCAAGTGTGATTTTCTGAGGTTACAATCTGATTACCCAGGAATGGTCATGGTCTGGTCGGATATGGTGAGTAGATCTTCCTGGCGTTGGGCGTTGTCGGATAAAAAGGTTGACAGGGCCAGGGTAAAAGTAAACAAAGAAGTCAGCAGGTTCTTTATTAAAAATGGGGGCCTGGCTATCCGCCATAGGGAGTTGGAAATTGACACCTGGCGGTATTTGCGGAGTAACGGAGTCCACTTGAATGATGTGGGTACAGATATATGGTCTCTGGGCCTTCAGGACAGCATTCAACGTGGACTGTGTGTGTGGAGGTGCTCGAAAGGGTAAGGGGTTACCCCTTTCGGACTGTGGCGGTTCAGGGGGCTTTAGATGAAGAAGTGAGGTACAGGTAAAAAGGCCTGTTGTACCCATCCATGGGATGGGAGTGGTTGTAGGTACTTCCAGGTTACGAGGGTTTAACCTGGAAGGGTTTAAAACGGGTAGGTCACTGCTACAGTTGGTTATTGCCTCCGAGACAGGGGTTGCCGTCTGGAGGTCAAGAGGTTACAGTTGAAGTTGTAGGCAGTGACCAATTTGATGTTGGGATGCTACGTACCCATGACCCCTTGGAAAGGCTGGGAAAGTTTATTATCGTATTTAATGTTGGTATTTATTAAAGATTATATTTTGGTTAATAAAAAGTTTAGGCCTGATGGCCATTTACTCCAAACAATCTGTCCAGTCATTTTTTAAGAGGGACAAGGTTGGGAGGGGGCGGGAAGCCGGGTTTTAAGGTTACGAGGTATATAAATATAACACTGGGTTGAGTCCTACAGATGTCATGGTGGAGAGTGAAGAAGTGCAGGTTTGTGTAGTGGTGGACAGTGAAGAAGTGCAGGTTGCTGTAGAGGTGGAGAGTGAAGAAGTGCAGGTTGGTGTAGAGGTGGAGAGTGAAGAAGTGCAGGTTGGTGTAGTGGTGGAGAGTGAAGAAGTGCAGGTTGGTGTAGTAGTGGAGAGTGAAGAAGTGCAGGTTGGTGTAGTAGTGGAGAGTGAAGAAGTGCAGGTTGGTGTAGTGGTGGAGAGTGAAGAAGTGCAGGTTGGTGTAGTGGTGGAGAGTGAAGAAGTGCAGGTTGGTGTAGAAGTGGAGAGTGAAGAAGTGCAGGTTGGTGTAGTGGTGGAGAGTGAAGAAGTGCAGGTTGGTGTAGTGGTGGAGAGTGAAGAAGTCAAGGCTGTTGTGACCCTGGTACCCATATTCATATTTGGTGGACCTGTACCATTGTTTAAACCTTTTGGTCAAAAATATTTAATATACTTTCTGCGATGTTTGCAATAAACATATTACCTGATCCACTGGTGGCCCTTTTAAACAGCAAACCATCTAATCTAACACATTGTTAATTCAAGCTTCTACTGTATGTTACAAGGGCTGCTAAACAATCCATAGTGAAGGCTTGGAAATCAAATACACTTTGTGTTGTGTCAGTTAAACAGCGTGTAACACAAGCTATGATTGATTCCAAAATGGAAGCGACCTTGCTTGATAATTTTGCTAAATTTGAAAAAATGTGGTCCCCCTGGATTAAAAACTATCTACCACCAGGACTTAATAATTCACTCCTCTTACCTTGAGATCGCTTGATATTCACCCCCATTACTGCTATATGATCCATAACATCACTGATTCATTGATTCTTCTGATGATCCCTCCTCCCCCCTCTCCCCCTCTCTTACTTTACATTAAACTCTTTAATTCCATCTTATATTATTCAACCATATAGTAGATTATAGATTTTTATTTATTACTATAGGTAAAGTTACACAAGACATACTTGGGATGGCCGGGCTTATTGTCCATTCATATAGGACAAACCAGGCCAATAGCTGGAACCTGGCCCCGTTTAGATGGACTCCTTTCCTGACGCTCCCTAGATAGATGATCTGTTATAAACAGACAATACTTTCTTTAATCAATCTTTATACATATTGTACTATTATTCTCCTATGTTAAAGTAGAAGTAAACCCATTGATTTAAACAGTTTAAAAAAAATGGCAAGCCGGAAATGCTAACTGCACATTGGCTGTGCTCTCAACCAAACTGTCAAACCACCCAATGGCTGGTGTCATAACGGATCACATGTGCAGCACCGTGGCAGCTGAAGATTAAACAGAGGCAAAGACGGCAGCTTCCGTGGATGAAAACGATAGGGGAGTTTACTTCCACTTTAATCTTAACCTCACCAAGTATTGTACTAACAATAATAATTATAATTTGAAAAGTGCAGAAAAGTTACACATACTCATATACCTTATATTTAAGACATTAATTTATTATTTTTACTCTTATATGTTTATTTGAGAAGGTTCTCTATTCATATTATATATCGTATTTTATTGTAAAATATGTACTAAAAATATGTACTGTATTATCTTCTATAAAATGTTTAAAAGGAGAATGAAGAAGTGCACGTTGGTGTAGTGGTGGAGAGTGAGGAAGTGCAAGTTGATGTAGTGGTGGAGAGTGAGGAAGTGCAGGATGGTGTAGTGGTGGAGAGTGAAGAAGTGCAGGTTGGTGTAGTGGTGGAGAGTGAGGAAGTGCAGGTTGGTGTAGTGGTGGAGAGTGAAGAAGTGCAGGTTGGTGTAGTGGTGGAGAGTGATGAAGTGCAGGTTGGTGTAGTGGTGGAGAGTGATGAAGTGTAGGTTGGTGTAGTGGTGGAGAGTGATGAAGTGTAGGTTGGTGTAGTGGTGGAGAGTGAGGAAGTGCAGGTTGGTGTAGTGGTGGAGAGTGAAGAAGTGCAGGTTGGTGTAGTGGTGGAGAGTGAGGAAGTGCAGGTTGGTGTAGTGGTGGAGAGTGAAGAAGTGCAGGTTGGTGTAGTGGTGGAGAGTGAAGAAGTGCAGGTTGGTGTAGTGGTGGAGAGTGAGGAAGTGCAGGTTGGTGTAGTGGTGGAGAGTGAGGAAGTGCAGGTTGGTGTAGTGGTGGAGAGTGATGAAGTGCAGGTTGGTGTAGTGGTGGAGAGTGAGGAAGTGCAGGTTGGTGTAGTGATGGAGAGTGAGGAAGTGCAGGTTGGTGTAGTGGTGGAGAGTGAGGAAGTGCAGGTTGGTGTAGTAGTGGAGAGTGAAGAAGTGCAGGTTGGTGTAGTGGTGGAGAGTGAAGAAGTGCAGGTTGGTGTAGTGGTGGAGAGTGAAGAAGTGCAGGTTGGTGTAGTGGTGGAGAGTGAAGAAGTGCAGGTTGGTGTAGTGGTGGAGAGTGGTGAAGTGTAGGTTGGTGTAGTGGTGGAGAGTGATGAAGTGCAGGTTGGTGTAGTGGTGGAGAGTGAAGAAGTGCAGGTTGGTGTAGTGGTGGAGAGTGATGAAGTGTAGGTTGGTGTAGTGGTGGAGAGTGATGAAGTGTAGGTTGGTGTAGTGGTGGAGAGTGAGGAAGTGTAGGTTGGTGTAGTGGTGGAGAATGATGAAGTGTAGGTTGGTGTAGTGGTGGAGAGTGAGGAAGTGCAGGTTTGTGTAGTGGTGGAGAGTGAGGAAGTGCAGGTTGGTGTAGTGGTGGAGAGTGAAGAAGTGCAGGTTGGTGTAGTGGTGGAGAGTGAGGAAGTGCAGGTTGGTGTAGTGGTGGAGAGTGAGGAAGTGCAGGTTGGTGTAGTGGTGGAGAGTGAAGAAGTGCATGTTGGTGTAGTGGTGGAGAGTGAAGAAGTGCAGGTTGGTGTAGTGGTGGAGAGTGAAGAAGTGCAGGTTGGTGTAGTGGTGGAGAGTGAAGAAGTGCAGGTTGGTGTAGTGGTGGAGAGTGAAGAAGTGCAGGTTGGTGTAGTGGTGGAGAGTGAGGAAGTGCAGGTTGGTGTAGTGGTGGAGAGTGAAGAAGTGCAGGTTGGTGTAGTGGTGGAGAGTGAGGAAGTGCAGGTTGGTGTAGTGGTGGAGAGTGAAGAAGTGCAGGTTGGTGTAGTGGTGGAGAGTGAAGAAGTGCAGGTTGGTGTAGTGGTGGAGAGTGAGGAAGTGCAGGTTGGTGTAGTGGTGGAGAGTGAGGAAGTGCAGGTTGGTGTAGTGGTGGAGAGTGATGAAGTGCAGGTTGGTGTAGTGGTGGAGAGTGAGGAAGTGCAGGTTGGTGTAGTGATGGAGAGTGAGGAAGTGCAGGTTGGTGTAGTGGTGGAGAGTGAGGAAGTGCAGGTTGGTGTAGTAGTGGAGAGTGAAGAAGTGCAGGTTGGTGTAGTGGTGGAGAGTGAAGAAGTGCAGGTTGGTGTAGTGGTGGAGAGTGAAGAAGTGCAGGTTGGTGTAGTGGTGGAGAGTGAAGAAGTGCAGGTTGGTGTAGTGGTGGAGAGTGGTGAAGTGTAGGTTGGTGTAGTGGTGGAGAGTGATGAAGTGCAGGTTGGTGTAGTGGTGGAGAGTGAAGAAGTGCAGGTTGGTGTAGTGGTGGAGAGTGATGAAGTGTAGGTTGGTGTAGTGGTGGAGAGTGATGAAGTGTAGGTTGGTGTAGTGGTGGAGAGTGAGGAAGTGTAGGTTGGTGTAGTGGTGGAGAATGATGAAGTGTAGGTTGGTGTAGTGGTGGAGAGTGAGGAAGTGCAGGTTTGTGTAGTGGTGGAGAGTGAGGAAGTGCAGGTTGGTGTAGTGGTGGAGAGTGAAGAAGTGCAGGTTGGTGTAGTGGTGGAGAGTGAGGAAGTGCAGGTTGGTGTAGTGGTGGAGAGTGAGGAAGTGCAGGTTGGTGTAGTGGTGGAGAGTGAAGAAGTGCATGTTGGTGTAGTGGTGGAGAGTGAAGAAGTGCAGGTTGGTGTAGTGGTGGAGAGTGAAGAAGTGCAGGTTGGTGTAGTGGTGGAGAGTGAAGAAGTGCAGGTTGGTGTAGTGGTGGAGAGTGAAGAAGTGCAGGTTGGTGTAGTGGTGGAGAGTGATGAAGTGTAGGTTGGTGTAGTGGTGGAGAGTGAGGAAGTGCAGGTTGGTGTAGTGGTGGAGAGTGAGGAAGTGCAGGTTGGTGTAGTGGTGGAGAGTGAGGAAGTGCAGGTTGGTGTAGTGGTGGAGAGTGAGGAAGTGCAGGTTGGTGTAGTGGTGGAGAGTGAAGAAGTGCATGTTGGTGTAGTGGTGGAGAGTGAGGAAGTGCAGGTTGGTGTAGTGGTGGAGAGTGAAGAAGTGCAGGTTGGTGTAGTGGTGGAGAGTGAAGAAGTGCAGGTTGGTGTAGTGGTGGAGAGTGAAGAAGTGCAGGTTGGTGTAGTGGTGGAGAGTGAAGAAGTGCAGGTTGGTGTAGTGGTGGAGAGTGAAGAAGTGCAGGTTGGTGTAGTGGTGGAGAGTGAGGAAGTGCAGGCTGGTGTAGTAGTGGAGAGTGAAGAAGTGCAGGTTGGTGTAGTGGTGGAGAGTGAAGAAGTGCAGGTTGGTGTAGTGGTGGAGAGTGAAGAAGTGCAGGTTGGTGTAGTGGTGGAGAGTGAGGAAGTGCAGGTTGGTGTAGTGGTGGAGAGTGAAGAAGTGCAGGTTGGTGTAGTGGTGGAGAGTGAGGAAGTGCAGGTTGGTGTAGTGGTGGAGAGTGATGAAGTGTAGGTTGGTGTAGTGGTGGAGAGTGAGGAAGTGCAGGTTTGTGTAGTGGTGGAGAGTGAGGAAGTGCAGGTTGGTGTAGTGGTGGAGAGTGAAGAAGTGCAGGTTGGTGTAGTGGTGGAGAGTGAGGAAGTGCAGGTTGGTGTAGTGGTGGAGAGTGAGGAAGTGCAGGTTGGTGTAGTGGTGGAGAGTGAAGAAGTGCATGTTGGTGTAGTGGTGGAGAGTGAGGAAGTGCAGGTTGGTGTAGTGGTGGAGAGTGAAGAAGTGCAGGTTGGTGTAGTGGGGGAGAGTGAAGAAGTGCAGGTTGGTGTAGTGGTGGAGAGTGAGGAAATGCAGATTGGTGTAGTGGTGGAGAGTGAAGAAGTGCAGGTTGGTGTAGTGGTGGAGAGTGAGGAAGTGCAGGTTGGTGTAGTGGTGGAGAGTGAGGAAATGCAGGTTGGTATAGTGGTGGAGAGTGAAGAAGTGCAGGTTGGTGTAGTGGTGGAGAGTGAGGAAGTGCAGGTTGGTGTAGTGGTGGAGAGTGAGGAAATGCAGGTTGGTGTAGTGGTGGAGAGCGAGGAAGTGCAGGTTGGTGTAGTGGTGGAGAGCGAGGAAGTGAAGGTTGGTGTAGTGGTGGAGAGTTTTTATGGGAATAACTTGCATATAAGCCTTTAAAATTAGCACTTTTGATTTTTCATGTTCATAGACTTTAACGGTGTTAGCATGTTCATATGAATTTTTTGCCTGTTCGCAGATTCTGGTGTTCGGCTCATCCCTACTTGGGAAATATCCCGGATGTGCTGACTCTCTCCCGCTGTCCTCTCCTTGCTTCCGTGCCTCCAGGAAGGATTTCTCTCTGTGTTGTTGAAGGTCCCTCCAGCACCTGAGCCCCAGACTCGAGTGCCCTGCGAGGGTCTACAACAGCCTTCTCGGCAGTGGCAGCCCATCCACTGGCGAAACCCTGCTTTGTGGCACATTGACCTGCTTTGTGGCACATTCCAAAGCGCCGAACAGCTTCCACCCATAGTATCACGTACGGGCAGGAGTTTTGTTGTTCAAGTTAAGAGGTTACTTCTGGTTTCCCTGTTTGAGAGGGAAACGGGAAGTGACGTCGGCAGCTCTGTCGAACGTACGGCCCGAGCGGAGCTGCCTGTAAGGTAAGTAAGTGAAGCTGCATTTGATGGGGCACAGTGAGGCTGCATATGATGGGGCACAGTGAGGCTGCATTTGATTGGGCACAGTGAGGTTGCAAATGATGGGGCACAGTGAGGCTGCATATGATGGGACACAGTGAGGCTGCATTTGATGGGACACAGTAAAGCTGCATATGATGGGACACAGTGAGGCTACATTTGATGGGGCACATTGAGGCTGCATATGATGGATACAGTGGCTGCATTTGATGCTGCACAGTGGCTGCATTTGATGGCAGAATGGCAGCATTTGATGGCACAGTGGGAGCATTTGATATGGCTCAGTGGCTGCGTTTGATAGCACAGTGGCTGCATTTGATGGTACAGTGGTGGCAATTGATGGGCACAGTGGCTGTGTTTAATGGCACAGTGGCTGTGTTTGATGGCACAGTTGCTGCGTTTGATGGTACAGTGATGGCAATTTATGGGCACAGTGGCTCCGTTTGATGGGTATAGTGGCTGCATTTGATGGGCACAGTGGCTGCGTTTGATGGCACAGTGGCAGCAATTGATGGGCACAGTGGCTGCGTTTGATGGCACAGTGGCTGCCTTTTATGGCACAGTGGCTGCGATTGATGGTACAGTGAGGCTGCAATTGATGGGATTTTTTTTCAGAATTTTTCAGTTTGTTTGCGCCCCCCCACATATATTGAGCACCAGCTGCCACTGCTCCTCAGCACTCCATCTCCCACCCGACTGCCACTGCAATGGGTCTATCAATAGATGAACACAGCCCGGCTCAGGAACAAACCCATTTGTGTGCCACCATGGGAAATGGCTTCCTATGGTGGTACATGCAGAAGAGGAGCAGCCAAAATTGGGTGATCCACAAAGTGGGTGCTAGTGGGTGATCCACAAAGAGAAGGATCGGGGCAGGTAAGTATGACATGTTTGCTAGGAACAAAATTACAATCACTTTAAGATCCATATCAGACCCTAGAGGTCTTGCGTAGAGTTTAGGTTGGGATGGCAGTTTTTTTGTAGGGGGCGCCCCTTTAAAATTCATACCAGACCTGAAGAACCTGGTAACAGTTATGGGGGGAACTGTGCACTGTTTTTTTTAACTATCCACGGCCACTTTGTTTACATTGTTGGGTATATCTGGCCAGTAAAGGATCAGGTGATGCCACTGGTAGATGCGTTGGGTGGGGGCACCAGAAGCTTCCTTAAACAGGGCCAACTTTTGCTTGACTGCAGTCATCTTTTGCTGCATGGAGGTTATAGTCTGTGTTAGCTCCCGTATGGCTGTTTGCAGAGCTGACAAGGTGGAAAGAGCCTCCTCTCTAAAGTATGTTGGCCTACTTCTCTTTGTCACTGTAATAGTGGCTTCCACGTCTTCCTGTTCCTATGCCACCAATGCATCATTGAAGGTAAGGGAAGGTTGGGACCTCACCTGTTTTTAGCCTGCTGGATGGGACCATCACTCCTTCAATAAATTGGTCATGTAATAGCTTGGCCGAAGCGCCTATATCAGCACACCACTGTAGATATTTTTTTCTAGCCATTTCCATAATTTTTTTAGGGCTACTGCTAAGTGAGTAAGCCTCTCACCCTATTGCTGTCTGTGAATAAAGAAACTGCATTCCAGCTCAGTCAGGATAACATTCTCCCCGAATAGGCCCTCTAGCTGCACAACTATTTGTTCCAAGCTAGCACGCTCCTCATTCAGCAGCACCATAATAGCTCAATTGGTATCATCCTCCAGGGAGTTAATAGTTAATTCTGCAATCAGCTTGGTGGGCACGAGGTAGAGGAATACTTCACTTGCCAGTCCCTCTACCCACTACATTAGCGGGACATTGGATCCATTGAACTTTGGGATCTATACTGCGGCTGCTCTTAAGGGTGCCATAGTTGTTCCTAGACCCCATCCGTGCCTGTTCATATGTGAGGCATATCCTACAAAAGACACAGAGGTACACAGAGACCAAGAAAGGTGATGCAAAATGTGTTAAAGCAAAAGTAACCATTAATAAGCAGAAGGCAGTATCGAGGAACTGATTTATAGTTACAAACACTATGGCAATAGAGCCCCAATGTTATAGGCAACCCAGGTATAACAGCTCTTAACAATAGTGGCAGTACTTTAACACCGTTTAATACAGTTTTTGTACTTGAGAAGACACTTTGATAAGCTACATTACAACACAGTATCTGATGAAGGGGGTGGCTGATATGTAGAACAATGGTGCAGGCACTTCTAGTATCATAGCAGGAAGGTCGTGTCCCAACTCTATAGGATTCCCAGATGGCCCTGCGCTATCCCTCCTCAACCAGCATCTCTCCCTAACGCTCAGTGCACTGCCCCTAGCCAGCAGGGATCCTGACTCTACACTATCCACTTCACAATTGCCGACCAACTGCAGTGCTCTTTATCAACACTTGTGTAGCGGCCAAAACCCGTTGCAGGGCGGCCTTGATTAAATGGGCTTACCGGTTACCTTCTCCTGGCCAGCTTCTCCGCGTCTAGAGGTTCCCAGGGTTGATACCCAATGACTTGTACACTGACACAGATAAAGTCCTTTCAAAAGGTTTTATTTTGCAGTAGAACTTTCACAACACATAGTCTCTTTGGGAACAGAGGGCACGGGTGAAGAACTCAGGTACCTTGAACTGCAGGTTTAACAAAGTCTCTGCTTCGACCCAGAGAGTAGCCACTCACAGCTGGGTACTTCAAGGCTGAACAGACCTCTAGCCAGAGGTCATGGCAGTCAACGCGTTGACTCAAACTTAAACAATCAAACTGAAGATAATCAGGAACCTTTTTCCCACTGTACCTGGAATGTTTCCCGCTTCCTTTGAGGTACTGGAAAAGTGTGGACTCGTCAATGTCCTTCCCAACTCAGTAACCAGGCACTTCTCAGGATGCTGCTTGTTGGCCCTCCTCCGAAGAGTCCTCCCCCGGTCACTTCCACGAGCTGTGGTGTCCCTCCAAGCTGAGAGCACACCCAGACACTCTAAATCCTCCTTCAGTTACAGCGCCTCAGACCAGCCGGTTCCGAGACTCGGGAACAGACAGATCCCTACCCCAGACCAGACAGGTCTATCAGGGGCCACTGACAGAAACATGTTTTGGGATGTCGAACACCCCTCACGGGGCTACCCCGGTCCTGGAACAAGAACAGACCACACGGGTCTCTCAAAGAACTCCGGAACCCCCAACACGTGACCCACACCTGTTTAAGTACCTTCTCCCAGACTCTTCAGCGGGCCCGGCACTCCCGCTGATTGGCTCCGAGAGGGCCATACTCAAACATCCAACCAGGCCTGGTTCTAGCCTGTCACGTGCACCTCACCGCCCACATGAACAGGCAAAACCTCAATCATGGCCTGGCCAGACTGGTGTTAAGGCTTACCTACACAATCAACCCTCAGTACTGTAAGGTTCTGAGGCAAAAACTAAATTTTCAATGCGTGTGACATTTGATCCCAAATGTCATCTGCTACACTTGAATATAGTAGGAAACGCCTGTAGTAATTCCCCAGGGTGGTGATCGGTCAGTGCACTGGCTTGTAGTGTCCTCCTAGCACTCAAGTAAACATGTCAATAAAAGAAAGCCGGCAGCTCGATCTTCATCAATGTATACATTTTTAATCCAGGCATGGTACAGAATAATACAGGGCTTAGGCTAAATGGCGAAACGCGTAAGCCCTGTATTATTCTGTACCACACCTGGATTAATAAATGTATTCATTTCGGAAGATCGAGCTGCCAGCTTTCTTTTGTTTATTAACACTGTCCTCTCTAAAGAGTGCAGCAGTGCAGTTCAATCGAATGGCCACTCCCCTGATGACACCTACGGAGGCCTCAGGGGAACAAAAGCTCCTTTCAAACTCTATTCCCTCTGTACAGCGCCTGCTGGAACACCACCAACTACAGAGGGCAGGTTAACTGTAACTGCCTACATCCTCGTGGCAGGGAGCATTTTACTTCTAAATGTAATATTGCTGTTACAAAAGGATTTTATATAGTAACTACAAGCAATGGGCAGAGCAGTGTGAATGGTTTTGGGTGGAGAAGTCCCGTTAATGCCTCAAAGTCTGTCTTTGGACCCTTTTGATGCTTTGTACCTGACCTGTGTTTCCATTTTATTCTCATCAATAGTCCTATTTCTGTTTCTTTTTCAATTATATTTATAGCAAGGAGGTAATGAGGTAAATGATATGCAATTTCATGTACAACTGCCCTCAGGATCGACTAGCAAATTCAGAATTGGAGCTAAGGTCTGGAAAGTACTTTATATATTTCACTAACAAAATAAGAACAGTAGGCAAGAAAGAGAGAGAGAGAGAGAGGGAGAGAGAGAGAGAGCAAAGGAAAGAGAGAACAAAGGAAGGAGGATAGAAAGAGAGAGAGAGGGGAGGGGAGAGAGACAGAGCTAGAGATAGAGAGAGAGAGAGTAAGAGGGGAGGGGAGAGAGAGTAAGTAAGAGGGGAGGGGAGAGAGAGTAAGTAAGAGAGACGCAGTGGGGAGAGACAAGATAGAGAAGAAGGGAGAGCAAAAGAAAGAGAGGAGGGAAGAGTGAGACATACAGATAGGAGAGAGAGAGAGAAAGATAAAGGAGAGTGAGAAGGGGAGAGAGTAAGGGACAGAAAGAGAGAGAGGGAAAGAGGGAGGAGAGAAGAGAGATAGAAGGAGGAAGAAAAGAGAGTAGGGGGGAGAGAGCAAGAGGAAAAAAAAAGGGAAGAGAAGGGGGGTGGGGAAAAAAGGGAGAGATGGGGGAGAGAGAAAGATTGAAGGAGAGAGAGAGAGGGAGAGGAAGAGGGAGGAGAGAGAGGGGGAGAAGAGAGAGAGAGAAAGAAAGATGGCCATGGACAAAGAGTTAGACAGGAGAGAAAAAAAGAGGAAGAAGGAGAAAGAAAAAGGAGAGAGGGAGAGAGAGAGAGAGAGAGAGAGAGAGAGAGAGAGAGAGAGAGGAAACAGAAGAAGGAGAGAGAGAGATGGAGGTCAGAGTACAGAACTGCATGACCACTGTAGTCCCTATGTCCCCAAGACTGCCCAACCACCAACTCCACCAACGCCCTCTTATCATTCTAAATGAACAAAACCACACCTGAATTTGGTGTATAAGGGCCGGTTCACACAGCGAGGCGCGGCGAGGCGTCTCCGACTTGCCTCGCCGCGACCTGCGGGGACCTCAGCGGCGACTTGCAGAGGACTTCTGTATAGAAGTCAATGCAAGTCGCCCCCGAAGTCGCCCAGAAGTAGTACAGGAACCTTTTTTCTGAGTCGGAGCGACTCGAGTCGCTCCTCTCAGAACGGTTCCATTGTACAGAACGGGGGCGACTTGTGGGAGCGAGGCGAGGCGAGTCGTGTCGCCTCGCGTCGCCTCGCTGTGTGAACCGGCCCTAACTGGCCATAGCAGCCTTTTATTAACAAAATATCAATCACTCAAAACTTTTAAACATAACGTCTGTAATGACAACTTTTCACCCTCAGTCTGTTGGTCTTTGGCGGCACCCTGAACCTCACACTTCTTCCACCACTACACTGCGTGACCTTTTTCCATGATAGGCCTCCAGCCATACCACCAGCTCAGAGACAACCCCCTTCCCGCAGTGCAACCATTATTATTCCAGCTAACCATTCTACTGGAATACACCAGAGGGGCACATGCAATTCATGCAAAAGGAGCCCCGACCAAGTATTGAGTGCATACTACACTGTACATGAACATACTTTTAGGTAAGCAAACATTTCTGGATTAAAAACCCCTTTTTTTATTGGTCTTATGCATGGGCTTTTTTTCTTAGAGAATAGGTGCAGGAACTCCCCCTTTCTGAGTCACCTTTTTTCTCCGCCCCTACCCACCTATGAGCACCATTCCTTGGTTTCACCCCCTACCCATTTTGTAATTTGTATGGAATCTTTATGGAATTTGGTAATGATAACAAGAAAAGCACTAAAATAGATCCACTGCAGCCAGTAGCAATAGAGCCTCCCCTCCCAGAAACAATAGATTCCCCCATCAACAATGGACCCACCCACAACAAAATTCCCCCCAAGCAACAATAGGCTCTTGGCATCAACAACAGATCTCTCACAGTCAGCATCAATAGACTTTATGGCAGCCAACAACAATAGACCCCTCCATCAACAGTAGATCTCTCCCAGCAACAACTAACCCCCAGCGATATAAGACCCCCCCCGCCCCCAAGCAACAATAGATCCCCCACCAGAAACAGTAGACCTCCTCAGCAACAATAGACCCCCCTAGTGCTGGAGGTGCCGGAACTGCGTTCCCCCTCGTTTCCACTGAAAAAAAGCCCTGGTCTTATGTAATATTCAAATTTTCTGAGATTTGGGATTTTGGGTCTTCTTCACTATCTGTAAGTCTTAATCGTCAAAATTAAAAGAAAAAAATGCTGGAAATATATCACTCTGCGTGTAGTGAATCTATATAAAATATGAGTTTCACTTTTTGAATTGAATTACTGAAATAAATTAACTTTTTGATGATATTCAAATTTTTTGGAGATGCACCTGTATATAGGTATTGCGGTCAGCAATTTGCAAGGAGTGCCAAACTTTAGCATGTTATTTTTATACACATACACACACACACACATATATATATATTATATATATATATATATATATGTTTACGCAACAAGTAATATTGCGCTACATGCATATTGCTTTTCCTTAGCTCCCAAGCTGTACAAAAGGCTATGTATATATATATATATATATATATATATATATATATATATATATATATTATGTTTATGCAACAAGTAATATTGCACTACATGCATATTCCTTTTCCTTACCTCCCAAGCTGTACAAAAGGCTATATATATATATATATATATATATATATATATATATATATATATAGTATGTTTATGAAACAAGTAATATTGCGCTACATGCATATTCCTTTTCCTTAGCTCCCAAGCTGTACAAAAGGCCAATAGTCTCCAAAACCACCTTCCTGCGTTCAGAAGAATACACTTAGCATTAAATTGAATCAGGTTAGTGCACAGGGGCCTGGCGATTCTAATTCCAGGCGATGGCCTGATCCCCTGATTGATAGCCCACTGCAAAATGCTCAGTCATGAGTGAATTGGTGTTTCTTTGCTGCACAATCTTGGCCAGATGAAATCCTAATAAAATAAAAAGGCGCCCGGCCATCGCCATAAATCAACCAACAGGTGGGTTCACAGTAAAAGAATCTCAGTCCTATTCTGTCTCCAATGTAAAAGGTTATCATTCATCTTCCTCTGCTAAATGCCTTCTATCTCTCATGCATTTGTATTGTGCTGTTGCCGAGTTCCATTACAAAAGCACAATCTATTGTCTTCTGTTCTGTGCCAACATTGCTGAGTGTATCATATCATGGGTTTATTTAGGTTGCGTATTAATCTACTGGAGACAATAAGCCTCAGGCGGGAGAAAAACGCTGTTTTGACTGCCGATAGTAACTAGACGGCTCCCATCATTTATTCAATGTGTGTTTGAAAATCAAAGGGGAAGGGCGCTTCCGGCAAACACCCTGGTTCACCCTACTCCCCACATTCCTTAAAGGGTAGTGAGAAAAAAAATATATATAGCAAATAGAAAAGTAGTATAGAATATTCTATTGCTACACAAGCGGCATTGTAATTTTAATTTAATTTAACCTTTCATGACCACACTATTTTTTTGCTATTTCGCACTGTGCTACTTTAACTCGTAATTGCGCTGTCATGCAACACTGCAGTCAAAAAAATGTATATAATTTTTTTAGAGGTGCGCCGAATGAAAATTTTGGTGCCGAAACAGAAAATGCAGGATTCCCTTGGCCAAAAACTAAAAACGTACTTACTTTTGGTGGTATTTGATCACCTCTGGGATTTTTTATTTATTTTTTTTAAATTAGAAAAGATCGATTAAAAAAAAAAAATACAAAACCGTTTTATAGTTTGGTAATACATTTTGCAAATAGGTAATTTTTCTGCTTCATTGATGTACGCTGATGAAGCTGCACTGATGGGCACTGATAGGCTGCACTGATGGGCACTTGTAAGGCGGCACTGAGGGGTACTGTTGAGGTGGCATTGGTGGGCACTGATAGGTGACATTGATGGGCACTGAGAGGTGACACTGATGGGTGGCACTGATGGGCGGCACTGAAGTGCATTGATAGGAGGCACTGAAGGGCACTGATAGCTGGCACTGATGGATGGCAGTGATGGGCACCACTGCTAGGTGGCACTGATGAGGCACTGTTTGGCACCACTGGTGGGCAATGATAGGTGGCACTCGTGGGCATTGATAGGTGCCATTGATTGCTAGCACTTATGTACTGGTGAGCACTGATCCATGGCACTGGCAGGTGGCAATGGCAGGCGGTAATGGTGGGCACATATGAGGCGTCTTTGCCTCTTCCTCTTCGGGACTGATATCCCTTCAACAGAAACCGGTGATCGGCTTTTTTTTCTCCACACACTGTCAGCTTGAGCAGAAAAAAAAATTACAGATCTTCTGTTTACATCACGTGATCAGCTGTTATTGGCTGGCAGCTGATCACATGGTAAGGGGCAGGGATCGACCCTTTATGCTGGCCATACACGGTTAGAAAATCGTTCGGAAAAAACATTGCAAATTGTAAAATTTGTTGAACGTGCATGCGAGAACGCCAACATTGTATCAATAGATGTCACCCAATATTCAACATATTAGCGATCGTTAACAACATAAATAGTACAATTGTCCTCGGTCGATTATATAAGCAGCGGAAATTATGTAACAAGGATTCGACCTTTGAGAATCCTCCAGCGGAAACCCATCAAATATTTTTGCCGTGCACGATACATCTGTCGTTGGAGGTGTTGCAATAGTTGTGGATTGTGGTCCAGCTATGGATGCTCAAAGGAAGAGAAAGCTAGCAATTGCTATGCCGGTAATAATGGCATTGGATAAGGAGGCTAAATTACTAAATTACTTCCATGGTTGGATTTTAACATGCGCATGCGCTGTCGATTTGTCGAACTATTTTCTTTCGATTACACTACTAATCGTTCGAACATCAATCGTTTTTGCGGAAAAAAAAACAACACGTTGGGGGGTTTTTTTCGGCACAAAATTTGCATTTCGAGAATCAAAATTTAACCACTAACGTTTCGAACGTCGAACGATCGAGCGTAGTGGACATTTTTCCGAACGATATTCTAACCGTGTATGGCCAGCATTACTCCGATCTGTGATCATCCGAGTCTCTTTGACCTTCAGGGGGGCGTGGTGAGCATGCAAAGGGGAGGCCATCTATTGTCGGCCTCCCGGCAAAGCAAATCTCCGCTGTAGCCGTCTTTCGGCTATAGTGTGGATCTGAAGGGGTTAATTAATATCATGAATTTAAATGAATGTTGAATTTATTGTCGGCCATTATTGGCACTTTTAGCGCAAGAAAAGCTAAAAAAAAATGCATCCCTTTAAATTCTATGTATGTGCTCATACTGGTCCATTGTGCTTCTGTTGTGGTGCTAAAAATCTTGCTGCATTTTTGGTCAGTTAAAAAAAAAAACTGCACCAAAAATGCACCTCCCCCCGTTGAAATGCATTGAAAACACAGCAAGAAAGCATCAATACTGGGTTACATTTGTGATGTGGTTTTTGAGTCACATGTACAGTAAAAATGCTGCAAAATCGCATCCAAATCATGAGAAAATCGCAAAATTCCGAAAACACCATTTTCAGCTGATATGTTTTCACACAAATAGAGCTTTCTTTTGGTGGTATTTCATCACCTCTAGGTTTTTTATTTCTTATTATGTAAACAAAAAAAAAAAACAATTGATTCTGCTACATGTCTTTTAATAAAAAAAAAATCCCAATAAGTGTATATGGATTGATTTGCATGAAAATTATAGCATCTACAAACTATGGTATATATACTGTATTTTTTGATATTTTATACTACTAATGGCGTTGATCAGCGACTTATATTGGGCAATCTGACACTAACTGACGCTGGGTGGGAACTGACTTCCACTGACATCAGTGGCACTAGGGCTAGTTTACACTTGCTTCAAAACAAAGCTTCGGACACGCTTTGTTAAAGCTCTTTGAACGCCAGTCAAAAGTCCTGTCACTAAATAAAATGGTTAGCTTACAGTCCTGTTTACACCTTGCTTTTGCTTGGTGCTTCGGTGAGGCTTCGGTGGGGGTTCAAGTGAGCTTTGTCATAGACTTCTATGGAGGCTTTGAAGATGCTTTGAAAAACCACTAAAGCTACATGGGGTATAATTTTTTAAGCAAAGCAAAAGCAAGGTGTAAACAGGACTGTAATCTAGCCATTTTATTTAGTGACGGGAGCTTTGACTGGCATTTTGAGAGCTTTAACAAAGCCTATCTAAAGCCTTGTTTTGAAGCATGTGTAAACTAGCCGTTAATGCGTGTTGAAGATGAAGCAAAGTACCTACTGCTTCATTGTGCTTTTATGATGTGTTTTTGATGCTTCAGTGATGCTTCAATGAAGCTTTGGTGATGTTTCGGTGAAACTTTGGTAATGCTTCCGTAATGCTCTGTTGAAACTTGGTTGAAGCTTGACAGATGCCCTGTGGGTGTGTGTTGATACCTGCAGTTTATCCAAAACAAAGTGAAGCTAAAGCTTAATTAATCGGTTCCCGACCGGCGCACGCTGATGTACGTCGGCAGAATGGCACGGGCAGGCATATTGGCGTACAGGTACGTCCAATCTTTAATGCTGACCTGCCATGGCGAGCGTGCTGGTCGGGACCCCCGCGATCGTCTCACAGGCGGCTGAACAGAGAAATGTCATTGTAAACAGCATTTCCCCGTTCTGCCTAGCAACTAGTGACGCTGATCTCTGCTCCATATGATTGGAGCAGAGATCAGTGTTCACTAAATTAAAGCCCAACCCCCCACAGTTAGGAACACGCCCCTAGTAACACTTAAACCCTACACTGCCACCCACTGGTTAACCCCTTCACTGCCAGTGTCATTTACACAGGAATCAGTGCATTTGTATAGCAGTGATTGCTGTATAAATGACAATGGTCCCAAAAATGTATCAAAAATGTCCGACGTGTCCGCCCTAATGTCGCAGTCACAATAAAAATTGCTGATCGCTGCCATTACTAGTAAAAAAACAATTATTAATAAAAATGCCATAAAACTATCCCCTATGTTGTAAACGCTATAACTTTTGCGCAAACCAATCAATAATCGCTTATTGCCATTTATTTTTTTACCAAAAATATGTAGAAGAATATGTATCGGCCTAAACTGAGGGAAAAAATGTTTTTTTTATATATTTTTGGGGAATATTTATTATAACAAAAAGTAAAAAATAATGCGTTTTTTTCAAAATTGATGCTCTATTTTTGTTTATAGCGCAAAAAATAAAAACTGCAGAGGTGATCAAATACCACCAAAAGAAAGCTCTATTCGTGGGAAAAAAAGAACGCCAATTTTGTTTGGGAGCCACGTCGCATGACCGTGCAATTGTCAGTTAAAGCAACGCAGTGCCGAATCGCAAAACGTGGTCTGGTTTTTGACTAACAAAATGGTCCGGGGCTGAAGTGGTTAACCACTACAGATCCGCGCTATTGCCAAATGACGGCATTAGCGCGGACCTACATTTCCGGGACTACGTCTATTGATGTGGTCCCGGTAACGAGCGGCCTGCGCGCCCCCTGAGGGGCGCGCGCGGCGCGCTCTGTGATCGGCGAGTCCGTGAGACTCGCCTGATCACCGATCCGTGTAAGGGGTCGATCCCGACCCCTTATCACGTGATCAGCTGTCAGCCAATGACAGCTGATCATGTGATAGAACGGAGCCGGTAATCGGCTATTATTCCTCCTCGCGCTGACAGCGCGAGGAGAGAAAAAAAAAGCCGATCGCCGGCGGCCGTGATCGGGACATCAGTCCCGATCACGGCCATCAATACAAGGGACCACCTGCCACCTGCCTGTGCCCACCTGCCTCCCGCAGTGCCATCCTGAAATAAAATAAAAGCAAAAGTAAGTGCCCCCCGTCAGTGCCCCCCGTCAGTGCCCATAGTGCCCACAGTGCCACCCACAGTGCCACCCCACAGTGCCACCCACAGTGCCACCCACAGTGCCACCCAATCTGCCTCAAAGGTGCTGCACCCCAGTGCCGCCCATCAGTGCCCAGCAGTGCCGCCCATCTGTGCCCAGCAGTGCCGCCCATCAGTGCCCAGCAGTGCCACCTATCAGAGCCACCTATCAGTGCCACCTATCAGTGCCCATCAGTCCCATCTATCTGTGGTACCTATCAGTGCCCATCCGTGCCACCCATCCGTGCCACTTATCCGTGCCACCCATCCGTGCCATCTTATCTGTGCCCATCTTTGCCCATCAGTGCCGCCTTATCTGTGCCCATCGGTGCCGCCTTATCTGTGCCTATTAGTGCCGCCTTAACTATGCCTATCAGTGCCCACCGGTGCAGCCCATCAGTGCCCACCAATGCAGCCCATCAGTGCCCACCAATGCAGCCCATCAGTGCCCACCAATGCAGCCTATCAGTGCCGCCTAATCAGCGCACTTCAATGAAGGAGAAAAATGACCCGTTTGCAAAATTTTATAACAAACTATTAAAACATGATTTTTTTTTTTTTTGCATCTTTTTTTGTTTGTTTAGCAAAAAATAAAACTCCGAGCTGTAACTAAATACCACCAAAAGAAAGCTCTATTTGTGGGAAAAAAATGATAAAAATTTCATTTGGGTACAGTGTTGTATGCCCGCGCAATTGTCATTCAAAGTGCATCAGCGCTGAAAGCTGAAAATTGGTCTGGGACTGAGGGGGGTTTAAGTGCCCAGTAAGCAAGTGGTTAAAGGGGTGTTCCAGCGGGGAATTTTTTTTTTTTAAAGTCAGTAGCTAAAAAAAAAGTAGCTGCTGACTTTTAATAAGGACACCTTTTCAGGGCGCCCACGATGTTGGCCGCCCGAGGCCGACCCGTCCCTCGGCTCTCGGGTTCCAGTGCCGCCATCCACACTAAGGGAAACAGGCAGTGGAGCCTTTGCGGCTTCACTGCCCATTTCCTACTGCGCATGCGCGAGTCGCGCAGCGCTTTGTGAATGGGACGCGCTGTGTTAGGAAACACACAGTTCCCAGAACACAGCACGCCCCATTACCCAGAAGACAACGCGAGGAGGAGAGGGAGACCGAAGATCACCGCGGAGTAGGAAGAGGCAGATTAGGAAGACTGCCTAGCAATAGGGATTTCTGGTAAGCTAAAACATTTTTTTTTTTTTTTTTTTTAAGAATATTAATTCGTTTTTTTTTTAGGGTGGCCCTCCACTTTAAAGCCTCTCAAAAGCGGCAGGTGCTTCAAGCGAGCTTTGTCATAGAGTTCTATGGAGACTTTGAAGACGCTTTCAAGCACCACTAAAGAGACATGGGGTATATATTTTGAAGCAAAGCAAACTCAAGGCGTCAATAGGACTGTAAGCTAACTATTTTATTTAGTGACAGGAGCTTTGACTGGCGTTCGGAGAGCTTTAACAAGGCGTGTCCGAAGCCTTGTTTTGAAGCAAGTGTAAACTAGCCCTTCCTGTACTAATGACACTGGGAATCGGTTACATCTTCGGTAATCAAGGGGTTAAATATGTGCTTAACAATTAATAATTTGTGTAGTGTGAGCTGCTTTTTACTAAAGATCTCTTTGTTTCTTATCTCTGCTTTACAGGGAGAAGAAGCAGAGAGATCTTTCTCTCTATACAGAGCTCTGTGTTGATTGTCAATACAGGGCTCTTGGTAGTGACTGGACACATCCGATCAGCAGGTCCCAGCTATATTACCTGCTGTGTACAATCACAGCTATTGTCGGTGGGGTGGAGGGGGGGGGGGTGTATGTGTGTGCCCAATACTATAATACAGGCAACGAAGTACCAGTACATTGCTGTGCCTGTATGGGCCACCCGTTCACAGTACATTGCGGGTGGATGGTCTGGAGGTGGTTAAAATGACTTTTTATTTTTAATCTGCAATATGGCAACCTGGAAGTGTTCTGCACACAGTTGCTGTACAGAACTTCCCCAAAAATGTAATTTCCTGCTTGTGCGATCGGCTCACTGATTTTCCCAGAAGTCTGCACTAAGATACAAGGCATCCCCTGCAGCAAATCTCATTTTTGTCAAGATACTCTCATGGGTTAATTACTACTAAAGGGATGCCGACACTGCAACTGTCCTCATTAGAACACTGCAGTTGCATCAGATGATTAATAATGAAAAAGTCACTTGCATTCTGATTCATCCTACACACGAGTATGCAATCAAATATAGTAAAATCCTTGCAATATACATTAATCACCCAAAAGGAATTGTTTTTTTTTGTTTTTTTTCCAACAAAAGTGTAGTTACTATTTAACAAACTTTAAAATGACCCTGTTGCTTTACAAAAAATAAATAAAAAAAAAGTCCGACCAGTCATAGGGGACAGTTGGAGGAAATATATAAAGCACCAATGACACTTTTCTGATTGTATGGCCCTTTAAAATATCCTGTGCCAGATTAAAACATTTCTGCCACCTGTTTTGGTAGCTTTACCAACAAATGTGGCAGATTCATGTAATTCTTAACAGTGTGACTGAAGTGGTGCTATTATTACAAAAAATGGATAAATATCACTCCCAGTTTGTAGATAGCAATCTGTCTCTCTATTGGGTTATTAAAGTGTTACTAAATCCACAACAGTAAAATCAGTCTGTATATGCAGTAAAGCTTGCTTGTTATACTTACTGTGGAACCTAAGGGGTTAATCTTCTGCATTGTGTAGAAAGGCTGTTCGATCCTGATCCTCCCCTTCTTCCACTATCCCCAATCCATCTGTTGATAGTACACCTATCCTTGGGGACACTCTGCACATGCTCAGTTTGGTGTGTATTACAAGAGAGTTTTTTTTTTTTGGGGGGGTGCATGTGATCAGCATAAGACCAATCAGCATTGTGCAGACAGAGGGTCAGGGGTCCTGCAGCCTCATAGGACAATCATGGCAGCAGGTGTAACAGATTTCCTGCTTTTTTGATGGAGGCAGTGAGTGCACATTATATTCTCCAATTTTAGACAATAAAATAAGATTATTAGAGGTGCAAACTGGCACAATTTCAGTTCCTGCTGTTAGCTTAAAGGGGTTGTAAAGTAAAAATTTTCATTTTTTTAAAATAACAAACATGTCATACTTACCTCCACTGTGCAGCTCGTTTTGCACAGAGTGGCCCCAAACCTGCTCTTCTGGGGTCCCTCGGCGGCTGTCTCTGCTTCCTCCCGCAGGTGCTTCTCACGTTAATGCGAGCTCCCTCGCATTGGTGAGAAGCACTGCAGGCGCGCTCCCGTGATACAGCCGGCGGCTATAGCCGCTCGCTGTATCACAAGGCCCCGCCCCCCGGCGCGCTGCGTCATTGGATGTGATTGACAGCAGCGCGAGCCAATGGCTGCGCTGCTTTCAATCCATCCGCTCCAGCCAATCAGCGGCCAGGCTGAGCGGCGAAGAGGACGGCGGGGGCGAGCGCGGGATTTTCGAGGGGTCAGGTAAGTAAAACGGGGGGACTGGGGGCGCCGGCAGTGTGAGATGTTTTTTCACCTTAATGCATAGAATGCATTAAGGTGAAAAAACATTTACCTTTACAACCCCTTTAAAGTGTTACTAAACCCACAACAGTAAAATCAGTCTGTATATGTAGTAAAGCGTGCTTGTTATACTCACCATGGAGTTAATCATTGTGCAAAAAGGCTGTTTTATCCTGTATGCACAGATCCTCCCCTTCTTCCACAGTCCCCAAACCATCTCCTGATAGAACAGATCCTTGGCGGAAAGCTGCACATGCTCAGATTGATGTGTATTGCTAGGGAGTTTTTTTTTGTTTTCTTGGGAGAGTGCATGTGATCAGCACAGGGTCAATCAGCACTGTACAGACAGGGGGTCAGGGGTCATGCAGCCTCATAGGACAGTCAGAGGAGAATGGAAACTCCTCCTACAAGTTTAACAAGACACTGATAGAAGTCACAGGACTGCTATATACTGCTGATGAGAAAAGGTATTTAGCAGTTTATATTTACTAAAATAATTGTATTTCCATGTTCTGTGTACTGTGGGAGACCAGATATAATGAATGCAGATTCCTGGGTTTAGTGACACTTTAAACCACTAGAGGACAGACGCAATTATACTGCAGCAGATTGACTCCCCTGGGCCAATTGCCATAGCTGTACATCGGCTGCTTTAAGGCCACGATGTCCGCCGGGCACCTGCGATTGCTCCCGAGAGACACAGAACGGAGATCTGTCAATGTAAACAGACAGATCCCTGTTCTGTCAGGAGAAAGGAGACAGATATGTTGTTCATAAGTCTCCTCCTCCAGGCAGTCCCACCTCCTCCACAGTTAGAATCACTCCCTAGGACACAAATTTAACCCCTTGATCGCCCCCTACTGTTAACCCCTTCCCTGCCAATGACATTTATACAGTAATCAGTGGCTATTTTTAGCTCTGATCGCTGTATAAATGTCAATGGTCCCAAAAAAAAGTTGCAAGTGTCCGATCTGTCCGACGCAATGTGGCAGGCCCGCCAGAAAATTGCAAATTTTTTTTTTATATGTCAAAGATTACATATTGCTAAACTTAGGACGAATTTTTATTTTTATTTTTTTTTTTTGGGGGGGGGATATTTATTATAGAAAAAAGTTAAAAATATTGCGTTTTTTTTCTTTTAATCGTCGCTCTTTCTTTGTTTGTAGCGCAAAAAATATAAACAGCAGAGGTGAGAAAATATCACCAAAAGAAAGCTCTATTTTTGGGAAAAAAAGGATGTCAATTTTGTTTGGGTACAACGTCGCACAGCTGCACAATTGTCAGTTAAAGCAACGCAGTGCCGTATCGCAAAAAATGGCCTGTTCATTAAAGGGGCAAATCCTTTCCGGGGTTTAAGTGGTTAAATGCCACAAAAATAAAAATAAAAATCAAGCTCTACCTGTCTTATAAAAGATAAGAAATGTATTTTGCACGACTAATTGTCAGTCAAAGTATCACGTCGCTGAAAACTGAAAAATGGCTTGGTAGCGAAGGGGGTGAACCGTGCTGGTACCGATTTAAACTGAGACACAGCCGCCCTTCTGGCAGATGCCTGAGCTGAGAGATGGCTTGTCCAGGCTTCAGCCTAGAAATGTTCTTTACTCCAATTACCACCCACCTTTTGTTTTATACACGCACACTAAATTTTCCTTTTGTTCTCTGGAAAAGAAATAAAAGCTGCTCGGTGAAAATGAGTCAGGGCCGGCTCCCGGCTTGCGTAGTGTACGGTGAAGTGTAATGCACCGTGTGGTTTGTATTCAACAGAGCATCAGATGTTGGAGCTCGGGGCAGTTCAGCAATGACAGACGTCAGGCTGATTTCTACCTTAGCTACAGCTGGTGCTGACAACAGTAATAGCTGCATTATACCTAACCAGCTCTGCCAAAGCAAAACAAATAAAATGCCCATTACACCACTTAGGATGTCTCATGCAGGCCGCGGTTACATATGCTTCCCGAGGAGGAAAAATATGTCTCCGCAATCACCGTTCCGGATAACGTTGGCTAAAAAAGATAGAATGTAGATGGGATTCACTCTTCTTTGCGCTGTGAAAATGTATGCTTGCAAAAGCACCGTATGGTGTGAGTTTGTGTGTGCTCATATCACCCGTTTTTAACCACTTTCAGCCCTGGTCCATTTTGCTGGCCAAAGACCAGACCACTTTTTGCGATTCGGCACTGCGTCAGTTTAACTGACAATTGTGTGGTCGTGTGATGTGGCTCCCAAACAAAATTGATGCCCTTTTTTCCCCACAAATAGAGTTTTCTTTTGGTGGCATTTGATCACCCCTGCGGTTTTTATTTTTTGCGCTTTAAACAAAAAAAATTTGAAAAAAACAAATTTTTTACTTTTTGCTATAATAAATATCTCCCAAAAATGTATAATAATAATAATTTTCCCTCAGTTTAGGCCGATACGTATTCTTCTGCACATTTTTGGTAAAAAACATCGCAATAAACGATTATTGATTGGTTTGCGCAAAAGTTATAGCGTTTACAAAATAGGGGATAGTTTTATGGCATTTTTATTAATAATTTTTTTTTTTTACTAGTAATGGCGGCGATCAGGGATTTTTATTGTGACTGTGACATTATGGCAGACACATCGGACATTTTTGGCACATTTTTGGGACCATTGTCATTTATACAGCAATCGGTGCTATACAAATGCACTGATTCCTGTGTAAATGACACTGGCAGTGAAGGGGTTAACCACTAGAAGGCAGTGTAGGGGTTAAGTGTGTCCTAGGGGCGTGTTGCTAACTGTGGGGGGCGTGGCTGTGTTTTACACGTCACTGATCTCTGCTCCAATCACAGGGAGCAGAGATCAGTGACACTGTTGCGAGGCAGAATGGAGAGATGCTTGTTTACTTTAGCATCTCCCCATTCTTCCTCCCCGTGAGACGATCGTGGGTATCCCTGCAGTGTTCGAGTCCGCGGGATCCACAATCGGACTCACGGTGGTCCCGACCGGCGCACACGCGTTGGCATGCCAGCAAATTTAAAGGAACGTACCTGTATGCCCTTTTTCCTGTCTGTGCCATTCTACTGACGTACAGCGGCGTGCGCCGGTCAAGAAGTGGTTAACATGCAAAAATGTTGAGTTCTGCTTATATATGAAAAAAAAATGCCTGCTAACATTTAGTACAGGTGCATCTCATAAAATTTGAATATCATCAAAAAGTTTATTTATTTTACTAATTCAATTCAAAAAGTGAAACTCCTATGTTTTATATAGATGCGTTACACACAATGGTATTTCAAGCATTTCTTTCTTTTAATTTTGATGCTTATGGCTTAGACCCTTTAAAAGTCAGCAGCTGCAGTATTTGTAGCTGCTGGCTTTTAAAAAAAAAAAACGGCGGACTCCCGCTTTAATGCAGATAAGGCACCAGGTGAGTTTAATTACCACCTTAATCGGCCACAGAACCTGGGTAATTAATACGTGTTTGGTTTTAAAGGGATGGGGTGACTACCCCAGTCGGGACTCCTTTTGCATGAATTACTGCATCAATGCGGCGTGGCATGAAGGTGATCAGCCTGTGGCACTGCTGAGGTGTTATGGAAGCCAAAGTTGCTTTGATAGCGGCCTTCAGCTCATCTGCATTGTTGGGTCTGGTGTCTCTCATCTTCCTCTTGACAATACTCCACAGATTCTCTATGGGGTTTAGGTCAGGCGAGTTTGCTGGCAAAACAAGCACAGTGATACCATGATCATTAAACCAGGTATTGGTACTTTTGGCAGCGTGGGCAGGTGTCAAGTCCTGCTGGAAAATTAAATCAGCATCTCCACAATGCTTGTCAGCAGAGGGAAGCATGAAGTGCTCTAGAATTTCCTGGTAGAGAGCTGTGCTGACTTTGGACTTGATACGACCCAGTGGACCACCTACAACAGAAGATATGGCTCCCCAAATCATCACTGACTGTGGAAACTTCACACTGGACCTCATGCAACTTGGATTCTTTGCCTCTCCACTCTTCTTCCAGACTTTGGGACATTGATTTCCACATGAAATGCAACATTTTCCACAGTCCGTGATGAAGTCACATGCAAAAACACGTGTAAAACGCGATCCTTACGTCACTTTCGGTTTGCTCAAACATCCGCCCACGCCCTACACATTACGTCATGTGACTTCATCTGGGGCTGATGAAGTCACATGCCATGATGTAACACGTAGGGCGTGGTCGGATGTTTGAGCAAACCGAAAGTAACATGAGGATCGTGTTTTACACGTGTTTTTGCACTGTACAAGCCTGTTTTTATCTACCTACATGTAAGAATCCACTTGGCGTTTTAAATAAACTTTGACTGTTTATACATAATTCACTATGGGAGGATTTTTTTTATGCTTTCTTTAATGGTTAATACTGGATGGCAACTGTGTTACCGTGAGGTCTGGAGAAAAACCAGTTCTACAACAAAGGGAAACTAGAGCCCGACAGATCATCACCCACACCCAGAATTCCCCATACGGACACCAATTGGAGATACGTGCGCAGTGTACCTGGTCCCATCGCAGGATATCCTTGAGGCCTACTATACTCCATATGGAGGTAAGAGTTCTGTAAGCATTAGTTGGCTGTGTGGTTACGAAGAGTTGCACTTAAGATGCATCTGTTTTTATTATTTAGAAGATCTGTCACATTTTGGACATTATGCACTGTCACTATTATCATCACTTGCTTGTCCGTTTTTGGATAATTTGGACTTTAATATTTTATTTCATATTTTGGATAGAGCTCTTTTTGTGTTTTTCATTAAAAAAATTGGATCGCTCCACTCATTTGCATATTGGATAGATTTTCCTCAGCATTTGGTACTTATTTCTGAAACTCATGCAGATCACTTCTTTATTAGTTATAATATACACCCGTCATCATGAATAAATCTCCTCTGCCATGTTGTGGCTTGTGAATGGTCCTGTAGTCTTCTGGAACCTATGATGTGTCCCAGAAGACTGTGAGGGTAGGGGGGGGGGGTGACATTTTTGGCTCAGGACGCAATGGAGATCTCAGCCAGAAGTGGGAGGGGGTACCTGTCATAGCCCCATCCCCTCCAAAAAGTGCCACACGTGGCAGGGTAATGCAAACAAGCAGAACTTCCCTTTAAGGCTGAAGTGCCGATTTACAGTAAGATTTCTCTGGATTTGGTAGTTCTGGAATGGGGCCTAGAGTTTGAAGGCTCCGAAGAGCTTTGGTTGGGATGGAAACTTCAATCCTGTGTCCAGGTTTTCCTGGAGTTCTACAGGTTGTGTCCAGGTGCACAGATTCAATACAAACCAGGTCTGGTGAGAACTCAGGGCAGTTGCTGCCATTCGGACAAACAGACTGTGTGTGAAAATAGCTGTGTGCTCAGTCGGGGGTGGGGGGGGGGGGGTGACTTGCACAAGAGACGAGATTACATGTTGGGGGTAATTCTTGCCCAAAGGACTGGAAAACGACATGGGTCCAGAGTGTATGGGAAAGCTTGTAGGCAGGTGCAGTCTGCTTTTTCCAATGCAGGTGGCTCTCAACTCATAGCGGCATTGCATGATTCTTTTATTGTTTCCTGGTGCCCACGTGAATTTATCAGCCATCTTGGGTGAGGCAGAATCTATTTATGACCTTGGGTCCCAGGCTTGGTTCACATTTTGCGTGTGGGTAGTGTATGGATAGGTCACCCATCTGTCAGGAACAGTAATTAGTAAGTGCAGGGACACGCCATCCTTCCAGGAAGCCTCCCCATCTGGGTAAGGACCAACCAGGCCACATTCCACCCCTCAAGACGGATGCTAACAGCACACCTGCTGCTAGGCGAAATGCTATTACATTCTGTACGTGCACCCATTTGGGTGGTCTCCCTGTCGGGTTAGTTGTACTCTGCTGAACTTTAACTTCAATAAGGTTCTGTTCCTGAAACTGAACTCTGATTACTGCCGCAACACCACGTTGGACCTCCCCATAAGCTAAAGTGACTAGCGAGTGACTAGTGAGTTCCCAAGTTTGAGTTTGTGTGAGAACCTGGGGTGCTAAGCAAACCCTATCAGGGAGTCAGGAGTGGGCCCATACAGCAGCGTGCCACAACCATGGCTGAGTGATGTGGAATAGCCCGTGGTCTGGAAGATTGGATCAAGCAGTGGTGCTGCTGACAGGAGAGCCAGGTGGCTCAGCATTTATGTTTAACACTGTTTTGTGTGACGCTGAAACCCACTGCATGGGGAACCTTATCTTGTAAAGGCATTCATTTTCCTTTTAATAAAAGTGGGCTACAAGGCCCTTTAAGTTCTGACTGACATGGACTTCACAAAAAAAACACATCTACCACTGAGCGAACAACCCCCATATCACAAATCCCATATAACCACTGTACACTAGGGTACCACTTTTAGGCAAGGACTGGAGACTGGGAATTTGTTTGTGTACTTTCACTGGGCAACATTCTATGCAAATCCTTTTATAAATATACCCCTTAGTGTTGACTAACCCGCTACCTCTGCTGTGTGCCTGTTCCTGCTCTTTCAGTGAAATACCGCTTTCTAAAGCCTTGTACACACAATCAAATTTCTGCAGTCAAAACCTCAGGCTTTTGTCCAAAGGGCGTTGGCCAGAAACTTGTCTTGCATACAAACGGCAAGGAATTGTCGGCCAACAAACATTAACGTAGATAAAGAGGAAGTTCAGTGGTCATGCTCCACCCTTTGGGCTCCTTCTGCTAATTTCGTGTTAGTAGAAGTTTGGTGAGTGCTGATTCACACTTTTCATATAGTTTTTTTCATTTTGCACTTTTCAGTTAGTTTCTGAACGGCCATTCGTCAACCAGCCATGTTGTGGAATCAGAGGAGATAACGTGTTATTTATTATTGGCCTTGGAGTTATTGTTTTGACCCAAGTCTAGTCCAGTCCAGGAACAGGAGGAGGAAGATTTCTTGGACCAAAAATTGGTTGCTTTATTAATCGTGACCAATTATGTCATATGCCTTTGCTGCGGGAGCTCCAGGAGAATAATTCAGATGATTTTCGGAATTATCTCTGGATGACGGACCTCTGCTTTCACCAACTCTTGGCATTGTTGACCCCCTATATTAAGAAGCAAGACACATGCATGAGACTTTTATTTTTTTGCTGAAATAATCATTTGATTTGTTATATTTTCCAAATTTTTGGATGCATAGAATGCACGTTTTGGTTAAGTTGTATTGGCAGATAGCATGTCTAATTTTCTTTGTTTTCTTTTTTTAATGCACAATAAAAAAAATTGTGGAGAATAATACTTGAATATAAGTTTTACTTCACTTGACAGTTTGGGAGTAGTCAATTTTACATTGTATTTTTTAAAATGTAACTAACAAGGGACACCAACATAGTTGTATCTTTCTTTGATATAAAAAGTATCACCAGCAAAGCAGCTTCATTATTATCCCATTAAATAATTGAGTGCGCTGCATTTCGAGATTTCATAATTTGCAACGCCACGAATGTTAATTCTCCATTACGATTGCTAGTTTACAAGACCGACCGCTTCTGGCTCATCCTTGCTTCCAAGCATGCGGACTTGTGTACACACGCTCATAAAATCTGACAACAGTCCGCTGTCCACGGAAAATTTGTAAACCTGGCATCTAAATTTTTTCCACGGAAAGTCTGACAACAATCGTCTGAAGGAGCGTACAAACAGTCGGATTTTCCGACAACAGCCTGTCATCACACAATTGTGTACGAGGCTTTAGTTTTGAACTGCAGGTTTTGATTATTTCTGAATGTTCCTCTGGCTAGTTTGAGGCCATGTCCCCGTGTTCTTCATCTTGGTTTCATATTAAAAAGCCTGCCCTCCGGAACCTTGTTCACCACCTTAATGTATATAAAGGTTTCATCCATTTCCTCTATTTCCCTTCTAATATTGATTCCTGAAGTCTCTCCTGATATGTTTTATCCCCAAGACCAGGGGCCTCCAAAATGCAGCCTGTGGGCTGGATGTGGCCCTTTGCTTGCCTTTATCCGGCCCTTGGGCAACTATACCTTCCACTGACACAGATGATGGGGCACTATTCCTCCCACTGAACACCGATGATGGGGCACTATTCCTCCCACTGAACACCAATAATGGGGAACTATTTCTCCCACTGAACACCAATAATGGGGAACTATTCCTCCCACTGAACACCAATGATGGGGAACTATTTCTCCCACTGACACCACCGATGGGCACTACTGACACCAATGATTGGGCACTATTCCTCCTACTGACACCAATGATGGGGCACTATTCCTCCTACTGACACCAATGATAGGGACACTATTCCTCCTACTGACACCAATGATGGGGCACTATTCCTCCTACTGACACCAATGATGGGGCACTATTCCTCCTACTGACACCAATGATGGGGCACTATTCCTCCTACTGACACCAATGATGGGGCACTATTTCTCCTACTGACACCAATGATGGGGCACTATTCCTCCTACTGACACCAACGATGGGGCACTATTCCTGCTATTGACACCAACGATGGGGCGCTATTCTTTCCACTGACACCAATGATGGGCCACTTATTCCTTCCACTGACCACCAAGCCTATGGCATTTTATACTCCCACTGGCCACAATCCGGCCCCCCTAAAGTTTGAAGGGCAGAAAACTGGCCCTTTGTTTCAAAAGTTTGGAGACCCCTGTCCCAGACCTTTCAACATTTTTGTTGTGCTTTTGTGGACTTGTTCTATTTTATCAATATCTTTTTTATCAGAGCTAAAACAAGTATGTGACTATCATTGCCGCCCCCTTTGAAAAGCATTTGCCAGTTTTAAGCCTGAAAATGCCCACCAACTGCATGCATTTCGGGGGGGTTGGGGCACAGCCCTATTGTCTGGATGGGGTGCATTCAGTGGCAGTACTGCCCACTGTATGTGCAGCCATGTACCAAAAAATCTTAGCATTACAAAGCCAGTTCAACTGGGAGACAAATATGGAACCCATGGACCCCAATAAAGTGCAACCGCGTTTTGCCAGCATCCAGGTTGCCTGTAAAAAGAATTATGTAAATGTTATAATTTTTAAAAGTATTCAGCAAATGTATCATAGAAAACCTTTCACAATTCTTTCGTAACATTGGTTACTATGGAAACACAACATTATTGAAAAAAATATATTTATGTAAAGGCACAGGTCACCTAGATTTGACCTGAAATATAGTTGAAATACTTTGATGTCCTTCATTGATATGGGGGGTGGGCTTGGAAGCTCCAGTCTGTAGAGTAGAGCTTAAAATGGCATTAAAGAGGGAATAGCACATAATCAGTTTATAACAAGGGAGGAGCATACTATCTAATGGCAATTTATAGCAAGGCCACCATACAACATTCCCAGCACTTAGCCCGCCTAGGAAAGTGCCTATAATTTAAAACCTATTTTCAGCATTTTATTAAATGCGAAAGTCTCAGCTGCATATACAAATAGTTCACATATCACACCACCGTGTGAAGTATGGTCATATTCTAATGGGAGAGAACCCGCATTACAATATACTGTATATAAGGTGTATATATACACCATATTGTCAAAAGTATTGGGACACCTGCCTTTACACGCACATGGAATTTAATGGCATACCAGTCTTAGTCTGTAGTGGTTCAATATTGAGTTGGCCCACCCTTTGCAGCTATAACAGCTTCAACTCTTCTGGGAAGGATGTCCACAAGGTTTAGGAGTGTGTCTATGGGAATGTTTGACCATTTTTCCAGAAGAGCATTTGTGAGGTCAGGCACTGATGTTGGACAAGAAGGCCTGGCTTGCAGTCTCTGCTCTTAGTCATCCCAAAGGTGTTCTATCAGGTTGAGGTCAAGACTCTGTGCAGGCCAGTCACATTCCTGACCCCAAACTCGCTCATCCATGTCTTTATGGACCTTGCTTTGTGCACTGGTCCAAATCATTTGATGGAGGTGGGATAATGGAGTGGGGTTGTTTTTCAGGGGTTGGCCCCCTAGTTCCAGTGAAGGAAACTCTTAAGGCTTTAGAATACAAAGACATTTTGGACAATTTAATGCTCCCAACTTTTTGGGAACAGTTTGGAGATGACCCCCTCCTGTTTCAACACGACTGCGCACCAGTGCACAAAGGAAGGTCCATAAAGACATGGATGAGTGAGTTTGGGGTGGAGGAGCTTGACTGACCTGCACAGAGTCCTGACCTCAACCCGATAGGACACCTTTGGGATGAATGAGCAGAGACTGCTAGCCAGGTCTTCTCATCCAACATCAGTGCCTGACCTCACAAATGTGCTTCTGGAAGAATGGTCAAACATTCCCATAGATATACACACACTATATTAGTATCTACAGCGCCTTGCAAAAGTATTCACCCCCCCCATGGCTTTTTACCTATTTTGTTAAATTGCAGTTCAATGTTTTTTTTTTTATTTGAATTATATGTGATGGATCAGAACACAATAGTCTAAGTTGGTGAAGTAAAATTTGAAAAATCTATACATAAAACTATTTTTCAGAAAGAAAAAAATGATAATTAGTATGTGTGCAACCAATTACCTTCAGAAGTCACATAATTAGTGAAATGATGTCCATCTGTGTGCAATCTAAGTGTCACATGATCTGTCATTACATATACACACCTTTCTGAAAGGCCCCAGAGGCTGCAACACCTAAGCAAGAGGCACCACTAACCAAACACTGCCATGAAGACCAAGAAACTCTCCAAACAAGTAAGGGACAATGTTGTTGAGAAGTACAAGTCAGGGTTAGGTTATAAAAAAATATCCAAATCTTTGATGATCCCTAGGAGCAGCATGAAATCTATAATAACCAAATGGAAAGAACATGGCATAACAGAAAACTTGCCAAGAGACGGCTACACATCAAAACTCACAGACCGGGCAAGGAGGGCATTAATCTGAGAGGCAACACAGAGACCTAAGGTAATCCTGGAGGAGCTGCAGAGTTCCACAGCAGAGACTGGAGTATCTGTACATAGGACGACAATAAGCCGTACGCTCCATAGAATTGGGATTTATGGCAGAGTGGCCAGAAGAAAGACATTACTTTCAGCAAAAAACAAAATGGCACGTTTTGAGTTTGCGAAAAGGCATGTGGGAGACTCCCAAAATGTATGGAGGAAGATGCTCTGGTCTGATGAGACTAAAGATGAACTTTTTGGCCATCAAAGAAAACGCTATGTCTGGTGCAAACCCAACACATCACATCACCCAAAGAACACCATCCCCACTGTGACAGCAGTCAGGACTGGGAAACTGGTCAGTGTTGAGGGAAAGATGGATGGTGCACAATACAGGGATATTCTTGAGCAAAACCTGCACCACTCTGTGTGTGATTTGAGGCTAGGACGGAGGTTCACCTTCCAGCAGGACAATGACAACAAACACACTGCTAAAGCAACACTTGAGTGGTTAAAGGGGAAACATGTAAATATGTTGGAATGGCCTAGTCAAAGCCCAGACCTCAATCCAATAGAAAATCTGTGGTCAGACTTAAAGTTGCTGTTCACAAGCGCAAACCATCCAACTTGAAGGAATTGGAGCAGTTTTGCAAAGAGGAATGGGCAAACATCCCGGTGGTAAGATGTGGCAAGCTCATAGAGACTTATCCAATTGACTTGGAGCTGTGATAGCCGCAAAAGGTGGCTCTACAAAGTATTCATTTTAGGGGGGGGGGGGGGGGGTGAATAGTTATGCACATTAACTTTTTCTGTTATGTTGTCCTATTTGTTGTTTGCTTTCAAATTCAGAATTAGAGTGATAATGGTATTAATGGGATACACCTGTGAGGCTACACCCTGTGGTATTGGTATAAACATGTGAGGTTATTAGTAGAGTATTGCACAAAGCCTGATGAAAAGCATGGTCTGCTCGGCACTGTACAGTAGCATTATATTGTTATGCTTTGAAGAACTATGAGATAAAATATATTTTTGCATTGGAGAACATATCCTGTCCTTTTTTCTATTGGATATTGGAGCCCATCCTGACACTAAACTCCTGAAAAACAGAGGTACAGAGAAAGTAATCCACCCTATTTGTGTGTGCGTGTGTATGTATATATATATATATGTATGTATATATATATATATATATATATATATATATATATATATATATATATATATATATATATATATATATATATGATATATCTCCAGACCTAAACCCTATTGAGCATCTGTGGGGCATCCTGAAATGGAAGGTGGAGGAGGGCAAGGTCTCCAACATCCACCAGCTCCGTGATGTTGTCATAGAGGAGTGGAAGAGGAATCCAACCTGTGAAGCTCTGGTGAACTCCATGCCCAAGAGTGTTAAGGCAGTGCTGGAAAATAATGGCAGCCACACAAAATACTGACACTTTGGGCTCAATTTGGACATTTTCACTTAGGTCCCTTTCACACTGGGGCATCGGCAGTAAAGCACCGCTATTTTTAGCTAGTTTTTGTGGGTGTTTTCGGCCACTAGTGGAGCGGTTTTAACCCCTGCTAGTGTCGGAAAAAGTGTTAAAACGACCCGCAAAGTGCCGCTACAGTGGTGATTGTGCAGTGGTGCCCATTGATTTCAATGGGCAGGAGCAGTGAAGGAGCAGTGTATACACCACTCCAAAGAAGCTGCTGGCAGGGCTTTTCTTTAGCGTCCTGCCAGAGCACCGCTCAAGTGTGAAAGCACTCAGGCTTTCACACTGGAGAGACAGGAGAGGCGCTTTACAGGCTGTGTTGAGTGAGTTATTTTGAGGGGACAGTAAATTTACATGTTATACAAACTATACACTACTTTACATTGTAGCAAAGTGTCATTTGTGCAGTGTTGTCACATGAAAAGATAGAATAAAATATTTACAAAATGTGAGGGGTGTACTTAATTTTGTGAGGTACAGTATGTATATATACACTGTGTGTATATGTGTGTGTATATATATATATATATATATATATATATATATATACACACACACACACACACATACATGTAGTACTTTTCCCCATGTTGCTACATGCTCTGTAAGACTAACAGGTCATAAAGGGGGAGCCCAATCCGATCTCGCTAAACTTACAAAGCACATAGGATTATGGGACACAGAACTACATGCAACATGTGCCCTGGAGGAAAAAAACATTGAAGAGAAAATGTAAAGTGACTGTTCTTATTTAAGTTATAACCAGTGCTAGGTTCTATAAGGGCATACTAGTGATGGCCAGCTGGTGAAACCACAGCCATAATATGCTGCCATCTGAAAGTGTTAGATGCTAAACAGTGGTTGTAGACTCCATTCCCCAGCAAAGGCCTGGTTACCAAATGGTGAATTCATAAAAACTTTGCAAAGCTATTTGTCCTGTGAAGCCGCATGCACATTCGCTCTGTGTGAATAGGAGCAAAACTGAATGTTTTTAGGGTATTTACCCTTAAGGTCGAATGTTTTTCATTGACTCAGGAGCATTTTGCATCACGGCCACTAGATGGAGCTGATGATCATAATAATTTTTTTATTTCGTATGATTATCAGCTCCTTTTCGTGATTCACTCTATGCTGCATGAATGAAGGACGCTTGAATTGGAGAGAACATTTTGCTCTTATTTGCAGTGGATGTATATGCAGTTTCACCAGACAAGTAGCACTGCAATTTTTTAATTTTTTTATAAATACACCCCCTTCGTGATCTTGCTGTTGCTGGTAAATGGCATCCCCATCTTCTTGCAGATCTACAACCACTGTCAGAATTTATGCATCTAACACTTCTGGGGGTGTCAGATGCCAGTGTATCCTGGAGTGCAAGGCATTCTCTGATTTGACGAGGTGGAGATTGTGACATCACCACCCCACCTCTCCACCTGCTCCAATCAGAGGATGCCTTGCATTCATTGAAAAAAAATACAAGGTGATCAGTAAATGGGACCTCAGTCTTCTGTGGTTACTATACAGCAGGGTCAGCTGCTTGGCATCGGACACAAAAACTGTGGTAATCACGGTAGTAGCAGTAACTACTACAGAGATTCTAAACTTACACAGGGACCCCACAGGAATGGGGTATGCATATTCTACATGTTTCATAGACATTGGAGAATATTTTATTCACAATTTTCTCTGTGTTTATTCCTCCGCTGTTGTGCAATAAAATACTGCATTTACTGGAACTGTGACACCACTAAATAATTAGAAGGTCTGTATATGCCCAATTACTGGTATTTATCAATTGTCAGTGATCCCACATGTTTCTTCTCGTTTCATTGGAGAGTCTTCCAAATACTTAGGAGTGTATTTATAAAAAATAAAAATAAAAAAAAATAATATTATATACCTTTTTATCCTGGAAAACTGCATGTGAGTTTCTCTCTCCCGGTCGAATGTTCTTCATTCATATAGTATAGACTAAATTAGGAAAATATCACTTTATGGCCCACTAGATGGAGCTGATGATCATACAAAAATAAATGCTTATTCACTATCACTGTCAGCACCATCTACTGGCCATAATATATATTTTCCTGATACACTGAAGAACCCGGGGCCAGGAATACATTACAGTGATCCTTTGCCTTTACAGGTACAGAATATACATATTTACATTGGTAAAGCTGGAGCAATGTAACTATGCAATAAAATCCATCCCTGGAATTTGGCTTTAACCACTTGCCTATTGGGCACTTTCACCCCCCTCCTGCCCAGGTCAATTTTCAGCACTGTCACATTTTGAATGACAACTGTGTGGTCATGTAACACTGTACCCAAACTAGATTTTTATCATTTTGTTGAGACAGATAGAGCTTTCTTTTGGTGGTATTTAATCACCACAGTTTTTTTTTTGTTAACATACGAAAAAATACAGAAAATTTTGAAAAAGAAAAAACATTTTTCTTAGTTTTTTTTTTTTTAATTGTTTATTTATAACAGGAGATGGGTCCACATAGACCAACAAGATACATACGTTCCACATGTCTAACAGAGTAGAAGGCAAAACAGGTGATACAACAGCAAGTCTCTGCTAACATTAATATTAATATCAATAACCGTTACTACCATCTTTGTGGAATTCAGCGGATTATCACTGTCTCGTGGGCACACCTCCCAAGGTCTTTTTAAATGAGCAACTACTCGGATCTTAGTTTCTGTTTTAACATTTTGTAAATACGTTCTTTTTCTCCTTCACTGATGTGCGGTGATAAGGCTGCACTGATGGGCACTGATAGCCTGTACTGATGGGCACTGATAGGAGCTGATAGGTTGTGCTGATGGGCACTGATAAGGCTGAACTGATGGGCACTGATAAGGCTGCACTCACGGGCACTGATAAGGTTGCACTGATGAGCACTGATAAGGTTGCACTGATGGGAACTGATAAGGCTGCATTGATGGGTACCGATAAGGCTGCACTGATGGGCACCGCTAGGCTGCACTGATGGGTACTGATAAGGCTCCCCTCCCGTCGACCCCCCCCCCCCCCCCCGACCCCGGTGCTTCTCCTGGCTCGCCCCTTGTCATCGGCAAGAGGGAGAAGGAACCGGTCCATGCCGGAAGTTCACCATAGAGAATCCAGTGGGCTAGATGCCCCCCCCCCCCGGACATCTCTATGACCTTTTCGGAGCCCGGGCACGATGTTATAACCTCAGGCCCGGCCCCTGCATTTGAAAAAATGTGGCCACCTCGACTGGGAAGTCAGGATCATTTATTTATTTTTCTCAGGCTTCCCAGCCTAGAGGTGAGATGTGGGGACTTATTGATCCCCAGATCTCGCTTATTGACCCCCCAGACCCCACTATTCCTATTACAAGGGATGTTTACAAAAAAAAGTAAAAAGAAAGTGTCAAAATAGAAAAATAACAGTAAAATAAACAATGAAAAAAAAAAAGTAAAGTGCCCCCGTCCCAGCGAGCTCGCATGCAGAAGCGAACTTATATGTAGGTAGCGCCCACATATGTAAACGATGTTGAAAACACACATGTGAGCTATCGCTACGATCGTTAGAGCGAGAGCAATAATTCCAGTGCTAGACCTCCTCTGTAACTCAAAACCAGCCCGCGATCTTTACGGGGATCTTTAAGTACCGACATTTTGCGCAATTCCGGGAGTTTGCGCAATTTCAAAGCGGGATATGTTAGGTATTTACGGTATTTACTCGGCGTAACATCATCTTTCACATTATGCAAAAAAATTGGTCTAACTTTACTGTTTTTTTTTTCTGCCTCCTCCCCCCCCCCCCCAAAAAAAAGCGTATGAGATATGAGAACCACCATTTTATTCCCTAGGGCAGCGATGGCGAACCTTGGCACCCCAGATGTTTTGGAACTACCTTTCCCATGATGCTCAACTGCACTGCAGAGTGCATGAGCATCATGGGAAATGTAGTTCCAAAACATCTGGGGTGCCAAGGTTCGCCATCACTGCCCTAGGGTATCTGCTAAAGAAACAAATAAAAAAACACATATTTAATGTTTGGGGTTTCTGAGTAATTTTCTAGCAAAAAAAATGATGATTATTACATATAGGAGCAAAGTGTCAGAATTCGCCTGGGTAGGAAGGGGTTACAGTGAAGTGTTGCCTCATTTACTAAACTCTGGAGCAATCGCACTTGCAGTAAATCAACCCTGTTGCTTCTGTGCAGGATCTCCGTGTAATAAAGACCAGCCACTGCTGCCGATCACCAGGTGCCGGTGTTCAGGCATATTCAGTCGGGCCATCGGATACTGTCCACCCCGTACTGTGCAGTACGGAGCAGAAGGATCTTCGGAAAATCTCCGAAGATGAACGGTGCCTGCGCCGTGAGTGGAGGTGGTAGCCCCACCAGCACACAGTACACACACACACAAACACTTGTTAGGCAAATAAGAGAAGCTCATTGTTATATTTGTTTACTTATACTTTAACATGAAAAAATATACTGTATTTGATGTTAGGATGCCATCAGATGACAGTTCAGTATTTAACAAGGTTTAAAATAAATACATTTAAAAATAAATAATAAAAAAAAAACATATACTGTATATAAACAAAGTCCAAGGTTGCATGTCTCAAATGTAATATATAGAATTTATGTAGCGATATAGGACATTTTACCTGTAAAGTCCACTCAAAATGTCCTATATCTCTTAAACAGTCTATGTATGGATGTTGTACCCCCTTAGCTGTTTTCCTCTTTAACCTCTTGGCATCCACACTATAGCCGAATGACGGCCACAGTGCGGACCTGAATGATGGCCTCCCCTTTGCATGCCCCCCCCTGCAGGGTGCGCGTGGCGCACGCTGTGATCACCGAGTCACTGAGACTCGGGTGATCACAGATCCAAGTAAGTGGTCGATCCCGGCCCCTTACCACATGATCAGCTGTCAGCCAATGACAGCTGATCACATGATGTAAACAAAAAACAAAAACGGGACTTTGAGGTCACTAGATCTCGGGGTGTTTGATTGTGTATTTAACACATGTATGACAAAAGCATCACCATAAATTACATATTACAATTTTATTACAAATTTTACAAAAGGAAACAATACAAAAAACGTATTCTTGTTATACTTTCAAAAACTTTACACATAAATTATCAATACCACTCTTTTCTCAACATGTTTCGCTCTAAAAGAGCTTCCTCAGGAGATCCTCAGGAGTAATTTATGGTGACGCTTTTGTCATAAATGTGTTAAATACACAATCAAACACCTAAAAAGTCCCGAGGTCTAGTGACCTCAAAGTCCCGTTTTTGGTTTAAGGCATTCAATTGGGATGTGGTGATTTTTATTTTTGGCTTTCTCTCTTTTTCTTGCTTTTTGTTCATATGATGTAAACAAAAGCTCGGTAATCGGTTTTTTTTTTCACCGGCTTTTATGCAAGGGACATCGGTCCCGAGGAGGAAGAGGAAATTCTGCCTCATCTGTGCCACTAGTACCCCCTGCCAGTGTTTTTTTTATTTTATTTTTTATGGTTGAACTTAATGGTATTTTTTCAACCTGACTAACTATGTAACTATGTAACAACCCATGTAATCCATTCATACAAAGAAACCAAAACAAATAAATTCAGAAATGAAAGCGGGAGTCCGCCGGGACTCCGCGTTTTTTTTTTTTTTTTTTAAAGTCAGCAGCTACAAATACTGCAGCTGCTGACTTTTAAAATAGTGACACTTACCTGTCCAGCGCACCCCCGCGATGTCGGCACCCGAAGCCGATCTCTAGATCGACACTCGAGTGCTGCCGCCGCCATCTTGGGTATGGGAATCAGGAAATGGAGCCTTTCGGCTTCATTTCCCGGTTCCCTACTGCGCATGCGCGAGCCGCGCTGCGCAATGAGGACGGTCCCCGCTGCCTCTGGGATCTGTGTGTTTCCCAGCAGGCAGCGGGGCACTTGCGGAAGGGGGCGGGCACTTGCGGAAAGGGGCGTAATGTACGCCCCTTTCCGCAGAGAGCTAGCCCGGAAGTGGGTGCAGTTACCTGGATTATCCAGGTAACTGCACCCCCCTCCCCCCTGAAAGGTGCCAATTGTGGCGCCGGAGGGGGGGAGGAATCCGATGAGCGGAAGGTCCATTTTAGGGTGGACCTCCGCTTGAAGTTATGTCTAATAAAATGGAATTACACAGGGAAAAAGTATTAAACATGCTAACTGAAATCTATTTAACCACTTCCCGACCAGCGCACGACGATGTACGTCGACAGAATGGCACGGGCAGGCATATTGGCGTACAGGTACGTCCAATATTCAATGCCGCCCTGCCATCGGGAGCGCGCCGCTGGTCGGGACCCCCGTGAGTCCGGTCGCGGGACCCACGGACTCGATCGCCGCGGGCATCCCCGCGGTCGTCTCACGGAGCGGCCGAATGGAGGAAATGCTGTGTAAACAACATTTCTCCATTCTGCCTAGCAACTAGTGACGCTGATCTCTGCTCCATGTGATTGGAGCAGAGATCAGTGTTCACTAAATGAAAGCCCAACCCCTCCACAGTTAGTAACACACCCCTAGGAACACTTAACCCCTACACTGCCACCCACTGGTTAACCCCTTCACTGCCAGTGTCATTTACACAGGAATCACTGCATTTATATAGCAGTGATTACTGTATAAATGACAATGGTCCCAAAAATGTGTCAAAAATGTCCGATGGGTCCCCCACAATGTCGCAGTCACAATAAAAATCGCTGATCGCCGCCATTACTAGTAAAAAAAAAATAATAAAAAATTATTAATAAAAATGCTATAAAACTATCCCTATTTTGTAAACGCTATAACTTTTGCGTAAACCAATCAATAATCGCTTATTGCGATTTTTTTTTACCAAAAATATGTAGAAGAATACGTATCGGCCTAAACTGAGGGAAAAAAATGTTTTTTTATATATTTTTGGGGGATATTTATCATAACAAAAAGTAAAAAATAATGCGTTTTTTTCAAAATTGTCGCTGTATTTTTGGTTATAGCGCAAAAAATAAAAACTGCAGGGGTGATCAAATACCACCAAAAGAAAGCTCTATTTGTGGGAAAAAAAGGACGTCAATTTTGTTTGGGAGCCACGTCGCACGACCGCGCAATTGTCAGTTAAAGCGACGCAGTGCCGAATCGCAAAAAGGGGTCTGGTCTTTGACCAGCAAATTGGTCCGGTCTGCAAGTGGTTAAAGAGGTTGTAAACCTCAGAGAAAAAACAAACAAAAAAACAAACCCTGCAAGACAAAGTCATAAGCTAGTAGGCATCACAGGAAATACTTACCTTAGAATGATGCCCCTGAACAGCGTCGGCCCTCTGAGTACAGCGCGGACATCTTGCACCGGAATTATTTCCAGGTTTGCGGCTCCAGCGCTGTCATTGGCCAGAGCCGCGATGGCGTCACTCCCGTGCATGCGCGCGGGAGCTGCCGGTCACGGCACGACTCCTGAAGAAATGGCACAGTGGCCCGTTTCTTTGGTGCGCATGTCCCGATGATGTCGGAAGCAGCGCATATACAAAATCTTGCAGGGAGACGTTTTAAGACAGGAAGGATATACCACACTCCTAGATGGGGAAACAGAGAGAGAACTAGTGAAATACAGGATTTTTGACAAAAACAGGCACCATCAAAAAACACACACCATTCAGCTGCGAACTGATGCCTGTTTTTGCCCAAAATCCTGTAAGTTTCACATTGAATGCACTTGATAATTGATGCCAAACATTATTTCACTATGAGTTCTTTCCCCATCTATGGAGTGTGGTATATCCTTCCGTCTTAAAATGTCTTCCTGCAAGATTTTACTGAGGAACCATCCAGCATATCCCCCAGATCATTTGATCAATGCCTTTTTGATCCCAGACTGAGAAGCTGAGGACCCAATCATTGTGTGAGTGGGGACACCAAAGGGGGAGTCGCTTCACTGATTCAAAAGTTTTGGAGCACTGTTGCACTTTTCACTGAACCACCTGAGCAATTTTAGATTTTATGTTTTTGTTTTCTCTTAACATTGATACATTAGGCACTGTGTATTTGGATGCATATTGTTTGCTTGCACTGTTTTATATATTTTCCATTGTTTAACCACCTCAATACAGGGCACTTACACCCTCTTCCTGCCCATACCAATTTTCAGCTTTCAGCGCTCTGTACCCATATAAAACTTGTGTCCTTTTTTTCACACAAAAAGAGCTTTCTTTTGGTGGTATTTAATCACTAGTGTTTTTTTTTATTTTTTGTGCTATAAATGAAAAAAGACCATACATTTTGTGAAAAAAATGCATTTTTCTTTATTTCTGCCATAAAATGTTGCTAATTAGTAATTTTTCTTCATAAATTTTTGCCAAAAATTATACTGCTACTTATCTTTGGTAAAAATAACCCAAAATAGTGTATATTATTTGGTCTTCGTGAAAGTTATAGAGTCTACAAACTATGGTGCCAATCACTGAAAATGTATCACATCTGATCAGGCCTTCAGTACATCAGATGAATCATATTTCTTCAGACACAAAGTCAGGAAAGCACAAATACCCTCCAAATGACTGCTTTTTAGAAAGTAGACATTCCAAGGTATTAAGTAAGTAGCATGATGAGTTTTTTTGAGTTGCAATTTTTCCCACAATTCTTTGCAAAATGAAGATTTTTTTTTTGATTTTTTTTACAAAATTGTCATATTATCAGGTTATTTCTCACACACAGCATATGCATTCAACAAATTCACCCTAAAATACATTCTGCTACTCTTTCCAAGTATGGCAATACCACATGTGTGAGACTTTTATACATACACTGGCCACATACAAAGGACCAACATTGAAGTAGCACCTTCAGGCGTTCTACGAGCATAAATGACACATCTCATTTCTCAACCACCTTTTACACTTTTGAAGGTCCTGGAGCACCAGGACAATGGTATTGCCCACAAAATGACCCCATTTTGGAAAGCAAACACCCCAACGTATAATCTATGAGGCATAGTGAGTCTTTTGAACAGTTAATTTTTTCCCAGACGTTTCTGGAAAATAAAATGAAAATGCTTTTTTTTTTTACACAAAGTTGTCAATTTATAAGATATTTCTAACACATAGCATGTACATAGCAAAAATTACACAGCAAAATACATTCTGCTACTCTTCCTGAGTATGAAGATACCACATGTGTGAGACTTTTACACAGCCAGAGGCCCAACATTGAAGTAGTTCCTTCAGGCGTTCTAGGACCATAAATTACACATCTCATTTCATTCCTACCTATCAAACTTTTGAAGGTCCTTGAGCACCAGGACAGTGGAATTACTCACAAAATGATCCCATTTTGGAAAGCAAACACCCCAATGTATATTCTATGAGGCATGGGCTGCAAATAGGTACTCGGGTACTCTGATGGGCTGGAGACAGGTACTCGTGTAACTTGATGAGCTGCAGACAGGTACTCGGTTACTCTGATGGGCTGGTGACAGGTACTCGGGTAACTTGATGAGCTGCAGACAGGTACTCGGCTACTCTGATGGACTTGTGACAGATGCTCAGGTACTCTGATGGCCTGGTGACAGGTACTCTGGTATTCTGATGGGCTACAGAAGGGTACTCGGGTACTCTGATGGGCTGGTGACTGGTATTTGGGTACTCTGAAGGGCAGTGACAGGTACTCAGGTACTCGGTAATCATATGGACTGTGACAGGTACTCAGGTACTTATATGGACTGTGACAGGAACTCAGGTACATGGGTACTCAGTTGGGCTGGTGACAGGTACTCGGCTACTCTGATGGACTTGTGACAGGTGCTCATGTACTCTGATGGCCTGGTGACAGGTACTCTGGTATTCTGATGGGCGACAGATAGGTACTCGGGTACTCTGATGGGCTGGTGACTGGTATTTGGGTACTCTGAAGGGCAGTGACAGGTACTCAGGTACTCGGTACTTATATGGACTCTGACAGGTACTCAGGTACTTATATGGACTGTGACAGGAACTCAGGTACATGGGTACTCAGATGGACTGTGACAAGTACTCCGGTACTCTGATGGACTGTGACAGGTACTCGGGTACTCTGATGGACTGTGACAGGTACTCTTTATTGGGGGGGAATCAGTGTGATTAGTGTACACCACAATCTCCTTCTCACACACGATCGGTGTGTGAGGAGGAGAACCCAGTAACATCTCATTACTGTGGTTTGTTGAAATGTGTGTATGTATATATATATATATATATATATATATATATAAATGTGTATCTCTCTCTCTCTCTCTCTCTCTCTCTCTCTCTCTCTCTCTCTCTCTCTATATATATATATATATATATATATATATATATATATATAGACATACACATATATACACACACACACACGCATGCATACATACATACACATATATATGTATACATACATATACAAACACCCCCACACACTATATTACCTCTGTATTAAATTGTATTGTAACTGTACTGTTTGCCCTAACGTTGTAAAGTGCTGCACAAACTGTTGGTGCTATATAAATCCTGTATAATAATAATATTAATAATAATAACAATAATAATAATATATAATTACAAGTTTCTCCTTACTATTAGCATTTTGAACATATTCATTGTTTTCTTGGTATTTGGGATCCTATACATTTCTTCAACTATAATAATAGCAATAATAATAATAATAATAATAAAAAATCGTATTAAGAATGATAATAAGAAGAATACCAATAATAATAATAATAATAATAATAATAATAATAATAATAATAATAATAATATCAATAATACAAATAGGAATAATAATAATAATAATAATAATAATAATAATAATAAATGCCATAGGATTCTGTGCCCCATGCAGTAGCAGTCAGGCTGCACATAGTTAAACAGAGCCCATTAGTTTGGGAAGCCTGAATAGGGAGGTTAATAGCAGGACTTATTCCTGCGAGTGCCATGGCCATCCTCTGCTTTATTGTTCTAGTCTTTAATCCGAGACTTCCAGCTGGCACAGGCAGCTGGCACACACAGAGGAGAGAGATGTGAGGGGGGACATACAAATCAATGCCTCTTCATAAGGATGCTGTGTGGTCCAGGCTGGTATCAATGCAGGTTGCCCTCTCCTTCTCCCCAGCCCCCCCTGTTCTCTATGCTCTCTCCTGTGATGCTGCAGGCTCTATCAGCTGCATGGAATAAAATTGGATACCTTTCCCTCTACAAGGCACACAGCAATGTCTGCAAATCTGCAACAGGATTAAGGGGCTGCTGATAACAAATCCCTGCTTTATCTCACAGCAAAATCACAAGCTCTCTATGCACAGTCTAGAAAATCCATTCTCCTTTCTACTTCCAATGAACCTCATGCAGCCGGAGAGCCTTGCATTATCGCACTTCTTATAATGCATAACAGACAATTAGATTGGAGGAGACTGCAGATAGAGCGGTGCTATTAGACAGGCATGGTTAGGGATAGACTGGGCTAAGTGGATGCCCGGTGTGCCCCCCCATCACCCTACCAGCTCTGCTCTGTGCTGATCTGCAATGCTGTGTGAATGCCCACCTGGCACTAGCTGGGCTGCGCTGGTACCCAAGCCTTGGATGCTGCTGATCCATAGGATGGAGCTATCCTGTGTCTGAGCTGACCTGCTCTATTGGCATCTCAAAGGTATTGTACCCTTCCTTCTACTCTTCACCCCAATGTCAGCCTTGCTTGTAGATGATCAATTTCCCCAGCCCAGCCAATGCAGGTCAGTGATCTAATTTGCACTCTCACCTCCTTATGACCTTGCAGATATTGATGGATTCAGGAAACTTGGATAGCGCCCTCTCCAGCCCATTGATGTATGCAGCCAATAAAATGCCAACCTTCTGTTATTTGTATGCATGGCTGGGGGGTTCTCAATGATTGACCATGAGACTCAGTATTGTGGGGTGCAGCACTTTGTAATACACTGTAATACATTCCATTCTCTACATCTACACCATGTACATTATACATGTATAATGGTGGCATGTTATATGTTCTGATCACACAATAGTCCCACAAATCAATATTTTAAGCTCATTTATAGAAACCATTTTTTCCCCCCTAAGAAGTCTTATGAGCCAAGAAAATACATGAATATAATTCCTAATATAAAGGACTCTCCAATAACTCTTAACAGCAAACCTGTGCTGAGCAAAAATAGCTTGGCATTGCTGACAGTCTTTTAAAAATGCTAATTGCCTGGTTGTTTCTTAGTTTCTTTTTTTTTTCACAATAAAGTTTATTGTATATATAAAGAAAAAAGGGTAATGGAATACAAAGTATAATGGATATTGCAGATACCCAAAATGCAAACATTTAACAGGAGATAAAATGTTTCTAAGTTACTGCCCTGATACAAGCAAGCAGCTTGAGAACTGGGAAAGTCCCAACTCCTGGGCTGTATATTTCCAGGAAGGTTTTGAAGCCTTGGAGCAGTATAACAGCCAGGCAACTAGCATTTGCTAGAACTCAGTGATTGCAATGTATTTTCTCGCTTTAGCCCCGGAAGGATTTACCCCCTTCCTGACAGAGCACTTTTTGCGATTCGGCACTGCATCTCTTTTAACTGACAATTGTGCGGTCGTTCGGCGTTGCACCCAAACAAAATTGACATCCTTTTTTCCCCACAAATAGAGCTTTCTTTTGGGGGTATTTGATCACCTCTGCAGGTTTTATTTTTTTAGCTATAAACAAAAAAAGAGCGACAATTTTGCAATATTTTTTACTTTTTGGCATAATAAATGTCCCCCCAAACACACACACACATATATATATATATATATATATATATATATATATATATATATATATATATATATATATATATATATATATATATATATATATATATATATATATATATATATAAATGTCCCCAGTTTAGGCCGATATGTATTCTTCTACATATTTTTGGTTAAAAAAAATTGCAATAAGCGTATATTGATTGGTTTGCGCAAAAGTTATAGCGTCTACAAAATAGGGAATCTTTTTATTATTAATTTTATTAGTAATGGTGGCAATCTGCGTTTTTTTATCGGGACAGCGAAATTATGGCATACACACATTTGACACTATTTTGGGACCATTGCCATTTATACAGCAATCAGTGCTATAAAAATGCACTGATTACTGTGTAAATGACACTGGCAGTAAGGGGGCTAACCACTAGGGGGCGATGAAGGGGTTAAGTGTGTCCTAGGGAGTGATTTTAACTGTGGGGGGGATGGGCTTCCAGTCACATGACAGCGATCACTGCTCCCCATGACAGGGAGCAGTAGATCTCTGTCATGTCACTAGGCAGAACAGGGAAATGCCTTGTTTACATAGGTACTTCCCCGTTCTGCAGCTCCGTGACACGATCACCGGTAGAATGGCGGACATCGATCACCGCGGGCACAGTCGCGCTGTACGTGACCAAGGGCACAGTGACGCTGTATGCGGCAGCACACGCCTGCTATCCCTGCCTCTTAAAGGGGACATACAGGTACAACCATTTGCCCACTGCTGCCATTGTGCTGACGTATATTGCCGTGAGGCAGCAAGTGGTTAAGGAGCCAAGTCACTACCTTTATAACCAATATAGGTGGTCATTTAGTGCATTGGATCCCAGGGCAAGGTAAAAAGAAACGTCTCTTTTTATAAAATTTGTAATATCTTATTTTTTACAGACGTTTCTGAAGCACCAACAATTTACATATTGTACTTTCACATCAGTCCCTGTCCTTAAGCAACTGACAATCTAAGGTCACTAACATACATACTAGGGTCTGTTTAGACAGGAGCATGTTAACCTACCAGTGTGGGAGGAACATGGAGTACCCAGAGGAAACCCAGGTAAGCATAGGGAGAACACACCAGAGTCCTGGTTTGGATTCAAACCAAGGACCCCAGTGCTGTAAGGCAGAAGTGCTAACCACTATACCACCATGCAAAAAATAAGACAGTATAACTCATGGCAAATAGATTTTATTTTACTGTAGTCATGTCAGATAAGGAGAAGTTATCGGATTGGTTGCTATAGTCACGGCACTTTGCAAATCCTAAAATAAATTTGGTTGAAGACCAATGATGGAGAACAAAGTGTAGTAGTCCATGGCAACCAATGAGCTTACAGTGGTTGATTTACTAAAACTGGAGAGTGCAAAATCTGGTGTAGCTCTGCACAGAAACCAATCAGCTTCTGGGTTTTATTTTTTTTTTTGTCAAAGCTTAATTGAACAAGCTGAAGTTAGAAGCTGATTGGCTACCATGCACAGCTGCACCAGATACTGCACTCTCTAGTTTTAGTAAATCAACCACACAGTTACAAGTTAAGGTCAGGCAGGTTAGCGAAGCATGATTGTGGGTTGGTCGCTATGGGTTTCTGTTCTTGGCATCATGCAGCCCTTGTCTTAAAGGAAATGAAATATTACAAAAAGAGACCATAGTGATTTGAAAGCGAATGTAGGTACAAAATATTTAAATGTGCAGTTTATAACAAATTTGTTATAATATATGAACAATTTTAGATTATAATTTTATATATATAGATATATATCTATATTTATATATATAGAGAAAGAGATATGTATTTATATATATATATATATATATATATATATATATACACACACACTATATATATATTTATTTTCTAAGCAAATATTATATATATATATATATATATATATATATATATATATATATATATATATATATATATATATATATATATATATATATATATATATATATAATGGCATGGTGTCTCCCAAAATCCATATTATTTATTTTCTAAGCAAATATTATATATATAATGGCATGGTGTCTCCCAAAATCCATACCAGGCCCTTCAGGTCTGATATGGATTTTAAGGGGAACCCTTCACACAATTTAAAAAGAAAATGGTGTGGGGTTCCCCCCAAAATCCATTCCAGACCCTTATCCAAGCATGCAACCTGGCAGGCCACAGAAAAAGAGGGGGAGATGAGAGAATGCCCCCCCCCCAAGCCGTACCAGGCTACATACCCTCAACATAGGGAGGGTGCTTTGGCACCCCCCCAAAGCATGTTGATGGGGACAAGGGCCTCATCCCCACAACCCTTGCCCAGTTGTTGTGGGGGTCTGCGGGAAGGGGGCTTATCGGAGTCTGGAAGCCCCCTTTATCTAGGAGGCCCCCAGATCCCGCCCCCCCATGTGTATCAGGTACATTGTATCCCTACCCATTCACCAGAAAAGTGTCAAAAAAGTAAAAACAACAATAGACAGTTTTTGACAATTCCTTTATTTTAAAAAAAAGTGTCCCACGATGATAAATTCATCATCAATCACGGCGCCGCCAGTCCTGAGGAAAACAAAAAATGGAACAACTCTGCCTCCACGTCCCGCCGACTGCCATCTTTTCACAGGGAAAGCTGTTATATATAGCAAAGAGCGGGGCCACCACTGACGTAAACAGACAGCCCCGCCCCCTCTGCCATCATATGATGCTTTGGCCAATTATACAGCAATGCATTATGGGGCATTCTGCGGGTGCTAAAATTTCCCGCAAACGCCCCATAATATTCTCTGTTCGAACATCAAGCTCATCTCTACCTAGGAAGTGTGTAATTGACAAGATTACCTGGACAAAATAAAGGGAGATAATTAAAACAAGAAAACAAGAAAGCTAATACAATATAATAATATTTTCTTCTTGTTTTGGGGTTTTTGATACGCTTTAAATGTTGTACCATATACTATATGCATGTGTAGTTAAAATGGACATGGCTGTATGTTGTAGCATGTCACCTGTACAGTGGAAACCTTTGAAGGCAGCTCTCATTAATTACAGCGCCTGTACTTTAATTGGAAGACAGTGTTACTCCCAACTGTGCCATATATCACCTTCCTCTGCCAAGTGCTTTACTTAGACAAGGACATATGCCACTTAATGGCACTAAAAAGTTATCTTATAACATTCATCTCTAGGAAAGTTAAAAATTAAAAAGTGGAATATTTGGTAAAGAAATTGGATTTTTTATGCAGTGATGAACTACTTTGGAGTATTTTGATTTAGTGCTAAACTATTTTAAAGGGACGGATCTCCCAACACTGATATTTCATTTAGTTATCGTGTGCTAAATCAATCGTTGGTTTAGTATAGCTTTTTGGGAACTTACCAAGCTGCAATTTCTTCACAGGCAGTCCCCAAAAAAACACTGTGCAGCAACAATTATTTTGCCTCCCACCCCACTGAATTCAGTGGGAGCCAAATCTATTAAGTTAACCACTTCAGCCCCAGAAGATTTGGCTGCTGAATGACCAGGCCATTTTTTGCGATTCGGCACTGCGCCGATTTAACTGACAAGTGCGCGGTCGTACAAAATTGTACCAAAACAAAATTGATATCCTTTTTTCCCCCACAAATAGAGCTTTCTTTTCATGGCATTTGATCGTCTCTGCAGTTTTTATTTTTTGAGCTATAAACAAAAAAAGAGCAACAATTTTGAAAAAAAAATAATAATAAAACTAAAAAATATTTTGTACTTTTTGCTATAATAAATATCCCCATTTTTTTTTAAAAAAAGCTAATTATTCCTCAGTTTAGGCCGATACATATTCTTCTACATATTTTTAGTAAAAAAAAAAATCACAATAAGTGTATATTCATTGGCTTGTGCAAAAGTTATAGCGTCTACAAAAAAGGGGATAGATTTATAGCATTTTTATTATTATTTTTTTACTAGTAATGGCAGCGATCTGCAATTTTTATCAGGACTGCAACATTATTGCGGACACATCGGACACTTTTGACACATTTTTGAGACCATTGGCATTTATACAGCGATCAGTGCTATATAAATGCATTGATTACTGTAAAAATTGCACTGGCAGGGAAGGGGTTAACACTAGGGGGTGATCAAGAGGTTAACTGTGTTACGCGTTTCTAATTTAAGGGACTGACCAGAGGAAGTGACGGATCGTGGTTCCTAGCTAATAGGAACACACGATCTGTCACTTCTCTCAGAACAGGACAGGGATTTGTGTGTTTACACACACATTTCTCTGTTCAGCCTCTCGTGCCCATGATCGCTCATGGCTGCGACCATCGGCCACAAGCATCGGCACCCCTGCTGTGCAGTGGGCATGTGCGCGCGCGCCTGCTATCCCGATCCCGCGAGCCGACGTATAGCTACAACGGTTTACAGGATCGTGCCGACCTGCCGCAGTAAAATGATGGCGGCTGGTCGGCAAGTGGTTAAAAATAGCCAAAGGGGTGTCAAAAATAGCATGGATAAGGAAGGGGGCTGCGCCGGGACAAGGTCATCTCGAGCCCAGGGGGAACATGCCAAATTTTACCCCTCCCCAAGATGTATTATCATACAGGATTTATATAGCGCCAACAGTTTGCACAGCGCTTTACAATGTATAAGGGGGAACAGTACAATTACAATGCAGTTCAATACAGAAGGGACAGGAGGACTCTGCTCGTGGAGTTTACAAACTTAAAGGGAGGGAGAACATAAGCATTATGTATCAGTTAACCCCCACCACTCCAACAAAAATTAAGCACTAATCTGTATGCTTACCCCCGAGCATAAATTCCCCCAGTACAAATCTACCACCCTGCTTAAATCCCCTTCCCAGCAAGAATCTTTGCCCTCCAGCCCCCTCGTCCCATTCTCCATAGCAAAAATGCAACCCCCCCCAAAAAAAAAAAAATCTCCCTCCTAGTACAAATCCTGTACCCCTCAAATTTCCCCTCTGAACACAAATCCTCTCCCCACACTCCACACCCCCCCCTCCCCTAGCACAAATTCTTCCAAATCCCCCATCCTAGTACATACCCCCCCCCACATTTCCCCTTATAGCACAAATATCACCCCCTACACCCATATTATCTTCTAGCACAACCCCCCTCCCAAAGTTCCCCCTCCTAGCAAAAATCTTCCCCAAATTTCCCCTCATAGAACAACTCTTATCCCCTGCTGCCCCCAAAATTCCCTCTCCCAACACAAATCCCCTCCCCCAATCTCCTTGTGGTGCCCCCCCCCACCTCACATGATACCACAGTGCCCATCCCTTGTCCCTGGCCTAGAAGGGGGACGGGGGTCACTGCCCTAGGGAACATGTACAGTATCAATGCAAAGGGGTCTTCAAACTATGGCCCTCCAGTTGTTCGGGAACTACAATTCCCATCATGCCTAGTCTTGTCTGCAAATGTCAGAGTTTTACAATGCCTCATGGGATGTGTAGTTCCGCACCAGCTGGAGAGCCGTAGTTTGAAGATTCCTGTTTTAAATGATTGAATTGAAACATTAAAAAAGCCAAGTTCCTTGAAAAACGTACCTAGTGGTGCCCTAACCTTGCCTGTGAAGGGCCGCATCTCCGTTATGTACAAAAAGTGCTGAAGCAACACTGACATTTAGAAAGGAAATAAGTATTTAAACTTGCCAGAAAATTACATTACACTTCCAGTTCTTTTAAATAAAAAAAAGCACAACCACCCCTTCAAGTGTCTGCTATGTAATTTTGGGGGTTCTATGAAGAATCTGTGTGCTGTTTTTTTTTTTAATTTGTAAATGCCACTTTTGCTGTAGCACATCTCACATCTTTAAAAAAAAAATTTATAGAGTGCCCCCCAAAATACATACAAGACCCTTAGTGTCTGACATGGATTTTAAGGGGGTTCTCCATGCACAAATAAAAAATGGGTGAGGCCCCCCTAAAAATCCACACCAGAGCCCTAATCCAAGCATATAACCTGGCAAAGCACCTTGTCCCCATGTTGATGAGGATAAGGGCCTCTTACTCATAACTATGGCCAGTGTTTGTGGGGGTCTGTGGTAAGGGGGCTTTTTGGAATCTGAAAACCCCCTTTAATAATTAATGGGCCTCCCAGATACCACCCCCTCCTTGTAAATGAGTAAGGAGTACACAGTACCCCCTACTCATTCACAAAACAAAAATGTAACACAGAAATAAATACACCCAAATTGTATTGTTTTTGAGAAGTCTTTTATTAACCATTTGCCAACTATGCTATAGCCAAAAGATGGCTACAGTGTGGTCAGCTAGTTCTAGGAGGGTGTCCATAGATGTCCTCCCAGAACACCACCCCCTGTGCGCCCTCCTGTGGCGCACATTGGCCACGCTCTGTGACCACTGTGTCCTTCGAACACAGCTGATCACAGTTCAGGGTAAAGGGCCAATCACAACGACCCTTTACCATGTGATCAGGTATGTGCAAACACAGCTGATCACATGTAAACAGACTTGCTGGTTATCAGCATTCCTTTCCTTCCACACTGACTGTGTCTTTGGGAGGAAAGGAGAGCCATTGATTGGCAAGCCTGTCAGCACATCATTCACTATAATAATCAGGGCACTGATCATCTGTGTCCTGATTATCCATGCAGCCCCATTAGTGTCAACCAGTGCAGCCTATCTGTGCCCATCAGTGCAGCTTATTAGTGCCCATCAATGCCTCCTCATCAGTGTCCATCAGTGCAGCCTCATCAGCGCACATCAGTGAAGAAGAAAAATTTGTTATTTGCTAAATTTTATAACAGAAACTAAGAAACAATTATGATTAAATGCCACCAAAAGAAAGCTTTATCTGTCTCAAAAAAAATAAAAAAAATAAAAAAAAAAAAATATATATATATATATATATACATATATATAAAAATGTCGCATGGGTACAGTGTTGCAAGACCATGTCATTCAAAGTGCAACAGCACTGAAAGCTGAAAATTGGCCTGGGCAGGAAGGGGGTAAAGGTGCTCAGTATTGAAGTGGTTTAAAAAAATCCCCCAAAAAGTCCATCAGTGACTGCAAATCTACAGTCATTCATAATGTCTGTTGCCTGCCGACTAAAGCCCCATACACACTATCATATTTTCTGCTGATTTTTTCCTTCACATTTACCAAAACCATATAATATGAAGTCAAACCTTAGGAGTTTCAATTTGTTTGCAATCAGGCAGGCCCTTGCACTACATGGTTTTGGTAAAACATGTGAGTAAATGGGCCAAGTGATGTCAGTGGTAGGTAACGACACGGTGGGTACAAGCACCTTCTATTTCCTTAGCAACCAGCTGTAAACTGCCATGTTTGTCCATGCCAAACATTTAGGAACGTACTTCTGAACGTCAGGGTTTGGTCTGAACAGGCGAAAAACAAGCTCTGGACTGCCGCACTCTTAAAGAGTGCGGCAGTCCAGAGCTTGTTTTTCATCTGTTGCTAGTGGTAATATCCAGCACCTGTGGCTTCCCAGCTGAAGAGACAGTTTACAGCCTGCATGTGTGCCCCTAGAGCGATGAGATCCCTCTTCCTTCATATTACAATTTCAGGGTTTGGTCTGAACTCGCGTTCTTAACAAACACTGAGCTCATCCCTTATAACCATTAGTCTAACAAATTGCCGTACATTCGTTTTGTGTGAATTGAGCAAAACAAATGTTCTTTAGGTCATTTTTTATTCTGAATGAGTATTCTGTTTTGTTCTGGGGAATAGTAAAATAACACATTATGGCCACTAGATTGAGCTAAGGAGCATAGGGAATGCATATGTCTTTGTAGCAAGAGATACCATCTACAATGTAATAATTCTAGATACTGAGGGAATTAGCAGATAAAGGTAAAAGTTGGAAACATTTATTTTTCTCATTGGTTGGTTACATTTATTTTCTAATTCTAATTCTCTTGTGTTCTCTAGAACTGTTACATTGTTTCTCTTGTTACAAACATTTATTTCCTGTGTTCCTCAGCTTCATAATGTGGTATTTTACTACTGCCCATAATAAATGAAATATGGTCAGAAGAATAAAAAAGCCTAAAGAACATTCGTTTTTTTTTCTCCAAATCTCACAAATGAACATGATTAGATTGAGTAGATTCGCTAAATGAATGGCTGTGCACATTTTTTGAAATAAATAAACCCCTAATGATGTTTTGCTGCAACCATTCTTACTCTGTGCATTGCCAGGTTATCCCACCATTGTCTTGGAGTCATATATTTTTTTTGCAACTATACAAATGCCAGTGTAAGTAAATATTTTTTTCCCCATAAAACTATTTAGACCCCTTTCATACCGGGGTGCTTCGCAGGGGCTACAGCGCTAAAAATAGCGCCGGCAAAGCGCCCTGAAAGAGCAGCTCCTCACACTCCAGTGTGAAAACCCCAAGGGCTTTCACACTGGAGCGGTGCGCTGGCAGGACGGGAGCGGTGAAGGAGTGGTGTGTATACCGCTCATTCACCGCTCCTGCTTATTGAAATGAATTGGGCAGCGCAGCTATACCGCCGTCAAAGCGTCACTGCAACAGTGCTTTGCAGTGGTTTTAACCCATTCTCGGCCACTAAAACGTCAGTAAAGCGGCGCTAAAAATAGTGCCATTTTACCACTGGTGCCCGCACTGCCCCAGTGTGGAAGGGGCCCTAAAGTAGAAGTAAGGTAGTCAATACGTGGCTCACTATTCCATATGATGATGCTGCGGTTGCCCTTGAGGCAGCGCTAGTGGGTTCATATGAAGCGTTGGCCCATTTGGTATATAGAGGGTCCCAGCCGCCCTATTGCTGCGTACACACGATCGGACATTGATCGGACAGTCCGACAACAAAATCAATGGGTTTTTTTCTGACGGATGTTGGCTCAAACTTGTCTTTCATGCACACGGTCACACAAAGTTGGTCGAAAATTGCGAACGTCAAGAACTCGGTGACGTAAAACACATGCGACGAGCCGAGAAAAATGAACTTCAACAGCCAGTGTGGCTCCTCTGCTTGATTCCGAGCATGCGTGGAACTTCGTGTGTCGGAATTGTGTACACATGATCGGAATTTCCGACAACGGATTTTGTTGTAGGAAAATTAGAGATCCAGCTCTCAAATTTTGTGTGATGAAAATTCCGATGGAAAATGTCCGATGGAGCCTACACACGGTCTGAATTTCCAACAAAAAGCTCCCATTGAACATTTTCTGTTGGAAAATCCGACCGTGTACGGGCATAAGTCTTAACTACTAGGAGGTCAGTTCTACGTGCTTAGGTACTTGCTCGTGGAGAGGAATTTGGGGGTCCCTTCCCACTCTCGCTCCATGTTCCTCTGTGGAGAAAGCCTACTAGGTGCAATTTGGACATGCTAGAGCTCCATTCTCAGTGTCTGCCCTCAAGTCCATGTGATTATCTACCATTTATAAGTTCCTCTTCTCTGAGACTGATCGGCTCATGAGTGTGTGTAGGTCTAAGTGGGTGTCAGCGGTCCCTGATTTGGACACGGAAGATTGGGAGGATGTCTGTGGGATGCACCCTTTACCAGACTAATTTCAGCCCGTGACCAACTGATTCATTACAAATTTCTTCACCGTATTTATATGTCCCTAGCGAAGATAGCTACGATTTTTGGTTCAGTCACCTCTTCTTGCTGCTGTTGTCCTACAGGGGGAGTTGACTTTATGCATATCTTCTGTGATTGTCCTGGTATAGGGGGTATTTGAAGGATATTTTGATGTGTTTACAGGAGTGACTACTATCCTTTTAAGTCCTTCTATAAGACATTATCTGCTTGGTTTGATGGATGTTATGACCCCCTCCACAGCTATACGGACCTTACTTGCCTTATTTTTTCATGCTAGGAAGCACATAGTTCTGTCCTGGATGAGTTCTAATCCTCCATCTGTAGAGTCCTGGAAGGTTTCATGAACAAAGCCTTAGCCTTTTATAAAGCCACATATTTGAATGGGGGGGGGGGGGGGTGCTACTAAAGTTTGATGAAGTTTGGGGGGGGGGTGGGCTTCTCCTCCCACTGTTAAAGACTAGTTTTAGCTTTATTTAGTGCTTTAATTTTGGATATGTACCCTCTGATGGGGCAAGTTGACAGTCTTCCTGTAATAAAAATAGTAGAACCTTACCCCTTAAATCATTTCAAAGGATGTGGATTGTTCTTCTAATGGATCATTATATTTTGGCTGGTTATGTATGAGGAGGTTTGTGTCCTTACTGAGGAAGCTGTAAGCAGTGCTGGAACAAGGTCATCCAGTGCCCAGGGCAAAGATGACAAATGGTGCCCCCCCCCCTCACCCATTCACGATGTTACATAGTTATATAGTAGGTGAGGTTGAATAAAAGACACATGTCCATCAAGTCCAACCTATGTGTGTGATTATATGTCAGTATTACATTGTATATCCCTGTATGTTGTGGTTGTTCGGGTGCTTATCTAATAGTTCCTTGAAACTATTGATGCCCCCCTCTGAGACCACCACCTGTGGAAGGGAATTCCACATCCTTGCCGCTCTTACAGTAAAGAACCCTCTATGTAGTTTAAGGTTAAACCTATTTTCTTCAAATTTTAGTGAATGGCCACGTGTCTTATTAGACTTTGTCCCACAAAAAAGTTTTCTCCCTATTGTGGGGTCACCCGTATGGTATTTGTATATTGAAATCATATCCCCTCTCAAGCGCCTCTTCTCCAGAGAGAATAAGTTCAGTGCTCACAACCTTTCCTCATAACTAATATCCCCCAGACCCTTTATCAGCTTAGTTCCCATTCTTTGTACTCACTCCATTTCCAGTACATCCTTCCTGAGGACTGGAGCCCAGAATTGGAAAGCATACTCCAGGGGTGGCCAGACCAGAGTCTTGTAGAGCGGGAGAATTATCATTTTATCTCTGGAGTTGATCCCCTTTTTAATGCCAATATTCTGTTTGCCTTGTTAGCAGCAGCTTATGATGTGCAAGCTAGGAGGGTCCTGCTTCCAGTAAACCATTGCACCCAGGGCAACCCCCCCCCCCCCCACCCTCGGCCCTGGCTGTACGGGTCAAGATGGCAAATTTCTTAGGCATTGTTCATGGTTTAATGTAATGCATTTCTTTCTTTTTGTGTAATTCTTATTTTTGTTTAAATTTTTTGCTTAGGGCTCCTTCACACGGCGTGTCTGTGTATGGAGCCCGCTCTGCTCAGTGGGGGATCGCTCCATAAGGCAGATGACACTGTGCAGAGACGGAGCTGTCAGAGCGCCTCTCTCCCCTATGGGGGATCGGATGAAGATGGACCGTAGAGTCGGTCGTCACCCAATCCCATGCGCAGACGGATGGAAAAGTAGGTTTTACCTCCGTCACACTTTTTTCAGATCGGAGCGGGTCGGATGTCAGCAGATATGTCACCGCTGACATCCGATGCTCCGTAGAGTTCTATGGAGTGCCCATTCAGGTCCACCTAAAATACTGACAGGCGGACCTGAACGGATAGTCCCTATGAAAGAGGCCTAAGCGCCGGTTCACACTGCGAGGCGAGGCGAGGCGACACGGCTCGCCTCGCCTCGCTCCCGCAAGTCGCCCCCATTCAGTACTATGGAACCGTTCTGAGAGGAGCGACTCGAGTCGCTCCGACTCAGAAAAAAGGTTCCTGTACTACTTCGGGGCGACTTCGGGGGCGACTTGCATTGACTTCTATGCAGAAGTCCTCTGCAAGTCGTCGCTGAGCGGCGAGGTAAGTTGGAGACGCCTCGCCGCGGCTCGCTGTGTGAACCGGCCCTAACTGTATTGTGGTTGGCAGTCTTGAATGCTTTATTTGTGTATTGTATTTGTTTATTGAAAATAATAAAAATAATTTCCCCCCCCCCCAAAAAAAAGGAGAAATAAGGGCAAAACTTTGCTAATTTAGGATAGTAAGGGAGGCTTATAACCCCTTTTAAGCTTTGGGTTTTTTTTGCCACCTGTGTCCCATTGTAGAGATTTCCCAAAACAGGAAGTGAGAGGGAATCTCTCCAAAGTAAGGGAATCCTGGGGTGTCACCAGAACTCTCTAAAAAGGTCACAGACAGTATTAAAAAATTGACAGGTGTTCTAATCCCTCTCCACTGTATCCAAAACTAACAGAAATGGTTTGCCTTTAGTTAAACTTGAATTTTCAGTTAAAAAGTATAATAATAATAATAATAATAATACATTATTATTATTATTATACACGATTTATATAGCGCTTTCTGTTATTTTGTTTTTCTAAATTTTCAGTTAAAAAGTATAATAATAATAATAATAATAATAATAATAATAATAAATTATTATTATTATTATACACAGTTTATAAGTTTACGCAGTGCTTTACAATGTAGAGGGGGGACAGCACAATTACAGTACAATTCAATACAGAAGGGACAGGAGGGCCCCGTTCGTAGAGCTTACATTCTAAAGGGAGGAGGTGGTGGTACAAAAGATAATAATAATAATTAATTAATAATAATTAACAATGAATAATTCATTAATTATTAACAATTAATAATTCATTAATAATAATTAATAATGATCAATTAATAATTAACAATACGATAATTAAAGAGGACAAATAGAGAGAATGAATCTCATTAACTAGTAGCTGACCGCCGGCCGTCAAATGACGGCCAGGCGGCGCAGCTATTGTGGCGGGAGGCCGTCATATGACGGCCTCCCGTTTAAACAGGGAATGCGCGCGATCGTGCGCGCGCATCCCTGTTTCTTCGGTGGCGGCGTGTCACGGAGACACCGCTCGCCACCGAAGGGGGTGAACAGCCATTCGTTATGGCTGTTTACCACGTGATCGGCCGTGATGAAGTCACGGCCGATCACAGATGGTAACACCCCGAACGTGCACGGCGCATGCGCGCGATCGCGAGCGCGCTGCGCGTGCACGTCGGTGGCGGCGTGTTCCCCGGGAACACTGCTCGTCACCGACGCTGGTAAACAGCCATTGGCCGGCTGTTTACCCACGTGATCGGCTGTGATCCTTTCACAGCCGATCACTCAAATGTAAACAAATCGCGGGATGTTACGGGATGTTACCGGGTTCTCCTCCTCACACACCGATCGTGTGTGAGGAGGAGATTGCGGTAACATCTCGTTACCGCATACAGTGTACACCAAACATACTGATTGCCCCCCCCCAATAAAGAGGACCTGTCACCACCCCTCATAGTACCTGTCAATCACAGTCCATCAGAGTACCTGTCACAGCCCATCAGAGTATTTGAGTACCTGTCACAGCCCATCAGAGTATTTGAGTACCTGTCACAGCCCATCAGAGTATTTGAGTACCTGTCACGGCCCATCAGAGTACCCGAGTACCTGTCCTGGCCCATCAGAGTACCCGAGTACCTGTCCCGGCCCATCAGAGTACCCGAGTACCTGTCCCGGCCCATCAGAGTACCCGAGTACCCGTCCCGGCCCATCAGAGTACCCGAGTACCCGTCCCGGCCCATCAGAGTACCCGAGTACCCGTCCCGGCACATCAGAGTACCCGAGTACCCGTCCCGGCACATCAGAGTACCCGAGTACCTGTCCCGGCACATCAGAGTACCCGAGTACCTGTCCCGGCACAACAGAGTACCCGAGTACCTGTCACTGCACATCAGAGTACCCGAGTACCTGTCACGGCACATCAGGGTACCCGAGTACCTGTCACGGCACATCAGGGTACCCGAGTACCTGTCCCGGCTCATCAGGGTACCCGAGTACCTGTCCCGGCCCATCAGGGTACCCGAGTACCTGTCCCGGCCCATCAGAGTACCCGAGTACCTGTCCCGGCCCATCAGAGTACCCGAGTACCTGTCATGGCACATCAGAGTATCCGAGTACCTGTCACTGCACATCAGAGTACCCGAGTACCTGTCACGGCACATCAGGGTACCCGAGTACCTGTCACGGCACATCAGGGTACCCGAGTACCTGTCACGGCACATCAGGGTACCCGAGTACCTGTCACGGCACATCAGGGTACCCGAGTACCTGTCACGGCCCATCAGGGTACCCGAGTACCTGTCACAGTCCATTAGAGTACCCGAGTACCTGTCACAGTCCATTAGAGTACCAAGTACCTGTCACAGTCCATCAGGGTACCCGAGTACCTGTCACAGCCCATCTGAGTACCCGAGTACCTGTCACAGTCCATCAGGGTACCCGAGTACCTGTCACAGTCCATTAGAGTACCGAGTACCTGTCACAGTCCATTAGAGTACCGAGTACCGGTCACAGTCCATTAGAGTACCGAGTACCTGTCACAGTCCATTAGAGTACCGAGTACCTGTCACAGTCCATCAGGGTACCCGAGTACCTGTCACAGTCCATCAGGGTACCCGAGTACCTGTCACAGTCCATCTGAGTACCCGAGTACCTGTTCCAGTCCATCTGTGTACCAGAGTACCTGTCACAGTCCATCTGAGTACCCGAGTACCTGTCACAGTCCATCTGAGTACCCGAGTACCTGTCACAGTCCATATGAGTACCTGTCACCGCCCTTCAGAGTACCCAAATACCAGTCACCAAACCATCAGAGTACTTGTCACCAGGCCATCAGAGTACCTGAGTACTTGTCACCAGGCCATCAGAGTACCTGAGTACTTGTCACCAGGCCATCAGAGTACCTGAGTACTTGTCACCAGGCCATCAGAGTACCTGAGTACTTGTCACCAGGCCATCAGAGTACCCGAGTACCTGTCACCAGGCCATCAGAGTACGCGAGTACCTGTCACCAGGCCATCGGAGTACCCGAGTACCTATCACCAGGCCATCGGAGTACCCGAGTACCTATCACCAGGCCATCAGAGTACCCGAGTACCTGTCACCAGGCCATCAGAGTACCCGAGTACCTGTCACCAGGCCATCAGAGTACCCGAGTACCTGTCACCAGGCCATCAGAGTACCCGAGTACCTATCTCCAGCCCATCAGAGTACCCGAGTACCTATTTGCAGCCCATGTCTCATAGAATATACGTTGGGGTGTTTGCTTTCCAAAATGGGGTCATTTTGTGGGTAATTGCACTGTCCTGGTGGTCCAGGACCTTCAAAAGTGTGATGGGTAGGAATGAAATAAGATGTGTCATTTATGCTCCTAGAACGCCTGAACGTACTACTTCAATGTTCGGCCTCTCTATGTGGCCAGGCTGTGTAAAAGTCACACACATGTGGTATTGCCGTACTCGGGAGGAGTAGCAGAATGTATTTTGGGGTGTAATTTTTGCTATATACATGCTATGTGTTAGAAATATCTTATAAATTGACAATTTTGTGTAAAAAAAAATGCGTTTTAATTTTTTTCCACATATTCCAAAAACTTCTGGAAAATAAATAACCATTCAAAAGACTCATTATGCCTCACAGTTTATACGTTGGGGTGTTTGCTTTCTAAAATGGGGTCATTTTATGGGAAATTCCAATGTCCTGGTACTCCAGGGCCTTCAAAAGTGTAATAGGTGGTTGAGAAACGAGATGCGTAATTTTTGCTCGTAGAACGTCTGAAGGTACTACATCAATGTTAGTGCTCTGTATGTGGCCAGGCTGTGTAAAAGTATCACACATGTGGTATTGCCGTACTCGGGAAGAGTAGCAGAATGTATTTTGGGATGTAATTTTTGCTATATACATGCTATGTGTTAGAAATATCTTATAAATTGACAAACTTGTGTAAAAAAAAAAATGCGTTTTAATTTTTTTCCACATATTCCAAAAACTTCTGGAAAAAAATGAACCATTCAAAAGACTCATTATGCCTCACAGATTATACGTTGGGGTGTCTGCTTTCCAAAATGGGGTCATTTTATGGGAAATTCTATTGTCCTGGTACTCCAGGGACTTCAAAAGTGTAATAGGTGGTTGAGAAATGAGATGCGTCATTTTTGCTCGTAGAACGTCTGAAGGTACTACATCAATGTTGGGTCTCTGTATGTGGCCAGGCTGTGTAAAAGTCTCACACATGTGGTATCGCCGTACTCGGGAAGAGTAGCGGAATGTATTTTGGGGTGTAATTTGTTGTATGCATATGCTGTGTGTGAGAAATAACCTGATAATATGACAATTTAGTAAAAAAAAATAAAAATAAATAAAAAATCTTCATTTTGCAAAGAATTGTGGGAAAAAATTACAACTTAAAAAAACTCACCATGCTACTTTCTTAATACCTTGGGATGTCTACTTTGTAAAAAGGGGTCATTTGGGGGGTATTTGTACTTTCCTGACTTGTTAGTGTCTCAAGAAATGAGATACACCTGATGTACTGAAGGCCTGATCAGAAGTGATCAATTTTCAGTGATTGGCACCATAGTTTGTAGACTCTATAACTTTCACAAAGACCAAATAATATATACTAATGTGGGTTATTTGTACCAAAGATATGTAGCAGTATAAATTTTGGCCAAAATTTATGAAGAAAAATTACTAATTAGCAATAATTTATGACAGAAACTAAGAAAAAGGCATTTTTTTCACAAAATTTACGTTTTATTTTATTTATAGCACAAAAAATAAAACCCCCACTAGTGATTAAATACCACTAAAAGAAAGCTCTATTTGTGTGGAAAAAAGGACGCAAGTTTTATATGGGTACAGTGTTACATGACTGAGTAATTGTCATTCAAACTGTGAGAGCGCTGAAAGCTGAAAATTGGTCTGGTCAGGAAGGGGGTGTAACTGCACTGTACTGAGGTGGTTAAGGGGGGGGGGGGGCACAGACAGTAATAAAAAGAATGACAAAAAAAAAGTTTTGTCTTTAGTTATATTTTCATTTGCAAACAAAAGGTATAATAATAACTAAGATAGGAAATAATGATAATACTGGTATTAGTATATAATTATGAGGGCATCGGGTATTGGAGACCCCTTGATTAGGTGTAGCAACATATTTGGCTTGAGTGTTTTGGTTTAGATACACTCTAATGTTATTTAGTTGTTATTACCAGTTACATGGGGTTTCCCTTCCTTGGCAACTATTACTATTAGCAGTTTTGGTTACATTGGTAACATTTGCAGCATGTTTGCACTTGGTATTTCCAAATAGAACATTTAGGCCATTTTTAAACTAATTTAAATAAAATATTTTAGTGAGTAAACTGTTTAAAGCGTACTGTGAACTGCCCATATATAGCAGCAAGGTAGATTTTCCTGCTTTCTCTGTCTGATACAACAAGCAAACCTCCCTATACCATAGCGACGACCTCTAATCCATGGGGGGGTCTTCTTCAGGCAATACTTAGCAACCACAGGAGGTGTGATTATAAAGAGTAGCTGAAATGAGCGGCGTCACAACCAGTGATGAACGAATATCATAAAAACGACTCTGCCTGCTTGTCCTCTATACTGAGAATATCTTTATATATGTTGGGTCATTTGTGATTGGCACTTTTGTGGCATTGACAATGTGTGGGGCCAGATTGGATCTGTGAGCTTGTATTGTGGCCCTTTACATTTTTAGTCTAATTCTAGATCTACTTTCAGCATTTGCCTTTTGGGCTTCTGCGTTTGGTCTTGGGATCTACTCTTTGACATTTGATCTGACCAAATGGACTCCTACAGTGCCTTGGTATACACTATATTGTCAAAGGTATTGGGACGCTTGCCTTTACCCATAAACATTAATGGCATCCGGTCTTAGTCAGTAGGGATCAATATTGAGTTGGCCCTCCCTTTACAGCTATAACAGCTTCAACTCTTCTGGGATGGCTGTCCACAAGGTTTAGGAGTGTGTCTATGGGAATGTTTGACTATACTTCCAAAAGCGCATTAGACATGTGCGATTAGTTTCGTACAAATTGAAAATTCTTACAAATTTCCATAAATTTGTACATTCGGGAGGATCCGAAATATGAATTGCTATGCTTCCGAATTTTGTAGGAAATACGAAATTTAGTTTACGAATTTCGGATCCAAATTCCGTTACAATGGAAACGTGACTGGTGTTTTGTTGCCCAATCAGAGGTTTTCTTCTGCTGCTAAATGAGGGTTGGGAAAATTGCCTTTTTTAATATGGGAGTGGGAGACTGGTACTGGTAGTCGATGGGAAATTCAGAATCGGACAAAATAAGAATGTTCGTTAATTACAATTAATCGTTATGATGAAGTTAAAAACCCAGGAAGTCAGCACAGCGCAGGGATGGTGTGAGCCCCTCATAATGATAAATTCATCATAACGAACATTCGTAATTGTTACGAAAAGTTAACGAACCTAACTAAAATTCATATTTTGTACGAATCCAAATGGAATTTCGGTTGCGAATTACGAAATGCAAATTAATGGCTAATATGAAACAGAACGGAATAAAACAAAACTAATTTATTGACGGCGCACATGTCTAAAGCGCATTTGTGAGGTCAGGCATATAATTCATCCTAAAAGTGTTCTATTGGGTTGAGGTCAGGACTCTGTGCAGGCCAGTCAAGTTCCTCCATCCGAAACTCACTGATCCATGTCTTTATGGACCTTGCTTTGTGCACTGGTGTGCAGTCATGTCAGGACAGGAAAGGGCTATCCCCAACCTGTTCCCACAAAGTTGGGAGCATGAAATTGTCCAAAATGTCTTGGTATGCTGACGCCTTCAGAGTTCCCTTCACTGGAACTAAGGGGCCAAGCCCAACCCCTGAAAAACAACCCCACTCCATAATCCCCCCTCCACCAATGATTTGGACCAGTGCACAAACTCGCTCATTCGTGTCTTTATGGACTTTACTTTGTGCACTGATCCAAATCATTTGGGGATTATGGTGTGGGGCTGTTTTTGAGGAGTTCGGCTTGGCCCCTTAGTTCCAGTGAAGATACATCTTAAGGCAGGCATGTCCAAAGTCCGGCCCGCGGGCCAATCGCGGCCCGCGGCCCGGTTTTGAACGGCCCGCCTCGTAATCTAAACATATATATCTTTTGTGGCCCCCGGCGATCTCCCAGCGCCGGGGCCACAAAAGATATATAGTCTGGTTGCATTGGAGATAGGAGGCTGTACGAGCGCCGTGCACACAGGTGTATTTCCTGTTTACACGGCAGCCTCTGTAATAGGAAGTCCCATCTCCGCTATTGGACGACTGTTCTGTCCATCAAAGGAGGCGGGACTTTCTCTTAAAGAGGCCGCTGTGTAAACAGGAGATTCTCCTGTTCTTTGGCACTCGTTCAGCCCTATCCATGTCCCCTCCAAGGCTGCACTGATGGCAATGGTAAGTACATTCCTGGCTAATGGTGGCTGCATTCCTGGCTAATATTGAGTGAAATCTTGGCAATGGTGGCTGCATTCCTGGCAATAGTATGTGAAATCCTGGCTAATGGTGGCTGCATTCCTGGCTAATAGTGAGTGAAATCCTGGCAATGGTGGCTGCATTCCTGGCTAATGGTGACTGCATTCCTGGCTAATGGTGGCTGCATTCCTGGCTAATGGTGGCTGCATTCCTGGCTAATATTGGCTGCATTCCTGGCAATGGTGGGTGCATTCCTGGCAATAGTATGTGAAATCCTGGCTAATGGTGGCTGCATTCCTGGCTAATAGTGAGTGAAATCCTGGCTAATGATGGCTGCATTCCTGGCTAATGGTGGCTGCATTCCTGGCAATAGTATGTGAAATTCTGGCTAATGGTGGCTGCATTCCTGGCTAATGGTGAGTGAAATCCTGGCTAATGGTGGCTGCATTCCTGGCTAATGGTGAGTGAAATCCTGGCAATGGTGGCTGCATTCCTGGCTAATGGTGAGTGAAATCCTGGCTAATGGTGAGTACATTCCTGGCTAATGGTGGCTGCATTCCTGGCTAATAGTGAGTGCAATCCTGGCTAATGGTGGCTGCATTCCTGGCTAATGGTGGCTGCATTCCTGGCAATAGTATGTGAAATCCTGGCTAATGGTGGCTGCATTCCTGGCTAATGGTGAGTGAAATCCTGGCAATGGTGGCTGCATTCCTGGCTAATGGTGGCTGCATTCCTGGTAATGGTGGCTGCATTCCTGGCAATGGTGGGGGCTGCATTCCCAGCAATGGTGGGCGCGCAGATGGGCACTGACCCTTATTTTGCTTTACAGTTTTTTATTTAAAATTTTAAGGTTTTTTCCTGAAACTTCCCTCTTATTCGCCAATAAATACGGTATATCCAAATAACACGCCCGAGCTCATCTCTTCAACACACACAGCCACAAAGGCAAGAGAATTCTTGTTGGGCCGTGTATTGGTGTTCGAACGAACACACTTAGACCGAATTTTAATGGTTCAAAGAATGTCAGGAAAAATGGTCGGCCCTCGTGCATGTTCACTTCATCAAATCTGGCCCTCTTTGAAAAAAGTTTGGACACCCCTGTCTTAAGGCGTGAGCATACCAAGAAATTTTGGACAATTTCATGCTCCTAACTTTGTGGGAACAGTTTGGGGACGACCCCTTCCTGTCCCAACATGACTGCACACCAGTGCACAAAGCAAGGTCCATAAAGACATGGATGAGCGAGTTTGGGGTGGAGGAACTTGACTGGGCTGCTCAGAGTCAGACAATACACCTTTGAGATGAATTAGAGTGCAGACTGTGAGCCAGACCTTCTCTCCAACATAAGTGCCTGACCTCACAAATGCACTTCTGGAAGAATGGTCCAACTTTCCCATAGACACACTCCTAAACCTCGTGGACAGCCTTCTCAGAAGAGCTGAAGCTGTTATAGCTGCAAAGGTTGGGCCAACTCAATATTGAACCCTACGGACCAAGACTGGGATGCCATTAAATGTCATGTGGGTGCAAAGGCAGGCGTCCCAATACTTTTCTTAACATAATGTATGTTGGTATGATTCTGCTACATCCTTGATAGAGTATCCTCATAGAAAACTGTTCCAAATGCTTGCAAAATTTCTGGAAAATCAATAAAAATCACTGAAACAGAAAATCCACTCTGTCATATAATCAATAGATATGCATAACCTGCCCCATGTGAAGTGTGGTTGTAAAGGGGTCGTTTAGACCCTTTATTAGATCACACTGGGGTCCCGTTACAGCTGACTTCAGGCAGTGTGGCTATTTTCCCCTTACCGCTGTGACATCAACCCCATTATTATGGCATCAGTGTGGGCTGAACATTTGAGTAAACTGCCTGTACTGGGGATTTACAAAGTGAGCTGATGAAAAGGTTTAAACTCTGTTTCACATTGATGCAATTTGGCATGCAATTTCAATCGGCGGCAATGGCAGCATCCAAATCTGTGCTACGCCGCAACGATTCCTAAAAGTAGTTTCTGTACCACTTTTGGCGATTTCGGGGGGTGCGATTTCCATTGACATATGTGCAGAAACCCGCACAGATGTCTCTGAAATTGCCCCCGAAGTTGGGACTGACATTCCCGCAGTCATTGTAAACCAAGACAAAGCAAATCCTCAGACCCAAATACTCATCCTTACCCAATACCATCACTTGTAGGTTTAATGAATCTGCCCAATTGTGTCTCAGATGATTGTTTAATTGAATGTATTGCTATGCTGTGCCAGTTGTTATGTTAGAATATTGAAAACTGAACGCCAGGAAAACTGTTATGTACACAAATGAAATTCATATACAGGAGCTGTTTTATCTACCAAAGAATTTTTATTTCTGCCTATCTAGTTTTTACATCTATACAGCTCTGTTACACAGCAAAGCTCTTTCTGGCAGAGAAGGAGACTTGATTTTTCTCTACTGCAGTTCAATAACACTAATGCCACGTACACACGACCGGTTTTCCCGTCGGAATAAACTCTGAAGGTTTTTCCGACGGAGTTCCACTGAAACTGTCTTGCGTACACACAATCACACGAAAGTCCGACCGTCAAGAACGCGGTGCCGTACAACATGTACGACGGGACTAGAAAACGGAAGTTCAATAGCCAGTAGCCAATAGCTTCCGTCTCGTACTTGCTTCAGAGCATGCGTCATTTTTGGTCTGTCGGAACAGCATACAGATGAGCGGTTTTCCCCGATAGGAATTGGTCCCGTCAGAAATATTTAGAACATGTTATTTTTCTAGGTCCACAGAATTTTCTACGTAAAAAGTCAGATGAGGCATACACACGAGCGGAATATACGATGAAAATCTTCCGTCTGACTTCTTCTGTTGGACATTCCGCTCGTGTGTACACGGCATTACAGGTCGTATCGCTCTACCCAGCATGTGAAAGGAGAAGCGGCAGACCAATGAATGCATCTCTCTGTCACTCTCATCTCTCCTCCAGTCAGCATGCTCCTTGTCAACACATTTGCATGCAGCACACCTTATTAGAGCCCAGTTCTGTCCTTCCTCTCCGGAGTCTAAGCTCTGCTGAAAGAGGTTAATACCCAATCACGTACAAGTAATTATTACTCTACTTGCATTGAAATATAATGGTTTATTAGAGGAGAAGTATAGCCAAAGCTATTTTGGTTATGTTTCTCCTATGGATCATGGGACTTCAGTTCGTTCTGCACTCCTCTGACTCATTTTCAGACAACAGCAGGCTAAAGCCCTCTGTGAGTTTACGTCACTCAGCTGATCCAGGCTTGGGAAAGACTTTACAGATGGGATCCACCCAGATGCCTGGACCAATAACTAGATTAGCCTCTCAGTGAGTGACTGAGAGCCTGAGCCTGCCACTCCCAGCCCTTCCACAGCTTGTCACTCCAGTGAGCATTGGAGGGGCAGAGCAGAGAGCCATTGGATGACAGTTACCAGCTCTTTGCAGGCTGAAGACCAATGGCGGCTGGTGTTTTCTGGCTGGCCTCAAACCAACCCCTACTCCTACAGATCCTGGGGATCTTTCTTCCCACCAGCTCCTATCAGATTTGAAATCAGCATGGCTGTGCATTGCTCTGCCCACACAGCCATTTCAAAAACTACAAGCCCCATTTGCCACCATGGCCAACTAACTGTAGGTCTCAATGTAGCACAAGTGCAGGGATTTCACTGCACTTATAATCCATTGATATGCGGGATCTCCGCATTCGCACTTATAATCAATTGACATGCGGGATCTCCGCATTCGCACTTATAATCCATTGACATGCGGGATCTCTACATCCAGTTTGCAATACCAGGAGATTTTGACTGCTTCTCTGTGGAGCCGGTTCATATATCTCCGCAGTGGGTCTCTATAGAACCGGTTCATATATCTCCGCAGCAGGTCTCTATGGAGCCGATTCACATATCTCTGCAGCGGGTCTCTATAGAGCTGGTTCACATATCTCTGCAGCGGGTCTCTATGGAGCTGGTTCTTATATCTCTGCAGCGGGTCTCTATGGAGGTGGTTCATATATCTCTGCAGCGGGTCTCTATGGAGCTGGTTCATATATCTCTGCAGCGGATCTCTATGAAGCTGGTTCACATATCTCTGCAGCAGGTCTCTATGAAGCTGGTTCACATATCTCTGCAGCGGATCTCTATAGAGCCGGTTCACATATCTCTGCAGCAGGTCTCTATGAAGCCGGTTCACATATCTCCGCAGCAGGTCTCTATGAAGCTGGTTCACATATCTCTGCAGCGGATCTCTATAGAGCCGGTTCACATATCTCTGCAGTAGGTCTCTATGAAGCCGGTTCACATATCTCTGCAGCAGATCTCTATGAAGCCGGTTCACATATCTCTGCAGCAGATCTCTATGAAGCCGGTTCACATATTTCTGCAGCGGGTATCTATAGAGCTGGTTCACATATCACCCCACTGGGTCTCTATGGAGGCGGTTCAAATATCTCTGCAGCGGGTCTCTATGGAGGCGGTTCACATATCTCTGCAGTGGGTCTCTATGACGCCAGTTCACATATCTACGCAGCAGGTCTCTATGGAGCCAGTTCACATATCTCTGCAGTGGGTCTCTATGAAACCGGTTCACATATCTACGCAGCGAGTCTCTATAGAGCCGGTTCATATATCTCCGCAGCAGATCTCTAGGGAGCCGGTTCACATATCTACGCAGTGGGTCTCTATGGAGCAGGTTCACATATCTCCGCAGCGGTTCTCTATGGTAGTGTTTCTCAAATCCAGTCCTCAAGGCACCCCAACAGGTCATGTTTTCAGGCTTTCCATTATTTTGCACAGGTGATTTGATCAGTTTACTGCCTTAGTAACTACCACAGCCGTTTCATCTGAGGGAAATCCTGAAAACATGACCTGTTGGGGCGCATTTATGACTGGAGTTGAGAAACACTGCTCTATGGAGCCGGTTCACATATCTCCGCAGCAGGTCTCTATGAAGGCTGTTCACATATTTCCACAGCAGGTCTCTACAGAGCTGGTTTACATATCTCTGCAGTGGGTCTCTATGGAGCCGGTTCACATATTTTTGCAGCGAGTCTCTCAGGGCCGTCTTTAATATTGATTGGACTCTGGGCAAAATTTTTCTTAGGGCCCCCCTCCCCCCATGCAATTTCACTCTCCACCTTCTCTGAGACATACAATAAATAGCAGCTAGACTTAAAATCAGTTTACTGTATCAGATCAGGCAGCGATTGTGATTGGTTGCCAGAGGTTACAGCATATCATTACTGCTCACTGACTGGTTGCTAGAGGTTACAGCACTCCTTAAGGCTCACTGATTAGTTGCTAGAGGTTACAGCACATTTCTGCTTGTTGATTGGCTGCTAGAGATTGCTGTACAGTAATACTGCTCACTGGTTGCTATAGGTTACAGTACATCTTCTCCTCACTGCAGGGGGGCATGATATACCTATGAATGCTGCCTTTATTTATATATCAATACAGTTGGCCTCAGCTATTTACATATGCATGTCAATGCTATTTACATATGAATGCCAGTATTTACATGTAAACACAGGTCTGCAGGTGAGTCATCTGTACACAACAATAGGGCAGAGCTGGGCAGCATTAGTAGCAGCACAGGAGTAAAACTTCAAGTGAATGTAAACTGGGATAGTTGGCAAGTATGAGGCAGCTGCTTTGGGCCCCACAACAATGACAGGGCCCAGGGCAGCTGCCCCTTTTGCCCTGCCTTAAAGACGGCCCTGGGGTCTCTATGGAGCCAGTTCACATATCTCTGCAGCAGGTTTTGCAGAAAAACGCTGTGCGCCTTTTGGTCCGTTTCAGGTCCGAATTCAGACCAAAATTCAGGCTGAAATTGGACCTTAAATGGTGAACCAGCACGCCCTGGACCCCTGTTGTGAGCTGCATTCGGCTCATATGTGAACTGAGCCTTAATCTATGTGAACTGAGCCTTAATCGCAGTTACAATGCTTTCAGGCTTCCATGTAAAAAAGGTAATAAATGCACATTTTTACTTTTTGCAAATGGGTGCATTTAGGGTCCATTGCAGTGCTTTTTTCCTGCATCAAAAAAGCCTGGAAAGTAGGTTATACGGGTTCCAGTGGCATAGTTCCCACCAGTGCAGTGTGTTCCAGTGCTTTTCAGTTCCACTAAAAAAAAGTACAACATGCTGATTTTTTCCGGCACAGAACTGTACTAGAATACAGCAAAAAGCCCAAAAAAGGTGTTAAAAACACACATGCAGTAATACATCTGAAACACATCTAAAGGACATTTTGGTGGTGTGAACCGGCTCTTAAAATGTTTAATTTCTGTTTTAAACTGAAAAGGGTTGTTTTGCAAGGTGATTGTTTACAATCGCTTTATAATTATTTTTTTTAGCAAGAGGAGGAGCTGCAGACCCTTCCTTCCTTCCTCTTTTGAATGCAGTTGCAATGCTTTTCAGGCTGTAAAGCAAAAACAAAAGAAGAAATGCAAATGGATGTATTTGATATTTTTTGCAAAAGGTGGAGGTTTTTCTTTAATGGATACAGAGCTACAGACCCTTCCTTCCTCCTTTGATGCAGGCTTTAACCTGCCTGGCGTTACGATTATTTCGGATTTTAGGTGCTAAAAGCGGTACCATTATTTTGCATGAAAATTTGGCGTTTTATATTGTAGTCCTGTAATTCTTAGGAATAACTCTCTTAAATCTGTCCAAAGACATCCCGGGTATAATAAAGTTTGAAAAATGAAATCATAAATTATAATATAATAAATAATTATAAATAATTGTACCAAATAATAATATAACAATAATAAAAATGATTCAATAATGTAATCAAATCAAAAACACTGAAATTTGCTCAGTTGCAGAATTGTCGCTGTCATTACTTTTCAGTATTTGATGACGGATCTCCCCACAAATCACTATCCCTCAATTCTGCGAGTGATTCTAATTTATTATCGCTGTTTTCTAGTTGGTCTGAAATCATTTTTGATGTAAAGGGACAGTTTTGGTTGCTATGGACAATCTCCAGTTTACAGGCATAAAGAACAGTTTTTATAATATAAAACTACATGCAGGACACTGGGCAGACCACTAGGGACAAAGGGGATGTGAAATAATTACATACAGCAATGTAATCTGTAAGATTACATTATACTGTATGTAATGTGTGCGTTTCACTTTTTGAATTTGGCGCCGATCTCCGTCCCCGTGCGTCCCAGCGCTCTCAGGGAACGGAGATCGGCGATGTGATAGATCGAGCGAGACACGGCTCACTCGTACAGCGGGGAGACAACGCTGGATCCGAGGGAGAAGGTAAGTAAACCTCCTCCTGGATCCAACGATGCGGTCCCGAGTCTGGCTCGGGGTTACCGCTTTTGGTATAAAAATTCCACCCCGAGCCAGACTCGGGAAGACCGTCAGGGGGGTTAATGCAAAAAATAAATGAATACACACTTTTGCTTTTTGCGTATTTAAATTGGTTGTAGTTTTTTTTCTTCCCTGCAAGGTAAAGGCATAATTCGCTAGTACGCATGACATAATAGCACAAGCACATTATGTGAAACTTATCTGAAAACGAAGCCTTCCAGCGATGCGATGTCATCACTGGACACTGCTTCCAAGTTCGCTGATTCCGGCTCAGGGACTGGCACTGGCACGGGAGCCGCCAGTCGCGGCACAGGGCTCTGAAGAAATGGCACAGTTGGCCGTTCCTTCTGAGCGCATGTGCCAGTGATGTCACTGGTTGCATGTACGGTATTTCCTAAATGGCGCGCATTTAGGATATATTTACACTACCTATAGTTAAGCCTTATTATAGGCTTAGCTATAGGTAAAATTTAAAGATGAAATTTTACTTCCTCTTTAATGGATATTGCGTTAAAGACTCTTCCTTCCTGATTTGATCACGGCTGCAATGCCATGCAGACTGTAATACAAAAAAAAAAAAAAAATACACTTTTTCTTTTTGCAAATATGTGTATTTATAGAGGAACTGTCTGCTCACATAATTTGCAATAAAAACATCCTTGCCATTCTGAAGCTTCCCTCCAACCACTTTGCATATTATTTTATATATACTGTGATTCTGTACTTGCCAAATATGCTGCAGAAATCTCCCTCTACTGAGTCTGGCTGCAGCCATTTTAGCTGTGGGCAGCTGAAGCTGTTGCCTGATCACTTCCTGGATTTACAGAGGCACACCTCCAGCTCTGCAGCTCTCATTGGCCCTCTTATGCCTCACCCCCTCTCCCTTTCTGGCAAACTCTCAGAAGAGTGAGAGCTGATGCATGATGTCATAAGCCTAGGCTAATGACCAGACAAGAAACAGTGGGCTGTATAAGATATTTACTGGCAGAAAAAAAAAGTTTTACTATCCAAAGTTAAAACAACAAGGGCAGAAGATTTAATAGATGGAAAGTTGAAAAAAACGACTGAAGGTCTGCGTTAATATTTTTTGCAAATGGTGGAGCTTTCCTTTAATGGATACAGAGCTACAGACTCTTCCTTTCTCCTTTGAGCAATGCTATGCAGGCTGTAATGCAAATAAAAAATATTATTATTATTATTATTATTAATAATAATAATAATAATAATAATAATAATAATAATAATAAATTCACACTTTTGTTTTTTGCAATTGGGTGCACTTATTATTTTTTGCAAAAGGTTGAATTTTCTTTGAATGGATTTATTATTAATTTGTGTCTTATAAATATCCCTGGAGGCAAGCTTTAATAATAAGCATTGAGTATTATGGATTGGTTACTATTATTATTATTATTATTATTAAGTAGAGGGGTGACCCCCTCCCCCCAGACAAATTCTCCTTGCCAGTGATGAGTGTGGGAGGGAAGGAGTTAGGATGTAGAGGCTGTGCAGAGGTGTAGGTGTGAACTCACCCTTATAGCATTTGTTACTCCAACACTTCATATTCATGATATGAGTCTGCTATACCATGTACTTGTATAAAAAACATATCCTGTTTTCTTCCTATTGCTTCCTTTGTGTGAAATCCCTGGTGATTCTGCCAGTTCCCCTGCTTTCCTACCATGGTTAGTTCTCTAGCTATGCTGGGAACGCCAGTGTACTCTCCTCCAATGATCAGACATGTCCTGACACCCATTCGCCCATTCGCCTACCCTCCTTTCCCCCTCTGCACAGCCAACTACTGGGAAGCTACTGGGAAGCTCAGTGTTCTGCTGCTTCTCCTCCCCCCAGCTGTTATGCAGCTGAGGGCAGAGGAAATGTAGTGAACAAGGGAAATAAGGTATTTATAATGTTTTGTTTTTTTCCATCTATACAAAAATGTTTTGCCTTTCATTTCTATTTTAAACTGAATGGGTTGTTTTACAAGGGGATCATTTACAATCACTTTAATATTTATTTATTTTTTTTGCAAGAGGTGGAGCTGCAGACTCTTCCTTCTTTCTCTAGATTGCAGTTGCAATGCTTTGCAGGCTGTAATGCAAAAAAATAAATGCAATAATAATATTAATAATAATAATAATAATTTATTATTAACAATAATAATAATAATAGCAATTATCATTATGAATAATAATAATAATAATAATAAATAATAATGATAAATGCACACTTTTGCTTTTTTCACGCTTATTATTTTTTATTTTTTGCAAAAGGTGGGATTTTCCTTTAATGGATGTAGACCTTTAATTGATGTAGCATTATTTTGTGTCTTATCTCCCTGGAGACAAGCTTTAATAACCAGCATTGAGGATTATAGATTGGTTACCATAATTGTTGTTATTATTATTATTATTATGTAGAGGGGTGACCCCCCCTAGCAGACACATTCTCCTTGCCAGTGATGAGTGTGGCAGGGAAGGAGTTAGGATGGATGTAGGGGCTGTGCAGAGGTGTAGGAGTGTATTATTCACACTAGCTCAGGCATGAGGATCTGGAACACTTGTCACCAAGCATGATCTGAGCTTTCACCTGGGACCTCGCATTCCCAGCACCTCCACCAAAATACAGGACCCCCCTATCTCGCACCTCTAGTGTATTGGATGCAGCACAGAGAGGAGGGAAGCAGGTGGCATCGTCTGACTTGCTGGAGATCAGTGTGTAGTGTGGATCGCTGGGTCCTTTCTCATCCTCTCCCCCACAAGGCTCTGTCCATCTGGGTCCTGGATATACAATCGTGCCACAGGGCATTGACCAGGGAGGGTCGAGGGGTAACCTTGGATGCCCATCTCAGGAGGCTGGAAGACTGGATCCTACACCTATCGGAATCTGAAGCTCCATCTCCCTGCTCCAGCTGACAGGTACTGAATATTAGTCTTTATTTTAACGTGTAATGTCTACAGACAAAGTAGTGACCACAGCAGCTAATCAGGGATCACTGCTTTGATTTTTTTCTTTTTTTTTATTAGATATTGGATTTATTTATATTATACGCTCATGTTGCTGATGGACATTGCACTTGCATTGTGGTCCTAGTTGGATGCAGACTCTGTAATCCCTGAAGCTGGACACGTAACAAGCATCTGAAGTCTATTTGTTGTCTTGCAAATCAAAGATTTAGGATTAAATTAATTGCAACCTTTTTTTTTTTTTTTTAAGAACGTGTGCCATTGTTATAGCTGTGCATGCACTTAATTGCGGCTTGGCTGAGCATTGCATTGTGTTGCAAAAGGAATTATTTGCAGGCATTCTAATACATGTGCATCCGATAAATAGTGCCCATTGAGGGTGGCTGTGCCATTCTTGGGCTATATACCAGCATTCATATGCAGCAGGTGTCTGTAAATGCATGCAACTCTATTAGCGGGATTTCAGCACCTCGGACAGCATCCCCATAGAAGTTTATGGGTCTCTATCAGTCTCTCTACAGCCAGAGCAGTGCCAGTGCTTTCCTCTTACAACATTGGAATCCTCACTTGCTTGCTGCTAGCATTTGATGTGCCTGGCCATACATTGGGAGATGAAAGCAAGCATTGAGAATTGCATAAGACATACATGATCATTTTTTGCAAACCCTTATTGCCTGCTCTTGGCACGCTTCTCTACTTGATCGATTTTCCTTTCTGATCAATAGAAATAATCAATCTGTAGTCAACAATGCAATTGATTGACATGCTACACACGGGAAACGGATTTCGATCAATGTTTAGAAAATACGACTATAAGTAGTTGATCGTTCTTCTGTTTCTACCATGCAAAGTCATAACCTGATTGATCAAAATATAATCAAATTCATGACCAAAGCATTTGAATGCTGCTGATTGATGTAAAAATGATCAATGGATTCAGTTTGGTCGACTCTGAAGGGAAGGGAAGTTATGGCTAAGCGATTTTTTTGCCAATTTGATAATTTTGATTTTTCGGATAATAACATCGAAGTGTGTATAGCCAGCAGCAAACATTTTGTGAATAGCAGTTCAAACAAGGTTTTTGGCTGCCTTTTGTATCATTCATTTAATGCAGCGTTTTCCAATCTCGTTCCCTTAAGTACCCCTGCAACAGGCCATGTTTTGGGAATTTCCCTTAGATAAAATAGCTTCAATGAATTCCAAGGCATTGACGTTAATTTAAAGCACCTGTGCGAGATGAAGGAAATCCTGAAACCATGGGGGTACTTGAGGACTGAGGTTGGGAACCACTGATTTGATGAATCATTATAGAAATTGGCAACATTTGGCACATTGCAAGAAAAAAGGGTACATGACATTGGGAATTCAGTAATGACTAGGAAATTTTGTTGTCAGCAGTCTTTCAAGGGAATGGTGGTCATGATGATGCTATTACAACTGACATACCTTGAAGTCAGCCATGAGATCTGCAAGTATGTGAAAAGCTGTAGAGTATCCTTGGATGGACAGCTCTCTAACAAGCACTGATAGCAGGCGAGAGTCATATTCTCAACCCCTTGATGGGGGATCCTTATGCTCTTCTTGGCTAAATTAATACACATACGCAGCCCACACATGTTAAAAGCCTGTCCTCCCTCTTCTACAAAAGTGGAAACAGGTGAAGATTGCTTGTGGATTAATTTTTCCACCATGTTAGAAAATTACTTTGTTTTACACTGAGCTCTTTCATTGGCGAGAAGAAGTCATTTTGGTTAAGTTAGAACTTGGCTTGATTGTTGCAAGCAATGCTTGAGTCTGTAGCATTGTCTCCTTTTTGATGGGCTGCATCTGGCCATCCTTAGAGCACAAGCATCAAAAGAGGGAACTCAATACATTTCTAATGCCCACCAAGTGCTCCCCAGATGGCTGAGCCTACAGAGATGAATGTCTACCAAGTGCTAACTAGATGACTGAACCCACAGAAATTAATGCCTACCAAGTGCTCCCCAGATGACTGAACCTACAGAAATGAATGCCTACTAAGTGCTCCCCAGATGACTGAACCTACAGAAATGAATGCCTACCAAGTGCTCCCCAGATGACTGAACCTACAGAGATGAATGCCTACCAAGTACTCCCCAGATGACTGAACCTACAGAGATGAATGGCTACCAGGTGCTCCCTAGATGACTGAACCTACAGAGATGAATGCCTACCAAGTGCTCCCCCAGATGATGAGTGAACCTACAGAGATGAATGCCTACTAAGTGCTCCTCAGATGACTTCTTATGATAAAAAACCTTCTGTGTGTAGAAGCCCCCCCCCCCGCACCCCCCTTATTACCTACCTGAGCTCCTTCTCTCTCCAGCGATAGCCATGATCCCCTCAGCCATCCAGTGAACTCCTCCTGATTGGCTGAGACAAAGCAGTGGCGCTATTGGCTCCCGAGGCTGTCAATCAAAGTCAGCCAGCCAATCAATGGAGAAAGGGGTGGGGCCAAGTTGGGCTCCATGTCTGATTGTATACATGGAGCTCTGACTGGGCTTGGGTGACCCCTGTAGCAAGCTGCTGCCTGAGGGGCACTCAAAGGAGGGAGGGACTAGGAGCAGCAAAGAGGGACCTGAGAAGAGGAGGATCCAGGCAGCTGTGTGCAAAACCAACTGCACAGAGGAGGTAAGTATAACATGTTTGTTATGTAAAAAAAATCACTTTAACTTAAAGAGATGAACCAAATGGCACTGAGCAGTGGGAGAACTGGTGCCTACAACCTCAGAGTGTTGACTTCATATCCAACATGGGATATCTACAACATCACCTAAAGTATAATACTTGACCTTAGATCAGTGGTCTCCAAACTGTGGACTGGGGCTGGATGTGGCCCTTTGCTTGCTTTTATTCACCATTTCATTTACTGGCACCAGCAAAAGGGCACAATTTCTAACAATGAAACCAGTGATGGGGCACAGTTCCTCCCGACGACACCAACAATGGGGACCAATGACGCCAATGATGGGGCACAATTCCTCCCAATGATAGCAATGACGGGGTACAATTCCTACCAATGACACCAAAGATGGGGCACAGTTCCTCCCACTGACACCAACAATGGGGTCCAATGACACCAATGACGGGGCACGATTCCTACTAATGACACCAATGATGGGGTATAATTCCTACCAATGACACCAACTATGGGGCACAGTTCCTCCCATTGGCACCAACAATGGGGTCCAATGACACCAATGGTGGGGTATAATTCCTCCCAAATGACACAAACCATGGGGCACAATTCCTCTTACTGACATCAATGGGACATTGGTGTCAGTTGATGGGACAATGATGGAGTAAACAATGATGGGACATTGTTTACTCCAACTAATGCTGGGGCATTTTCTAATCCTGACGGCCACAGTCCAGCCCCCCTGAAGTCTAAAGGACAGTAAACTGTCCCTTTGCGTTGAAGGTTTGGAGAATGTCTTGGATCACTGCCACCAATGGGACATTGGTGGCAGTTGATGGGACAATGATGGAGTAAACAATGATGGGACATTGTTTACTCCAACTAATGCTGGGGCATTTTCTACTCCTGACGGCCACAGTCCAGCCCCCCTGAAGTCTGAAGGACAGTAAACTGTCCCTTTGTATTGAAGGTTTGGAGAATGTCTTGGATCATCCTCAGGTGTATGGTGATCTGTCTATCCTCCTAATAATTGCACACCACAAAGACTGGCTATGAGTCCACTCTTCTTAGATATCTAGAAGCAGCGTATGCACGGAAAAAGGGAATAGAGGTCATTCCCATTGTCCATTGGGGAAAAAAACAAAAACAATGGCTGTTGGTGGGTTAAATAGCTTTTTCCCAATGGGAAATTCTCCAGGTGATAACGAGGACCTCCACATCTTGTGAGTGCTTGTTGTTGCTTGGGAGTTAACCCTTCCACTACCTAGTGGTTGAAAGTGATGCTTCAATCATTCGTACCGCTGGAGAGTATTGGGGCATGCAGAGCTGGCCTTGTTACAGGGAACAAATTATTCACACGATGGGTAAATGAGTGGCAACTCATATTTAATTCATCATCACCATTTAGCTTAGACTATAATCTGTCATGGGTTGTCTCTAATACAAGTCTTCGCTACGTGCCACGCACTGCATACAAATTTTAACAACAGTCTGCCTACTTATGCAAAAAAATCTCATTTATCTCCAAAAATGTGAAAGCGTATACCAATCCATCAGACCCTTTACAATGCCTATAAACAACTTGCCATTCATGGGCATGCAGCAGAGGAAATAAATAAATAATTAAATAAATAAATAAACAAGGTCAAATTCCCAAAAGCTATTTATCAGATTTTTTTTTTTTTTTTTAAATATCTGTAATTATTGCAGTCTATTTCCACAGGGCTTGTAGCAACATTCTATCCTAATTGCTCCATGTGCTTTCTTAATTATATTTCTCAAATGGTTATCAAGGATTAGTTAAAAAAAAAGGGGCTGTGGGTTTATTGTAAAAAAAATTGAAAAGTTGTGTTTTTTTTTATTTATTTTTTTATTGCTGACATTCAATGTAAACGTGAAGAATAATGTCGAAATTTGATTGAGTTTTCTTGGAAGCTAAAGCAGCAAGACGAATGTGCGACGGGGGGGAAAAAAAACAACCTCATAATAACATTGCAGTGCTATTAAAGGCAGGATGAGCGGAGGCACTTCGTTCCAACACACATCAGCGTTGGATGGGGCTGCTGTTTGGAGCGTGTGATCTTGAAAACATTTCAAAGTAAGCAGCCCAAGCTAGGAAAATGTGGGTTAATATCTTCTTATTGGTTTTTGAAAGCCCCAATAGACAGGGATATTTGTAGCAGATGATGTGCGGGATCAGGGGTATTATGATACGCTGGGAATGTGCACTTGTGTTGGATGAGCGTAATGCTTAAATGCATTAAGACAATGGAGGTGATTCGGTGAAGGAGTCATTTTCAACCTTGCTTAAAAGATTTGCCCTACTTGAAGAAAAAGCTTTGCAGATCTGAAATAGTTAAAGCAAGATCTGTGAAAAAAAAAAAAACTATAGGTGGTATTATGTAATATTATGAATGCCATACTCATGCTTAAAAATTCAACTCCAGGCAAGTGACCCAAAACCAGAAATGTTATTTATTGCAGCGTACCAATCATTAGATGTGCTGGCTGCATTCGTTTCCATTTTTTTAGGCTTATTTCCAGCAGCGACTGGTAAAATAGGTGGTGCAGCCCCCTAATCTCAGGACTCATCGTTTTTTTTTAACCAATTGCCAACCGATGCACGCCGATATGCTTCGGCACAATGGCAGCGGTGGGCAAATGAGCGTACCTGTACGTCCCCTTTAATTGGCGGGGCTAGCGAGCGCCTGCCACGTACAGCGTGACCGTGCCCGCGGGACTGACAGGCTCGATATCAGCCGATCTCCCGGCGATCGTGTCACGGAGCCGCAGAATGGGGAAGTGCCTATGTAAACAAGGCATTTCCCCGTTTTGCCTAGTTAAATGGCAGAGATCACCGCTCCCTGTCATCGTGAGCGTTGATCGCTGTCATGTGATTGGTAGCCCACCCCCCCCCCCCCCCACAGTTAGAATCACTCCCTAGGACACACTTAACCCCTTCATCGCCCCCCTAGGGGTTAACTCCTTCCCTGCCAGTGTCATTTATACAGTAATCAGTGCATTTTTATAGCACTGATCGCTGTATAAATGACAATGGTCCCAAAATAGTGTCAAAAGTGTCCGATGTGTCCGCCATAATGTCGCAGTCATGATAAAAATCGCAGATCGACGACATTACTAATAAAAAACGAATGAATAAAAATGCCATAAAACTATCCCCTATTTTGTAGACACTATAACAGGGATATGCAATTAGTGGACCTCCAGCTGTTGCAGAACTACAATTCATATGAGGCATAGCAAGAATCTTAGAGCCACAAGCATGACAGCCAGAGGCAGATGCATGATGGGACTTGTAGTTTAGCAACAGCTGGAGGTCTGGTAATTGCATATCCCTGCACTATAACTTTTGTGCAAACCAATCAATATACGCTTATTGCGATTTTTTTTATTATTATTTTTTTTTTACCAAACATATGTAGAAGAATACGTATCGGCCTAAACTAAGGAACAAATTCTTTTTTTTATATATAATTTTGGGGGATATTTATTATAGCAAAAAGTTAAAAAAAATGCTTTTTTTCCCAAAATTGTCGCTCTATTTTTGTTTATAGTGCAAAAAATAAAAACCGCAGAGGTGATCAAAATACCACCAAAAGAAAGTTCTATTTGTGGGGGAAAAAAGGGCGTCAATTTTGTTTGGGTGCAACGTCGCACGATCGCGCAATTGTCAGTTAAAGCAATACAGTGCCGAATTGCAAAAAAGTGCTCTGGTCAGGAAGGGGGTAAAATCTTCTGGGGCTGAAGCGGTTAAGCACATTTTATTACTCTAAGAGCAGTAAGGATGTGGAATTCCCTTCCACAGGCGTCAATTTTGGCACAGAGAGTTAAAAATTTAGAAAAACTATTAGATAAGCACCTGAACGATCACAACATACAGGGATATACAATGTAATACTGACATATAATCACACACATAGGTTGGACTTGATGGACTTGTGTCTTTTTTCAACCTCACCTACTATGTAACTATGATTAGAGCCTGAGGCTCTAAATGGCTTCAAAAAGGTTGGACTCGGGGCACAGAGCACTGTGCCTGAACCTACCCACTTGTGACATTAGCGAATCAATATTCGCTATTGTCTTCCGGGTTCTCATCCTGGCCAATCAGTACAGGAGGCGGATCTTAAGACCCGATTAGTCGGGAGGAGAAGCCGGGAATTTGCGACGTGGATGGAGTAAGTGTGGACCTGGCAGGGGTTCTTTTTCTTTGGCAACAATAAATAGAGAACCAGCTGCCACTGCTTGTTTCCTGTTTGCACCTGGCAGTCTGGCCAGTAGCACACCACCTGTATAAGGCCCCTTTCACGCTGGGGCGGTGAGTGTGTCGGCGGTAAAGCGCCGCTATTTTTATCGGCGCTGTACCGTCAATTTCACGGCGCAATTCGGCCGCTAGTGGGGCACTTTTACCCACGCTAGTGGCCGAGAAATGGTTCAAAACCAGCCGCAAATGGGTTAGAACCACCGCAAAGTGCTATGCTGGCGGTATAGCCGCGCTGCCCCATTGATTTCAATGGGCAGGAGCGGTTTAGGAGTGGTGTATACACAGCTCATTCACCGCTCCAAAGATGCTGCTAGCAGGACTTTTTTTAGCATCCTGCCAGCGCACCGCTCCAGTGTGAAAGCCCTTGGGGGGGTTTCACATTGGAGACACAGCAGCGGCTCTTATGGGGGGGTTTTCCGGCGCTATTTTTAGTGCTGTAGCGCCTGCAAAGCACCCCAGTGTGAAATGGGTCTTAGAGTGCCCCCACTCAGGCTGAAGGAGAACAGGGGGCACAGCAGCATTGTCAGCCTGCGGGGGAAGGGGGAGGGTGTGTTAAAGTGGTAGTAAACAGCAGATTTAAGAAAAAATCCCCTGCAAGGCAATGTCATAATGTGCTAGTATGCATTACATGCTAGCATAATTATGAGAGACTTACCTTAAAACAAAGCCCTGTCCCCACTGAGGGGGCTTTCATCTTCATCCGGTCTACCTTCCAGGTTTGCTTCCTCTGCCTACATGAGTGGCCGGGGGGCGCAATGACATCACTCCCGCGCATGAGCCCGGGAGCCACCGTTTACGGCACGGAATCTGAAGGTCCAGTGCGGTATGCTGGACCTTCAGAGCGCATGCGCCAGTGACGACACCGGCTGCATGCACTCTTAATATATCTCCTAAACAGTGCAAGTTTAGGAGAAATTCACAGTACCTACGAGTGAGCCTTATTAAAGGCTAACCTGTAGGTATAAGTGGCAAAGCTGAGTTTACTACCACTTTAAATGTACTAGCAGATTTAAATACACTAACAAGACAAACTCCAGCTCACACTTTATAATCAGTTACAGCAAATACTTTTTTTTGTTCCTTTTGGGATAAAGGTTTTACATAAATAAAAGCTGAAAATTGTAAGAACCCTGGTAAGTGTTAAATGGTTTATCGCATTCCTGTGAACTGATACATCTGGAAGAAAGCTTGTTCTTTTGAAACACAACAGACTTACTGGCTGAATCGCCAGATGAAAATAGAAGAGAGGAAGCCCAAAAAAAGGAAACAAATGCAGCCATCACATCGAAGAATTGCTAAGCTGCAATATAATAAATGTTCGCTTTTTGAGTCTAATACAGTGGAACATCGGTTTACGAGTAACGCAGTTAACGAGCGCTTTGAAAGACAAGCAACTTTTTTTTTTTTTTTTTTTTTATTCTGTCTCGCAAAACTAGCAGAATTCAATCAAATGGGCGGTGCAGTACCGCATTTGGTGGGGACATAAGGGAGACTCAGAACGGTTCGGAGCCGTTCCGAAATACTCGGAATGACTTGTAAATACTCCTTTCCCGAGCCTTTCAGAGGCTTTCTGAGTTCAGCCTAGCTGTCCCCGAGTATTTCCGAGGCTCTCCGGCGCCCCCCACACTTCTGGCCACATGCGGTATTGCATGTAATAGATGTCAATGTGGAATGAATTATCTTAGTTTCCATTGACTTCTATGGGGAAACTCGCTTTGATATGCGAGTGCTTTGGATTACAAGCATTCTCCTGGAACGGATTATGCTCTTAATCCAAGGTTCCACTGTACTGCTGTAACCACTTACCGACCGCCTCCTGTAGCTATACCACTACAGTGCAACTCGGCTGCACAGGATCATATATGTATACATGATTGGCATTTCATTCGCTACAGCACAAGATGGTCAGCAGGTCCCCCCCCCCCCCCCCACACACACACAGTATTGGAATATATATATATATATATATATATATATATATATATATATATATATATATATATATATATATTGTTTTCATGCAGTCTTTTTTCATTTATGTAATAAAAAATTAAATACATAGTGGTGATCAAATACCGCCAAAAGAAGCCATGTCTGGCAAAGGGAGGGCACCTGTTTTTTTTTTTTTGCTGCAAAAAAAGAAACATTTGCCGGTTTTACCCCTCCCCCAGCTTGTGATCAGACAGAGAAAGGAATATCAGAAGATTGATGAACACATCTCTTTGTCACTCCTGGTACCATACATTAGCATATAAACATTGGAACACAACTGACTGGCTCCGTGTGCTGCTGATTCCTCTCCTGTCTGAGCTCTGCTGTGTATGGGATTGCAAGAGGTTGGTACCATGTCAGATTCCGATAATAACATTTCTTTGGTGTATTCATTGATACATAGTTGCCTTATAACAAAGGGAAGACACATTAGGGAGAGATGCTGGTGCTGCTCATCCCAATATAGGCAGAGAAATTGGGAAGACTTCCCCAAGGGGGGTTTTAGGCAACTAGATGTAGAAAATGAAAAAGGTGAACGTTGGGTAAAGAATAACAATTGCTTTATTGAAAGGTGAAATAGGTTATAACATGAGTGTTAAAATATGAGCTTGAATGGGAATATAGTTGCCTTATTTCCTTTCTTTTTCAATCTATCTGGAGTTCCGCTTTAAAGTGTTACTAAACCCAGGACTCTGCATTCACTATATCTGGTCTCCCACAGTACACAGGACATGGAAATACAATTATTTTAGTAAATATAAACGGCTAAATACAGTACTTTTTCTCATCAGCAGTATATAGCAGTCTTGTGACTTCTATCAGTGTCTGGTTAAACTTGTAGGAGGAGTTTTCATTCTACTCTGACTGTCCTATGAGGCTGCACAACCCCTGACCCTCTGTCTGCACCGTGCTGATTGGCCCTGTGCTGATCACATGCACTCTTCCAAGAAAAAAAAAACCCCTAGCAATACACACCAAACTGAGCATGTGCAGCTTCCCCCCACCCAAAAATCTGTTCTATCAGGAGATGGTTTGGGGATTGTGGAAGAAGGGGAGGACTGTGCATATAGGATCAAACAGCCTTTTTACACAATGATTAACCCCTTAGGTTCCACGGTGAGTGTAACAAGCATGCTTTACTGCATCTACAGACTGATTTTACTGTTGTGGGTTTAGTAACACTTTAAGCTAACATCAGGAACGGAAAGTGCGCCAGTTTGCAACGCTAAGGCTGGATTCACACCTATGCATTTTTAGTGCTTTTTGCATTTTGCAGATTTGCACTACAGTCCATTTAACATGGTTTCCTATGGAACACGTTTTGTAGTGCAAATCTGCAAAATGCAAAAAGCACAAAAAATGCCATAGGTGTGAATCAGGCCTTATTGTCTGAAATTGGAGAATTGAATGTGCACTCACTGCCTCCATCAAAAAAGCAGGAAATCTGTTCCACCTTCCTCACATCTGTTAAAAATGAAACTGGTCCGATATAAAAGGCACAGATTAATACAGCTACTGTATATATTCATTATTAAATCATCACATGTATTTTTAATGAAACACGTGTAAGAACCTGAAATTGATTTAGCATCAGCCTTTGCAACCTACTGTTCAGCAGCATGCAGAATGGAAGAAGAAGGGGCAGGACAGAAAGCCAATCAGATGTGCTGCATAAAAATGCAAGGAGCATGCTGATTTGAGGAGAGAGCAGAGTGAGCTGACATATTACCTCATTAGTCTGCTGCTGCTCCTTCACTGTCCTGTCAACTGGCTGGGAATGGGGAAATGACACCACTGTGTTCCTTCTGCGGGCTATAACTGTTAGGGTTCATTTACAGTTGTGGACAGTCTCCGAGAAGCTATCTATGGTGGATCACTTTTCAGAGAGCGGTACAGGAGCAGATGACAGGGTAATATAATTATGTTATGGGGGAGAATTAGAAAAACAGACTGACAGACTGTCTATGTTGTGGGCTGATCTTCCACAATTACTGCATGACCATTTACATGTGAACGGCCGCGAATAGCTGCAGGAGCTGCCAGCCTCTCATTGCATTAAATGGGGCTTTCTGTCCACGGCTAATTACAGGAGTGACGGAACGTCTTGGCACCCCACTTGGGTGCTTACGCCAAACAGTGCCTCCTGCTCTCCCAAACCCTTCCAGCAGACCGAGAGCTAATACCAGCCTTTTTACCCCAATCATCGTACACAGACAAAGATGTTTAGGTAGAACCAAACGAATGACTGTTTATTGAACAGAAATACAGGTTTTGATACACTTCAAATGTAGGTCAGTCACCACATGAACAATAACACTAAATATTACCCAAAATATCACACAATGGTTGAATAACGAGGTAAAGTTGACGCAAGGCTAATTCCATCATGTAGGACCCTCCAAGAGTTGGCCACATTAGCCAACAGACAGAAACAATAGGTGACTCAATCGCCCCCCCCCTCCCCCTTTCTGACCTGCCAGGCTGCATGCCCGGATAAAGGTCTGGTATGGATATTGAGTGGACCCCACGCTGTTCTTTTCTTTTTTAACCAGCCCTATTTTTTGTTATCTCTCAATTGTCAGCAGGGAAATTCATTGACATCTGGTGGCTCATCGGTTGTTAAGAAAGCCGTGGTTGGCTTCTCCGCTCTGCTCTTTAACATCCAGTGTACATTGCACCCTGATTGGACAAAGCTTTGCCAGATCAGGGCACAGAATGCACTGTGCAGTGCTCAGGGCATTGCAGGGTGTCTGTGGGGGGGGGGGGGGGGGGGGGCGAACACCCGGTGAACACCCTACAAATTTGGGTGTATGGCAAACGTCTGAACGGAAAAATGTTCGGTCCAAACTGATGCTTGGGTCGAACCATTCGCCCATCCCTATGTTCCATCTAGAGGGACTCACAAAGGAGTACAGGATGGAGAAGGAGCAGAAATTAGCTACCCCTGACCTTCATCCTGCAGGTCAGTAGCTCAAGGTTGAAAGGCCGTTTGGGCCTGGTCTGGAGAGACCCCTTCTGGGGGACTCACAGGATTTCACTGGGGATGATGGTTGAACTCCATTGTTCTGTGTTTATGGCACTGAAGTTCTCTGTACTGTGACTGCTGTAAGAGTCTAGGAGGGAGGAGCCGAGCCTGTGACATCATGCCGAATGTGCCGAATGTGCCGTATGTGGTAGTGAACCAGCTAGAGATATTGCTCTTTTGATTCTGTCATTTTGAAAGATACGGCATACACTATGTTTGTGCCTTTCTGCCTTGTATGATATGTGAGCTAAGTCAGTGGAGAGCTTTGGCAACTGTATGGGATGGATGACTTGTGTTAACCAAGGAGGATACGAGAGGTGTGTTTGGGTTAAAGATTGATGAGCGTGTTGGTAATTTAATTGAGGTGAGCAGGCCCTTCATCTGGTGATGGATGTGCACCGTGCACGAAGAGTGAAGACACTTGGTGTTTTGTTAAATAATTTTCTTCACAGTTTTTTTTATATTACCTGGAAGTTGCTGGATATATGTTTAATGCTCAGTTTTGTGGGACTTTGAACTATTTGTAGGTTATTGATTTAGGCGCTACACTGAATTTATTAGAATGGGAATAGGTCACTCCTGACCAACACATTGTAGGTCTGTGATCCATACAAGGCAGTAGTTCATAATCCTGTCCTCGAGAACCCCCAACAGGCCATGTTTGCAGGTTTTCCTTTATCTTGCACAGGTGCTGTAGCCTCCCTGGCGGTAAGATTATGTCAGATTTTTGCGCCTCAAAGCGCTACAGTTGTTTTGCATAGAAATTTGGTGTTTTATATTTTAGGCCTGTAATTCTTAGTAATAACACACTTAAATCTGTCCAAACAAGAGTCTAGTAAATACCCCGGGTATGATAACGTTTAAAACACTAAATCATAAATTATAATATAATAAATAACTATAAATAATTATAAAAAATAATAATATAATAAAATGAATTCCCCCACGATTCATTATCGCTCAATTCTGCAAGTGCTCTAATTTACTATCGCTGTCTTCTAGCTGGTCACAAAACTATTTTCACTTTTGGTTGCCATGGACAATCTCAAGTTTCCAGAAATAACTGTATATATAATATAAAACAGCATGAAGGGCACTAGACAAAGCACTAGGGACAAAAGGGAGGTGAAATGATTTCATACAATAATGTAATCTGTAAGATTACAGTGTACTGTATGTGTTATGAATTTTGAACTTTTTAAATTTGCCTCCGGACTCTGCCCCCATGCGTCATGGCACTCGCAGATAACGGAGCCCGGCACACAGAGCATCGGGTGAAGGACACAGACACAGCGGGGGGACAATGCAGGATCCTGGAGACAAGGTAAGTACACTGCACCAGGATCCTGAGATGCAATCCTGAGTGTGGCTCGGGGGATTACCGCTAATGCTACTGAAATTTAACCCCGAGCCACACTCAGGAATACCGCCAGGGAGGTTAAAGTGTAAGTAAACCCCCTATCATATTCAGCCAAGGAAACTGCCATCTTTGCCTTTGTTTAATCTTCAACTGCCATGAGCTGCACATGTGATAAGTTATGACTAAGGTTGCCACCTGTCCAGGATTCACCCGGACAGTTTGGGTTTGAATCATTGTGTCCATCTGAAACCCGGACACAATATTCAGACAAGAATGTGGCTCAGAACAGGGCCTGATAGGAGAGTGAGAGGGCAATATGTGCACAGCATTACTATTCTCTTTGGAGTGCCCAAAGGTGTCCCAAGCCTGTTACAATCCTATAGTGTGTATTTAAAAAAATGTTATTGTGGTGCGCCGCTAAAGTGTTCGGGTTTGGCTTGAAGAAAAAGTGGCAACCCTAGTTTTGACACCAGCCATTGGTTGGTTTGACAGTTTGGTTGAGAACACAACCAATGGGAGTGTTATGTCCCATACACACGAGCGGATTTTCCGCTGGAAAAATCTTGGATGGTTTTTCCAACTGAATTCCACTCAAGCTTGGCTTGCATACACACGGTCACACAAAAGTTCTCTGAACTTTTGACCGCCAAAAACACGGTGACGGTCAACACTACGACGAGCTGAGAAAATTAATTTCAGTGCTTCCGAGCATGCGTCAAATTGTTTCCAAGCATGCGTAGGAATTTTGCATGACGGAATTTGTACAGATGATCAGAATTTCTGATCAGAACTTTTTCCAACCGAAAAATAGAGAACCTGCTCTCAATCTTTTGCTGGCTGGAATTCCACCAGCAAAAGTCCGATGGAGCATACACATGGTCGGAATTTCTGACCAAAAGCTCACATCCGACTTTTGCTGGCAGAATTTCTGATCGTTTGTATGGGGCTTTATATTTCTGGAATGTGCCAGAAATTAAACTTTTTTGAAATGGATGGGTTTACTCCTGCTTTAACTCAGAGTCACTGGTATTTTGGACAGCTATTTTATCTAATAGAAATTCCCAAAACATGGCCTGTTGGGGGTACTTGAGGACAGGGTTGAGAACCACTAAGGGACCTTCCTAAGGGAAAGAGTGAAATAACGAGGGACTCACAAGGAAGACGGATCAGAAATCGGTATCATCTGTCTTTCATCCTGCAGGTCCATAGCTCAGAGTTCGAAGGCCATTTGGGCCTAGACTGGAGAGACACCTTCTGGGGGGACTTCAAAGAGTTTATCAGGGAAGGTGGCTGGACTCCATTGTTCTGTGTTTATGGGGCTAATGTGCTCTGCACTGTGACTTTATAGGTCAGCTGTTGTGCCAAGAACATTCCAAAGTAAGGCATTGAAAAGAGTCTCTCCAAAGACAGGTATGTGAGTATTCTATCCAAAGAAGAAGTGGGGCTGGAACTAGGCCAGCTTGGCAGGAACTGCTGTTCAATCCAGGTCCCTTGCTTGTGCACCGTAGCATGTTTGTACACACTGTGGTGTGGTGAAATGCAGTGCAATGAGTTGCGCTACACACTGCAGTACACCTCAACACAACAGTGTGGTGTAAACAGAGCACATAGAAAAAAATTGTTTCAGTATGCCCTTGTGTTGAAAAGAAGAAACGACTGCACTCCAAGATGATGAATATGAGTCCTTTATTGATCCATCCAAGTGACACACCATAGGAAAAAACGACATTCAAGGCATCAAAGGCAGACATGTTTCACACAGTATCATGTGCTTATTCATTGCCCTTGTGTTGAGCCTGTGTCAATGGAGAGCGTGTGAACAAGCAATCTAAAACTGTGACATAGAATGTGATGTCATCTCTTTGGCTGTTCTGAAAGGCTGTGTAAATCCTAGGACTGGATGGACCATACCATACCATACCATACCTGTGGCAGATAAAACATTTCCCTTGTGTATTTCCTCTAAAGTATTTAGTTATTTACTTGGAATTTAGCTTTAAACTGAAATTAAATAGTGTCTTTTTTCGTTGTTGTTGTAGTTAAAGGAAACATCTAGAAATGTTAATGGAGCCTAAGCAGTGCCCAGGAAAATTTACTTTTTGTCCAGAAAGCCTTTTGAAGCACTCGCATATCAAAGCAAATTTCCCTATAGAAATCGATGGAAACAAAGATAATTCGTTCCGCATGTGGCCAGAGTTTGGGGGCGCCAGAGAGCCTCAGAAATATTCAGGGACAGCTTGGCTGAACTCGGGGTATTTCCAAGTGTTTCCGAGTATTTCTGAGTGATTCCGAGTATTTACTAATGGCTCCGAACCATTCTGAGTGTCACCCACGCCCCCCCCCCCCGAACCTCTGGCCAAATGCGGTACTGCGCACCCCATTGGCTTTAATCCTGCTTGTTTTGCGACACAACATTCCCAAACCAAGTCAGGATTTAAAAAAAAAAAAGTTGCTCGTCTTTCAAAATGCTCGTTACCCGCCTTACTCGTAAATCAAGGTTCTGCTGTACTTCCTGGTATATGAGTGCCTAGGCACTCCTGTCCCTGTAGCTTTGTATCTGTATACCTGCAATGTGAAACCAAGGCTCTGCACACCACTCTGGCTAATAGTCTCACCACATTCGAAGTGAGATTTTGTGATATCACTCCTGGGCTGCTCATTGTTCTCCTTGCTGGAGGCTCTAAAATAGAAAAGCAAAGCCCTGCCTCTACCAAGATGGCCGCCTCTACACAGAAACATGGTGCAGAACAAGGCATGGTAATTCAGTAATAGAGAAACATCAGCTTCAGGGAGACCATAGACAATATTGGTAAGTAGTCTTTTGCAGACTGTCTGCCTTAGATTTTTAGCCCAACCTTCAGGCCGGGTTTACTCGCATTCCAATTCGCATCACACGCAAGTGTGCCCGGCTCTCAATGGAGCCAATTCACACATGTCTACGGCGGCTGCGGTCCGCATTCCAAAAGGGTACTGTGTAGGGTTGCCACTTTTTCTTCCAGCCAAACCCGAACACTTTGGCCGCACATGGCAAAATGTAATTTTTAAGGGGAGAGCGCTGTGATGAAAAGGGGAAAGTCTGATTTAAGGGGGTTTTGGCTCACCAAACCTCCCACTTACTTCAGAGTCCACAGGGCACTCCTTACACCTAAGCCCCCTTACCTTAGTGTACTCACTTGCTCTGGGCACGAGAGAGAAGGAAGGGAGGGGGGATAATTCAGTCACAGGCAGTGGATGGTGAGTTCACTCACCTGAGGATGGAGGCTCAGACATCAACACCTTTCATCCACCATGTATCTGCTGGTTGCTGAGCTTCAAACTTCCAGCCCACACATCCCTTTCCTGAGGCACAGAATACCAGGGATTGGAGTGTGGGTGGACAGACAGAGGGATAGGGGTGGGAGGAGAGGGAGCAGATCATGTCCTATTACCTTTCCTGTCCATGTATGGGGGGGCCTTGTGCACCCCTATGCACTGAGCAGTTGTGGTACTTGGTTACTTGGGGAGCCACAGTCCATTCTGAATCATGTGTCCGGGTTTCAGGTGGTCTAAAACCTGGAAACATGATTCAAAACCCGGACTGTCTGTGTGAATCCTGGACAGGTGGCAACCCCAGCCCTGTGCATGTTTGGTTCCGGTTCAGATGCAAATTTAGACAAAAATACATTTGAACTCGATTTGTTCCTGAACCAGTGAACAGAGACGCATTGGACCCCACGGGCGGACATATGTGGCCCCAGTCTTAGAGTTCGGTTGATGTTAAAAGTGGAACTAAACTTTCTCCATCGATAATAATCTATTTTTGATTATTATACTGCTAGCCTTAGTAGATAGATAGGAAGGAATGTTATATTTATTTGTTTTACACATCTTTTTTTTTACATTTCTTCAGTTGTTTCCTGGTTTCTGGCCTAGGCCAAAATGATGTCATACTGTACATCCCAGGAGTCTTCAGGAGGAGGAGGCTTTTTCAGCTAAGCACACTCTCCTACATGCATGTTTGAGCTAAGGGCAGATGGATTGCAGGAAGTAAATGCTAAATGAATCATCTGATGGCCACAGCCAGAAATGCTGGGGGGGGTTTCAAAGTGATTTCTCAACAAAATAAAGCATGGAGACATGGATGGATGGGGGAATTTGCTTTAAATACCAAAAATGAATTAAGTGGCATTTTCAGTGTGCGGTGTTCAGATACAATTTAGTTCCTTTTTAAAGTGGTTGCAAACTTCAGTTGTGGAGTCTGAGCAAAGCACATATATCGGTAGTGCTTACTTATCTCTCACCAAAGCTCTAAGTGTCATTTCTCTCTGGTGCTCCTTTCCTCTGTTAGCAACCCAAAGTATTCCCGACCCATGAGATAAATTTGTGTCGGGGAGGGAAATAAGCACACCGCTTGGCTATTCAGAATAAAGCCCAGGATTAGATATATGCACTGCCGAATGTATTCCTTTTGAATTCATCCTTTTTTTTTGTGTTTTGTTTTCATTATTTGTGTCATTCGTTATGATCGCAATTAGTAAATTTGAAAATTCCTACATTCATAATTTTGTATATTAAAAAATTCATAAATTTGTACATTTTAAAAATGGTAAATTTAAAAAATCCAACAATAAGAAAGAAAATCTGAAAATTTGAAAAAACAAAAACTCTGAAAAACTCTAAATAATAACTAACTAATAATAACTAACAGGTAATGGAATTTCCTTTCAAATTTGGCTGTTAGTGAACGCAATGAATACGAATTTATCCGAAGTTATGAATTATCTGAAATAACAAATGCTGCATCTAAACAAATGGAATGGAACAAATTCATAATAAATAATAATAATATAAAAGTTTGTATTATTATTATTATTATTGTTATTTATTATTATTAATTTGTTACGTTCCATTCGTTTAGATACGGCATTCGTTATTTTGCATAATTCGTCACTTTGGATGAATTCGTATTCGTTACGTTCACTAACAGCCAAATTTGAAAGTAAATTCCAATACCTATAATTTAATAGTTCGTTATTATTTCAGATTTTCTAATTTTCGGGTTTTCGATTTCCGAATTTCGGAACTTCCGAATTTTCAAACTTCCAAATTTTCAAATTACAAATTTACGAATTTTTGAATTTACAAACTTTTTAAAATTCGTTAAACGGGTTTTCATTCATTCGGATGTTTCTGAATTAATGAATTTGTCGAAATGTGTTAAATTAACTAATTTGGAACTAAACAAATTGCACATGTCTACTTTGCATGTTCCTTTGTTCCTCTGCCTATGTAGAGGGGCGTGTCCCTTTCCTCCAATCAACTCTCACGCAGTGTATATAATAAAGGAGGAAAAGCTGCAGAAAACAATGAAAATAATAAAAAATGAAGTGAGTGAATAAATGTGGTATAACACAAAGAAATATGAATACCACTATAAACAACAAATGAAAAGTCCTCAAACAAGTAGAAACCAGTCCAGTGATGTGAGTGAGGATAAAATAAACTCCTCTGTGCAAAAAACACCAAATGCCATGAGCCTCCACCACACACAATGTGCGCTTACCAGAGGGCAAGCTTTAACAAGCCTGTGTAATTGGTCAGTGTCTGAACATCAATCCAGCAGAAGTAGCAACTCTCTATGGACACACTGAAGGCAAGCCAGGAACCTCAACTCAACGAGTATAACCAGCAAGGCAGCGATCAGGAACCCAGGAAAGTGAAGGACAAGCTCACCATAATGTAAATCGGTAAAAATGCCAGTTTATTGAGAATTAAAAGTTGCACTTACATCAACACAGAAGATAAAATGTTTGTATAAATATTCTGCCGGCTTGCAGACACCCGTCTGCACACAAGAGTACGCCGCGATGACGTCAGCACGTCTACCTCCCGACGCACGTTTCGTCATAAAATGACGTCGTCTTGGAGAACTAGGTGTGAAGAGGCTGCAGTGTAACTGCAGCCTCTCCACACTCCTCTGTGATATAGACAGATGCAGAAGGATTATAACACTTTTCTGCCCTTTTGCAGGGGTATAGGGCAGAGGAGACTGCAGATAAACTTATATAGGGAGATTTGTTCCATCTCTGTGTATTATTTGAGGCTGTTCACTTCACTGGGTATATGTGAGAGTTTACAACCACTTTAAGTCCTATAAAAGCATACCTACTGTACCTTAGTGGAAAGAATAAGTGTCAGTGCTGAGTTCTAACAACCTCACAATGAGACCTAAGAGAACCAAATCTCTGCACTGAAACTATTAATTTGATGGTTATTTATGAATAAAAATAAAAATAATGTTACACTTTATAAGATACGGCTTTTGCCCTAGCGTACGTTATACCTATATTATATTGGAAGAGGCACAGTAGCCTTTGGGTATATACTGTATATTAAAATGTTATAGAAGTGCTCGGTCTGTGAGAGCCGCCGTACACTGCGGTACTATATCATATTCATGTATCGGTTTCCTATTTCCCTGTTACTTTAATATTAATAGACTTTAAGATTTTTATTTATTTTTTAATAAGAAGGGTGCAAAAAGCAATGGTTGCGATTGCAAAGTGTGCATACCACCTAATTACATTTCACCTTTCATCAGTTTAGGGCGGATGGGAGAGTAACAGTTGCTGTGTGTAACAGATTTTTGGCCATTTCATTATTTTATTTATCATAAAGCACTATTATATTAATAATAATTTATACTATATTATATATTAGATTAATTTATAATTTATAATTAATTATTAATATTATTTTGTTACAGTAAATCACACTTCGTTATCTAGTTTATTAAGAGCTGAGTTCCAATTGCTTTCTTTAGAATAGTGAAAAATATCAGACGTTGTACAGTGTGTATAATATATATATATATATATATATATATATATATATATATATATATATATATATATTATTTTTGTTTTGTATCTTCCTTTTCCTTTCCTGCTGATTAGTCATAATTGGTCTATTTTAGGGCTTGTTTCCACAAGTGGCAAGGACTGCCGCTCCTCTGACAAGTGATCTGTACTCTGATTGCTTTTCAGAAGCCTTCGGCAGGCAGTGAGGAGGCAATATGCCATGTATGATGGGGTGGTCGTGCCCATTAAAACCACTTAACGACCGCCCACTGTATATATACGTTGGCAATTTAAACATAGATATCTCTGTAATGGCAGCAAGCTCCTGCCACAGATAACAGTGATCTCGCTGCGAATCCGCTGCAGAGATCACCATTATCGTAAACCGAAGCGCCCACTGAAAAGATGGCCAGTTCTGTTTCAGTGGGCGGTTCTGTTTATCATAATGTTGGTCTCTGCAGCGGATTCGCCGCAAGATCACTGTTAGCCGGCCCCCATCCCGCCGCTCTTCCTTATCGGAGCCGTCAGTAGCAGCGGAGGCGATCGCGTCCTTCTCCTTTCCGTGGTATGGATACGAGGGGAAGGGCCCCCACCTGTCTCCAAACCATAGCAGGGCGGAAGCGACATCAAAACGTCACTTCCGCCCATACGTCTGAAAGAGACATTTTTTTTGTTGTCATTTTTTCAAATGACATTTTTTTTTTTATTATTATTGCATTTAAGTCCAAATATGAGATCTGGGGAATTTGACCCCAGATCTCATATTTAAGAGGACCTGTCATGCTTTTTTTCTATTACAAGGGATGTTTACATTCCTTGTAATAGGAGTAAAAGTGACCCAATTTTTTATTTTTTTTTAAACTGTTTTAAAATCAATAAAATAAAGTAAAATAAATAATAAAAAAATATATATTTTGAAGTGCCCCTTCCTGACGAGCTCAAGTGCAGAAGCGAACACATACATGAGCAGCACCTGCATAGGAAAATGGTGTTCAAACCACATATGAGGTATCGCCGCGATCGGTAGAGCGAGAGCAATAATTCTAGCCCTAGATCTCCTCTGTAACTCAAAACATGCAACCTGTAGAATTTTTTAAACTTCGCCTATGGAGATTTTTAAGGGTAAAAGTTTGACGCCATTCCACGAGCGGGCGCAATTGTGAAGCGTGACATGCTGGGTATCAATTTACTCGGCGTAACATTATCTTTCACAATATAAAAAAAATTGGGCTAACTTTACTGTTGATGATCTAAATAATTCATGTGAACTAATGTGGAAATCTCCTAGAATCCACTATATAAATGATATCTACCAAAATACGTGTGGGTATATCCAAGTAGATATATTGAAATAAAAATAAACTGGAAAAAATAATAAATGTGTCTGTTGACTTGCAACTCAGAAATGCACATGTGTTGCAAGAGAATAGTGAATAAATCGCATGAAAAAAAATAATTAAAAATAATACATATGTGCTTAATAAAGAAATCATATGCAAACCATAAACCAATATCTATAAATTATGCTCTATGTTCAGAATCCCAAAAGTGACAGTCCAAAGCGTTTGTAAAAGTACCAAGAAAAAATAATAACAAAAAAACAAACAAAAAACTTTCAATGTCCAACAGAATTTTTTTTCAAAGTTGCATCATTCAGTTGCTGAAAAACGCATGGAATCTTTTCAAGTGAGGGGGATAGAGCAAGGTGACTAGTGCAGAAGGGTTAAAGTCATTCCTCTCCGGTGCGCCACTCTGTGTCAGGAAAAAATATATATATATGCGCTCACCAGACCAAAAACCCTCAATGGGTTAACCGAGCAGTCACAGTATGAGCCACTGTGCAGCTTTCCTTGGGCTCTGCTTCTTATTAAAGGCGATCTGTTTTTACTGGATATTGTGAGTAATCTGACTTTTAAACAAATAAATCGTTCAAAAACAGTATTGCACTATGGTTGTACTTCTGTTTCCTCCTATGTGTATTTGCTAAACGGACTATTTGTGGAAGGAAAAGTGCAAAGCATTCCCCCAGCATAGCAGAAGCAGAGCCCAAGGAAAGCTGCACAGTGGCTCATACTGTGACTGCTCGGTTAACCCATTGAGGGTTTTTGGTCTGGTGAGCGCATATATATATATTTTTTCCTGACACAGAGTGGCGCACAAGAGAGGAATGACTTTAACCCTTCTGCACTAGTCACCTTGCTCTATCCCCCTCACTTGAAAAGATTCCATGCGTTTTTCAGCAACTGAATGATGCGACTTTGAAAAAAATTTCTGTTGGACATTGAAAGTTTTTTGTTTGTTTTTTTGTTATTATTTTTTCTTGGTACTTTTACAAACGCTTTGGACTGTCACTTTTGGGATTCTGAACATAGAGGATAATTTATAGATATTGGTTTATGGTTTGCATATGATTTCTTTATTAAGCACATATGTATTATTTTTAATTATTTTTTTTCATGCGATTTATTCACTATTCTCTTGCAACACATGTGCATTTCTGAGTTGCCTAGAGGCGATTCAGTTCACATTGTGCGCTATATAAGTATTTCATTCATTCATTCATTCATTCATTCAGTTGCAAGTCAACAGACACATTTATTATTTTTTCCAGTTTATTTTTATTTCAATATATCTACTTGGATATACCCACACATATTTTGGTAGATATCATTTATATAGTGGATTCTAGGAGATTTCCACATTAGTTCACATGAATTATTTAGATCATCAGCAGAGATAATAGATCACCACACGCATATATATAATTTTGGCACTCACAGTGCACGTTAATATAAAAAAAGGTTTTAGCGCCAAAGCTCAATTTACACTTCATATTTTTGGCCTACTCCTATACTTAGGGGCAGGTTTCAAGCACAGGCAGCTTCAACCTTTGGAGTTCATCTCACCATTATTACTTTCACCCATCTCATATAATTGAATTTCACTTGATTTCACTTGATTTCACAATTTTTTCTTGACCCGAGTAGTGAATAGGTACAATTTGCCCATAGCGCAATCTTATTTATTTTTTTGCTATTTTTTTGCTAACTTTACTGTTGTCTTATTTTTTAATATAAAAAAGTGTTTTTTTTTTCCAAAAAAAAAGACCACTGTGAAAATACGGTGTGACTAAAAGTATTGCAATGACCGTCATTTTATTCTCTAGGGTGTTAGAAAAAAAAAATTATAATGTTTGGGGGTTCTAAGTAATTTTCTGGCAAAAAAATGTGTTTTTAACTTAAACACTGAGTCTGAAAAACAGGCTCGGTCCTTAAGTGGTTAAATGCAGCAGAACGCGTAATTACTGCCACAGCCGTGAAACAACGTATAGCGATTATGTCACGTCTACTAAGGAACTAAGGAGAATATCAAATGTATATACTGTATGAATTAATAATACTAATAATAACAAAGAAATAAAAATAAAAATAAAAACTTAAAAAATAAAAATAAAACTACATTATACAGGTATTTTTTCTGCCTCCTAGGATCCTACCCTGGAGAATGAGTTCTAGCAATGCACCTGACCTTCACCTAAATCAATGGTTCCAGATTCCAGGCACCAGACACTTCCAGGCCACAAAGTCAGGAGGAGGCAACCTTGTATTTATTATTAATTATCTGTCACACATGTAACAGAGGCTGATCCAGAGTTTCAGTAACTCCGATAATGATCCAGCAGCTGGTTCCAAATTCCAGCATTGGTAGGAAAATTACGGCAAGTTCCCTCTTATGAAAAGAAAACCAAGTTCGTGTCAGCTGTCACTGCATTTCTTTCTTAAGCCCCATACACACTATCAGATTTTCTGCAGATTTTTTTCCTTCAGATTTACCAAAACCATATAATATGAGGTCAAACTTTAGGCGTTTCAATGTGTATGCAATCAGGCCGGCCCTTGCACTACATGGTTTTGGTAAATCTGAAGGCAAAAATCAGAAGAAAATCTGATAGTGTGTATGGGGCTTTAGAATGAAATAGTTTCTTAAAATGTGCTGTAAAAAAATAAAGGTTTAAAAATCTTTTGAAGCCATTAACTTCATTAAGCCAATCCTCATTCTGTCTCTCCTTCCTCCTTATTCTCATCCTTCTCCCTTCTCACCCCTCCTCATCTCCCTGTCTCATCCTGCAGCTTCCAGATTTTCTCTCTCCATCCTCCTTATTCTTGTTCTTCTCCTTTGTCATCAGTTTCCTCATCTCTTTCTCACCCTCTTCGATCCTCGTTCTTTCCATTATTTTTCCTCATTCTCTCCCTCAGCTCTCATTATTCTTTTCTTCCTTATTGTCTCCTTCCTACCTCTCTCTACACTATCTTTATTTTCTCTCTTATCTCCCATTATTTTCTCCCTCCTCATTTTCTCCCTTCTCTCTCATCATTCTCTCCCTCCACATTTGTTCCTCTTCATTCTCATCATCAGCTCTCCTAATTCTCCTCCTTATCTTTCATCATTCTCTCCCTCATTCTCTCCCTAATCTCCCATCAATCTCTCCCTCCTCATTTTCTCCCTCATATTTCCCCATTCTCCTCCTCATCTCTGATCATTCTATACCTCCTCATGTTTTCATCTTCATTCTCTTCCTCATTTCTACTTATTCTCACCATTCTTTCCCTCATCTCTCCTCATCCTCACCCTCCTAATTCTCTCTGTCATCTCTTCTCATTCTCACCATCGTCATTCTCTCCCTCGCCTCTCTTCTTTATCTCCCTTATCTCTCATCATTCCCTCCCTCCTCAGTCTCTCTCTCATCATCATTTCCCTCCTCAATTTTTCCTCTTCATTTTCATCCTCATCTCTTCTAATTCTCCTCCTTATCTTTCATAATTCTCTCCCTCTTTATTTTCTCCCTTCGCATTCTCTCCCTAATCTCCCATCATTCTTTCCCTCCTCATTTTTTCCTCCTCGCTTTCATCCTCCATTTCTCCTAATTTTCTCCATCTATCCCTATTCCTCCTCATCTTTCATCATTCTCTCCCTTCTCATTCTCATCCTACTCTCTCTTCATTTCTTCCTCCTCATTTTCTCTCTCATCTCTCATCATTCTCTCCCTCCCCTTTTTTTCCTCATCTTCATCTCTCCTTTTTTCCTCCACATTTTCTCCCTCATCACTCCCCATTCTCTCCCTTCTCACGTTTCCCTCTTCATTCTCACCCTCATTTCTACTCATTCTCACCCTTCTCATTCTCTCCCTCATCTCTCCTCATCCTTACTGTCCTCATTCTCTCCCTTATCTCTCATCATTTTCTCCCTCCTCATTCTCTCTCTCATATCTCATCATTGTTTCCCTCCTAATTTTTTCCTCCTCCTTCTAATCCTCGTCTCTCCTAATTCTCCTCCTCATCTCCCATCATTCTCTTTTTCCTCATTATTTTTCCTCATTTTCATCCTCCATTGCTCCTCATTTTCTCCCTCATCTCTTTCCATTCTCCTCCTCATCTCCCATCATTCTCTTCCTCCTCATGCTTTCCTATTCATTCTCACCCTCATTCTCTCTGTCATCTCTGCTCAATCTCACCCTCCTGATACTCTCCCCCATCTCTCATCATTCTTTCCTTCCTCATTCTCTCTCTCCTCTCTCATAATTCTTGCCCTCCTCATTTTTTCCTCTTCATTCTCCTCCTCATCTCTCATCATTCTCTCCCTCCTCATGCTTTTCTATTCATTCTCACCCTCATCTCTACTCGAGAAACATTTTGATTGCTTGTCATCTGAAAGTCATTTGCACCACATCCCTTTATATTAGTAACAGCAAAGGCATATAAATTGGGACTATTAAGGTGCAAGACACACAAAGAAATATATATTAAATTATTTTATTTTATAAAAGTTAAAATCAGCAAAATATAATCCATCCAAATAGAAAAGAGTTACATAATTCTCTACATGTTTCACCACCAGTAGCTTCCTCAAGAGATTTACATTTGTCAAGCACTGTCTACTAAAATAAAAAACACAAATTAATACAATACATGGTCTATAAAATACACAAATTCATAAGATTGTACGCAAACTCATCTATTTAATCCCAAAATTGGCTAGAGAGATAGGAACCAAATACACACAGGGAGCAAATATTTACCTAAATAAGAATGGATTAATAGCAAAATATATATGCCAGGATGAGGCCGAGAGGTAAATGATCAGGAGGAAACCCAGAGGCAAGGATCATTTGGTGTCCCATAGAGGGTGGTATATACATCAGAGCATACTCAAACACTGAAGGATAATAGCAATTCCAAACCTATATACAGAGGAAGATCGGGAGAGCTTGGTAAATGAGCTCAGAGAGTTTGTATAGAGTAGCCAATGGCGGCCCAGGAGATGGGGCTTCCTATTACAGAGGCCACCAAGTAAACAGGAGATTCTCACTGTACTGGTCCCGTCCCCCAACTGTCCCCTCCGTGGTAGCTAAAATCGAAGTGGTGAAACATGTAGAGAATTTTGTCATTATGCACATTCTGTAATGCGCATACAGACGATTAGACTATCCAGCGGACTTAGTCCGACGGACAATCCGCCGGACTTTGCAGCGGAGGTCCGCCAGACTTTCCGAACGAGCAAACTTGCCCACACATGACCAGACTTTTGAAATGAACGGACTTGCCCGCACACTGAGTAAAGTCTGTTCATTTTGAACATGACTCCAGGTAGACGGGACTAGCGAAGGAAGTCAGTATCGCAGCCTCCATCGGCGAGATTGACACCTCACGAGCCCCGTCGCCTGGTATGGATTTAAAGGGAAACCCCTACGCCGAAAAAAACGGTGTGAGGGTCCCCCCCAATGTCAATACCAGACCCTTATCCGAGCATGCAGGTCGGCCGGTCAGGAAAGGGGGTGAGAACGAGTGAGCGCCCCCCCTCCTGATCCGTACCAGGCCACGTGCCCTCAACATGGGGGGATGCTTTGGGAAAGGGGGGTCCTGCGGCCCCCCCACCCCAAAGCTCCTTGTCCCAGTGTTGATGAGGACAAGGGCCTCTTCCGGACAACCCTGGCCATTGGTTGTCGGGGTCTGCGGGTAGAGGGCTTATCAGAAACCATATCCCGGCCGCCCCACCCTATGTGAATGAGTATGGGGTACATGGTACCCCTACCCATTCACTTGGGGGAAAAAGTGTTAATAAAAAAACACAACACAGGTTTTTAAATTACTTTATTAGACAGCTCCGGGGGGTCTTCTTCCGACTTCGGGTGTCTTCTCGGCTCCTCTGCTATCTTCTGCTCTTTTACCACTCTTTTACTAGCGGAGGAGCCGGCTTTCTCCTTCGTCGCCGCCGCCGTCCGGGGGTCTTCTTCCGACTTCGGGGGTCCTCTTCCACTCTTCGCTTCTTCTGCCGGGCCTTCGCTATCTTCTTACAGCTCTTTTACTAGCGTTGGCCCGGTCTTGTCGCTGTTGCCACCTTCTTCTTCTTCTTCCTCCTTCTTCTTCTTCCGATGTTGACACAACGCTCTCTCTAGCTGTAATGACAGGGACACATTGTGCGGCAACTTATGTAGGCGTAAGGGGTGGGGTCACCGGGTGATGTCACATGGTGATCCCACCCCTTATGATGTCACAGTCCCAGCATCCCCGGGTCTGTGACATCATATTCTCCTCCTCATCTCCTATCATTCTCTCTTTCCTAATTTTTTTCCTCATTTTCATCCTCCATTTCTCCTCATTTTCTCCCTCATCTCTTCCTATTCTCCTCATCTCCCATAATTTTCTCTCTCCTCATGCTTTCCTATTCAATCTCACTCTCATCTCTACTCATTCTCTCTGCCATCTCTCCTCAATCTCACCCCCTCATACTCTTTCCCCCCATCTCTCATCATTCTTTCCATCCTCATTCTCTCCCTCATCCACCCCCCCCCCTTTTCTACCTCCTCATCTCCCTCTCTGTGATGTCAAAAAACATGAAATTCTGAGAGCACACATGGTGAGTATCCTCCTTTCTTCATACTATCTCTGGATGTTAGATGTAAAACGTGTGTCTGGTTCCTAATTCTACATATTCCAGGATATTTACGATGTTTTGGATACAAACCCCCCAAATATCCTTTGCCGATATTCAAGCTAAAAGCATTGTTTAATTTGCTGTTCTGAACACCGGCGGGTCAGTTTGGGTGACCGCACCTTTATTCTCAGTATGTACCTTATCAATCAAAAACCTCTTTTTAATTTTCCAGTGACAAGTCCAAACTGTTCTCAATGTTACCTGCTGGAGACTTTATAAATCACCCTTTCTAAGTGTCTCTCTGCATCCCGGAATATAGGACCTTGGCTTTGATAATGCCCAGCCATTTCAGTACGCAGAGCCGTTGGCTTTGGGTTAATGTGCTCTCCTTATACAAGATCTATAGAACTCCGTGTTCTGTAGCCAGAGAACATTAGTTCAATTGGAAGATTCAATGCAGGTGGCCGCTGTGGCTGTCTGCCATTACAATTATTATTCATCACTAAACCTTTTCAACTCCGGTTCTAAATTCGGTATAAATGAGAATGTTAGTTTAACCACTTAAGGACCGGGCCTCTTTCTGAGATTTGTTGTTTACAAGTTAAAAACATTTTTTTTTTGCCTGAAAATTACTTAGAGCCCCCAAACATTATACATTTTTTTTCTAACACCCTAGAGAATAAAATGGCGGTCGTTACAATACTTTCTGTCACACCGTATTTGCGCAGCGGGCTTACACGCACACTTTTTTTTGAGAAAATACACTTTTTTTAATTAAAAAATATGACAAAAGTAAAGTTAGCCCAATTTTTTTTATATCGTGAAAGATAATGTTACACCACGTAAATTGATATCCAACATGTCACGCTTCAAAATTTTGCCTGCTCATGGAATGGCGACAAACTTTTACCCTTAAAAATCTCCATAGGCGATGTTTTAAAAAAACTCTACAGGTTGCATGTTTTGAGTTAGAGAGGAGATCTAGGGCTAGAATTGTTGTTCTTGCTCTAACGATCGCGGTGATACCTTAAATGTGTGGTTTGAACACCGTTTTCATATGCGGGCGCTACTCACGTATTCGTTCGCTTCTGTGCGCAATTTCAATGGGACAGGGTGCGTGTAAAAAAAAATGTCCCTATTTATTTTACCTTTTATTTTATATTTTTACACTGTTCTTTTTTTTTTTTTTTTTTTTAAATCACTTTTATTCCTATTACAAGGAATGTAAACATCCCATGTAATAGAAAAAAAGCCATGACAGGTCCTCTTAAATATGAGATCTGGGGTCAAAAAGACCTCAGATATCATATTTACACTAAAATGCAATTAAAAAAAAAAAAATTGTCATTTAAAAAAATACAAAAAAAATGGGCCTTTAAGAGCATTGGGCGGAAGTGACGTTTTGACATTTCTTCCGCCCTGCAATGATATGGAGACGGGTGGGGGGCCATCTTCCCCTCACTCATCTCCATGTCAGGCTAGAGAAAGGATCTGATCGCCTCCGCTGCTGCCGACGGCTCCAGTAAGCGGCGGAGGGCACCGGAGCGCCGCTGATAAAATCGATCTTGCGGCGAATCTGCCACAGGGACCACTCTTATCTTGAAGGGGATCGCCCGCTGAAGAAGAGGATACCGGGGTTATGGTAGATGCCACAACAAAGACTGCTATTTGTGGTTCCAGAAAGATTTTCAATACTCTGGTGACAATTGTTTTACTAGAAAGGATTTAAGGGCAAATCAAACAGCAAGACGAATAAATACTTTTTTTTTTTTTTTTTTTTTAGTATAGTGGGGGAAAACTACATCCCTGTGTTGATGTTGAATATTTTCCCTCCCTCCCTTCCTCTCTGCTCAAATCATTATCACCAGGACCAGAAACAAGACATCCCTATAATGCCCCAGACAATAGTAAAACCAGACAAAATTCTGATGAATTCCCCCCTGGGACGTACAGAGAGGAGCTATGTCTGACCTCTCCCGCAGCCACCTCCGCAAGAGGTTTTGTGTATAAGCACTTTTATGCTGGCACTTAACAAAGTGCCTCTTTTGTAAGTGCTATTTTTTTATTACTTTATTAAAATTCGATTGCAGGGAGCACTAGATGTTTTTTATTTCTCTTTATGTCGGGAAATTGGTGATTTCTGAACTATCCATGACCCTGATGGGATGTCCGTGCATGAATCCATCTGGCGTTCTTACAAGGTCTGCACCAGGAAGAATATTCTGCCCATGCTCCTGGATATTTACCCTTTATGGAAAGCCTATTTGACCGTTTGTTGACTCAGGGGTCCTGGTGTAGAGGTGAGCAGCTTAGTGTGTCCAAGGTGGAGGTTTTGCACGTTTGACACGGAGCTCATTGTTTACAAGGAACAACGTCACTTAATTGGGAATCTCTGTGTGTCATCCTTTATGGACTCTTTCTTTGTTAACTTTTAATCAGCGCTGCACTATTATTTTATAAGGTTCTATTACCATAAAATACACGCACCAGCCACTTTATTAGATACCCCTTGCTAGTACAGGGTTGGACCCCCTTTTCCCTTAGAATTGTCTTAATTCTTTGTGGCATAGCATACTAGCTCATTATGAAATACTCACCTTAGATCAAAGCCCCTGCAGCGGTCCCCATATACTACTCTGGCTGGCGACATAGCTCCCGGAGTTATTTACGGGTATTGCGGACTGTGATTGGCCAGAGCTGCAATTATGTCACTCCCACATGTGCGTGCGGGAGCCACAGGTGACGACATGTCAGCTGAAGCAATGGCACAAACCAGCCATTGCTTCAGTGCGCATGTGCCGATGACGTCAACACATGCTGATACAGGGGATAACTCTTAAACCGTGGAGATTAAAGGTTTAGGAGATATCCGGGGTAGCTACAGGTAAGCCTTATCTGTAGTAAAAAGTGGATTGTAAGGGTGTACAACCACTTTAAGGAACTCAGTCAGGTGATAACCAAACCATTGGTTTGGGGATGCAGAGTGTGACAGGAGGGGGATGCTGAGTGTGACAGGAGGGCAATGCAGAGTGTGACAGGAGGGGGATGCAGGGGGTGCAGTGTGACAGGAGGGGGTGCAGAGTTTCAGGAGGGGGCAGAGTGTGACAGGAGGGAGGAAGGGGTGCAGAATGTGACAGGAGGGTGCAGAGTGTGACAGGGGAGGGTGCAGAGTGTGACAGGGTAGGGTGCAGAGTGTGACAGGAGGGGGTGCAGAGTGTGACAGGAGGGGGTGCAGTGTGTGAAAGGAGGGGGTGCAGAGTGACAGGAGGGGGTGCAGAGTGACAGGAGGGGGTGCAGTGTGACAGGAGGGGGTGCAGAGTGTGACAGGAGGGGGTGCAGAGTGACAGGAGGGGGTGCAGAGTGACAGGAGGGAATGTGGTGTGACAAGAGGGGGTGCATAGTGTGACAGGAGGGGGTGCGGTGTGACAGGAGGGGGTGCAGTGTGACAGGAGGGGGTGCAGGGTGTGACAGGAGGGGGTGCAGAGTGTGACAGAAGGGGGTGCAGTGTGTGACAGGAGGGGGTGCAGTGTGACAGGAGGGGGTGCAGTGTGACAGGAGGGGGTGCAGAGTGTGACAGGAGGGGGTGCAGAGTGACAGGAGGGGGTGCAGAGTGACAGGAGGGAATGTGGTGTGACAAGAGGGGGTGCAGAGTGTGACAGGAGGGGGTGCGGTGTGACAGGAGGGGTTGCAGGGTGTGACAGGAGGGGGTGCAGGGTGTGACAGGAGGGGGCAGAGTGTGACAGGAGGGGGGCAGAGTGTGACAGGAGGGGGAAGAGTGTGACAGGAGGGGGTGCAGTATGTGAAAGGAGGGAGGGCAGTGTGTGAAAGGAGGGAGTGCAGTGTGACAGGAGGGGGTGCAGAGTGACAGGTGGGGATGCGGTGTGACAGGAGGGGGTGCAGTTTGACAAGAGGGGGTGCAGAGTGTGACAGGAGGGGGGGCAGAGTGTGACAGGAGGGGGAAGAGTGTGACAGGAGGGGGTGCAGTGTGTGAAAGGAGGGAGGGCAGTGTGTGAAAGGAGGGAGTGCAGTGTGACAGGAGGGGGTGCAGAGTGACAGATGGGGATGCGGTGTGTCAGGAGGGGGTTCAGTTTGACAAGAGGGGGTGCAGAGTGTGACAGGAGGGGGTGCGGTGTGACAGGAGGGGGTGCAGAGTGTGACAGGAGGGGGTGTGGTGTGACAGGAGTTGGTGCAGTGTGTGACAGGAGGTGGTGCAGTGTGTGACAGGAGGGGGTGCAGAGTGTGACAGGAGGGGGTGCGGTGTGACAGGAGGGGGTGCAGTGTGACAGGAGGGTCCCGTGCAAATACAGAGGAGGGGGCAATTACAGAGAAGGGAGGGACAATTACAGAGGAAGGGGGTGCAAATACAGAGGAGAGGGGAAATTACAGAGAGGGGGCAATTACAGAGGAGGGGGTGCAAATACACAGGAGGGGGTGGCAAACACAGAAGGGTCAAAACATAAGGGAGAGAGAGGCGACAGGCAGCTGCTGGTGCAGAAGTTTTTAATAAAATAAATGCTTAAAAGCAATCCACTCACTCTCCATGTCAGAGCTGTATATGTCAGTCTGTGAAGTTGGCTGTCCCATTCTCCCCTCCGATCCACGCTGCTCTTATCACTGAATCGCTGGAGGAAACAGAGAGCCGTGGGAAACTCATGTGAACTGTCAGCCTCTGATGATGAAGGCGTGGTTAAGCCTCTGGAATGCTCTGATTGGTCACAGCATCCCCGGCTGACAGCTCACTGCAGTCTCCCCGCAGCTCTGTATCCTTGGCTTCCTCCAGAGATTCAGTGATAAGAGCAGCGTGGATCGGAGGGGGGAATGTGACATCCAACTTCACAGACTGACATATACAGCTCTGACATGGAGAGTGAGTGGATTGCTTTTAAGCATTTATTTTATTAAAACCTTCCGCACCAGCAGCTGTCTGTCGCCTGCTCTCTCCCATATGTTTTGATTGCTCTGTAATTGCTCCCCCCACCCGCCGCTCCGATTCCCCTGCTGTCCAGGTCCCCCTGTGTGCTGGGGCTCGTAAAAGGAGGCCCCATGGTACCCCTGTCAGCTGGAAATGGTGTCCGGGTGTGAGGCAGCGGGAAACCCGGGCACAGCCTCCTAAACCCGTACTGTCCGGGTCAAAACCGGACAGGTGGCAACCCTACTAACATCAATAGTATGCAAGCTCTTGGACGGTATTATAAGGGGCTATATACAATACAGCGCCTCCACCTGGAGCTGAGGGACGGGGCGGCTTCGGGTGAGGACATTGCGGGTGCCCTGGACAGATAAGTGTCATTATTTTAGAAGTCAGCAGCTGCAGTATCTCCGCTTTAAGTGGGCCACGCTCAGAGTTATACATCTTGTATCAGTTATATACTTGGAGCCCCATTTTTAAAAATATCCTTTGCTGCAGCTGAGCTGTAAAATAAGATGTACTTCTAAGAATATAGCCAACAATGACCTTGGAAGCTTTGCTAGTTAGACATAGAATTGTATTGTTCCAGGCAACTGACATTTGATCTAACTCTTATCTCTTAGCTGTAAAATAGCCTTTGGGGATCATAGAATAAACTGATAAAATGTCAAATCTTTGAGCATGTACTTTCTCCCTGTGCACAACATGGGCTTATATATTTTTATTTCCCCACAAAAAGTTTTATTTTTATTTTTTGAAAAGTTTCACAGGAAATGCAGAAAGTACATTTCAGGACATACAAATGTTAGTGCATTTGACATCAACAAGGCATTATAATTCAAACTGTTATAAACCAATGAACTAACATTTAGTGCCCCTCCCGTGCCCTCCCAAGTAGGTCTAGTAGGGAACTAGCTCCTTATTTTTTAATGGTTGTGGCAGGGTTTTTTCAAGTAGGGCAATGATGCTACAGTGCTCTATAGCTTATTAGTGTTACTGTGCATTGAGGGCCAGTAAGGGAGCATAAGGCAGCGCTTTATGGAAACAGTCCGATAGAGCCCACACACTGTCGGATTATCCAACAAAACGGTCCTATCGGACATTGTCCATCGGAATGTCCGACCGTGTGTACAAGGGCTAAGAGGTATTGTGCTTGTGTGAACTCCAGGGGGAGGAAGGTTATCTCGGTTGTTACTGCATGGACCCTTCTCCAATATGGCTGGATCATTGGGCATGTCCACCATATATGGAGCAGGGTACCTAGGTCTTGCTCACATCTCCAACATTGGTCCAAGACCGTAGGGATAAACTTGTGGAGTACTTCCGGCATTCTATACCATTTCATTTTAATCTTATACCCGTTTTCCTGCATGTGTATGTTGAGGGAGCCTTTGTGGATATACAGATGAATTTGGTCCCAACTGGTGTCTTCTATCTCCCTACCTAGTTCAGTTTCCCAATGAGCGTGTTCCAAGTGCAGGGAGTAATAGGATTCCCTGAACATTGTGGCATAGAGCACTGAAATCACATGACTCTAGGGGGAGGGGCTGGTACACAGTGATTCTACGACTGTTGGGGTTTTCCCAAAGCTGTCCCTGTTCACGAGGCTGTCAAGAAAATGTTTTAATTGGATATAGGACAGGAAGGGGAATGACTTATGCCACGTACACACGATCGGACTTTGCAACGGAGGTCCGCCAGACTTTCCCGAGCGGACCTACCCACACACGACCGGATTTTCCGGCAGACTTTTGAAATGAACGGACGTGCCCACACACTGAGTTTTTAAAATACTTTATTAGACAGCTCCGGTGGTCTTCTCTTCTTCCGTCTTTGGGGGTCTTCTCGCCGGACTCCTCCACTATCTTCTGCTCTTTTGCTTCTGCTAGCTCTTTTACTAGCGGAGGAGCCCGGCTTTCTCCTTTGTCAACACCGCTGTCTGGGGATCTTCTTCCGACTTCGGGGGTCTTGTCCCAGTCTTCAGGGGTCTTGTCCCGCTCTTCGGTTCTTCTTGCCAGACCTCCGCTTTCTCTTCCAGCTCTTTTACTAGCATTGGCCCGGTCTTCTGCCGCCACCACCGTCTGCTTCTTCTCTTCTTTCTTCTTCCGATGTTGACACGACGCTCTCTCCGGCTGTAATGCTGGGGGCGCATTGTGCGGCGACTTATATAGGGACAAGAGATGGGGTCACCGGGTGACCCCGCCCCTTATGACGTCACAGTCCCAGCATCCTCTGGGACTCAGTCGAAAGCGCCTGTGGGCTATATGTGGATAAGAACTCCTGTATGCCATTTACGCAAACGGTCTCGTCTACCGATCTGTGCTTGTGTGTTTTGAAGATCATAAAGCTTGCTGTAAAATAACTGAAATTGGTTAGCGATCTCCCCATTTTTGGAATGGATAGCCCCATCACTACCTTTGATATGGATCGTAGATGTAAGGGTTCGTTTTTTGTGTGGTTCTCGCTAAGAACCTCCCTGGTTTATTGCCCTGTTCATAGAATAGCTTCTGTGGCAGGATTTGCTGTTTTCATGCCCTTTTAACCACTTCAGATCCGCGCTATTGCCAAATGACGGCATTAGCGCGGACCTACATTTTCAGGACTACGTCTATTGACGTCGTCCTGGTTACGAGCGGCCTGCGCGCCCCCTGAGGGGCGCGCGCGGCGCGCTCTGTGATCGGCGAGTCCGTGAGACTCGCCTGATCACCGATCCGTGTAAGGGGTCGATCCCGACCCCTTATCACGTGATCAGCTGTCAGCCAATGACAGCTGATCATGTGATAGAACGGAGCCGGTAATCGGCTATTATTCCTCCTCGCGCTGACAGCGCGAGGAGAGAAAAAAAAAGCCGATCACCGGCGGCCGTGATCGGGACATCAGTCCCGATCACGGCCATCAATACAAGGGACCACCTGCCACCTGCCTGTGCCCACCTGCCTCCCGCAGTGCCATCCTGAAGTAAAATAAAAGAAAAAGTAAGTGCCCCCCGTCAGTGCCCCCTGTCAGTGCCCATAGTGCCCACAGTGCCACCCACAGTGCCACCCACAGTGCCACCCACAGTGCCACCCAATCTGCCTCAAAGGTGCTGCACCCCAGTGCCGCCCATCAGTGCCCAGCAGTGCCGCCCATCAGTGCCCAGCAGTGCCGCCCATCAGTGCCCAGCAGTGCCACCTATCAGAGCCACCTATCAGTGCCACCTATCAGTGCCCATCAGTCCCATCTATCTGTGGTACCTATCAGTGCCCATCCGTGCCACCCATCCGTGCCACTTATCCGTGCCACCCATCCGTGCCATCTTATCTGTGCCCATCTTTGCCCATCAGTGCCGCCTTATCTGTGCCCATCGGTGCCGCCTTATCTGTGCCTATTAGTGCCGCCTTAACTATGCCTATCAGTGCCCACCAGTGCAGCCCATCAGTGCCCACCAATGCAGCCCATCAGTGCCCACCAATGCAGCCCATCAGTGCCCACCAATGCAGCCTATCAGTGCCGCCTAATCAGCGCACTTCAATGAAGGAGAAAAATGACCCGTTTGCAAAATTTTATAACAAACTATTAAAACATGATTTTTTTTTTTTTTTTTTTGCATCTTTTTTTGTTTGTTTAGCAAAAAATAAAACTCCGAGCTGTAACTAAATACCACCAAAAGAAAGCTCTATTTGTGGGAAAAAAATGATAAAAATTTCATTTGGGTACAGTGTTGTATGCCCGCGCAATTGTCACTCAAAGTGCATCAGCGCTGAAAGCTGAAAATTGGTCTGGGACTGAGGGGGGTTTAAGTGCCCAGTAAGCAAGTGGTTAAAGAGTTCTTGCAAAGGAGCGATTTAGTGTCAGCTAAGTCTTTCACCACCCTCCTTGCCAGCAAGCATTTATGTTGCACTTCCAGTGAGGCTATTTTGTCAGATAAGCTTTTAATATTAGCGTGGTGCTCTCTTTTCTTCCTGGCTGCGATGGAAAGCAGATGCCCCCATACCACGCATTTGTGTGATTCCCATTGAGTCATGGGAGACACATCTGGAGTATCATTATGTCGAAAGTAGTCCCCAATGGTTTGTTATAATGTCAGCGAGGTCTATAGGTTCAGACAGTAGGGTGGCATCTAGCCTTCATATTTTGGTAGAGGTTTCCCTCTGCGGGAATTGTAAAGTCAATGTGATCGGGTGATGGTCAGAGAGTACCATATTCTCTATAGTCGCATCATGGAGGTATGTCAGGTCAGTTTGGTGAATGAAAAGATAGTCTAGCCTTAAGTAGCTGTTATGTGGGGCTGAGGAAATTGTATAAACCTTCTCCAATGGGTTTATGGTGCGCCAGGTGTTGTGGCGCGTGAGAGAGGCCAAGTGGAGTGAGTGTCATTGGAGGTATCCAAAAGCGGATCCAGGGCTAAGTTAAAGTCTCCCAGTATGAGAAGCCCTGACTGAAATAATGTAAGTTGTATGAGGACCTCCTTCAGGAAGGTCGCTTGGCCTGAGTTTGAGCAGTTTATGTTAGCCATGGTCACTGTTCTATTTTTCCAGACCCCCTTCAGGAAAAGGAATCTGCCCTCTGGGTCAAGGACTTGGTCCCTGAGGCGAAATCCAAAACTATTTTGCGAGCAGTATCGAAACCCCCTTTGTTTTGGAGTCTGCACAAGTTGCGTGAAATACCTCAGAGAATCTACTATTGGATAGGCAGGGAATGGAGCCCGATTTAAAGTGTGTTTCTTGCAGAAATACCACCTGAGCTCCGTGGCGGTGTACCTCAGCAAGAATGCTACTGCATTTTTCAGGTATATTAAAACCCTTTGTCTTCAAGCAGTAGACCTTGAGGGACAAAGGAGCTGATGTCCGCACTGTAGGAAGCATGTTCAATAAAGGGGGTCGTTTGTTAATGACACCTCCTAGGTTTGGGTGGGAAAGGTTTAGGAGGTGGGGGGTAAGAAGAAGAAAGTAGGAAAAAAAAATAAGGAAAGGGGTCAAAGCTGATTCAGGGGGCAACTTGAGCCAAAGGTGGCTCAAAACAGGTGTAAGGCCGCGTACACACGCGGGGACTGTTCGCCCAACTTTGTCCGTCAAACAGTTTCAGCAAACAGTCCGCTCAAAATTAGCATGGACGGACATGGCCACACACGACGAACGAACAGTTTGCTGAAACCGTGCGCGATGACGTGAACGGCACGTACGACGGGACTAGAAAACGACGTCCTATACACTGCAATGCAAACTTCGGCGTGTAAATCCTTTCTGAGCATGCGCGGAACTTAGTTTGACGAACAAGCCTACACACGAGGGGACTGTTCGCTGAAACAAAGTTTCAGCGGACAGTTTTTCGGAATTTCCGAAAAACCTTGTTCAGCAGACTGTTCGCTGAAACTGTCCGCTGAAAGCCCACACACGAGCGGACTGTCCGCCGAAACACTGTTCAGCGGACAAAGTTGGGCGAACAGTCCCCGCGTGTGTACGCGGCCTAATACACGTAGTTCCCTAATGGGGAGTGGTTCAACTTTACTGGAGGTAATGTCAGTCCAGCTGAGTTACCTAAGGGGGGAGATTATGGGGCAGGAGGATAGCAAGAGAGTATTCTGGCTAGGTTCAAGGGGTGAGCCTGCCTCCTTGTGGTAGGGTGAGAACTTAGCACCAAAAACAGAGTTATGCACCCTGCCATCCAGGGGCTCCAAAGGGCAAGCATAGGCTATGATGGGGGATACCCATCTCAGCAGATGGGAGGGGTGTTGGGCAGGACCAGTCAAGCTCCGTGGGGATAACCCTTCCTGGCTTTCCAGCCGCAGGCAAGTTTGTGATTCCCCTCAAGCCAGGGCCACCCATAACATACTATGAGCACATGGAGTAGCTTGTAGAAAAACGATGAAGTGGAAAATATACCACGCTAAAAAATGTTGACTTAACTGAACTGACCTAGTTGCCGCGGGAGTTACCATAGTGGTATATTGAGGCCCCCAGCCCCAGGAGCGCCCAAATCAGGGACAATTCCGAGGTGGGGGATCCCACCCAACAGTGGGTCTCCATTAGTGAAATCCCTGGGTGAGTTCACCCGAAAGCGAACAAGTGACCTTGCAAATTCTTATGCAACTTAACTAAACTATGGGGGCGCGCACTCTGCCCCGCTCGGGTGAACAGCACATATCCCCAGACTGCGGGTTTCCTAGTTCCTCAAGTCGCAGCCAACCATAGTCTAATAACCAGCCACAGGTCAGGGTTAGGCTTCCTAAGGTACTCTATGAAGTGTCCTGGAATTGGGGGGTTATGCATGAGAAAATATCAAAAGCAAAAAAAAAACAGTCTACAGTTACATTCACAGTCACGGACCTGGTGATTATGCAATAGGAAGCAACAGTAGTAGGGCTCTGCACTGCCAGTGAGGTTCGCGCAACAGCAGCATGGTGTGTTTGGGTGGGGGTGGGGGGAACAAAATTCCGCTGTCTGAGGCAAACAACAGGTGTCCATCATATTAGGTTCCCTGCTATACTAACCAAGAAGTTAGTCCCATTATGACAAGAGCCCGGACTAATCGAGTGTGAGAAGGCCTCCGGATTTACCATGCAGCCAGTGACTGTGTATCCTCTGTTAGCTGGCTTGGAGCTGTATGAAGGAAACAGAACTCTTCCTCCCATGGGTCAGCTGTCTCCTCAAATGTGAATGATCTCTCTGAGCCCTGGCCGGGGCTGGGGTACGTCTCAGATAAAGTCACAGAGGGGTCGGGGCGTTGGTGGAGGTAGGTACTTACCTTTGCAGAGTTTAAAGTCCAGGTCCCATAATACGGCCTCTGTATCCTGGTCTCCAGGCACATCAGTGTAAGTGATCAAGTAAGTGGTTTTCATGAAGACATGAGGACATGAAGAAGGAACCATAGGTGTTCCTCTCAGTGTGGGGTAGAGTATATAGTAGTGCAGAAGGTGGAAGGATATCTGAGACAATGTCAAACCCCCACAAATCCTGACCATTCGCTCGTATCTTGTTTGGATCTGGGCAGATGTCGTGAGCCTGGTCTCTGGACAGTGTTGGTTGATAAGGGTAGGCAAGGGAGAGAGGAGGCTACCATGCAGCTCACCGTGTCCTAACTGTGTGTTCAGAGTTCTGTTTTGCGATGAGTAGATGATGGGAAGATGTGCGGGCTTTCATCTGTTTCCATGTCCCTGTGTCTTCTGGGAGGAGAGTTAGCTAAGGTTCTGCGGCAACGTTGTCTGCTTCTCTGTGACCTTGGGGTGTCGCCAGGGTGAGCAGGGATCCAGGGTTCTGCTTGCAGAAATGCATTCTACCAGTCCGGGACCGGAACCATGGGAATGGCCAGGGCTTCACAGAAGGGTTGAAGATCCACTGGTGTTCGCAAATGTGCCGTGCGATTTTCAGTGGTCGCCTGCAGGCAGAAAGGGAGTCCTGGATTAAAAGGAATAAAATGCATGGGTGGAGGGACGGCATGACAGAAGAGGACAGCAGGACAGGCAGGGGTAATTTAAGTAGATGTCCCTTTAAGAAAAGGGGGGTGGTCAAGAGCAGGGAGGTATCCTGGGGAAAGTTAGTGAGAAGGGGAAGCAGGAAGTGTGACGTCAGTCGAAAAGCAGAGAGGGAGAAGATTCCCACCCACTCAGAGGCGTACCTAGGGTCACCAGCTCCCTTGATGAGAATCTGTATCGGCACCCCCCCCCCTCATTAAAGAGTGATGTCGCATACACACAACCGGACTTTCCGGCAGACTAGGTCCAACAGAATCAGTCAATCCGACATTCTGATTGTGTGTGGGCTAATCCGATCATTTTTCATTGAAAAAATCCTGACGGACCTAGAAATAGAACATGTTCTAAATCTGTCCGACAGACTCAATTTCGGGAAAACCGTTCATTTGTGTGCTGGTCCGACAGACCAAATATGACGCAAGGGAAGCTTTTGACTACTGGCTATTGAACTTCCTTTTTTAGTTCCCTTTTACGTCATCACGTTCAAAACGAACTGACTTAGTCCGTTCATGTGCGGGCAAGTCCGTTCGTTTGGAAGTCTGTTGGAACTCCGCAGAAAGTCCGTCGGGAAGACCATCTGACCTTTTCTGCCGGAAAGTCTGGTCATGTATACGCGGCATTAGAATATCAGTTGTTTGCACCCACCGTATTGCCATGAATGCAGCACCCACCGTATTGCCATGAATGCAGCACCCACCGTATTGCCATGAATGCAGCACCCACCGTATTGCCATGAATGCAGCACCCACCGTATTGCCATGAATGCAGCACGCACCGTATTGCCATGAATGTAGCATTCATCGTATTGCTATGAATGCAGCACCCACTCCATTGCCATGAATGCAGCACACACTCCATTGCCATGAATGCAGCACCCACCGTATTGCCATGAATGCAGCACCCACCGTATTGCCATGAATGCAGCACCCACCGTATTGCCATGAATGCAGCACCCACCGTATTGCCATGAATGCAGCACCCACCGTATTGCCATAAATGCAGCACCCACCGTATTGCCATGAATGCAGCACCCACCGTATTTGCATGAATGCAGCACCCACTGTATTGCCATGAATGCAGCACCCACTGTATTGCCATGAAGGCAGCACCCATTCCATTGCCATGAATGCAGCACCCACCGTATTGCCATGAATGCAACACCCACTCCGTTGCCATGAATGCAGCACCCACTCCATTGCCATGAATGCAGCACCCACCGTATTGCCATGAATGCGGCGCCCACTCCATTGCCATGAATGCAGCACCCACGATATTGCCATGAATGCAGCACCCTCTCCATTGCCAAGAATGCAGCACCCACTCCATTGCCATGAATGCAGCACCCACGATATTGCCATGAATGCAGCACCCACTCCATTGCCATGAATGCAGCACCCACTCCATTGCCATGAATGGAGCACCCACTGTATTGCCATGAATGCAGCACCCACTCCATTGGCATGAATGCAGCACCCACTCCATAACCATGAATGCAGCACCCACTGTATTGCCATGAATGCAGCACCCACTCCATTGCCACTCCGCCCAAAAGTCAGTGGGTGAAGATCGTCTGACCTTTTCTGCCGGAAAGTCCAGTCGTGTATACACGGCATTAGAATATCAGTTGTTTGCACCCACCATATTGCCATGAATGCAGCATCCACCGTATTGCCATGAATGCAGCACCCACTTTATTGCCATGAATGCAGCACCCACCGTATTGCCATGAATGCAGCACCCACCGTATTGCCATGAATGCAGCACCCACCGTATTTCCATGAATGCAGCACCCACTGTATTGCCATGAATGCAGCACCCACCGTATTGCCATGAATGCAGCACCCACTCCATTGCTATGAATGCAGCACCCACTCCATTGCCATGAATGCAGCACCCACTCTATTGCCATGAATGCAGCACCCACTCCATTGCCATGAATGCAGCACCCACCATATTGTCATGAATGCAGCACCCACTCCATTGCCATGAATGCAGCACCACTGCATTGCCATGAATGCAGCACCCACCATATTGTCATGAATGCAGCACCCATCATATTGCCATGAATGCAGCACCCACCATATTGCCATGAATGCAGCACCCACTGTATTGCCATGAAGGCAGCACCCACTCCATTGCCATGAATGCATCACCCACTGTATTGCCATGAATGCAGGAACCACTGTATTGCCACAAATGCAGCACCCACTCCATTGCCATGAATGCAGCACCCACCATATTGCCATGAATACAGCACCCACCATATTGCCATGAATTCAGCACCCACCATTGTCATGAATGAATGAATGAACCTCACAACATGACACACTCACCTGCCACACTGCTGAGTGCTGACGGGGATCCCAGTCTGACTCCCAGATGAAGTCCCACTTCCAGATCCGGATTCCGGCACGGTGAGTGGTGACTCAATCAGGAGGAGGAAGAGTGGAGGAGACAACGGTGGCTATACAAGCTTTGGCGGGACTCCAGGAGGAGGCAGAGCAGCCTTGCCTTGCGCTGCCTACCTTCAAGAACTGGCCAGCCCCATCACAACACAGCACACATGACCACCACATTCGCCCAATCCCAGGGCGCAACATGGCGGCCAGATCACAGTCATTCATAGGGGACGCAGGCAGTTGTAATAGAGAAATGGCACAGCCCCCTCCCCCCCTCGGCCTGAGCGGCTGCATCCCAGGAGGGCGCTGGTCTCGCCAGCCCCTTGGTACACCCCTGCCACCCCCCCTCCCAATGTTTGGTCAGTATTACAGTTGGGCTGTCAGGACAGCCCGGCAGTGGTGGGTCTTTGGAGGAAGAGAAGAAGGCTGGTATATAACATGGTTGGGACCCATCTGTGGTATGGGGTTCCCGGGTACCTTCCAGTTAACAAGGGGTTTTACCAGGAAGGGGTAGAAAATGGTAGGTCACTGCAGATGTCAATTACCGTCTTCAAGTCGGTGGCTTGTGACTGGAGTCCTACGTTTTAAAAGAAGTTGGTCACAATGACCAAGCATGTGTTTCATTGCCCTCAAAGACCACCAAAGTATAGAGATATTTTAGTTGATGGGCAGAGGTCTCTTCTGTGCTGCAGGTTGATGGCAGATAGGTCTTGGAACAATTGGATGTGTGCCCCTTCATACGCCAAGTAAACGTGGTTTTGGGCCAAGCGCAGTATGTCTTCTTTTTGACCAGGCAGCATACTGCATCCCTGGGTGGATCAGTGTCCCTTCCCCTAGGCCTCAGCTCTCTGTGGCATCTCTCCATTACTACTGGTGCATTGGTTGGTCTGCCTAGCAGGGTATTAAATGTGGCCCACACAGCAGATCCCCCGGGCACGTAGATTGCATCTGTGGCCCCTATTGTCTAAATCCTCCATACGCCTGCGCATGGCCATGAGTGTAAATTTGCTGTCCCCTCAAGATAAGTCAATACACAGCCATTAATAGCAACAAAAGTGAGTACACCCCTAAGTGAAAATGTTCAATTGGACCTAATTAGCCATTTTCCATCCCTGGTGCCATATGCGTCGTTAGTATTACAAGGTCTCAAGTGTGAATGGGGAGCAGGTGTTTTAAATTTGGTGTCATCGCTCTCACTCTCTGATACTGGTCACTGGAATTTCAGCATGGCACCTCATGGCAAAGAACGCTCTGAGGATCTGAAAAAAAGAATTGTTCCTCTACATAATGATGGCCTAGGCTATAAAAAAGATTGCCAAGACCCTGAACTAAGCTGCAGCACGGTGCCCATGACCATACAGCAGATTAATAGGACAGGTTTCACTCAGAACAGGCCTCGCTGTGGTCAATCAAAGCAGTTGAGTGCACAAGCTCAGCATCATATCCAGAAGCTGTCTTTGGGAAATAGACGTATGAGTGCTGCCAGTATTGCTGCAGAGGTTTAAGGGGAACCATGTCATGTGGTCTGATGAAACCAAGATAAACTTATTTGGTTCAGATGGAGTCAAGTATGTGGCAGCAACCAGGTGAGGAGTACTAAGACAAGTGTGTCTTGCCTACAGTCAAGCATGCTGCCGGCACTCATGCTCATTGAGGGAACCATAAATGCCAACATGTACTGTGACACAGTGAAGCAGAGCATGAACCCCTCCCCCCCCCTGCAGAGACTGCGCCTCAGGGCAGTATTCCAACATGATAACAACCCCAAACACACCTCCAAGATGACCACTGCCTTGCTAAAGAAGCTGAGGGTAAAAGTGATGGACTGGCCAAGCATGTCTACAGACCTAAACCCTATTGAGAATCTGTGGGGCATCCTCAAACGGAAGGTGGAGGAGCGCAAGGTCTCTAACATTCACCAGCTCCATGATGTCGTCATAGTGGAGTGGAAATGGACTTCAGTGGCAACCTGTAAAGCTCTGGTGAACTCCATACCCAAGAGGGTAAAAGTGGTTGTAAACACCAAAAAAAAAGAAAAACCTGAAAGACAATGGTATAATGAGCTAGGCATAGAATACTAGCACATTATGAAATACTCACCTTAGATCGAAGCCTCCCGCTGGTGTCCCAGTACACTGCTCTGGTGGGCGACATCGCTCCTGGAGTTACTTCCGGCTGGCGCTGTGATTGGCCGGAGCCGCGATGATGTCGGTAACGGCACTCTAGCTGAAGCAACAGCACGAACGTGTCATTGCTTCAGTGCACATGTGCCGAGTCTGATACAGGAGATATCTCCTAAACCATGCAGGTTTAGGAGATATCCGGGGTAGCTACAGGTAAACCTTACCTGTAGTAAAAAGTGAATTTTAAGGGTTTACAACCACTTTAAAGCAGTGCAGGAGCCAAATTTGGGCATTCCTATAACAAAAAAACTACTATAGATTCTTTGCTATAGTCTCTTTAATTTTTTATGATAGTATATAAAAGAAATTCTGTTATTTGTAATTGCCTCTTTGCTCCCTGAAATGGCACCTCTAGAGATTCATCTTTCTTTTCATATAATCTAATCTGGAAAATGGATGATGACCTTTACATTTTTCGCATGGCTACAGAATGTATACAGTATTTTAAATGTAATTTTTACATATTTTATTAGAAGTGACCTTCTCATACGTTCTCCTTTACAAAGTCCACAGCTGTGTTTCACTGAAGGTTTTTTTTTTGCCACAACTTGACCTTTTATATTCCATTTTTTTGAGATTAATGGCAATTTCCAACCTAAAATTTTGGTGTATGCCTCTAACCTGTCTGCGTCCATTTCCCTTCTCCCTAAATTCCATCTAAGATTCAGAATAGGTAGGAAGAGGGGCGAGGGAATATTTTTTTATGAATAAATATAGATAGAAGTTTCTTTCACATGGTTTAGTAAAGCAGCATGAACCATAAACAATTTCTCCATTATTAAATAAATTAAATGCCGTTTTGACCTTTGATGCGTCTCAGCACTGCCATTCTTTGCAGCCACTTCCGGTCTACATGCACTCCAGTGATGGCTGTACAATAATGTTCAGGGTAGGTTTAATCACGGTGACAATAGTGGACTATACCTGTGCATGTGTTGTATCACATCCCTTTGTAGTCTCTATTTAGAAAAAATGTGACAAGGTGACAGTGCAGGAGAACTTGTCATCCTGTAACAGGAAGTGCCTTAGTGGCAGGATTACAAGGTATTACTTTAACGCAGAATCTGAAACACTGAAAATTATTTTGTTAATTGCATAAAAATGAAAAACAGAAATGAAGGCTCTATAATTTTATCATAGGTGTATTTTAACAGGATATCAACCAAAAATCCAGAGAAAAACATGATACAAATGTTATAAATTGAGTTAAAATTCAGTAAGTAAAATAAGTATTTGATCTCCAAGCAAAACATGACATAGTACTTGGTGGAGAAACTCTTGTTGGCAAGCACAGAGGTAATATGTTTCTTGTAGTTGGTGATCAGGTTTGCACACATCTCAGGAGGGGTTTTGGTCCACTCTTCTTTACAGATCTTCTCTAAATCCTTAAGGTTTCTTGGCTGTCAATTGGCAACTCGAAGTTTCAGCTCTCTCCATAAAGTTTCTATAGGATTAAGGCCTGGAGACTGCCTAGGCCACTCCATAAACGTAATGTGCTTCTTCTTGAGCCAGTCCTTTGTTGCCTTGGCGGTATGTTTTGGGCCATAGTCATGCTGGAAGACCCATCCACGACCCATCTTCAGTGTTCTGGAGAGGGAAGAAGGTTCTCATCCAAGATTTTACAATACATGACCCCATCTATTGGCCCCTCAATGCGGCAAAGTTGACCTGTACCTTTAACAGAAAAACAGCCCTGAAGCATAATGTTTCCACCTCTGTGCTTGACTGTAGGGATGGTGTTCTTAAGGTCATAGTCAGCATTTTTCTTCCTCCAAACACGGCGGGTCGAGTTAATACCAGAGAGCTCAATTTTAGTCTTATCTGACCACAGGACTTTCTCCAAATCCTTCTCTGAAACATTTAGATGTTCATTGGCAAATTTCAGATGGGCCTGTACATGTGCCTTCTTGAGGAGGGGAACCTTGTGGGCGCTTCAGGATTTCAATCTGTGGCGGCGTATTGTGTTACCAATGGTTTGTTTGGGGACTGTGGTTCCTAACTGCCTTGAGCTTCAACAAGGATGGTTATTGTCTATTTCTTCCATTTGCGAATTTATCGCTCCAACAGTTGTCTACTTCTCACCAAGCTTCTTACTGAGCCCATTCCAGCCTTGTGCAGGTCTACAGTATTGTCCCTGACATCCTTTGACAGCTCTTTGGTCTTGCCCATGATGGTGAGGTTTGAATGGAAGAAAGAGATTCTGCGGACAGGAGTCTTCTATACACATAACAAGCTGTCGTTAGGAGAACCTTCTTGAATTGACAGGACTAATCTGTGAACTACATGAGCACATACTGTAGCCAGTCTGTAGGAGCCAGAATTATTGTTGGTTGGTAGGGGATCAAATACGTATTTTACTCACTGAACTGTAACTCAATTTCTAACATTCGTTTTATGTGTTTTTTTTCTGGATTTTTGGTTGATATTCTCTATCATTTAAAATACACCTATGATAAAAAAAACAATAGACCCTTTATATCTTTGTAAGTTGGCAAACTTACAAAATCTGCAGGGGATCAAATAATTATTTCCCCCACTGTATATAGAAGTTCAGCATGGGCACCATTCAGAGAATGTTTTAGACTTTCTCTGACTCGACAAGGTGTACGACGTAAAGTCACTACTACGCCACTCCATCTCATTTAATCAGAAAAGGCTTTGTAATAAATGAGAAAACATTCTCTGAATGGCACCCGTGCTGAGCGTGTGACCTCTTGTGTTCACAATGCATCAGGGTAGCCACTGAGCACAGGACTCATAAGCTAGTGGAGGCCAATGGAGTAGTGGTGTCTAGTACAGTGATTTCAAACCTTTAGAGCAGTGATTCTCAACTAGGGTTCCTCCAAAGGTTGCTAGGGTTTCCTTCAGCATTGGCCAATTTCTGCCTCTCAAATAAGTTCCCACTGACACCGTTGATCTTTTTAGCTATCTGTAAGGAGGTAATTCTTCCCAATGACCACAAGTGTAAGGACCATTCTTCCCACTGACCATCACACTAATGTATCATGAGTTGTAGATTTCTCATTTTTAGCAGGGGTTCCCCGAGATCGGAGAATTATTTCAAGGGTTCCTCTGTGTTGAAAAGGTTGAGAAAGGCTGCTTTAGAGGGATCCCACAAGCCTGGTTTAAACATTGGTCCAAGCTAGATCAATATAAATATGTATATATATATATAAAATTATTCTTTAACATTTGGAGATACTGCAGATAAAAACACGAAGCTCCAATCACAAAATGAAGCCTCAACCACTTCTGGACCACCCCCATAGCAGATATACTGCCCTCCTGTGCAGAATCATGTATATAGGTGATTCTGCACCTCTGCCAAGGGGGAATGCGCGCAGTGCCGGCAGGCTGATTCTGCTGTGAACACTCACAGCAGAAGCTAATCTGCGGGTGACAGGCACTGGATGTCCGCCGACACCTACCGATCCTCAGACAGAGACACAGAACTGAGCTCTGCCTATGTAAACAAAGCAGAGTTCCATTATGACAGGGGGGAAGTAATGGATTTTGTGCCTCTACAAAGCAGGGAAAGAAAATCTATCACATCCCTTAGTGAAAGCAGCACACTATGTACACAAAAACACTGGTTAGGCACACATTTAACCCTTTGATTGCCCTAGATGTTAACCCTCTTCCCAGCCAGTGTCCTTAGTACAGTGACAGTGCATGTTTTTAGCACTGATCACTGTATTAGTGCCACAGGTTCCCACAAAGTGTCAGTTAGTGTCACAATATCAGCCACAATATCGCAGTCCTGCTATAAGTTGCTGATCGCTGCCATTACTAGTATTAAAAAAAGAATAATCAAAATTCCAGTATATACAGTATACCATTGTTTGTAAACGCTATAACTTTTGTGCAAACCAATCTATATATGCATATTGTGATTTTTTTTTTTTAACAAAAATATGTAGCAGAATACATATTGGCCTAAGCTGGTGAAGAAATTCGTTTTTTTTTTTTTCATTTTTGGGGGGGGGGGGGGGATATGTATTATAGTGGAAAATAAAAAATATTGTTTTTTGTTTTCAAAATTGTCGCTTTTTTTTGTTTATAGAGCAAAAAATAAAAACCGCAAAGGTGATCAAATACCACCCAAAGAAAGCTCTATTTGTGGGGGAAAAAAGGACATCAATTTTATTGAGATACAGCATCACACGACCGCACAATTGTCAGTTAAAGTAACGCAGTGTTGTATCGCAAAAAATGGCCTGGTCATGAAGGGGGTAAAACTTTCTGGACATACATTTTCAAGTCAATGCATAAAATAGTGCAACACTACCTAAGATATAGCAGATACATTAATACTGTATACAGTACACTCACTTTATTAAGTTGGACCCCCTTTTGGCCTTCAGAACGGCCTTCATTCTTCCTGGCATAGATTCAACAAGGTGTTGGGAACATTCCTCAGAGATTTTGGTCCATAATGACATGATAGCATTACTCAGTTGCTGCAGATTTGTCGGCTTTTCTTTACCAAAAATATGTAGCAGAATTGATAATGATATCGACCTAAATTTATGAAGAAATTCGATTTTTTTTTTTTTTTATCAGATGTGTTTTATAGTAGAAAGTAAAAAATATTGTTGTTTAAAAAAAAAAAAATGTAGTGATGATCAAATACCACCAAAAAAAAGCTTTATTTGTGGAAAAAAAAAAAGGACATACATTTTATTTGGGTACAGCGTTGCATGACCGCACAATTGTCAGTTAAAATATTGCAGTGCCGTATGGCAAAAAATGGCCTAATCATGAAGGGAGGTAAATCTTCTGGAGGTTAAGTGGTTAATCTGCATATGGAAGCATTAGAACCCATGTTTGTTTGTTTTTTTTTACTTTATCTTTGTGCTCTTGAGATTTTCCCTCTCTTCTTGTCCTGTAGACACAACAGGATGTCTCTCTAAATTGAGGGAAATCCCCTCCATGACAGTTGTCACCAGAAGATATGCCCACTACTGATCAGTGATAACTCAAACTTTTGAATTTCACTTACTTTCAGTCCCAGTGACAGCTGTTGTTAGGACAAAAAGAGAGGATGATTTGCCATAAAATAGACACAAACAGAAGTTAAAAAGAATGACAGTTCTAACCCCTCACCATTCTATCCAAAACAAGTTTTGGTTTAGATAAACTCTAAACCATGGTTCCATGGAATCGTAGGGTTCCTCAAGAGGTTGTTAGGGGTTCCTTTCTGGTTCTCAGACATGTTCCCACTGACACCATTGATCTTTTTAGCTATCTGTATGGGGTTATTTCTTCTCAATGACCATAAGCGTAAGGAGCATTCTTCCCCTTTACCATCAAACTAATGTATAATGAGTTGTAGATATAGTAATTTATAGCAGATGTTCCCTGAGACCGGAAAGTTATTTCAAGGGTTCTTCTATGTTGAAACGGTTGATAAAGGCTGTTCTAAACAGTTTAATGTATAGGTATTAAGTATAATATGATCTTCTGTTTTTCAGGGAATGACAGTTTGGACTGATAGTGAATATCATCTTAGATGGTCTTTCGCCCTGGAAGGACGCTTGTTAAATGGTGGGAAGTAGTGCATGGAGAGTCATCAAAAAAGGAATAAAAGGTTGATTGCGTTGAAAATATTTTCCTTCACCATGCTCTCCTCTCCAGCATAAATTGTATTCTAAAATGCTCCCTTACATTTTGATTTTGACGGTGCTGCTGCTCTTAAGGGAGGATGGATCTGGTAATGGCGTTGGGATTACAGCATCGGCACAGACAAGTGAAAGACGTGTGGTGGCCCATATGCCAGGAGACATCATTATCGGGGCACTCTTTTCAGTTCATCACCAGCCATCAGTTGAAAAGGTTCACGAAAGGAAATGTGGAGAGGTAAGAGAGCAGTATGGTATTCAACGAGTGGAAGCCATGTTGCACACGCTTGACAGAATAAATGCGGATCCTAACCTTTTGCCAAACATAACCCTCGGATGTGAAATACGCGATTCCTGCTGGCATTCTGCTGTAGCTTTGGAACAGAGTATCGAATTTATTAGAGACTCGTTGATCTCTACCGAGGAAGAGGAAGGGCTGGTCCGCTGTGTTGATGGATCTTCTTCGGCATTCCACACAAAGAAGCCCATCGTTGGAGTTATAGGGCCTGGATCCAGCTCAGTGGCCATTCAAGTCCAGAATTTGTTACAACTTTTCAATATACCTCAGATTGCTTATTCTGCAACAAGCATGGACCTGAGCGACAAGACCTTGTATAAGTATTTCATGAGAGTGGTTCCTTCTGATGCTCAACAAGCAAGAGCCATGGTGGATATTGTCAAAAGGTACAACTGGACATATGTTTCTGCTGTACACACTGAAGGTAAGAAATTCCTTACTTGAAAAAGATATTGATAATGAATTTAAATCCTATAAAGTATACTCATATTACTTTCCTTTGTTATCTTTCTAATGTACTGAAAGACATTTTTGGTTTGCATGTTTTTGAAATAACCATATTGGTTTAGATGGGGATTGGTAGTCAGCTTTGATAAGTTCTTATCTGTGTGCATAGCATTATAAAAATCATTATTTGTACAGTGTTGGGTCCAGATACCACAGGAACTTAGTTTGTATGTTCACCCGATATTTGTGTGAATTTCCTCCAGATACTCAATTTTTTTTGTACCACAATTTGTCACAGATCAGCTGCGGAGCTGATCTGTGTCTCACCTTTACTGCAGTGGGTCGGCTGGCATCTGTTGTCCACTGTCTGGTGTTCAGCTCTGTGCACTCTCCAGCTATGGGTGTCGACACCCTTCACCTGTTGCCTAATATATGATTCCTTCCTGCTACTTCCTGCCCCTCATGTGCTTCTCTATTTAAATCCCTTTCAAACCAGCTACTGGTTGCTTGAGCAGCGTTTGTTTCTGAAGCTCCCCTGTGTAACCTGTTTTACCTGACTTCTTGCAAACTGATCTTCTGTATACCCGACCCGGCTTGTTATGATTACATAGTCTGCAGCCCGCCCTGACCTTGGCTCACTACCTGGCTTTCCTTGCTTTATCCATCCATCCTTGTCTACAGTGTCTTCTGGTACTTCCCATGCGAGCAGGGTGAACCCTGGGGGTCGTGACCTGGGGTCAGCACGCAGCTGACCAAACCTTCGTGAAAAGGGTCACTGGCGGAACACCGGCTGACTCTTAGACTCCACTCCCTGGGTGATCCCATTTCACCTGCTCGCCTGTGGGTTCGCTGTAAGTAGTACCGTGACACAATTCTATAACATTATTCAGCTATTTAAAACTTTTAAAAGTAAAAATTCTGCCTAAGATTCCTGCAATACTGTAGCTTTTGTTAGACAGAAAAAGCTTTACTGCGTACCTCTGTGAAGCTAGTTTTACTGTATTATTAGAGGCCTGATTCCCTTACCAACTGTCACCCCTAGCCCTGAGCTTCTCAACCAGGGCTCCATGGAAACCTTAGGTTCCTCCAGAGGTTTCTAGAATTTCCTTGAGCAATGAATAATTTCTGCCTCCCAGATATGTTCCCACTGACACCATTGATCTTTTTGGCTATCTGTAAAGGGGTAATTGGGGTAATAATTGGTGCAATCCCAATGACCAAAAGTATAAGGAGCATTAATGTATGATGAGTTGTAGATGTATTAATATTAAGCAGGGGGTTCCCTAAAACCCAAACGGTATTTTAAGGGTTCCTCTGTATTCAAAAGGTTACAAAAGGCTGCTCTAGCCTATGAGAAAGTCTTATGCTGCATACACGCGACCGTTTTTTCCATCGGAATAAACTCTGACGGTTTTTCCAACGGAGTTCCACTGAAACGGTCTTGTCTACACGCGATCACACCAAAGTTCGACTGTCTAGAACGCGTGACGTACAACACATATGACGGGACAAGAAAAAGGAAGTTCAATAGCCAGTTGCCAATAGCTGCTGTCTCGTACATGCTTCAGAGCATGCAACGTTTTTGGTCCGTTGGAATAGCATACAGACGAACAGTTTTCCCGTTAGGAATTGGTTCCTTCGGAAAGATTTAAAACATGTTCTGTTCCTAGGTCTGTCAGAATTTTCATTAAAAAAGTCAGATGAGGCCCACACACGATCGGAATATATGATGAAAAGATTCCTTTTTCTGCCAGAAAGTCCGATCGTGTGTACGCGGTATTAGAGATCAAATAGGGGGAGGTGGGGAGGTTAATTTTGAAGCCAGGTAAGGCCTTTGGTGTGAAAGTGAAACTATTTTCAGAGAGAACCTCTGGTGGCAGGACCTTTACTTTAATTTTAAGATGGGTGATAGGCTTGCATGTGTATTTGCCCTATTGTGCAGTTATGATATGGACATTAGATCTGTTATTTCCACAGAGGCATAAGGTGGTCAGATTTGAGCAATTCTGTCCCATTATCCTGGACAATGTGAATTTTTATTTTTTATGCTTTTTGCTTTCTGCTGACAATTCATCTTCCTTTGTTTTTACTAACACTTCAGCACATGCTGTCTATCTCATTCAATTTCCTCTCCCTTACCCTTTTCTTCTCTTATTTTCAATTTTTTTCAATTATTTATTTATTTATTCTGCTTATTCCGTTTGGAGAAAGAATAGACTAGGAGCTCTCAGCTCTTCAGTACATAGAAATTTTTGATTACCTTACATTGGGCTCTCTATATCCCCTCATAACAGGGGAGATGCATGGCCTTTAAAAATGTTGAAGCATGCTCACAGCCTTCTTGATAAGGGAATATCTGATCTACCAGCCTGGTGTTTATGAGAAGGTGACATTGTACCAAATTTTTTAATTTTTAATAATAATTAAAAAAAAATCATAGTTCTTTAGTAACTAAGAACCTAAAAAGTATCATTGAGTTGCTTTATTAAATAATAATAAAAAAAACAGAAAAAAAAACAAGTGTCAATGTAAAGTACCCCCTCTCCTTAAACCTTAGTTGGACCTTAACACGTATCCATCCCTCACCCAAGTCCTAAAAGTTGAATTAACTCCTAAATGATCCTATAAAGCAAAACTTAAAAATATGCAGGAAGCTTTTTTTTTTCTTTTCTTTTTTTTTTATTGCAGAAGAGACTAAGGGGTGTATTTTAGTTTAGAAAAAACAAAAACAAATTGAGAAGCTATTCATTCTGTGAAACTGCTTGTACATTTGTTCTGTGCAAATGGGGCAACATTTAATGATATTAGGCTATTTTCTCTAAAGTTATTCATTAATAAGAATAGAGCGAAACAGGTAAATATCCCATTATGGCCACTAGATAGCGCTGACGATCATAGGAAATAAATACTTAAATACTTTCCTGTGATTGCCAGGTCCATCTCATGGCCATACTGCAGTATTTGATTTGATGGTAAAGTATTTTCCCAAGCCACTTTATTCTGTATGAATAATGCTTGTCCTAGAGAGGGAATAGCCTAATATTCTGCCCTGTACACGCAGAACAAATGTACATGCAGTTTTGCATGTACAAGTTTCAAATTTGCTTAAAGTGGAACTTTAGTCAGAAAATTAAGCTAGATCAGTTTAGGCTGGGCCCTTTTGCAGATACATCTGAAAAACTTTAAAAATAAATGCCTATACTGTTAAAAATACAGCTTTGCACATGCTCAATTGCTGTTCATTGTTAGGCAGTTTTAGACACTGCTGAGATTGTAGAGGCCAAACTGCTGACAGCTTTAAAATGGAATTAAACCCTTCTACCCTTTACAGCCAAGGAAGCTGCTCCTGTTTGAACTTGCCATGGTGCTGCACATGTGATCAGTTATTACACGAGTCATTCGATGGTTTGACAGTTTGGTTGGGGACACAAGAAAATGTGACAGTTAGCACTCCGGGGATTTCAGGAATGTAACTGTTTTTTTAAACCATTAAATTAATGGGTTTCGCTCTGCTTTAAGATTTTACTGTTGCTAAGGTGCTCTGGGCTTCAGCAAAATGTCAGCACCCAGTATGAAAAATTGGGAGCAATGCTGGAGGCAATTTACAGCACACACTAGTTTTGGTAGCATAATTATTATTGTGGAATGTATATTCCTTGCTAAAGGACATTCTTTTCTTTTATCAAGTTGTTATGGGTAAAGTTACACTTTAAATGTTAAACCATAAAATGTTGCACCTAACCACCTACAAGCTAACCTCAACCCTTAACATTAACCCCTAATCCCTTACCTAAGCCCTTATCCCCCTAAAGAGAAAGCAAATCGTTTTTCAGTTTGTTTGACATCATGTTTTACTGTGTTCAAGTTTTTAAATTTTCTTTGTAAACACATTTTTTTACCTGGTGTTCCTGCTAGTAACAACTCTTCTCTGTTTTGGGCCAACAGTGCTAAATCACTGCCCAACAATTAGCTACAGCATGGTCAGACTGTCGTGCATGCTCTTCCAGTTTGTCCTCTGACCGACCACGTCACCGATAATAACCTTCTTGATCCCCTTGAGTCTGAATTTTGCCCTCAACACTCCACAGAAACTGCCCTCCTAAAACTAACAAACAATCACACCCTACTAAGTCAAAACCAATGGACACTGTTTCTGAACTCCTAATCCTGGACTTTTCTGCTGCCTTTGATATGGTTGACCACCCCCTCCTTAAAAAAAAATCTGTGTCTTTGGTCTCCGTGGCTGTACTCTTCACTGGTTCTGTTCCTACTTATCCAACTGCACCTTTAGCGTTACTTACAATTCTACTTCCTCCTCTCCCCTCTCTCTGTTGGGGTCCCTCAAGGTTCTGTTGTTGGACCTCTCTTATTCTTGATCTACACCCCCTCCCTGGGTCAGCTCTATACCCTTCAACTCACTCCCCCAGTCTCCTCATGTATCACTAATTTACTAACAGGAATATCAGCCTGGATGTCACGCCACTTCCTCAAACTCAATCTATCCAAACCTGAGCTCATAATTTTTTTCTCCCCCATGTGCCCCTTCCCCTGATCTCTCAAGATTGATGGCATTCCATTCCCGCATGCCAAAGTTCTAGGTGTAATCCTGGACTCTGATCTATCCTTTAGGCCAGGGGTCTCAAACTGGCAGCCCTCCAGCTGTTGTGCAACTACAAGTCCCATGAGGCATTGAAAGGCTGACAGTTAAAAGCACTTGTAGTTTCGACACAGTTGGAGGGCCAACAGTTTGAGAGCCCTGCTTTAGGCCCCACATCCAATTACTGTCCAAATCTTGCTGCCTCAACCTTCACAACATCTCCAAAATATGCCCCTTTCTAACCAATGACACCACAGAGTTCCTAGTTCACTCCTTTGTCATCTCTCGCCTTGACTACTGCAACTCCCTTCTCATTGGCTTACTTTTAACTAGGTTATCCCTCTTCAGCCCATCATTAATGCTGATACCAGGCTCATCCACCTTACCAACCGCTCAGTGTCTGCCACCCCTCTTTGTCAATCTCTCCACTGACTTCCACTCACCCCACAAATGAAATTCAAAATACTAACAACAACTCACAAAGCCATCCACAACTCAGCCCCCAGCTACATCTCTAGCCTAGTCTCAAAATACCAACCTACTCGTTCTCTTCATTCCTCCCAAGTCCACCTGCTTTCTTCTAGCTCCCTTGTCACCTCTTCCCATGCTCGCCTCCAGGACTTTTCCAGAGCCTCTCCAATCCTATGGAACACCTTACCCCAATCTGTCCGATTATCTTCTACTCTGATTGCTTTAAGACGATCCCTGAAAACCCTCCTCTTCAGAGACGCCTATTCTGCCCCCACCTAACAACTGTACATTTGTTTTCTCCATCAGCTCATTCCCAACAGTTTTTACCTCTTGTATCACTTGACCCTCCCTACTAGAATGTAAGCTCCAATGAGCTGGGCCCTCTGATTCCTCCTATATTGAATTGTATTGTAACTGTACTGTCTGCCCTTATGTTGTAAAGCGCTGCACAGTTGGCGCTATATAAATCCTGAAAAATTATAATAATCTGTGTGCGGTTTTCTGTTTACATGGCCATTCAGATTTCTTCCTGATAGACCTGGTAGACAGCCCAATGGTCAACGGAAGAAATGCAAACACCAGGCTGACAATGTTGCTGCAAATTGCGAGACAGTGGCTTAGGGTTGTTGGCCTGAAAGACTCCGTTGTCCCCTCCTTTTTGTTTCCCTCCACGTCATAGCAGTAATACATTTGCAGTGTACGAGGTGCCTGGAGTAATGAACATCCAGGGTCACCAAACCTAACACTTTCATGCTTGACAGCCAGTGGGGGTGCCATGAGAGCTTCAAGGGAAACTTTATGGCTGAGAGCAGGACTGTATCGTAAGTGCAAAGCAGTTTCCATGGTAACAAACGTTTGAGCGAAGAGAAATTGTTCGAATGATTTGGTTTCTGTCTCCAATAAACAAATAGTTGTAGCACTCACCGATAACCGACACCTAAATGAATTTGCACTTAATAAGCTCAGTGATTCATGGTATCTGTAAACATTCAGGTTCTCCTTTCCTTTCTTACGTTTTCAGTGTATAGAAGTAAAACACACAGAGGAAATAGACAAACTTATCTTCGATTAAATGCCTTGCGAGCGCAAACATGCGCCTTTCTGGGTGACGATTGAAAGCCACAAACTGATGACTACCACGCAAATAAACCTTCAACTACACAAATCACAATACCAGACCGTTGAATACCATGTGATTCTCCGTATAAGTCCGATAACCAAAAGCACTAAAAACATCTAAAAACACCGACTATACACCAACAATATCAATACACCTCCACTTGCAGGTGTATTGTTTCATTTTAAAGCCAAACTTAGATGTGGTGGCTGCATTTGTTAACTTTTTCAGGCTTTTTCCCCTTCATTTCACCGAGTGGTTCTGCCAGTAACGCACGTTCCAGACCATGCACACTTATTATTCTGTATCCTACCAACAGAAACAAGATAGAACTATGGAACCCTGTCCCTCTCCTGTTGTCCATAACATAGAGGGGTGTGCTTCTCTGTAGTTATCATAGAACATTGTAACTGACAACCGTTATACAAGCAAAGAGCACAGGAAATTATTGGCTTGTGAGATTTCCGGCAAGATCAGCAAGTATTGTTTGAATTTATCTGATGTAACCGATATAAATGAACAACTTGAATGGTATATTTAACAAATCAAAAGGAACCCAATATGAGAAGTTCACTAAAGCCACATAAAAAAAAAACTATCAATAAATGGTGTATCACATGCTGTTCTTACTCATTCAGTCACTATGAGATTCTTTTTCTGTATTGTGCAAAAAGCCTGGTTGATCCTGTTGCTCTCTATCTCCACCTTCTGTCAAAGTCCCCAATTCAGCTTGAAATATTGCAGCTCTACACATGCTCAGTTTTCAGTGAGTTTCTATGCTGATCATTTTCTCCCTATCACATCTGAGAAGTCCATGTGACTATAGAGTCACATATGTGGGCGTATACACAGCGGTAAAGGACAGCCCACTCCCTCCCTCTCTATGCCCATTAACCAGCTAAACACAATGGGGGTGGGTAGATATAGATTAATGGAGGCTTCTCCTCCCTCGTATTCCAAGACACAGGCTGGTGGGGCGTGACACAGCCAGTGACTGTCAGAAATCTGCCCACACCATGTTATTGCCAAACCATAATGTTGATTCAATTTCAAATATATACAGTATCTGTGTGATAGTTTAAAACAGTTTATTGATATTAATTATTTATTTCTACTCTGTATTCTACAGGCTGTTTTTTTTTTTTAAACACGTGACCAGTAGCAGAGGACTAGAAGCTCCTCCTGCTTATGTTTCCCTGCAGACAGGCTGGGAAGGAGCTGGGTCGTGTGATAGCTGTATATCGATTGGGAAAAATGTAATTAGATTTTTTTTAATTAAAATAATTACAGTGCCATCAACCACACACAGAAATAGAAGGGGCAATGTAAATTGCACAGTGTGTGTTTAGTATTAATTTAAGTCAATGTTTGACTTCAAGTCCACTTTAAGGAAAGGGTTGTTGGCAGAATTCCAGGGCTTTATATGGTAATGTTTATATATATATATATATATATATATATATATATATATATATATATATATATATATATATATACATATACAGTATTGGCCGAAATTGTTTGCACCCCAGAATTTTTTCCAGAAAATCAAGTATTTCTCACAGAAAAGTATTGCAGTAACAAGTTTTTCTATACAAATGTTTATTCCCTTTGTGTGTATTGGAACAAAACAAAAAAAGGGAGGGAAAAAAAAGCAAATTGGCCATAATGTTACACAAAACTCCAAAAATGGGCTGGTCGAAATTCTTGGCACCCTTAACTTAATATTTGGTTGCACACCCTTTGGAAAAAATAACTGAAATCAGTCGCTTCCTATAACCATCAATACGCTTCTTACACCTCTCACCCGGAATTTTGGACCACTCTCCCTTTCCAAACTGTTCATTTTTAAATCGACCTTCGTTGTGATTTTAAAAATAAAGGTGAAGTTTTTGTTTGTCAAACTGCAACTTTACAGTTGAACTTGTTTATTTTGTTTGCTCACAAAAGATCCGATTTTTATAATTATTTGGCTTTGAACCAATCTGGGTATCTTACAACGATTACACATTTAAATACTTTTATTAAAATGGTAAAATATAAGAACAGGTTGCCTCTGTAGGGTCTGCGTGGGCTTAGAAAATACTCTACCTTTAAATATATACATGGGTTTGAACGCCAGATGGTACAATATTTTAATAACCGTGAAAGTAAAAAAAAAAAAGAGGGTGAAGGCATTGCAATTTGACAGCCCACTCTCAGCTATATAGTGACATATACCATGTAGAGAAGGAAAAATAGAATCTAATAGATTTCTATAAACTCTATTTTAGGTAGGATCTTGAAGATTAAATTGTTCTCTAGAAGTCCACAACCCCCCTCTTGGGGAAAAAGGGCCAGGCTTAAAGTCCCACTCCATGTTTTTCTACCCTACCTCCTTATAACTGCCTAACTCCCCCCCTCCTTCACCACCACCACACACACAATTTTTTTTGACCCATTATACATGCTGTATGTAACAATGACCAATCGTCTTTTCTTATTTGCTTCCTTTTGGTTTGTTAAATGTAACGTTGAAAATGTTTTGTTATATCAATTTGATAAGTGCAAAAACCACCTCTTGTTGGCTTCTAACTTCCTGTGATCTCTGCTTGTGCTACACTGTTATAGGCAGAGGCGTCGCTGGGGGTGGCTATTGGGACTATAGCCCCGAATCTGGGGCCCATAGCCCCGAGTCTCTCACTGGGTGCAGCAGTGCCATGAGCGGTAATTGTGGGCGCTGTGCAGATAACTAACATGTCGGCCATTTTACTTTGTTCTGCCACTGCACTGGTTGCTAGAACCGCCCAGGGCCTAGCAACCAGTGATGTCACATAACCTGAGTGACACAGCGTGAGCCCGAGGCAGTGCCATCGCGGGGTGACATCCGTGGGTAGTGGCACCGCTAACACCGCCCGCTGCCCTACACTCTCGGGTGTTGCCGGCTGTCTCCCTCAGCGTAGCGGATGGAAGCCACCTCCCCCCCTCTCTCTTTAGACCCACACAGGAGGAGAAGGAGCCCGAGGGACCCACCACTGTGTACAGTATATCCGTCAGTGCTGTTCTGAGGTCTGTACATTTTACTATGCAGTATGTAGGTGGACATGTGCAGAGGGGGCCTATACTGATAGGGAGTCTGCACTGAAGGGGGTGTCTATACTAATGGGGGGTCTGCACTGAAGGGGGGGACTATACAGATGGGGGGCCTGCACTGAGGAGGGAGGTGTCTATACTGAAGAGGGGGTCTGCATTGAAGGGGGTTGTCTATACTGATGGGGGTCTGCACTGAAGGGGGGACTGTACAGATGGGGGGCCTGCACTGAGGAGGGAGGTGTCTATACTGAAGAGGGGGTCTGCATTGAAGGGGGGTCTGCACTGAGGGGGTTTCTATACTAATGGGGGGTTCTGCACTGAGGGTGGTGTCTATATTGGGGGGTGTATATACTGATGGGGGGTCTGCACTGAGGGGGGTCTATACTGAGGGTCTGTACTGATGGAATAAAGTGGTCTGTACCATGCCCGCAGCCTCTGCATCTCCTGTGAATGCCCGCCCAAGCGCATGACTTTCTTTACTTTGCTGCTATGGACTCTAGCCCCAGATCTTTGGTAGCCCTAGAAACGCCCCTAGTTATAGGTATATTACATAGTTACATAGTAGGTAAGGTTGAAAAAAGACACATCAAGTCCAACCTATGTGTGTGTGATTATATGTCAGTATTACATTGTATATCCCTGTATGTTGCGGTCGTTCAGGTGCTTATCTAATATTTTTTTTAAACTATCGATGCTCCCTACTGAAACCACAGCCTGTGGAAGGGAATTGCACATCCTTGCCGCTCTTACAGTAAAGAACCCTCTATGTAGTTTAAGCTTAAAACTCTTTTCTTCTGATTTTAATGAATGGCCACATGTCTTGTTAAACTCCCTTCCGCAAAAAAGTTTTATCTCTATTGTGGGATCGCCAGTACGGTATTTTTAAATTGAAATTATATCCCCTCTCAAGCGTCTCTTATTGTTTACTATTATTGTTTGCTTAAAACTTCAGGACCCCATCCATCCATGTTATGGGCAAGAAGACGAGGGAAGTTCCCAGTAGTCCTGTCCTAGGACTAGAAGTGTGTTGGTATCAGAATCACCATGTAAAAATAAAGGGAAAAAAAAATTATTTTTTGGTGTATGCTTTGAATGGTGCAATCTTCTGGTCCATTGACATCACTGGTCCTACTTCTTCTCCTCTAGCAGTGAAGGAGGGTGCTTAGCACTCCTGGACAGCACATTGTTTATGTGATAAGTGCCATGCTGTCCTGGAAACAGTATAATGAGGCTGGCATGATAAGGAGGCATGTCCATTATGGCTTGGGCTCACAGGAAGAGCATTTTTTTAAGTTGTAAATCCAAGGTAGAGTTATCTTTCATTGTGCCCAGCACAACTCTTCTTCTAGAAGTCTTTCAGTATGTCCAGCACAGCTCTTCTTCTATAAGTCTTTCAGTATGCCCACCACAGTCCTTCTTTTATTAGACTTTCAGTATGCCCACCACATCCCATCTTGTAGAAGTCTTTCAGTATGCCCACCACAGTCCTTCTTTTATTAGACTTTCAGTATGCCCACCACAGTCCTTCTTTTATTAGACTTTCAGTATGCCCACCACAGTCCTTCTTTTATTACACTTTCAGTATGCCCACCACAGTCCTTCTTTTATTACACTTTCAGTATGCCCACCACAGTCCTTCTTTTATTAGACTTTCAGTATGCCCACCACAGTCCTTCTTTTATTAGACTTTCAGTATGCCCACCACAGTCCTTCTTTTATTACACTTTCAGTATGCCCACCACAGTCCTTCTTTTATTAGACTTTCAGTATGCCCACCACAGTCCTTCTTTTATTAGACTTTCAGTATGCCCACCACATTCCATCTTGTAGAAGTCTTTCAGTATGCCCACCACAGTCCTTCTTTTATTAGACTTTCAGTATGCCCACCACAGTCCTTCTTTTATTAGACTTTCAGTATGCCCACCACAGTCCTTCTTTTATTAGACTTTCAGTATGCCCACCACATTCCATCTTTTAGAAGTCTTTCAGTATGCCCACCACAGTCATTCTTCTAGAAGTTCTTCTTATATTAGACTTTCAGTATGCCCACCACAGTCATTCTTCTAGAAGTTCTTCTTATATTAGACTTTCAGTATGCCCACCACAGTCATTCTTCTAGAAGTCTTTCAGCATGCCCACCACAGTCCTTCTAGAAGTCTTTCTTCTAGTAGACTTTCAGTATACCAACCACATCCCATCTTCCATAAGTCTTTCAGTATGCCCACCACAGCCATTCTTCTAGAAGTCTTTGAGTATGCCCACCACAGATGGAATACACTCTTGGTGATTTAGATAATTATTGAATGTGAGTTTTATTCTATGGAGTGATGTTCACAATTTAAAGATATACTACACTATGTTAGTGTTTTTCTTTTTGGGGGATTTCATCGAATACGGTGATCAATTCATGAAGGGTATTGGAGGATCATTATTTGTATTGATATAAGGATTCAAATGGAGAGTAAGGGTAGATATTGAATGAGGTGGATGCAAAAGTCTGTTATGTGATGGCACACATTGGCACACTTTTATTATTTTCATGTGATCACGCTAATTTATTTTATGGTTTTGCCGATATAGACATTTATTCTCATATACATCATTAGTATTACAATCCATGTTTCATGACAGTACAATAATACAAGTTGTCGTTGAAATCCCATGCACAAAGAGAAAAAAATATAACTCAGTAGGAAGTCCTGAACAACCATGTAGTAAAAAAGGTACATTGTGGTTTAGGGGTTTGAACTGAAAACCAAGACAATGGAAACATGAGAATCTATCGGTTTACAATTTTTTTTAACATATTACACTATATGTAATTTATGGTTTTTACATGATGTGAGAGAAACACTGTGGGAGCACATTGGATGGGCTTTATGTGTTCACTTTCCTGGTGAGAACATAAGATGAATATTGTAACTCATATATGGAAGTTTGTTTTAAATATATGAACTTTTAAAGAAACTGTAGAAAATATAAGAAGTGCTTGTACACTGTTAATTTGGTCTGCCCAGTGGGGCAGTTTAGTTCCATCTGCAGGAAATTTTTGATATACCCTCAGGCGTTTATTATTAGCATTTATTTTCCAAGAATCCAGTTAATCATGAATTCTAAGTTTCTCTGCATGTACAATTTGAGATTAATTTAAAAGATTTGATGATCTTCATCACCTTATAGGGTCCATCGAAAGTAGAGATACCATACAAGAAAAGGAATTTAGAGCCATAATCTAAGGAAGCTTCATTAACCATGTACAGTCATACCAGCTGTATATCTCTACACAGTAGATACAATTCTTCTTCTTTAGTATATTATCATAATAAATGCAAATTAAGTCAATCTCACACAAGCTGGTGCAATTCAAACTGAACATATGATAAAAAAATGAAGAGGTATACCTTCAGTAAAACCTATATCAAAACAATCAGCAGATCGAGATAAATCCAGAACATTATATACAGATCTCAACTTTTTCTGTAAAAAGAGATTTGTCCCACTCCATCCATCCCCTGAGCTTCCCCGTTGGTCTAGTAATGTGCCAGATACCTTTTTTCTGGTCAAGAAGCTCAAGAGAAGCATTCATCAGTAGGGCTCAGTAGGCTCCTATGCTATTTTGAATATTTTAAAAGGGAACAAGGATGGTTTTTAGTATTTGGATATTGATACGTATTGATTAGGGTTTTTATTTATTACAAGCACTTATAGCACTGTCAATATACGCAGCATTTTAAACATAAAAAGGGTTGACAGCGCTCGGGAACTGAGCTGGAATTGATGGGTAATGGCTGCAATGAACCACATGTTCAACCAACCAAGGGACACCGACCATGGAAAGCCACAAGGACCATGGAGCCAGCTTCAGTGTGTGATGTGTAGAGACTTGACAAAGCACGCAAGTGTGTGAAACTGGTAGTCACGGAAACAGAGATGCCCTGCTCCATGTTGGCCACGGCTGGTTCCTTCCCCAATACCTCGGGTCCGGCTTGTCTTCAGTGATGACATTCACATCAGTCACTGCCCTCAAGGAGCTTTCAGTCTAAGGTCCCTAACTCCCATTCATACACATACTAGGGCCAACTTAGAAAGGATCCAATTAACCTACCAGCATGTCTTTGGAGTGTGGGAGGAAGTGGGGAGCTGGCACAGGAGCTGTGCTACTGCAAGCTCTGCTGTCACCCTATACAGCGCAGTAACATTGTGTGAATTAATAAAATGGCTGAATCCCAGTACAAATGATTTGGAGGGTAGACCGGTTCACATACTCTACAGTATCTGTGCACCTACTGTATTTGTTTAGGGGAAGTTCCACTCTTCCTCCTTCTCCCCCCTTCAACTTTTGCCACATTATTTTTAAGGGGTAGGTACCTCATTTTAACAGCTACCCGCTCCCACTTCTGCTTAGATCGCCTACCCCCCCTCCTTTTCCACCACATTCTGGGACACGTCACAGGTCCAGGAGGCTGTGGGACCATGCACAGGGCTCAGCATGGTGGGAAGCCATCTGTGAAGCCACAAGGGGTCACAGCTAGCTTCTCACAGTTAACATGCTGGCGCTGGGGACCCAAAGACCAGCAAAGAACCAGCCTGGATGAGGACAGAGCCGAATCCTTGGACTGGTAAGTGTCTGTTTATTAAAAGTCAGCAGCTATAGTTTTTGTAGCTGCTGACTTTCAATTTTTGGAAGCCTGGCTGGAGAACAAACAGCTTTCAGTGAAATTCAGCCTTGGAAAGGGCTTATAACCAGCCAAGTGTACTGTGATTGTCACTCTGCAAATCTGTGGGGGAAAAGGATTTCCAGCCAAGACTTAACAACTTGACAAATGTCAGCCGGTTCAAGCTTGTACATCAATAATGACCTGCATTATTAAACACGGAAATAATGTAATTTACCAGCGATTTTATGACATAAACACATCAAATAATATTTTTTCCCTCCACCATGCTTCATCAGATAATTATTTGTAAAATATAAATGGTTGTCGCCTTGATTTGTGTAAACATTTAGGAATCTAAATAATTATATCTGTAAATTAATGGTATAGCTCAGGGGCTTTTAACATAAGCATAATGAATGAGGCTTTGATGGATATAATTGCGATAGCAGTATTGATACATGAGGTGCACGACTTCATTGATTGCTGTTTAGCAGCAATTAGTGAGACTATTTCCCACTTTAAAGTGCACCTGTCATCCGTAGTGTACAGTAGTGGAAAATGTGCAACTTTTCTTCCTAACTGCAAGGACAATACTTTTAGCTTGGGTTTTCTGGAAGGTTAGGTTGTGGGAGCGTTAGGTGCCATTTTCAATGATGTTCTATGGAGTTGAAAAGAAACGAGAATGCATTACAAAAACTTGGGGGGCCAGTGCTAAATGTAGGTGATAAGACTCACTTATATCTGCCTAAAGCTCTCTTTCTTCAGCTCTCTAATGCCGTGTACACACGATTGGAATTATGGTTGGAAAAAGCTCTGATGGTTTTCCTGACGGAATTCCACTCAAGCTGTCTTGCCTGCATGCGGTCACACCAAATTCCGACCGGCAAGAACACGGTGACGTACAACATTACGACGAGCCAAGAAAAAAATCGAATTGAAAGTTCAATGCTTCCGAGCATGCATCAAATTGTTTCCGAGCATGCGTAGGAATTTTGCATGAATCTATCTATGTTTGCCGCTACCCCCCCTATTCAGGTATCCGGCCCCTTGTTGGGTGCCGGGCACCAGAATTACAATGGTGTTTTTTTTTATGGAAGTGCCTGATTAGAGCCGTAGGCTCTAAAAGGCTTCCAAAATGGTAAACAGCGGGTGCAATGCTGTGCGTTCGCTGTTTACTCAGTGTTGTGTTAGGAAAGCGAATAAATCGCTTTCCTAACACTGACCTCTCAACCAATCAGATGCTCGGGTCTGGTTACCTGTCACCTGATTGGCTGAAACAACAGGCTGATAGAATGGACTGGACACATCGAGGAGCATGGACGTGGAGGGCGCCACCGTAACCCACTGTGAGACAGGTAAGTCCCGACTCCCGGGTGATGTACACTGGCAGCTTTGATGGGGCACAGTAGCAGCAATAAATGGGCACACTGGCAGCAATTGATGGGGCACAGTAGCAGCAATTGATGGAGCACAGTAGCGGCAATTGATGGGCACACTGGCAGAAATTGATGAGCACACTGGCAGCAATTGATGGGGCACAGTAGCTGCGTTTTATGGCACAGTGGCAGCAATTTATGGGTACAATGGCTGCGTTTGATTGCACAATGGCTGCGTTTGATGGGCACAGTGGCTGCGTATGATGGCCCAGTGGGTGCACTTGATGTGCACAATTACTACGTTTGATGGGCACAGTGGCTGCGTTTGATGGGCACAGTGGATGCGCTTGATGGGCACAGTGGCTGCATTTGATGGGCACAGTGGCTGTAATTGATGGGTTTTGTTTTCAGTTTGTTTGCGCCCCCCCAAAAAATTTGAGAACCAGCCACCACTGCTTTGCACATGCTCAGTTTGGAGTGTATTGCTATAGAGTTTTTTTGTTCCTTAGGAGGAGGCATGTAATCAGCACAGGGCCAATCAGCATTGTCCAGACAGAGAGTCAGGGGTCATGCAGCCTCACAGGACAGTCAGAGTAGAATGAAAACTCCTCCTACAAGCTTTAACCAGGCACTGATAGAATTCATAAGACTACTATATACCGCTAATGAGATAAGGTATTTAGCAGTTTATATTTACTAAAATAATTGCATTTCCATGTTCAGTGTACTGTGGGAGAACAGATATAGTGAATGCAGAGTCCTGGGTTTAGTAACATTTTAAATCCTTAATATTGATAGTGGCATTTTTGGACCTCCAAAATGTGTTGGATACTCTTTGGATTGTCCCTTTGACTTTTTTATTGGAATAAAGTTGTATTTGGACCTTTTAGTAGTCGTGCGGCCTTTCAATCTACATTTTTTTTTAATGTTACACTCCACTTTTGATCTCCACTTGCAAGAAAACCATGGTGATCCTCTGGGGTTTAAAAGTCAACTGCCTGGAAACCAAATTACTTACATTAACATTAATACTTTAAAGAATAATTCCAGGCATAGATATTTTATGCATAGTTACAGTGGTGCCCCTGGAAGCTGGAAATTACTGTAGCAGACATCGCTACTCTAGTGATCTCCACTTGCTTCTGGGTTCCTTACAAAGTGACTGCCCTGCTGCATTCTGAACACAGGAAATCGACCCCTCAGCATGGGCACCATTCAGAGGATGCTTTGTATGTACAATGTAAAGTAGTGAGTGTACAGCTTAACAGTGTAAATTTTCTGTCCTCTCAAAATAACTCAACACACAGCCATTTTCCCTCCCAGTGTCATGTGACTCGTTAGTGTGATAAGGTCTCAGGTGTTAATAAGGAGCAGGTGTGTTAAATTTGGTGTTATCGCTCTCACGCTCTCATACTGGTCACTGGAAGATCAACATGGCACCTCATGGCAAAGAACTCTCTAAAGATCTGAAAAAAAGAATTGTTGCTCTACATAAAGATGGCCTAGGCTATAAGAAGATTGCCAAGACCCTGAATTTGAGCTGCAGCATGGTGGACAAGACCATACAGCAGTTTAACAGAACAGGTTCCACTCAGAACAGGCCTCACCATGGTCGATCAAAAAAGTTGAGTGCATGTGCTCAGCGTCATATCCAGAGGTTGTCTTTGGGATATAGACGTATGAGTGCTGTCAGCATTGCTGCAGGGGTTGAAGGGGTGGAGGGGTCAGCCTGTCAGTGCTCAGACCATACTCCGCACACTGCATCAAATTTGTCTGCATGGCTGTCCCAGAAGGAAGCCTCTTCTAAATATGATGCACAAGAAAGCCCGCAAACAGTTTGCTGAAGACAAGCAGACTAAGGACATGGATTACTGATACCATGTCCTGTGGTCTGATGAGATCAAGATAAACATATTTGGTTCAAATGGTGTCAAGCGTGTGTGGCGGTAACCAAGTGAGGAGTACAAAGACAAGTGTGTCTTGCCTGGGTGGTGGGAGTGTCATGGTCTGGGGCTGCATGAGTGCTGCCGGCACTGGGGAGCTACAGTTCATTGAGGGAACCATGAATGCCAACATGTACTGTGACATACTGAAGCAGAGCATGATTCCCTACCTTCGAAGACTGGGCCACAGGGCAGTATTCCAACATGATAACAACCCCAAACACACCTCCAAGATGACCACTGACTTGCTAAAGAAGCTGAGAATAAAGGTTATAGACTGGCTGGGCATCCCTCCAGACCTAAACCCTATTGATCATCTGTAGGGCATCCTAAAATGGAAGGTGAAGGAGCGCAAGGTCTCTAACATCCACCAGCTCCGTGATGTCATCATGGAGGAGTGGAAGAGGACTACAGTGGCAACCTGTGAAGCTCTGGTGAACTCCATATCCAAGAGGGTTAAGGCAGTGCTGGAAAATAATGGTGGCCACACAAAATATATCTTTTTTTTTGTTTTTTAGCTTATTTATTTATTTTACTGTCTGTACTTGTGGTACATTATTTTCAGTTTAGGTGCAAATGGTCATTGGGAGAGATATTCTTATGCCCCATACACACTATCAGTTTTTCTGCTGAGTTTTTCCATCAGGTTTACCAAAACCATGTAGTACAAGGGCCTGCCTGATTGCATACAAATGGAAACGCCTAAGGTTTGACCTCATATTATATGGTTTTGGTAAATCTGAAGGAAAAACTCAGCAGAAAAACTGATAGTGTGTGTGGGGCTTTAGAGGGCCAGTCCTAACCAGGTATATGCAACGATTCAGTTTTAAATTGTTAAAAGTGTGCAGCATTACTTAAAAAAAGATTTTTAAGCAATGCCTAATTAGCTTTATCTTATCTGAGATTTTTTTACACCTTGGTTGCCAGCCCTCATACACTATTTGAAGACAGTGTATACAGTAAGGTCGGGATGTTGATTGAGCATCAAGTTTCAGACTTCTGATGACCTCTGACCCCTGACTTTCAAACTGAATTGCCAGGCTCAAACAAAGAAATTAAAGCAGAATAATAGAGGAAATGTAAATCTTCCATAAGTAAGACTGCACAATTATAATACTTTAAGACTAAATATTCAAATCCTTGCAAAAGTCGTGACTGGTTTTCTTAAAGCCCCCATAAGCTGTGCTATGGATGACAGGCAGTTACAGTCAGATTATGGCTTATCTATACGGGAAAGTGTGCTCAAATGTGAGAATGGGGCTGATCACTCAGCATTAGCGCTGCATGGTTTCTGGGTGTGCGCTTCTAGACTTAAGCATGCAAAAGTTTGGACGTGTATTACATAGTACAGGTATCGGTCAAGGATTCCTGAAACACTAATTTAAAAATGTTAGCAGAGGAAAGCAGTGAAACTGGACCGTATGGTGTATAGGAAAAGTGTGGGAGGCAATGGTTTCCGAACCTAGGGGATCAGTGGGATTGGGGAGCGGTTGGCTGATAAAACTGAAAAAAGGGAAATGTATGTAAATTAAATAAAATGAATTAAAGTTGAATTACTCTTTACAGTAGTCCTGTATTGTAGGCAAGGACATTTGGGCCCATCCACATATATGGAGCAGAGAAGGGCACAACTTGCTAGAGGAGTGAGGAATAAGCTCTTTTACGTCTAACCTCCACTAGATCAAGGGCTCATTTACACTTGTGTCACGTTAACGTGTATTGCATTAAAGCAATCCATTCAAATGAACAAGCTGCCAACACACCAAAACCCAAAAATTGAATGTGTAACACAATGCACCACAACCCACTATTGTGCATTGCAGTTGGGACAGTGTTCTGAAATGTGGGTACGCTGGGGTGCAATTCAAAATGAACGGCCCTGCAAAGCATCAACACAATAGTGTACAAGTATCCTGAACAAGCAATTAATGCCTTGCTATGTGGAGGAGAGGGGACACAAAAAAAAGCTATTGGTTTTTTTTTTGGTTTTTTTTTGCAAATTGGATTTTACTTTTAAATATGAGGGCTGTACTGAAATCAATGAGAAAGTGAGCATAACTTTTATATCGACTTAAAAAGGTCATTAGAATTTCACTTCTTTTTCATTGAAGGTAAATAATGAATTTCAAGGAGAAGCAATGTGCTGTCATTGAGTTCTTGATGAAGGAACAGTGCAGCAACATCCACAGAAAGCTACAGAATGTTTACAGAGATTAAACTAGTAACAAGGGTTACCAATAACAAGACATTGCCCTTTTTCAGTTGTGTCATCTCCATAAACACTTTGTAGATTTAAGCAGCCTGCTCCCCTCCTTCGTCAAGAACTCAGCGAGGGCATGTTGCTTCTGCTTGGAATCCATATTTTATCTACAATGAAAAAGAAGAAGAGTTGCTTAAGGTTGGGTTCACACTAATGCGAATTGGATGTGTATTTTACCACATCCCATTCGGATAGCAGGAGATTATTATGACCAGCTCTCTATGGAGCCAGTTCACATATCGCCACAGCAGCTCCGATGCGATTTGCACAGGAGCCCTGTGCATCTTTTGGTCAGTTTCAGGTCCGAATTCTGCCCAAAAATTGGTCTGAAATCAGACCTAAAATGGCGAACGAGGACGCACCAGACTACTGCTATGAGCCGCTGCATATCATATGTGAACTCAGCCATAGAAGAAGAGTTACTTGCCCAACTTGTGAAATTTGAACGACATATGTAAGTCCGTAAAAGTTGTATTCCTGTTTGCATTACTGTCGGTACAGCCCTCATATTAAGATCTCAATGGAAGGACCCTGGGTAAAATTGTTATTCTAAGTGCAGAACATTTCAGTTTCCACATTCACTCTTGTTTGTTTGGCTATGAATGATCTTAGAGCATTCCATCATGAGCACTTTGAAAGATCAGGGCAACAGGGTGTTGGGGGAGAAGGAGGTCAGGGATTCTCCCAGACTCACACACAGGGGAAAATGCAGTGTTACAGTCACTTCCTGTTGGATGTATTGGAGGTAAAAACAATGTTAGCTTTCTTATGGAAAGCCTTAATCCTCTCCCTCCTCCTTCCTGTGTAAAGAAAATGAAAAAAGTCATATTTCAATTTCAGCTTGGGTGGTCACCGAGGCTCCCATAGATATGTATATATAGAAGGGCTGTACCCTTGCAGATAAATAATGGATTCCAAGCAGAAGCAGCATGCTGTCATAGAGTTCTTGATGAAGAAGGGGTGCAGGCTGTTCGACATGTACAGAAGGCTACAGAATGTTTACAGAGATGACACCATTGACAAGAGTCACCAATTACAAGACGTTGCTCCTGTCAATAGTGTAATCTCCGTAAACATTCTGTATCCTTCTGTAGATGTCGGACAGCTTACACCCCTATTTCCTCAAGAACTTAATTACGGCAAACTGCTTCTGCTTGAGCCTAGGTTCACACTGATACCAGAAGAGGACAATGAAAATCCAATAAATAAAATATTGTCTTTATTACAAAAGTTTAAATAGTTTAACATACTTTTTCTAAAAGAAAACCATTAGCTTAATGCATATATAACATGTCAATTATTACTCTTATGTGACTCTATTACTGCTATGTTGAGAAGTCGACGCGTTTCCCAATTATAGATTCCTCAGGACCTCTATGTCTTGACCACAGATAGAGATGACCTATCCAAAGAGAAAGGCATAGCTGTTAATCAAATTGTATCAAAACATCAGCACATTGCACATATCAACCTTCTTTTAGGGCCCCCCCCCCCCCCAAAAAAAAAAAGAAAAAAAAAAAAGAAGACGAAACCTATTAATCATATTTATAAAGGCCCACTTACATCTGCCCTAGTATGATTGGTGTCCTTTGCTCCTTGCTCCATGATATAGGAATATTCAGCTGCCTCCTACATATTTTAAATGGTAGAGACAAAAGATCAACAAAAATCCAGAAAAAAGCACATGATATAAATGTTCTAAATTGAGTGGCAGTTCAGTGAGTAAAATAAGTTTTTGATCCTCAAGCAAAACATGACTTAGTGCTTGGTGGTGAAACCCTTGTTGGCAAGCAGAGGTAAAACAGAAATGTAAAAACTGCGCTTAGAGACTACTTAGCAGGTAACAGTGCAAATAATCATATAAACAATAGTGCAGTGCTCAAATAATGTGAACTAAAAGTTAATTCTGAACAAAGTAATATATGTATATGGGACCCAAGTCCCCAAAAGCTTGTGAACAATTAAAATGGTAGAGGATCCAGCAGGATCATACAATAAATTAGAAATGTTGAATCAATAAACACTGCAAAAAATAATGAAATATGAAAAAAATTTGAAAAAATGGAGTCACTCAAAGTCCATGAATACATCATCGTATAGTAGTCCACCATAGAAAATGTGTCCCATGAGTTGGAGAGAAATCACCCATGAAAGGACGCAATAGGTTAAAACTTTATCCTCATTGTGCGGTCCACCTCCATATAGTAAAATTGGCACGCTTACCAGAAGGTGTGGACTCATACAGATCAGTATTGAGTCAATCATGCAGTCGTGAGGAAACACCTCAACCAAATCCAGCATTTACAGAATAATGTTATGGAAATCGCACCGTCCAAAGCTGAAGGGAGAGGTTCCACCTTCAGACAGTAGGCTCCCAGTACACGGCAGACCACATCAAACGGGAAGTCAATTCATGGTCATATGCATAAGAAACAAACAGCTAATACACATAGTGTAAAACTGCAACATATCATTTAATGTAAAAAACGGATGTACATTTACGAAAATCCAATTAAAATCATGCTATGTAATCCATCAACAATTCAAGAAGATCGCAATGACTCCACGAGCGTTATGTGCTTCGTCCTATTGGACATCATCTGGGGTGTGAGGATTGTGTACAAATATGGCACCGGCCTGCGTTCCGCACTTCGCTATCACCTTCCATTACAATTTAATAGGAAGGAAAATATTAAATGAAACCCTGTGATTCAAGCCTCATTTTGGATCTCAACCTGAGCCAGGGAAGCATGTGATCACAGATGAACCAAAACATTCACGCGCCTCCTCTGGTAAAAGGGAAAAATGCTAGAAAACCGGATATATACTCGTTACAGGCTCGGACGGCTTAAAGTGGTTGTAAATCCTTACAACACACTTTGACCTACAGGTAAGCCTATATTAAGGCTTACCTGTAGGTCCAAGAAATATCTCCTAAACCTACACGGTTTAGGAAATATTTGCCGAAAGACAGGCACCGCTGTCTACGGCGCATGCGCCGTAGACAGCAGCGCGCAGGTGCACTGAGCGCGGCACCGTCAACGGCAAGTATGCTGTGCATGGTGGCTCCTGTGCGCATGCGCGGGAGTGACGTCATCACGGCTTCGCCGAATGACAGCGGTGGAGCAGCGAAGACCCACGAGAAGATGGATGCGCCGGACTACAGGGGACATCGGTGACATCGCTGGCTCCTGTGTCAGGTAAGTGACACATAATGGACTACTATGCGATGCATAGTAGTCCATTATGCTTTACCTTTGCAGGGAATGAAAGAGGAAGTAAACTCATCAGGGTTTACTTCCTCTTTAATAGTAAATAAAAACAAATATAAAATGAAACCGGCACTAATCTTAATATACAGTGAAAGTTACTATAGCGTCAGGACATAAAAACGCCATCTAGTGGCCATGATGAAAATGTTTCAAAAAGTCTAAATTTAGAATATAGATATCCAAAAATAATAATTGGACTAACTAGTGAAAAGTGGTTAAAATTAATTAAGACCAGGCCGGAGAGTAATATTTATGAGATAGGTATATAAATTGGACTGGAAACTGACAAGGTCCCCATATAAATTATAGGATCCCACATATTTTAATAATGTGTTGTACATCGTCCAATAAAACCCTCCTATAAGTCTATGATTAATAAAAGAATTGTGTACAAAGAACCGCATGCATGTAACTAAAACGTGAAGAATTCCTATATAAATAACAGAATCACATGTGATTATTAGTCACACATAATCCCATATAGCCCCCCTATAACAATAACCTAGTATAATAAATGGACTAAAAGAGTCCAACAATCTACATTGTTAAATGGAGGCTAAAGATGTCAATAAGCTTCTCACTAATTCCAAAGAACCATAATACACTTCAATAAATGTGGAGTGGGCTCATTAAGCCTTGTTAATAAATGCATTGATGTCTCAAATCACGTTTATACCATATGGGAAATATGAATTGAGTGCATATATCCAATAGGTTTCTAATTGTGAAACCCCTCTTTTTTGCTGAACCACCTCGCCAAGGCGCAATATATTTATCACTAGAAACGGAGTTCCTCTTGGATCCTTATTATGGAATTGGGCATAATGTTTGGGGACACTATGATTCCTTTTGCCTTTTTTGATATTGGAGATATGTTCCTTAACTCTGATGGAAAAATTACAAATATTCCTTCCATATAATGTTTACCAAAAGAAAGGTGTTGCTATGGTGGCCACATTTCCCCCAGCCTGGCCAATTTGTTCATGGCCAAATGGGTGAAGGATGTTGTCTACACCCAGAGGAGACCCGAGTTGGTCCTCTGGGCCCGTTATATAGACATCCTCCTCCTTTGGAATGATAGTCTCGTTTCACTCCATTCCTATATGACCATTTTTAATGACAACAACAGAGGAATTTCATTTTCTTTTGAAGCCAGTCCAGTGGAAATTCATTTTTTGGATTTAGTAATTAGAGTCAAAGGTAAAAAGCTTGTTACTAGTACTTATTTTAAACCGACTGACATGAATTCATTCATTTCTGTTGATAGCTGTCACCATCAGAATTGGTTACATTCTGTCCCGCAGAGCCAATTTTTAAGGCTATGCCGTAACTGTACTAGTCTTCAAGACTTCGAGGTGCAAGCAACTATGGTTAAAATTACGTTTTAAGAAAAGGGGTACCTTCAGGCTGATGTTGATTAGGAGATCCATAGGATACGAGAACTGTACAGATGTGAACTGTTTCAAAATATTCCCCATAATAACAAGTCTAAGGACCCTAAATGGTAATTTTCCCATCCATCTCAACTCAGCATCGTCAAATTAAATACATCTTCAAAAAACATTGGGACATTTTGAAAAATTCCTCTGGCTCAGGTAGAGATCCAAAATGAGGCTTGAATTTCGGGGTTTCATGTTTTTACCTTCCTATTAAATTGTAATGGAAGGTGATAGCGAGGTGTGGAACGCACGCCAGAGCCATGTTGGAACACCTTGGACCTCTACACTCAGATGTCCCCTCCTGCCAATTTGAATGCAATTTCCTATTGGAAGGTTAGTTTAGGTGACTTGATATCCCAGTCGAAGTCACGTGACAGTGACGTAACACGTAGGATAGCAGACAGACACCGAAAGTGACGTACGCATACGAGCGGACTGCTCGTGACTGTTCTGTATGTGCAATAACCTTGGTAAAACCATGTGAGTAGCCTGTATTATAAATAAAATTGCTCTGTTTATATGAAATACTGCACCATGGTTGGCTCCAGTTTTGTTTTTTGAGTACTCCCTCAAAGTTGTCTCCAACATCAAGTGCCAGGATAAGAGGAACAGCGTGGTATTGGATCTCTTCCCTTTCTCTCCCTCCTTCCTCCCAGGAGTCTATGTTTACGCTGTTAATCTTACAGCTGTAAGGTAATTATTTAGCACACTCACTGGTCGGTGGACACTTGGATATGCACTGCACACTTTATTGACACTTATGTGTGCTGATGCTTTTTTGTATTGTTTGGAGGACTTTGACACCATTCACTGTGTATTGGGATATACACAAATCCATATATTTTTAAGTTTGATCAATTATCTTAATTTTATAATTTTTATCTATTTAATCACTGCATTTTATTTTGATGTTCACGCTTTATATCTTTGTCACTGTGATATTTATTGTAGCCATCACCTGTTTGCCATTTTTTTGTAAATTTTTTTACCTTTTATATACACTGAGGATTTATGATTTTAGATATTTTTTGGACTTTTATCACATGAATTTTGGCAATTTTGATTATTTATTATTTATTATTTGAGTATTCTATTGATTTTGTCCATTGACTTATGAGATTTGTTTGACTCATGCGGTGTGTGTAGCACTCTTGAGACGTGATTCGTTTTCTTGCTTTCCTTAATAGCGCAGGAGCCATATATTGTTACATAATGTTTCTTGGCTGTCTCTTGGCAACTCCAAGTTTCAGCTCCCCCCATAAATGTTCTATAGGATTAAGGTCTGGAGACTGACTAGGCCACTCCATGATCTTAATGTGCTTCTTCCAGAGCCACTCCTTTGTTGTCTTGGTGGCATGTTTTGGGTCATTGTCTTGCTGGAAGACTCATCAATGACCCATCTTAAGTGTTCTGGCTGAGGGAAGAAGGTTCTCATCCAAGATTTCACAATACCCGTCCATTGGCCCCTCAATGTGGCAAAGTTAGCCTGTACATTTATCAGAGAAACAGCCCCAAAGCATAATGTTTCCACCTCCATGCTTGACTGTAGGGATGGTTTTCATAGGGTCAAAATCAGCATTTTTCTTCCTCCAAACACGTTACTATTGAGGAAGAGTTGAAGGTGCATTTAAGGTGAAAAACCTTTTGTAGTGCAGTAGCCCACCAGAGCCCCCCTTTTACTTACCTGAACCTGATGGTTCCAGCAACGAGGACCACTACAGCAGCTCCAGACACTGTCTCGGGTCCTGATTGGCTAGATTGATAGCCGCAGAAGCATTGGATTGCTGTCAATCAAACCCAGTGACATGCTCAGTAGGACTCTAGAGCACGCCCGCACAAGTGCCCCCAGGGAATGCGGGTCTCCGTGGGGGCACTTGAGAAGAGGAGGAGCCAGGAGCGCCACTGGGGGACTCCAGAAGAGGGGGGATCAGAACCCTTGCACAAACGAGGTAAGTAGGACATGTTTGTTATTTAAAAAAAAAAAAAACCTTTACAACCCCGTTAAGCTGGGTATGAAATTCAGGCCAACATAAGCCAGTCTAACGTGCAATTGTAAGTAACCAAATTTTACCCACAATTTGGCCCACAATCGTGCTTTTGCAATCCTCTGCATAGCAGAGCTCACACTGGGAAAGAGAGAAGCAGCACCAGCAACCTGTCAGTGGTACTGCAGTGCTCATGTGCTAACAAAGGATATGTTAATAGAGTGAGAGAAAAAAGATGAGCTAATCAGTCTGCTGCTTCTCTTTTTACTGTACAGTCACAGGCTGGGGGAGGGACACGACTGTAAAATTCTACTGAACAGAAGAAAAAAAATCTGAGGTCATCCACTCTAGCTGACAAGGCTGTGCTGTGGGGCAGAGATGTGTAAATCTTACAACTGCACGGGCAGGAAAACAAATCCTTTGGTAGTAGAAATAACATGCATTTCATGCGCGCATTTACTGTAGCTGTTTGTCTTCATCTTAAAAAGCACGGTTGGGGGGAAAGGGTGGGGGTGGGTACAAAATCTGTTGAATGTGTTTTATCAGTATGAAAACAGAAAAACTGCTTCCACCATCTGCTTCAGCCATGGGAGGCACTACATAGCAGCAAAAGGGTTAAGGGATGTCGTGTTTTAATGTTTTATTAAATATTCATGAAAAAGAGATCAGCTTGTTGTAAATAATCCTATCAATGTGTTTTAACAACTTTGTTGCCAAGTACTACGTTTAGTTTGTACAATACTTCTTGGTCTTGCCTTGATGATAATTATACTTCACTGCATGGTTACTAGCATAGGCATGTGCACAGGGTGTGCTGGGTGTGTCTGAGCACAGCCTAATCACCCTGTGCAGTGCCAATTCCCCTTGCTTCCTGGCGTCCCATCTCCCCCTGCAGTGCTGCCAGCTTCCCTCCTCTCGCATTGCCTGAAGCAGGGGATGTTTCAGGATGGATAAATGAATGAACACAGTGAGTGATCTGTACCAATCACTCCTGTGCTCGTTCTTAAAGTCTTACTATACCCACAACAGTATAATCAGCCTGTATATGTAACAAAGCACACTTGTTATACTCACTGTGGAACCTAAGGGGTTAATCCTCTATATTGTATAAAACGGCTGTTTGAGCCTGTCTTCTCTGATTCCTCCCCTTCTTCCACTGACCCCAAACCATCTCCTGATAGAACAGAGCCTTGGGGGCAAGCTGCACATGCTCAGTTTGGTGTTCATTGCTAGATATTTTTAATTTCTCTTGAGAGGGTGCATGTGATTGGCACAGAGCCAGTACACTACATGATGCTCATGCACTCTGCAGTGTAGTTGAGCATCTTAGGAAATGTAGTTCCAAAACATCTGGGGTGCCAAGGTTCGCCATCACTGGTCTAGACAGTGCTGATTGGCTCTGCGCCAATCACATGCACCCTCTCAAGAGAAATGAAAAAATATCTAGCAATAAACACCAAACTGAGCATGTGCAGGGTCAGGGGTCCTGCAGCCTCATAGGACAGTCAGGGGAGAATAGAAACTCCTCATACAAGCTTTAACCAGACACTGATAGAAGTCACAAAACTGCTATATACTGCTGATGAGAAGATATGTATCAGTTTATGTTTACTAAATCTATTGCATTTCCATGTCCTGTGTACTGTGGGAGCCAGATATAGTGAATGCAGGCTCCTGGGTTTAATAACACCTTAACTGAAAGCAGAACTTCAGTCATTTTTTTTATCTTTCCATCTATTAAATCTTCTGCCCTTAACTTTGGATAGTAAAACATATTTTTTTCCTGCAAGTAAATACTTTATACAGCCCACTTAATTTCTCGTCTGGTAAAAAGCTTAGGCTTATGACATCATGCACAGCTCTCTCTTTCTCACTCTGGTGAGAGTTTGCCAGGATGGGAGGGGGATGAGCCATAAGAGGGCCAATGAGAGCTGCGGAGCTGGAGGTGTGTGTCTGTGTAAATCCAGGAAGTGAACAGACAGCAGCTTCAGAGGCCCGCAGTTGGTTGCAGCCAGACTCAGTAAAGGGAGGTTTCTGCAGCATATTTGGCAAGTACAGAATCACAATATATATAAAATAATATGCAAAGTGGTTGGAGGGAAGCTTCAGAATGGCAAAGATGTTTTTATTACAAATTCTGTCAGCAGACTGCAGTTTCTCTTTAGTTGAAGCATATTAAACTATAAGCCCAGATTCTGTGTTTACAATTGACAGTACTCATCGCCTGCTGGCATGCACAAAACCTTCCCTGCTCTGCACTGCACATGACAACTGAGGAAGGGGCGGGGCGGGGTGGCATATGTACTAGTCTCAGTGGCAGCTCCTCCTTTAATAAGGGGCCCCCAGATACCGCCCCCCCCCCCTATGTGAATGAGTATGGGGTACGATGTACCCCTACCCATTCACCTGGTGAAAAACGTTTAAATAAAAAAACACAACACAAGTTTTTAAAATACTTTATAAGACAGCTCTGGGTGTCTTCTTCCGTCTTGGGGGGCCTTCTCGCCGGACTCCTCTGCTATCTTCTGCTCTTTTGCTAGCTCTTTTCCTAGCGGAGGAGCCCGGTTTTCTTCTTTGTCGTCGCCGCCGTCCGGGGGTCTTCCGACTTCAGGATCTTGTCCCACTGTTCGCCTCTTCTTGCCGGGCCTCCGATATCTTCTTATAGCACACTCCTGAACACTGCACCCTGTATGTAGTGCACCACTGAACGCTGCACTCTGTATACAGCACACTCCTGAACACTGCACCCTGTATGTAATACACTCCTGAACCCTACACTTGTACATAGCACACTCATAAATCCTGCACTCTGTGCATAGCACACTCCTGAATCCTGCACTCTGTACTAAATGCACTCCTGAATCCTGCCCTCTGTATGTGATGTACTCCTGAACCCTGCACTCTGCACGTTATGCACTCCTGAACTCTGCACTCTGCACGTGATGCACTCCTGAACCCTGC